>NW_028247144.1:0-670505 GCF_964263255.1 Lissotriton vulgaris
ACCTGCAAGGACGATGAGCTTAACGCTTTTTTCACCATAGGCGATAAGCTTGCCACATGCAGAACAAGTGATTTTAAAATCAGCAAATCTTGGCTGAATGCAAGGCATCATCTCGGATGTTTCTGGTCCCGATGAAGTGGGTTGGTTTGTTTGGGAGGTGGTCCTTGACGACTGGGGGAGGTTACTGGCCAGTTCCCTGAACTCAGCACAAGAGTAGTTGTTTGGGTGCTTTCTGGTCATATGACGAATCATGGTATAGTTACCAAATGAATATTTTTTGTTTCTGCTCTAAGTTTCTGTTATCAGCACAGGTAGAACTTAGAGAGACACAAACCCTATCGGTAGAGTTAGGGTTACTGAGTAAGCACTTTATAGAATCGAATCAGATAGTCAAGCGCACTCTGTGACAACGTCTACAAACCACAAACCACGAGCAACAAGGAGGTGGTAAAACGTGCTAGTAATAAACATGCAGAGGTATTAATGAGAGGGACGACATGCCAGTAAGACAGTTATAGACCACCCAGCTTGTATAAGCATCAGGCAAGACCGCATTTGTCAGCAGTAAACATGGTAAATAGTGGTGCCAAGTATATATCTTGAATATGGTCCATAATGCGCATTTTCACAACCTTGCAAATTCACTGAAAAAACCATAGGTTTCTGGCCTTATATATATATATATATATATATATATATATATATATATATATATATATATATATATATATATATATATATATATATATATATATATATATATATTACCTACTGGCGGTCGCCAGTAGGTAGTTATAGTTAGGATTTTTTTCAATGTTAAATCTCAAAATTCTATTTGGAATAACTTTGGCACCGGTTGATGAATCTGCCTGAAAATTTCCTGAAAATGGCCTCGTCGAGCTCCGGTTCTTCCTTGAAAGTTTGGGGGGGATACGTCAAGCGGGGGCCGAGATAAAAGGGGGGTCCCAAAACGCGTTTTCCCCATGTTAATTTCCATAGGGCGTCGATTTCACTTTTAGCCCGAACGGCTGAATGGATTTCCACCAAACTTGGCAAAATTGTAGGGTCTGGTAGCCCGATGTGCCTTTGCTATGTCTCAAGATATGTGCTGCAGTGGATTTTGAGTAATTTAGGTTCAAATAAATATATATATCTATAGGCGCTCTCCGGTGCGCGCACCGGAGTGCGCTCCAGGCGCGCCACGCAACTTGCGCGCAGAAAGCTGATTGGCTCTCAGTTGTCTGTAAACATTCTAAACAGTCCGGAGCGGCCGCCATCTTGTGTCTCGGTAGGATCGAGACACGAGAGGTGGGCAAAACAAAGAGGGAAATGACCATAAGGGGGCAGGGTAGACCCCCCCTTGACCCCCTAGGTTTGATGAAGGGGCTATGAAAGGGCCCCGCGGGGCATTTAAAATATATATTTTTTTTTCATTTTGCGCGGGGGAAGCGCCCGGTACGCGCACCAGGTAGCGCACCGGGGAGCGTAAAATGAGGGAAAAAGATGACAGAGTTTTTAAAAAATGAAGTTTTTATTTAGAAATTGGAGGTAGTTCTAAAAAGATCTTTTTTTTTTCTTCTTTTTGTTGTTTTATATTTTTTTTGTGTTTTTTGAACTTTTTGAACTTTTTTTGGCTTTTCAAAACAGTTTTATATTTTTTTTGTATTTTTTTAGGGGGAGAAACAAAAAAAGGGAATTGAAACTGGCTCAACTGGAGCAAAAAAATAAAAAAAAACAAAAATTACTTCTTTTTGGGGCACTTGTGATTATCACCTGCAAGGACGATGAGCTTAACGCTTTTTTCACCATAGGCGATAAGCTTGCCACATGCAGAACAAGTGATTTTAAAATCAGCAAATCTTGGCTGAATGCAAGGCATCATCTCGGATGTTTCTGGTCCAGATGAAGTGGGTTGGTTTGTTTGGGAGGTGGTCCTTGACGACTGGGGGAGGTTACTGGCCAGTTCCCTGAACTCAGCACGAGAGTAGTTGTTTGGGTGCTTTCTGGTCATATGACGAATCATGGTATAGTTACCAAATGAAAATTTTTTGTTTGGGTTGCCCCGTGAAAGTTCCTCATTGCAGATTAGGCAAGTTACCTTGGGCGCATTCACTTTTTTCTTGCCCTCTGGGATTGAAAAAAACTCCAATACAATGTGTGGCTTGGGTTTGTATGGGGTATTTTCTTCAGGCAGCCATCTTCTCCTCCCCTCCTCCTCTTCCTCTTCCTCCTCCTCCTGTTCTTGACCACCAATATAATCTTGAGGTGGTCCTCTTGGTGGTTGTGGTGGTGGTGGTGGGGCAGATGCACCAGCTGCTGCTGCTACTGAAGCCATTATTAATATCAAAAAGGTACAGAGATGTACAAACAGGTCTTCCTCAGTCAAAGGACAAAGTCAGAATAAGGAAAAAAGGTGGGGTCTTTCATCATTTAGAAAAAAAACTGTCCTGAACCAATGAGAAGTGTTATTTTCAGGTCACAAGACCAGGGGCTTCATCATTATGAAACTAAAACTGTTATGAACCAATGAAAAGTGTTATTTTCAGGTCACATGACCCGACGCGCTTACGCTACGCGCCCCCGGGCGCGCCCCGGGGCGCTTCTGGTCGCGTAGCGTAAGCGCGTCGGATGTTTACATTGCGCGATCGTATTCGCTCGAGTACTTCCGGGTGCGCTTACGCCGTGCGTATCACGCGGACGCGGCTACGCGATACGTCATGATCATGTTTTCGTTCGCGATATTGGCGCTTACGGGACGCTCCTCGGAGCGCGCCCGGGGGCGCTTTATAAAAGTACGCTTTTCGGGGCGCTCCCCGGGAAGCGCACCGGGAGCGCTCCAAAGCAAAAAATAAAAAAAAATAAAAATGGGAAAAATTGTAGGGACTGGTAGCCCTATTCTTAAGTGGTTTTTACGAAAATTAACTTTGATAAAATATATATTGTGCTACATTGGGCTATATATATATGCCAAAATGCCAAAATGTAACCCAAATGTAGTCCAATGTAGCCCAATGTAGCCCAAAGATGGCCACCAGAGAACAAAAAATGTAAATGTAGCCCAAATTTCAACCAGATGTAGCCCAACTGTAGCCCAATGACAGAATGTACCAGAGTGTTCTAAAGAACAACTAGAGTGCTAACAGTCTTATTTATAAAGTGAGACTTATAGTTAGGAATTAGCATTAAAAAAACCTATGAAATTCACTGAAAAAAACATAGGTTTCACACCAGTTATAGTTAAGAATTAGCATTTAAAAAACCTATGAAATTCACTGAAAAAACCATAGGTTTCAGACCGGTTATAGTTAGGAATTAGCATTTAAAAAACCTATTTAATTCACTGAAAAAACCATAGGTTTCACACCAGTTATAGTTAGCTGGAAATTTTACTGATATAAAACCATTGAAATTCCCACGTTATAGTTAGTTGGACTCACTATAACTTGCGCGTGCAATGCACTGCTGATGACATCACATATTACATCACTCATGACATGTTTTTTTAGTATCAGTATGAGTGTCTGTATGGTTTGGTGGGGCTGTTACTTAGCAGATAGATGCATCAATGACTGACTCACTGTTTGTATGTGTTTTGAAGACAGCATTTGTGTAGGATTGTATGGGTGGATGAGTGTGTATATGTGTGTGTTAGAGAGTGAATGCCTCTCTCACTAGTGTCTTTATGAGTAACTACATATGTTTAAATCTTGTATATATGAGAATTGATGTATATAAGTAAGTATATGTGAGAGTGAGAGATTGAAAGAGTTCCTGTTTAAATAAGTATGTGTTTCTATAAGTGATTGTTTAAGAGAGTAAGTATGTGTAAGTTTCCTTAGAAGTAATGTGCTAATGTGTGTATAGTTGTATATGCAAATAAATGGATGTTTATTAGTTTATTTGCATGTGTGAGTATATGTATGAGTAAGTTTTTGATGACTGTCAGTGTGTAACAGAATGAATAGGGGTATCACTACATATGATGAGTGAGTATATGCATGAGTGAATACATAAAACTGTTGGTGAATGTGCGAATTTGTATATAGATGGTGAAATTACTGAATTGGTTGTTGTAACTGGTATGGGTACATCCACTTTTTTGTTAATGTTAGTTTCTATTTTTGAATATGTGTTTCAAAGGTTACTTTACAGTGAAAGGAGGTCTGTCACTGTGTTACAAGGATGGTGTCATCAGTGATGTCATGAGTGATGTCACTGACCATGTCATGAGTGATGTAATATGTGATGTCATCAGCAGTGCATTGCACGCGCAAGTTATAGTGAGTCCAACTAACTATAACGTGGGAATTTCAATGGTTTTATATCAGTAAAATTTCCAGCTAACTATAACTGGTGTGAAACCTATGGTTTTTTCAGTGAATTTAATAGGTTTTTTAAATGCTAATTCCTAACTATAACCGGGCTGAAACCTATGGTTTTTTCAGTGAATTTCATAGGTTTTTTAAATGCTAATTCCTAACTATAACTGGTGTGAAACCTATGTTTTTTTCATTGAATATATATATAGTTAGGATTTTTTCTCTATGGAACTTTTGAAAATTCTATGTCTAATAACTTAGGCGTTTGTGGACGGAATCGGCTGAAATTTTCAGGAAAATGGCACATTTTGTTTTTGAGCAGCCCCTGAAAATTTGGGGGGGTTTTGTCAAGGGGGGGCCGAGAAAAAAGGGGGGTCCAAAAACGCATTTTTCCCATTCATTTTTCCATAGGGCGTTTGGCCTCACTTTTAGCTCGAACGGCTGAATGGATTTGCACGAAACTTGGCAAAATTGTAGGGACTGTTAGCCCGATGTGCCTTTGCTGGGTCTCAATATATGTGCTCCAGTGGATTTTGAGAAATTAACGTTTTAAAAAACAGATATATCTGTGACAGCGTCCCGGGTAGCGCTCCGGTTCGCGAACTTTTCGCGTAACGGAGCTTTGCGAAGCGAAGCTGATTGGCTCTCTGGCGTCTGTCAACATTCTAAACAGTCCGGTGCAGCCGCCATCTTGTCTCTCGGTAGGATCGAGAGACAAGAAGAGGAGAAAAACGAAGGGCGAATTTAATGAAAGGGGGCAAGGTAGACCCTTCTTGACCCCCTAGGAATGATGTTGGGGTTATTAAAGGGTGCCGTGGGGCAAATAAAAAAATTTTGATTTTTTGCGGAAGAAGCGCTTTCCGGTTCGCGAACCGGGTAGCGAATCGGGACGCGAAACGGGAATACGCCATTTTGTGTTTCGTTTTAATTAAATTACAAGATGGAGGAAAAACAATGTGAGAAATGGGTATAAGGGGGTACAGGAGACGTATCCTGACCCCCTATGTTTTCTGAGGGTGGCTGAGGATGCTCATATATGTTGATACTTGTCTTCCAGCGGCTGCGCGTGAGCGTTTTTTTTTTTTGCTGCGTGACGTCTGTTAACGTTCGATTCTATGGAAATCAGGAAGTGTTGACCGCCATTTTGACACTGCGAGTAAATATATTGGTAAAAATAATTGTTATAAATTAATCCGTATTGATAAACATTGTCTGCGCCATCTTGCTTTTTTTCCAATGCCACACTTTTGTCGTGCACGGCAGCCATTTTAGATGCCTTGACCAAACCCACTCTCTGCACGACGCCGATCGTGACGTCTGTTAACGTTCGATTCTTAGGAAATCAGGAAGTGTTGACCGCCATTTTTACACTGTGAGTAAATATATTGTTAAAAATAATTGTTATGAATTAATCCGTATTGATAAACATTGTCTGCGCCATCTTGCTTTTTTTCTAATGCCACACTTTTGTCGTGCACGGCAGCCATTTTAGATGCCTTGACCAGACCCACTCTCTGCACGCCGCCGATCCTCAGCATGGCTCCCCACTGTCGCAAGCATCTCCCCCACGCACTGGTCACCCCCGCTCTCTCTCTTATGCATGGGCCATAAACCTCCCCCCATCTGCGCTGCTCTTCCCTGAGAATCACACCCTGTGCCCGCCCGACACTACCCTTCCACCCTATTCACTACCGCACCCTCTGACACTCCTCTTCCTCTGTGTCCGATTGTCCAGGCCGGTCCCAGGCTATCACCTAGCCCTGCGGATGTAGTTTATGGCCTCAACTGTAAAGAATCACCCCTCTTCAAAGGAGTTACAGTAGATCAAGGCCCCCCACCCCATGAGATCCGTCACACCACACGCGTTCCTACTATCTGATAACGATCCTGTATTGTGATTGGGGAGGGGATTCCCACTGTGAGGGTGTGTGGGACCGAGCCTGAAAAGGAAGATTCCAGGGATGCCTTTTTGTAAATCAAAGTCTTCACAATTATCTGTCACATTAAAAATATATAGCACTCCAACAAAGTAGTAGGATTATAACACTTTAATAACTTATAAATATATACAAAGCACAAAAAACAGTAAACACGTAAAAAAAAAATTTAACACAGCAACAATGGTCAGTAGCGGTCTGTTGTGCGAATAGTCCGAAAGCAGCACAACGTGCCGAGATCTGGACGGCACCCCCTTGCCATTCAGCGGTTTTCCGCCCTCTTTTCCTGCACTGTGTTTTGTCAGTAGCGGTCTGTTGTGCGAATAGTCCCAAGGCAGCACAACGCGCCGAGATCTGGACGGCACCCAGGTGATGTCCTTTACTTGCCCAACTGGTTTTGGCATCCTACAATGCTGCACCGAAAAACGGCGTGGGGCGCCCCGGGGGGGGGGGGGGAGGCGGCGTGAACGGGCCCCCCCAGGTGGATGTTCGTCTGCTGTAGTGGGGCGCCCTTTTACCGTTTCAGTCACCAATCAGCAGTCTTTCGCCCGCTTTTGCTGCACTGTGCCTCATCTGCCATTTAGCTGTTTACCGCCGCTCTTGCGGCTTCAGCGTCTCGCTCGCCATGTAGTTGGATTGCGTCCACTCTTGCGGTGCAGCGATAGGCAGCTGCCACAGGACTCTTAAAATGGCGGCCGGCTCTTCGGATTTGGGCCTGGTACACTAAAATGGCCCTGGGACACCTTGGAACTCAGACGCTTGTCTGCTAGGGCTGGGGCCCCATTCTCGAAAGCGTCCCCTCAGCCTTGAAGATTCTTCAAAAGTCTTGGGGACCCCCGACTCCCGCAGACTTCCGGTGGGGAGCGGCTGCCATGATTGCTTGCGGAATGGCCACGACGGAGCTACGCGATGGTGGTGCTCTCATGCTGACGCCAGCTTCAGTCTGAAACATCCAGAAAAACTGTAGACTATCAATTCGATGACTTCCGGTTGAGCCTCAACGTGACCCGGTAGGGAAGAACTTGCCCTCCCCTCTTTTGACTGATGGTTCTTGTTGCCTGTCCTCTCTGTTGTTATCTAACGGAACCTTTTTGGATTGCCGAGTGAGAAAAAAAAAGGTGGGGCTTTCATCGTTTGGGAAAAAAAAATGTTTCAAGCCAATGAAAATTGTTATTTTTAGGTCATATGATCAAGCATTTCATCATTAGGAAACCAAAAGTAAAATGAACCAATGAAAAATTTTATGAACAAGTCACATGACCTGTTATGCGGCTTTGGGCTATAAAAAGCCTACAAAATCCATTGGCCTGTGAGGCGGCGTCAGTAGCGGACCGATGTGCGAATAGGCCGAAGGCAGCAGAATGCGTCGAGATCCGGATGGCACCGAGGTGGTGTCCAGCAAGTTGCCGCACTGGTGTGGCTATCCTACAATGCTGCGCCGAAATCCTGCGTGGGGTGCCCGGGGGGATTGGAGGCAGCGCAAACGGCCCTCTCCCGCCTCCCCAGGTGGAGGCACCTCATGTGCAGTGCGGCGCCCTTTGCCGTTTCACTCGCCATTCAGCAGAGTTGCGGCCGCACTTCCGGTACAGTGACTCACCCGCCATCCAGCTGTTTTCCTCCCACTCTTGCGGTACAGCGACTCGAACGCGCAGAGATCCGGATGGCACCGAGGTGGTGTCCAGCAAGTTGCCGCACTGGTGACGCCATCCTACAATGCTGCGACAAAAGACGGCGTGGGGTGCCCGGGGGGGGAGGCGGCGCAAACGGCCCTCTCCCGCCTCCCCAGGTGGAGGTACCTCATCTGCAGGTGGGCGCCCCTTAGCGTTTCACTCGCCTTCCAGCTGCATTGCGCCCGCTCTTGCGGCACAGTGCCTCACCCCCCATCCAGCTGAGTTGCGTTTACTTTTGCGGTGCAGCAAAAGGCAGCTGCAACAAGACTTTCAAAATGGCGGCCTGCTCTTTGGATTTGGGCCTGGTCCACTAAAATGGCCCTGGGACACCTTGGAACTCGGACGCTTGCCTGCTAGGGCATGGGCCCCATTCACGAAAGCGTCCCCTCTTTTGACTGATTGTTCTTGTTGCCTATCTCTTCTGTTGTCATTTAACGGAACCTTTTTGGACTGCCAAAAGGGGTTCTGGTCCGACCGCTGGTTGGTGGAGACATTTTGACTATATCCTGGACCTGCCCGGCCTCGCCCAAAATGGCGCCGGTATAAATGGGACTCGTAACTCCTTGTTGTGTACTGGTTGCCCAACCTTGATATCACGAGATACATATGCAGTTTTGAAGCACATGGCGGGCGGGGACGAGTACTGATTGAACATTTGGACATCCCTATTGATATTAAGTTCTGATGTGTTATTGATTACTGTACTATTGAAAGTTCGAATTAACGTCACCCATGGTACTTGCCCGCAAATGTATATCTAGATAATTTTATTGTAACTGGCCCTGTCGTACTTTAATTATAAAATGTACGTCCATCGATTCCGCAACTGTTTGACACCTTACTTCTTGCAACTTAATGGCCCGCCCGTTACGTTCTTCTACAGTGTAAATGTCCCCTCATCATATACGATTCCAGTTTGCTCCGTGGCCGGCCCACGTGGTTATAGGCCCGTATTTGTATACTGACATTTTCACAATAAAGGTTTTTAAAACAAAACATGGTAGTAGTACCTTTTTTGGTAAAGTTTTGAATAATAGCCACTGTTTTCGAATCAGTAAAAGGCAAGTGAAATAAAGCAGCCCGATTACAGGACGGTTAAAAGGTATAATACGCAGGAACGCAGTAAAGATAAATGGTCAAGGGTTGTTGTGTTTTCCACTCCTGCAACATAAAGTGATCGATAAGAATCCGATATTCATGCCTATCAGCGACTAAGACAGCAGGCCGAGCCTCTTTTGATCAACGGCTCCCTCATGGGACGAAGAAACGCCCTTTTTCTCGAAATAGGAATATTTTACTTGCAGGACAGTTGTAAATTTCCCGGGAAAATACATTAGCCTGGAACATTGTTAGTGATAAACTGTAAATGCATCTGGGTCCTTTGCTTTACAAGTCAGAGCGAGAAAAAAAAAGGTGGGGCTTTCATCATTTGGGAAAAAAAAATGTTCGAAAGCAATGAAAAGCATTATTTTTAGGTCATATAACCAAGCCTTTCATCATTAGAATAACAAAAGTAAAATGAACCAATGAAAAGTTTTATTAACAAGTCACATGACCTGTTATGCTTACGTTACGCGCTGCTCGCCGCGCTCTGGATCGTTTCCGGGAAGCTGCACCTTGCGCACCGGAGCACTTCCGGGTGCGCTAACGCGGCGCGTCATATGACGCATTACGCGACAATGCAGGTCCAGAATATAGTCAAAATTTCTCCACCAACCAGCGGTCGGACCAGAACCCGTTTCGGCAGTTCAAAAAGGTTCCGTTAAATGGATGGTGGGCGAGACGCTGTAGCCGCAAGAGCGGGCGCAACTCAGCTGGTTGCGTGAAGCGCTGGGGTGTACCTGAGAAACCTCCACCTGGGGAGGTGGGGGAGGCTCTTTCGCGCGGCCTCTCCCTTCTAGTGCATCCCACGCCGTCTCCCGTCTCCTGGCGCAGGAATATGTGATGGTCGGACTAGGGCACCGCAGGACGTGTCTTCAGGTCAAACAAATTGTGGGACAATGTTCAGAATGGAAGAGTCACCAAAAGGCAAAAAGTTCCGCTTGACCCTGGGAGCCGGCCGCCTATGTCAGGGGCGATCTCAGGCCACACCAGGGCAACAAGACTTGGGGAGGGGGTCAGCGCCATTACACCGCCCCTCGGGGGCCTCTGTCAAGCGGTTCAGGGAGGCACTGCATCACATTGATTTCCAATGCAGTCATGTCCACAAACAGCCCCCACTTACTTTGAGAATAGTGAAGCTGCAGCAGGTGCAAATAAACTGCAGACAGTGTTACAAGCGCTGCTCGGAACCCTCAACTATGGCACCCAAAATCCAGGACTTATGCCATTTGTGCAAGGCAGTGACATCGAAGTAACTCAGGGACCAAGGAACATACCATATCCAGAGTCCTTCCCACAGCGTCTGCCTTCCTTGTTACCTAGTTATTGTTCTTTCACTCCCACTCCTGGCTTTTAGTCTGTGGATGGAAAACCATGAACCTACACTCACGTATGAAAATGTTACTATTGATGCTTGACTGAGGCCAAGGAGATCAGAGTGCATGAGTCTCATGCTTGATCGATTGAGCTAGCCGGATCAGGCAACAAAAAGGTGGTGGTGGGGGTGGCGGCATCAGCAAGGCATCCTCACACACAACTTGTCGGACATCAGCTCTGGATGTACTGGGGACGAGTCTTGGTGCATGGTGTCGTCCCCGGGCAATTTGCACAACGGTTCTCCACCCCTAGGCCGCCAGCTATGGTACCTCGACAGGAATAGTGATGGATGTTGCAGCTGGCTGCCATGTAAATAGATATTTAATAAAACGTTTTACCCTGTTACTTTGCTGGTGTGTTGTATATATTTATAATATTTGCATAGGGTTTGTCGTTATTTTGGGCGGGGTGGGTGGCGGAGCCGAGCTGTCTTGCAGCCATCATGGTGTCGAGCTCAGTTCATGTCACTAGTTTCGTATTTCTCATGAGGGGTTGTTCCTAATGTTTCTATTTTAGCGAGGTCAAAAAGAGATCCCATTAGTGGCCTACTGATTTTGCTTGATTCCTTTTGTTTTCTTAAACGATTTTTCACTATCTGCAAAGACTACACAGAGTATTGCGACTCTGTGCTTGTTTGTAAATAGAGAATGAACCAAAGAGAACCAATTCTAAAACAGTAAATGCTTGGATAACAATTAATGAAATGGAGAGAGAAGCAGGCACGACGGATTACAACGGGGGCAAAGGCCTGCGTTACCTACCCTTCACTATCTGCAATGAGAGAATACTCCTAAAACAAAAGAGGGTAGGGGGGGTAGCGTCCAAAGCACATCAGCGTGCATAAACACGAACATGTTTTTACCTACCACGTACTTGAAACTAGTCAGTCATGCAAAGAATCAATCACACCTCCATTTCCTCAACTATACAGTTATACACACCTTACTTATTCAAACATATTGTAACACATATTTACTCTCTTATACAATCACTGATACAAGTTTACAATGATCCATACAGCCACTCACACATTCATTGGCTCTTATGCACAGTTATTTATATATGTCAATCTCACATGTACTGTGTTTTACATATGTACTTACTTTCACATGTAGCACTGAGATATCCATTCACTCACCAACACACTTATGCACACAATCAACCACCCATACAGCTGTTCCACATGCACTTTTGAACCCATACATCTAGTGAATCAACTGCTCACACATCTATGCACAGTCACACACCTCCCAGCCACCCACACACACACACTCACTCTCCCATACAAATACTTGGGCAACCAATCAATAACCCATATAGTTACTCATATAGCTACTGATCAACACATGCAACAGTTTACAGAACAACAGACATAATGATGCACAAATTAAGACAGTTTAGTCACTAACCCATGCACTCAGTGAGACACATTTAATCACTCTCTTATACAGTCAGTCATGCACCTACTAAATCCTTTATCCAGACACTTATACATCCACTCATTCTTCAATATGTTAGACTTATTTTTATTTTACAGAAACATACAGTCACTGGATGTTGTTATCAGTGATGTCATTTGAGTTGTCATCAGTGATGTCATCAGTGATGTCACTGACCATGTCATGAATGATGTAGTATGTGACATCATCAGCAGTGGATTGCGGTTGCGCAATATATAGTTAGTGCAACTAACTATATATGCGAATTTCAATGGTTTTGTGCGAGTAAATTAAGGTTTTGTAAATGCTAATCCCTAACTATATATGGTCTATAACCTATGGTTTGATTAAGTGAATTTTCAAGGTTTTGTAAATGCTATTTCCTAACTATATATGGTCTATAACCTATGGTTTTTTCAGTGAATATATATATATATATATATATATAACAAAAAGGTGGGCAACTATGCTTGGAGTGAAATAATTTGAACTTGAAAAATGCGTGTCTTTGGGTTTTAAAGTCATTATGAAGATGCCCTTGGAAGCAGCTGAAGGACGTGTATGAAATCCAGTCAGGGTTTTTGGTGAATGTAGAATAAGGCATGTTGGGAGTCAGTTTTCTTTAAACAATATGAACTGAAGGGCATAAACACGAAATAAGCACAGACTGAAAATAATTTAAAATAAACAATTTAGTTTAAAGGAGTTTCACTGTTGCAGTTTTCGAAATAACTGTGATTATGCTTTGTTTAAAAAATGTATGATCATTAGCCCACATGCTTACATGTACCCAATCGCTGCGCAGTGTAGTGCATCTTTTGTTTTAATAAATAGTTGTTTTAACCCTTTCGCTGCGGCGGCTATTCCGCCGCAGCGCTAACGGGGCGTGGCGGCCGCGCGGCGGCCACATGCTGGTGACAAAACCGCTCCGTCACTAGCCGCGGTTGAGCTGTGCTGGTGAGGGAGCTGTTCCGTCATGGCCCGCCCCGCTCAATAGAACAGCCGCGCAGGCGCGAAATCGGCGCCGCGCAGGCGGGTCGGCCGGGCCATGACGGAACCGCTCCGTCATCAGCACAGCCCAACCGTAGCTGATGACGGAGCGATTCCGTCATCAGCAGGGGAGGGGTTAAATAGAAGCACCAATACAGCACATTACAGGTTGAGAAAGGCAGCCTGATGGCCGAAACGCATTCCTGTTTGTCCATAGCCTGATGTAATCTGTGCAATAAACGAGAGAACCCCACAATGACGGGTGCTTGCTCCTTAATCAGAATTGGTTGGGGACTCTTTCTTATAAATATACATATATTACCTAATGGCGGTCGCCAGTAGGTAGTTATAGTTAGGACCTAGTTTCCATAGGAAATCCATAACATTCTATTTGGAATAACTTTGGTGCTGGTGGACGAATATTCCCAAAATTCTCCAAGAAAATGGCCTGCTCCGCTCCGCTCCTTCCCTAAAAGTTCGGGGGTGATTCGTCAAGTGGGGGCTGAGAAAAAAGGGAGTCCCGAAACGTGTTTTCCACATGCTATTTTTTATAGGACCTATAGCCAGGGCTACAGCCCGAATGGCTGAACAGAATAACCCCAAATTTGGCAAAAAGGTAGAGTTTGGTTCGCAGATTGTGCCTTTAGTTAAGTGGTGTAAATCCTTTGAATAGTTCCTGAGAAAATCAAAAGTAAAATCATATTGATATCTAGAGACGAAGTACCGTACGTGTACGGTAAGTGTACCGAAAACCGTACAATTACTAACACGAGCAGCATGCTGATTGGCTGTCAACTGTCTGTCAAAACAGTAAACCAGGAAGTGTTGGCAGCCATCTTGTGCCTCGGTAGAAAAAAAGCACAACAAAGAAGGGCTTAGACTCACCTCCAGTAAAGCAGAGTCTATAACTAGAATGAACAGAGAAGGCGCTAGTACTGAGTCTCATTTAAAGGTCACAAACCAATTGTATTCAAAACCAACAAACACTCAATTGTCAGCCGAATATTGGAATCAATCCATCATTATTTATTTGTATTTAGTAGAAAAATAGTTTTGGACAACACAACCAAAAAATGACAAAACTTATCTTATATATATATATGTGAAGAACAGGACCAGGAAGACAAATTCAGGAACCAGACAGACGTTTTATACAATAAACAATAAATGCAAACACCTCAGTCGTGAAACATCCATTATCCATTCATACTTACACTCCTTCAAATCAACAAAACACGAAAAACATGTGACACATAACAACAAGGAAGGTGAAAATAGGTCAATGGTTTAGTCAAAAACAAGTCACACAAATAAAGAGAACACAAATAATTATTTCTCCAGATATTAAATATCAAACAATTCTCTAACAAAACGTGTTTTCCACATACAGTTTGGTCTGCCCTGTTCCCATGATGCACTGGGCCAGGGACAGACTAATTTGCATATAGCCAGGTTCTGAGCTGGGATGGTGCAGTGAGCTAAAAAACGGTGATGGATCAAGCCCTGATCTTTGGACTGGGTAAGAGTGGTCTGCTTAATTCAGACACTCTGTTCATCACCACCCCCTTTTCTGAATCATTTTTGTCCACCATAAGCGTGGAAGGGTATACTCAGATGTGAGTCCCTTGCTCATTGCACCATCAGGATTCAAGCAAGCCGGGCCGAAGACGGCTGAAATGCCAGACACCGGTCCCCGGAAGCTTGTTTCCTTCCCAGTATAAGAATTGGCTTGGTAGTTTGGTCTGCCCTGTTCCCATGATGCACTGGGCCAGGGACAGACTAATTTGCATATAGCCAGGTTCTGAGCTGGGATGGTGCAGTGAGCTAAAAAACGGTGATGGATCAAGCCCTGATCTTTGGACTGGGTAAGAGTGGTCTGCTTAATTCAGACACTCTGTTCATCACCACCCCCTTTTCTAAATTGTTTTTGTCCACCATAAGCGTGGAAGGGTATACTCAGATGTGAGTCCCTTGCTCATTGCACCATCAGTATTCAAGCAAGCCGGGCCGAAGACGGCTGAAATGCCAGAAACCGGTCCCCGGAAGCTTGTTTCCTTCCCAGTATAAGAATTGGATTGGTAGTTTGGTCTGCCCTGTTCCCATGATGCACTGGGCCAGGGACAGACTAATTTGCATATAGCCAGGTTCTGAGCTGGGATGGTGCAGTGAGCTAAAAAACGGTGATGGATCATGCCCTGATCTTTGGACTGGGTAAGAGTGGTCTGCCTAATTTAGACACTCTCTTCATCACCACCCCCTTTTCTGAATCATTTTTGTCCACCATAAGCGTGGAAGGGAATACTCAGATGTGAGTCCCTTGCTCATTGCACCATCAGGATTCAAGCAAGCCGGGCCGAAGACGGCTGAAATGCCAGAAAACGGTCCCCGGAAGCTTGTTTCCTTTCCGTTATAAGAATTGGCTTGGTAGTTTGGTCTGCCCTGTTCCCATGATGCACTGGGCCAGGGACAGACTAATTTGCATATAGCCAGGTTCTGAGCTGGGATGGTGCAGTGAGCTAAAATACGGTGATGGATAAAGCCCTGATCTTTGGACTGGGTAAGAGTGGTCTGCTTAATTCAGACACTCTGTTCATCACCACCCCCTTTTCTGAATCGTTTTTGTCCACCATAAGCGTGGAAGGGTATACTCAGATGTGAGTCCCTTGCACATTGCACCATCAGGATTCAAGCAAGCCGGGCCGAAGACGGCTGAAATGCCAGAAACCGGTCCCCGGAAGCTTGTTTCCTTCCCAGTATAAGAATTGGCTTGGTAGTTTGGTCTGCCCTGTTCCCATGATGCACTGGGCCAGGGACAGACTAATTTGCATATAGCCAGGTTCTGAGCTGGGATGGTGCAGTGAGCTAAAAAACGGTGATGGATCAAGCCCTGATCTTTGGACTGGGTAAGAGTGGTCTGCTTAATTCAGACACTCTGTTCATCACCACCCCCTTTTCTAAATCGTTTTTGTCCACCATAAGCGTGGAAGGGTATACTCAGATGTGAGTCCCTTGCTCATTGCACCATCAGTATTCAAGCAAGCTGGGCCGAAGACGGCTGAAATGCCAGAAACCGGTCCCCGGAAGCTTGTTTCCTTCCCAGTATAAGAATTGGATTGGTAGTTTGGTCTGCCCTGTTCCCATGATGCACTGGGCCATTGACAGACTAATTTGCATATAGCCAGGTTCTGAGATGGGATGGTGCAGTGAGCTAAAAAACGGTGATGGATCATGCCCTGATCTTTGGACTGGGTAAGAGTGGTCTGCCTAATTCAGACACTCTCTTCATCACCACCCCCTTTTCTGAATCATTTTTGTCCACCATAAGCGTGGAAGGGTATACTCAGATGTGAGTCCCTTGCTCATTGCACCATCAGGATTCAAGCAAGCCGGGCCGAAGACGGCTGAAATGCCAGAAAATGGTCCCCGGAAGCTTGTTTCCTTTCCGGTATAAGAATTGGCTTGGTAGTTTGGTCTGCCCTGTTCCCATGATGCACTGGGCCAGGGACAGACTAATTTGCATATAGCCAGGTTCTGAGCTGGGATGGTGCAGTGAGCTAAAAAACGGTGATGGATAAAGCCCTGATCTTTGGACTGGGTAAGAGTGGTCTGCTTAATTCAGACACTCTGTTCATCACCACCCCCTTTTCTGAATCGTTTTTGTCCACCATAAGCGTGGAAGGGTATACTCAGATGTGAGTCCCTTGCTCATTGCACCATCAGGATTCAAGCAAGCCGGGCCGAAGACGGCTGAAATGCCAGAAACCGGTCCCGGAAGCTTGTTTCCTTCCCAGTATAAGAATTGGCTTGGTAGTTTGGTCTGCCCTGTTCCCATGATGCACTGGGCCAGGGACAGACTTATTTGCATATAGCCAGGTTCTGAGCTGGGATGGTGCAGTGAGCTAAAAAACGGTGATGGATCAAGCCCTGATCTTTGGACTGGGTAAGAGTGGTCTGCTCAATTCAGACACTCTGTTCATCACTACCCCCTTTTCTGAATCGTTTTTGTCCACCATAAGCGTGGAAGGTTATACTCAGATGTGAGTCCCTTGCTCATTGCACCATCAGGATTCAAGCAAGCCGGGCCGAAGACGGCTGTAATGCCAGAAACCGGTCCCCGGAAGCTTGTTTCCTTCCCAGTATAAGAATTGGCTTGGTAGTTTGGTCTGCCCTGTTCCCAAGATGCACTGGGCCAGGGACAGACTAATTTGCATATAGCCAGGTTCTGAGCTGAGATGGTGCAGTGAGCTAAAAAACGGTGATGGATCAAGCCCTGATCTTTGGACTGGGTAAGAGTGGTCTGCCTAATTCAGGCACTCTGTTCATCACCACCCCCTTTTCTGAATCGTTTTTGTCCACCATAAGCGTGGAAGGGTATACTCTGATGTGAGTCCCTTGCTCATTCCACCATCAGGATTCAAGCAAGCCGGGCTGAAGACGGCTGAAATGCCAGAAACTGGTCCCTGGAAGCTTGTTTCCTTCCCAGTATAAGAATTGGCTTTGTAGTTTGGTATGCCCTGTTCCCATGATGCACTGAGCCAGGGACAGACTAATTTGCATATAGCCAGGTTCTGAGCTGGGATGGTGCAGTGAGCTAAAAAACGGTGATGGATCAAGCCCTGATCTTTGGACTGGGTAGGAGTGGTCTGCTCAATTCAGACACTCTGTTCATCACTACCCCCTTTTCTGAATCGTTTTTGTCCACCATAAGCGTGGAAGGTTATACTCAGATGTGAGTCCCTTGCTCATTGCACCATCAGGATTCAAGCAAGCCGGGCCGAAGACGGCTGAAATGCCAGAAACCGGTCTCCGGAAGCTTGTTTCCTTCCCAGTATAAAAATTGGCTTGGTAGTTTGGTCTGCCCTGTTCCCATGATGCACTGGGCCAGGGACTGACTAATTTGCATATAGCCAGGTTCTGAGCTGGGATGGTGCAGTGAGCTAAAAAACGGTGATGGATCAAGCCCTGATCTTTGGACTGGGTAAGAGTGGTCTGCTTAATTCAGACACTCTGTTCATCACCACCCCCTTTTCTGAATCGTTTTTGTCCACCATAAGCGTAGAAGGGTATACTCAGATGTGAGTCCGTTGTTCATTGCACCATCAGGATTAAAGCAAGCCGGGCCGAAGACGGCTGAAATGCCAGAAACCGGTCCCCGGAAGCTTGTTTCCTTCCCAGTATAAGAATTGGCTTGGTAGTTTGGTCTGCCCTGTTCCCATGATGCACTGGGCCAGGGACAGACTAATTTGCATATAGTCAGGTTCTGAGCTGGGATGGTGCAGTGAGCTAAAAAACGGTGATGGATCAAGCCCTGATCTTTGGACTGGGTAAGAGTGGTCTGCTTAATTCAGACACTCTGTTCATCACCACCCCCTTTTCTGAATCGTTTTTGTCCACCATAAGCGTAGAAGGGTATACTCAGATGTGAGTCCCTTGCTCATTGCACCATCAGGATTCAAGGAAGCCGGGCCGAAGACGGCTGAAATGCCAGAAACCAATCCCCGGAAGCTTGTTTCCTTCCCAGTATAAGAATTGGCTTGGTAGTTTGGTCTGCCCTGTTCCCATGATGCACTGGGCCAGGGACAGACTAATTTGCATATAGCCAGGTTCTGAGCTGGGATGGTGCAGTGAGCTAAAAAACGGTGATGGATCAAGCCCTGATCTTTGGACTGGGTAAGAGTGGTCTGCTTGTTTCAGACACTCTTTTCAACACCACCCCCTTTTCTGAATCGTTTTTGTCCACCATATGCGTGGAAGGGTATACTCAGATGTGAGTCCCTTGCTCATTGCACCATCAGGATTCAAGCAAGCCGGGCCGAAGACGGCTGAAATGCCAGAAAACGGTCCCCGGAAGCTTGTTTCCTTTCCGGTATAAGAATTGGCTTGGTAGTTTGGTCTGCCCTGTTCCCATGATGCACTGGGCCAGGGACAGACTAATTCGCATATAGCCAGGTTCTGAGCTGGGATGGTGCAGTGAGCTAAAAAACGGTGATGGATAAAGCCCTGATCTTTGGACTGGGTAAGAGTGGTCTGCTTAATTCAGACACTCTGTTCATCACCACCCCCTTTTCTGACTCGTTTTTGTCCACCATAAGCGTGGAAGGGTATACTCAGATGTGAGTCCCTTGCTCATTGCACCATCAGGATTCAAGCAAGCCGGGCCGAAGACGGCTGAAATGCCAGAAACCGGTCCCCGGAAGCTTGTTTCCTTCCCAGTATAAGAATTGGCTTGGTAGTTTGGTTTGCCCTGTTCCCATGATGCACTGGGCCAGGGACAGACTAATTTGCATATAGCCAGGTTCTGAGCTGGGATGGTGCAGTGAGCTAAAAAACGGTGATGGATCAAGCCCTGATCTTTGGACTGGGTAAGAGTGGTCTGCTCAATTCAGACACTCTGTTCATCACTACCCCCTTTTCTGAATCGTTTTTGTCCACCATAAGCGTGGAAGGTTATACTCAGATGTGAGTCCCTTGCTCATTGCACCATCAGGATTCAAGCAAGCCGGGCCGAAGACGGCTGTAATGCCAGAAACCGGTCCCCGGAAGCTTGTTTCCTTCCCAGTATAAGAATTGGCTTGGTAGTTTGGTCTGCCCTGTTCCCAAGATGCACTGGGCCAGGGACAGACTAATTTGCATATAGCCAGGTTCTGAGCTGAGATGGTGCAGTGAGCTAAAAAACGGTGATGGATCAAGCCCTGATCTTTGGACTGGGTAAGAGTGGTCTGCCTAATTCAGGCCCTCTGTTCATCACCACCCCCTTTTCTGAATCGTTTTTGTCCACCATAAGCGTGGAAGGGTATACTCAGATGTGAGTCCCTTGCTCATTCCACCATCAGGATTCAAGCAAGCCGGGCTGAAGACGGCTGAAATGCCAGAAACCGGTCCCTGGAAGCTTGTTTCCTTCCCAGTATAAGAATTGGCTTTGTAGTTTGGTATGCCCTGTTCCCATGATGCACTGAGCCAGGGACAGACTAATTTGCATATAGCCAGGTTCTGAGCTGGGATGGTGCAGTGAGCTAAAAAACGGTGATGGATCAAGCCCTGATCTTTGGACTGGGTAAGAGTGGTCTGCTTAATTCAGACACTCTGTTCATCACCACCCCCTTTTCTGAATCGTTTTTGTCCACCATAAGCGTAGAAGGGTATACTCAGATGTGAGTCCCTTGTTCATTGCACCATCAGGATTAAAGCAAGCCGGGCCGAAGACGGCTGAAATGCCAGAAACCGGTCCCCGGAAGCTTGTTTCCTTCCCAGTATAAGAATTGGCTAGGTAGTTTGGTCTGCCCTGTTCCCATGATGCACTGGGCCAGGGACAGACTAATTTGCATATAGCCAGGTTCTGAGCTGGGATGGTGCAGTGAGCTAAAAAACGGTGATGGATCATGCCCTGATCTTTGGACTGGGTAAGAGTGGTCTGCCTAATTTAGACACTCTCTTCATCACCACCCCCTTTTCTGAATCATTTTTGTCCACCATAAGCGTGGAAGGGAATACTCAGATGTGAGTCCCTTGCTCATTGCACCATCAGGATTCAAGCAAGCCGGGCCGAAGACGGCTGAAATGCCAGAAAACGGTCCCCGGAAGCTTGTTTCCTTTCCGTTATAAGAATTGGCTTGGTAGTTTGGTCTGCCCTGTTCCCATGATGCACTGGGCCAGGGACAGACTAATTTGCATATAGCCAGGTTCTGAGCTGGGATGGTGCAGTGAGCTAAAATACGGTGATGGATAAAGCCCTGATCTTTGGACTGGGTAAGAGTGGTCTGCTTAATTCAGACACTCTGTTCATCACCACCCCCTTTTCTGAATCGTTTTTGTCCACCATAAGCGTGGAAGGGTATACTCAGATGTGAGTCCCTTGCACATTGCACCATCAGGATTCAAGCAAGCCGGGCCGAAGACGGCTGAAATGCCAGAAACCGGTCCCCGGAAGCTTGTTTCCTTCCCAGTATAAGAATTGGCTTGGTAGTTTGGTCTGCCCTGTTCCCATGATGCACTGGGCCAGGGACAGACTAATTTGCATATAGCCAGGTTCTGAGCTGGGATGGTGCAGTGAGCTAAAAAACGGTGATGGATCAAGCCCTGATCTTTGGACTGGGTAAGAGTGGTCTGCTTAATTCAGACACTCTGTTCATCACCACCCCCTTTTCTAAATCGTTTTTGTCCACCATAAGCGTGGAAGGGTATACTCAGATGTGAGTCCCTTGCTCATTGCACCATCAGTATTCAAGCAAGCCGGGCCGAAGACGGCTGAAATGCCAGAAACCGGTCCCCGGAAGCTTGTTTCCTTCCCAGTATAAGAATTGGATTGGTAGTTTGGTCTGCCCTGTTCCCATGATGCACTGGGCCATTGACAGACTAATTTGCATATAGCCAGGTTCTGAGCTGGGATGGTGCAGTGAGCTAAAAAACGGTGATGGATCATGCCCTGATCTTTGGACTGGGTAAGAGTGGTCTGCCTAATTTAGACACTCTCTTCATCACCACCCCCTTTTCTGAATCATTTTTGTCCACCATAAGCGTGGAAGGGTATACTCAGATGTGAGTCCCTTGCTCATTGCACCATCAGGATTCAAGCAAGCCGGGCCGAAGACGGCTGAAATGCCAGAAAACGGTCCCCGGAAGCTTGTTTCCTTTCCGGTATAAGAATTGGCTTGGTAGTTTGGTCTGCCCTGTTCCCATGATGCACTGGGCCAGGGACAGACTAATTTGCATATAGCCAGGTTCTGAGCTGGGATGGTGCAGTGAGCTAAAAAACGGTGATGGATAAAGCCCTGATCTTTGGACTGGGTAAGAGTGGTCTGCTTAATTCAGACACTCTGTTCATCACCACCCCCTTTTCTGAATCGTTTTTGTCCACCATAAGCGTGGAAGGGTATACTCAGATGTGAGTCCCTTGCTCATTGCACCATCAGGATTCAAGCAAGCCGGGCCGAAGACGGCTGAAATGCCAGAAACCGGTCCCGGAAGCTTGTTTCCTTCCCAGTATAAGAATTGGCTTGGTAGTTTGGTCTGCCCTGTTCCCATGATGCACTGGGCCAGGGACAGACTAATTTGCATATAGCCAGGTTCTGAGCTGGGATGGTGCAGTGAGCTAAAAAACGGTGATGGATCAAGCCCTGATCTTTGGACTGGGTAAGAGTGGTCTGCTCAATTCAGACACTCTGTTCATCACTACCCCCTTTTCTGAATCGTTTTTGTCCACCATAAGCGTGGAAGGTTATACTCAGATGTGAGTCCCTTGCTCATTGCACCATCAGGATTCAAGCAAGCCGGGCCGAAGACGGCTGTAATGCCAGAAACCGGTCCCCGGAAGCTTGTTTCCTTCCCAGTATAAGAATTGGCTTGGTAGTTTGGTCTGCCCTGTTCCCAAGATGCACTGGGCCAGGGACAGACTAATTTGCATATAGCCAGGTTCTGAGCTGAGATGGTGCAGTGAGCTAAAAAACGGTGATGGATCAAGCCCTGATCTTTGGACTGGGTAAGAGTGGTCTGCCTAATTCAGGCACTCTGTTCATCACCACCCCCTTTTCTGAATCGTTTTTGTCCACCATAAGCGTGGAAGGGTATACTCAGATGTGAGTCCCTTGCTCATTCCACCATCAGGATTCAAGCAAGCCGGGCTGAAGACGGCTGAAATGCCAGAAACTGGTCCCTGGAAGCTTGTTTCCTTCCCAGTATAAGAATTGGCTTTGTAGTTTGGTATGCCCTGTTCCCATGATGCACTGAGCCAGGGACAGACTAATTTGCATATAGCCAGGTTCTGAGCTGGGATGGTGCAGTGAGCTAAAAAACGGTGATGGATCAAGCCCTGATCTTTGGACTGGGTAAGAGTGGTCTGCTTAATTCAGACACTCTGTTCATCACCACCCCCTTTTCTGAATCGTTTTTGTCCAACATAAGCGTTGAAGGGTATACTCAGATGTGAGTCCCTTGCTCATTGCACCATCAGGATTCAAGCAAGCCGGGCCGAAGACGGCTGAAATGCCAGAAACCGGTCTCCGGAAGCTTGTTTCCTTCCCAGTATAAAAATTGGCTTGGTAGTTTGGTCTGCCCTGTTCCCATGATGCACTGGGCCAGGGACTGACTAATTTGCATATAGCCAGGTTCTGAGCTGGGATGGTGCAGTGAGCTAAAAAACGGTGATGGATCAAGCCCTGATCTTTGGACTGGGTAAGAGTGGTCTGCTTAATTCAGACACTCTGTTCATCACCACCCCCTTTTCTGAATCGTTTTTGTCCACCATAAGCGTAGAAGGGTATACTCAGATGTGAGTCCCTTGTTCATTGCACCATCAGGATTAAAGCAAGCCGGGCCGAAGACGGCTGAAATGCCAGAAACCGGTCCCCGGAAGCTTGTTTCCTTCCCAGTATAAGAATTGGCTTGGTAGTTTGGTCTGCCCTGTTCCCATGATGCACTGGGCCAGGGACAGACTAATTTGCATATAGTCAGGTTCTGAGCTGGGATGGTGCAGTGAGCTAAAAAACGGTGATGGATCAAGCCCTGATCTTTGGACTGGGTAAGAGTGGTCTGCTTAATTCAGACACTCTGTTCATCACCACCCCCTTTTCTGAATCTTTTTGTCCACCATAAGCGTAGAAGGGTATACTCAGATGTGAGTCCCTTGCTCATTGCACCATCAGGATTCAAGGAAGCCGGGCCGAAGACGGCTGAAATGCCAGAAACCAATCCCCGGAAGCTTGTTTCCTTCCCAGTATAAGAATTGGCTTGGTAGTTTGGTCTGCCCTGTTCCCATGATGCACTGGGCCAGGGACAGACTAATTTGCATATAGCCAGGTTCTGAGCTGGGATGGTGCAGTGAGCTAAAAAACGGTGATGGATCAAGCCCTGATCTTTGGACTGGGTAAGAGTGGTCTGCTTGTTTCAGACACTCTTTTCAACACCACCCCCTTTTCTGAATCGTTTTTGTCCACCATAAGCGTGGAAGGGTATACTCAGATGTGAGTCCCTTGCTCATTGCACCATCAGGATTCAAGCAAGCCGGGCTGAAGACGGCTGAAATGCCAGAAAACGGTCCCCGGAAGCTTGTTTCCTTTCCGGTATAAGAATTGGCTTGGTAGTTTGGTCTGCCCTGTTCCCATGATGCACTGGGCTAGGGACAGACTAATTCGCATATAGCCAGGTTCTGAGCTGGGATGGTGCAGTGAGCTAAAAAACGGTGATGGATAAAGCCCTGATCTTTGGACTGGGTAAGAGTGGTCTGCTTAATTCAGACACTCTGTTCATCACCACCCCCTTTTCTGACTCGTTTTTGTCCACCATAAGCGTGGAAGGGTATACTCAGATGTGAGTCCCTTGCTCATTGCACCATCAGGATTCAAGCAAGCCGGGCCGAAGACGGCTGAAATGCCAGAAACCGGTCCCCGGAAGCTTGTTTCCTTCCCAGTATAAGAATTGGCTTGGTAGTTTGGTCTGCCCTGTTCCCATGATGCACTGGGCCAGGGACAGACTAATTTGCATATAGCCAGGTTCTGAGCTGGGATGGTGCAGTGAGCTAAAAAACGGTGATGGATCAAGCCCTGATCTTTGGACTGGGTAAGAGTGGTCTGCTCAATTCAGACACTCTGTTCATCACTACCCCCTTTTCTGAATCGTTTTTGTCCACCATAAGCGTGGAAGGTTATACTCAGATGTGAGTCCCTTGCTCATTGCACCATCAGGATTCAAGCAAGCCGGGCCGAAGACGGCTGTAATGCCAGAAACCGGTCCCCGGAAGCTTGTTTCCTTCCCAGTATAAGAATTGGCTTGGTAGTTTGGTCTGCCCTGTTCCCAAGATGCACTGGGCCAGGGACAGACTAATTTGCATATAGCCAGGTTCTGAGCTGAGATGGTGCAGTGAGCTAAAAAACGGTGATGGATCAAGCCCTGATCTTTGGACTGGGTAAGAGTGGTCTGCCTAATTCAGGCACTCTGTTCATCACCACCCCCTTTTCTGAATCGTTTTTGTCCACCATAAGCGTGGAAGGGTATACTCAGATGTGAGTCCCTTGCTCATTCCACCATCAGGATTCAAGCAAGCCGGGCTGAAGACGGCTGAAATGCCAGAAACCGGTCCCTGGAAGCTTGTTTCCTTCCCAGTATAAGAATTGGCTTTGTAGTTTGGTATGCCCTGTTCCCATGATGCACTGAGCCAGGGACAGACTAATTTGCATATAGCCAGGTTCTGAGCTGGGATGGTGCAGTGAGCTAAAAAACGGTGATGGATCAAGCCCTGATCTTTGGACTGGGTAAGAGTGGTCTGCTTAATTCAGACACTCTGTTCATCACCACCCCCTTTTCTGAATCGTTTTTGTCCACTATAAGCGTAGAAGGGTATACTCAGATGTGAGTCCCTTGTTCATTGCACCATCAGGATTAAAGCAAGCCGGGCCGAAGACGGCTGAAATGCCAGAAACCGGTCCCCGGAAGCTTGTTTCCTTCCCAGTATAAGAATTGGCTTGGTAGTTTGGTCTGCCCTGTTCCCATGATGCACTGGGCCAGGGACAGACTAATTTGCATATAGCCAGGTTCTGAGCTGGGATGGTGCAGTGAGCTAAAAAACGGTGATGGATCAAGCCCTGATCTTTGGACTGGGTAAGAGTGGTCTGCTTAATTCAGACACTATGTTCATCACCACCCCCTTTTCTGAATCGTTTTTGTCCACCATAAGCGTGGAAGGGTATACTCAGATGTGAGTCCCTTGCTCATTGCACCATCAGGATTCAAGCAAGCCGGGCCGAAGACGGCTGAAATGCCAGAAACCAATCCCCGGAAGCTTGTTTCCTTCCCAGTATAAGAATTGGCTTGGTAGTTTGGTCTGCCCTGTTCCCATGATGCACTGGGCCAGGGACAGACTAATTTGCATATAGCCAGGTTCTGAGCTGGGATGGTGCAGTGAGCTAAAAAACGGTGATGGATCAAGCCCTGATCTTTGGACTGGGTAAGAGTGGTCTGCTTAATTCAGACACTCTGTTCATCACTACCCCCTTTTCTGAATCGTTTTTGTCCACCATAAGCGTGGAAGGGTATACTCAGATGTGAGTCCCTTGCTCATTGCACCATCAGGATTCAAGCAAGCTGGGCTGAACACGGCTGAAATGCCAGAAACCGGTCCCCGGAAGCTTGTTTCCTTCCCAGTATAAGAATTGGCTTGGTAGTTTGGTCTGCCCTGTTCCCATGATGCACTGGGCCAGGGACAGACTAATTTGCATATAGCCAGGTTCTGAGCTGGGATGGTGCAGTGAGCTAAAAAACGGTGATGGATCAAGCCCTGATCTTTGGACTGGGTAAGAGTGGTCTGCCTAATTCAGGCACTCTGTTCATCACCACCCCCTTTTCTGAATCGTTTTTGTCCACCATAAGCGTGGAAGGGTATACTCAGATGTGAGTCCCTTGCTCATTGCACCATCAGGATTCAAGCAAGCCGGGCTGAAGACGGCTGAAATGCCAGAAACCGGTCCCCGGAAGCTTGTTTCCTTCCCAGTATAAGAATTGGCTTGGTAGTTTGGTCTGCCCTGTTCCCATGATGCACTGGGCCAGGGACATACAAATTTGCATATAGTCAGGTTCTGAGCTGGGATGGTGCAGTGAGCTAAAAAACGGTGATGGATCAAGCCCTGATCTTTGGACTGGGTAAGAGTGGTCTGCTTAATTCAGACACTCTGTTCATCACTACCCCTTTTTCTGAATCGTTTTTGTCCACCATAAGCGTGGAAGGGTATACTCAGATGTGAGTCCCTTGCTCATTGCACCATCAGGATTCAAGGAAGCCGGGCCGAAGACGGCTGAAATGCCAGAAACCAGTCCCCGGAAGCTTGTTTCCTTCCCAGTATAAGAATTGGATTGGTAGTTTGGTCTGCCCTGTTCCCATGATGCACTGGGCCAGGGACAGACTAATTTGCATATAGCCAGGTTCTGAGCTGGGATGGTGCAGTGAGCTAAAAAACGGTGATGGATCAAGCCCTGATCTTTGGACTGGGTAAGAGTGGTCTGCTTAATTCAGACACTCTGTTCATCACCACCCCCTTTTCTGAATCTTTTTTGTCCACCATAAGCGTGGAAGGGTATACTCAGATGTGAGTCCCTTGCTCATTGCACCATCAGGATTCAAGCAAGCCGGGCCGAAGCCGGCTGAAATGCCAGAAACCGGTCCCCGGAAGCTTGTTTCCTTCCCAGTATAAGAATTGGCTTGGTAGTTTGGTCTGCCCTGTTCCCATGATGCACTGGGCCAGGGACAGACTAATTTGCATATAGCCAGGTTCTGAGCTGGGATGGTGCAGTGAGCTAAACAATGGTGATGGATCAAGCCCTGATCTTTGGACTGGGTAAGAGTGGTCTGCTTAATTCAGACACTCTGTTTATCACCACCCCCTTTTCGGAATCGTTTTTGTCCACCATAAGCGTGGAAGGGTATACTCAGATCTGAGTCCCTTGCTCATTGCACCATCAGGATTCAAGCAAGCCAGGCCGAAGACGGCTGAAATGCCAGAAACCGGTCCCCGGAAGCTTGTTTCCTTCCCAGTATAAGAATTGGCTTGGTAGTTTGGTCTGCCCTGTTCCCATGATGCACTGGGCCAGGGACAGACTAATTTGCATATAGCCAGGTTCTGAGCTGGGATGGTGCAGTGAGCTAAAAAACGGTGATGGATCAAGCCCTGATCTTTGGACTGGGTAAGAGTGGTTTGCTTAATTCAGACACTCTGTTCATCACCACCCCCTTTTCTGAATCATTTTTGTCCACCATAAGCGTGGACGGGTGTCCTGACATGGTTTTTGGCTCTATTTCGGAGTGATGATGACTTTAAGCTTGCTAACATCTATAATCTGTATTCTTACCTTGTGTTGGCCCTTTTAAGCCCTTTCTTCCAGACCTAGAAGAGGATAGCTGCTTTATATGATGATAGATCCCTTATTCTTGACTCTAATCCATCTATTGCCTATTGTCTTTGACATAGTTATGTGTCCTTTGTAGTCCTGACTTTATATTACATATTGGTATGGTTTGTGTAGGTACTCTGACAGAGCTAAGGGTTATTTCATCCTTCTCAGGCCTACAAAGCCCAGAACTAGAGAGACTCATCTTTCATTTCAAATACTTTATTCGGTTTTTGAAGATAAAAAACCATAAAAGTTTGCAATAAATACAAATTACAATCCAAGTATTAAAATACATTTCAAGAAACCAAAGTACAAAAATAGAGTCCCAGACATAAAAAGTTCTTTCCCAGTCCCGGGTTAAGGCAGTACCAAGAGAATTCATAATTAATCTTTTGAAATTCTAAGTTACATATCCAGATATTCAGGGAGGGAAACACGGGTTTATGGGGTAGAAATCATGTAGATCCCATAGTGATATTGGGCCGTCTCTTACTTGGGGCGGCCAGGTTTTCAGGTAAGGGACAATATTTCGATCTCTAAATCGCACAAGTACCAGGTCCCCTGCAACCTCTTTGGGAAGAGAGCCCAACCATCCCACCCTTCTAACGCTCCTGATTGCGGCGTATAAATTACGGGGCAGTGGCCTATTTTTTGACAGCCAGAATTTGGTTTTATTGAGTAGGTCATGATATCTTTCGATTTTGCCAGATGGAAGGGCGGGTACACCCGCAAGGATGCACACGTATGGGGCCGCTTCCGGGGGTAAGTGGATAGAGTTAACTTTATTTTCGCCTACTCTAGGTGCGGTCGGATCGGAAAGGGAGACTTTTGCAGGGTATTTAACTGTTTTTTGCCCTGGAGCACCAGGGCCAGCAAGTTGTATTTGGCGGATTTTTTTCTGCACAGGTGGTGATTTTAGACCTAAGTGGGTAGGATGCGTCTTAGGGCGATTAGATGCATCACTGCATTTATCAACCAGCATATTTGACTTAATGGCTTTCTCTATCCCAGAAAGCCTATCCCCCAAGATAATCATTTTTTCTAACAGTGGGGCTATCATAGCGCTAACCATCTGTTCAATGAGGGGTAGTAAGTGCAAAAGGGGAGGGGGTGTTTTAGCTTCAGGAATCTCAGCAATCGGTGGGACCGTTGGGGAGTTAGCAAAAGATAGAGTATGGCACAGTTTTAGGATTAGGGGGTTGTTTTCACCTTGGTTAACAGCGTTATGTTTCCTTTTCGCAGATGAAACCTGAGGGAATTCAGTACTTTGCCTAATCGGGCTGCAGGATGTGTTAGATAGTATGGAGGGATCTAAAGGTATAGCCGTGTCTGAAGGTATACTAGCACTTTTGGTCATGGGTGTAGTTTCCAGTGTGACATAATTAGTTTTGCATAGAAGGTTTAATTCATCTAGCAAAGAATACGTTTGCCCGGTGCCAGCTACACCGGTTGTGTGGTCCCCCTTGGAGGTCATGCTGGGAATGGGCTATAGGGCCGTGGAGTGTGGAGAAATCCACAAGCGTAAAAAGGGAAGGATTTGAGGGGGTCTTTATCTTATGGCAAATATACCTTTATTATGTCAACCAAAAGGGAGGTAGCCCGTCCCGTCCTTATCCGGCCTTTGAGGGCCGTAGAGGGCCCACCCTTTGCCCGGGCTTAGCCCCGGGCTATGTCCCGCGCGCGTCCCGCGTCGCGGGAATAGGTACTAATTTTATTTGCTTAAGGTAGGGGGGCGGGGACGCCGAGGGAAGAGGCAGCAGCTGGGAAACACCGAGCCTGCTGGACCTCGCAGTCCCTCGGCGTGTGGAGCAGTTCAAATCCTTTCACCCCAGGTCAGCCTGCAAAGTTCTGGAGGCGCTTGCAAAGCGATAGAATCCCACGTCGTTCTCCCCTGTGGCAAGACACCATGAGCGGCACCCGCGGAGCGGAGGCCGCGAAAAGTATTCGTAATGACCAGGTAGGGGGGCGGGGACACCGAGGGAAGAGGCAGGAGCTGGGAAACACCGAGCCTGCTGGACCTCGCAGTCCCTCGGCGTGTGGAGCAGTTCAAATCCTTTCACCCCAGGTCAGCCTGAGGCGCTTGCAAAGCGCTAGAATCCCACGTCGTTCTCCCCTGTGGCAAGACACCATGAACGGCACCCGCGGAGCGGGGGCCGCGAAAAGTATTTGTAATGACCAGGTAGGGGGGCGGGGACGCCGAGGGAAGAGGCAGCAGCTGGGAAACACCGAGCCTGCTGGACCTCGCAGTCCCTCGGCGTGTGGAGCAGTTCAAATCCTTTCACCCCAGGTCAGCCTGCAAAGTTCTGGAGGCGCTTGCAAAGCGCTAGAATCCCACGTCGTTCTCCCCTGTGGCAAGACACCATGAGCGGCTCCCGCGGAGCGGGGGCCGCGAAAAGTATTTGTAATGACCAGGTAGGGGGGCGGGGACGCCGAAGGAAGAGGCAGCAGCTGGGAAACACCGAGCCTGCTGGACCTCGCAGTCCCTCGGCGTGTGGAGCAGTTCAAATCCTTTCACCCCATGTCAGCCTGAGGCGCTTGCAAAGCGCTATAATCCCACGTCGTTCTCCCCTGTGGCAAGACACCATGAGCGGCTCCCGCGGAGCGGGGGCCGCGAAAAGTATTTGTAATGACCAGGTAGGGGGGCGGGGACGCCGAGGGAAGAGGCAGCAGCTGGGAAACACCGAGCCTGCTGGACCTCGCAGTCCATCGGCGTGTGGAGCAGTTCAAATCCTTTCACCCCAGGTCAGCCTGCAAAGTTCTGGAGGCGCTTGCAAAGCGCTAGAATCCCACGTCGTTCTCCCCTGTGGCAAGACACCATGAGCGGCACCCATTTTGCTTTCTGTCCCTGCAGAGCTGAGATGCTTGAAGGGTAAAGGTAATGTTTATAGTTAAGCCTGTTGTCTGCTAGGGGAAAACCAGCCAGGACTGGTTCTTATCGGAAGAATGTGTTTGTCTCTTGGGCCCAGACGTAACATGCAGATGGCCACTGCGGTTGCGCGGAGAGTTCTGGAGCAAGCACAGGAATTCGGTGGGAGGCAGCCCTCTGTGGGAAATTTCCATGAGGGGAGAGGATTCCATATTAGCGAATTGCAGGAGAGGAGGAGTGGTCAGTTTGGTTCTTGAAGAGTGAAGAGTAGAATGTTTGCTGGAGCTGAAGAGTATAGTTCAGTTCAATAGGTTTTCTGGAATGGAGAGAGAAGGCTGAAGCTGGAGAGAGCAGTCATATGAACAAAGTTGGAACTGTCAGCTGGAGCTGCCAGTTTATCAGAATGCATTAAAGCAGATGGAGGAGTTGAAGCTGCCAGCTGGAGCAGTTGAGCTAGAGGAGTGAAGCTGTGGTGACGGAGGGAGATAGAGAGAGAGCCCTGATCCCACCAGAGAGAGAGAGAAACATTCCTTCTAATAGGTGAGGTAGTCTGAACTAGTTTACTTTACACTTACACCTTAATCTTGTCTTTATTCCCTAGGCTATTGTATGTCTAATCCTTTGTCTTTCAGCGGTGTGTTACAGTTCCTGTTAGTTACAGAGACCCCGCAGATTTGTGTATGTGTCTATTCCCATTTTATTGTTATTGTAATAAAGATACCCCAGTTCTTAGTGAACCAGTGTGCATGTGTTGTTCTTATGATAGAGCTAACCTTTCTTCAAAAGGAAATAGGGGCGCTTAAATCAGGGAATAACTTTTGCATACAGTGTGTGTCTCTTGTTCTTAAAGCGCAGGTAACCTTTCCTTCTAGTCAGGTGTTACAGCCAGAACAGATGCTGCCCCTGATCAGGTAAGTAGCCACTGAATAATTAGGGAGAGAGAGGAGCCCTTGAGCTAGGGAAACAGTTACACACTAAGTAATTCGGCCACTCCATAATATTATTGTAGTAGTGAACCTCTAGAGAATAGTGAGAGAAACTTCCCAACATAGAGAGAGAGAGAGCTGAAGGTATTCATAGGAAAGTGATCGTCGTTGGTAAGCGGCATTAAAGAGAGCATCAGGTGGAAGCCTGATGTGTAGGTCCGCCGGATTGCGGATCAGGCTGTGAGTTAGAGAACACTGGGGGGGGGACCAGTGCTTAGGTCCGCCGGATTGCAGATCGGGCTGTGAGTTAGAGAACACTGGGGGGGGGGGACACCAGTGCTTAGGTCCGCCGGATTGTGGATCGGGCTGTGAGGAAGAGAGCACTAGGGCTGCAGACCGGTGTGTAGGCACGCAGGATTGCGGAGGTGCCGAGCGAGCACTGACTGTGGTCAGTGTATAATGGTAAATAATCAGAACTGCCCCTGGGTAGATTATCTGGACCCATGTGGTCGCAAGACTATGAGGTATGAGTGTGGTGTAGGGCATGGACGTCCTTAGTAATCAGTGAGTATTCCTAGTAATCCCTATAGATTTAGTGGTGTTTCTGATGATATGAGCTTGTATATTGTGAGTTCCCCATCCTCAGGTAGGTACCCAAGTGCCTGGATAGATGGGTCCTGAGGAGGGAGGTGGTTATGTTTTGGCCGGGTTGGTGGTGCTCTGATGAGCTGGTCCTTTCTGGTTCGAGAATCTGGTCATAACAAAGGGTATACTCAGATGTGAGTCCCTTGCTCATTGCACCATCAGGATTCAAGCAAGCCGGGCCGAAGATGGCTGAAATGCCAGAAACCGGTCCCCGGAAGCTTGTTTCCTTCCCAGTATAAGAATTGGCTTGGTAGTTTGGTCTGCCCTGTTCCCATGATGCACTGGGCCAGGGACAGACTAATTTGCATATAGCCAGGTTCTGAGCTGGGATGGTGCAGTGAGCTAAAAAACAGTGATGGAACAAGCCCTGATCTTTAGACTGGGTAAGAGTGGTCTGCTTAATTCAGACACTCTGTTCATCACCACCCCCTTTTCCTAATCGTTTTTGTCCACCATAATCGTGGAAGGGTATACTCAGATGTGAGTCCCTTGCTCATTGCACCATCAGGATTCAAGCAAGCCGGGCCGAAGATGGCTGAAATGCCAGAAACCGGTCCCCGGAAGCTTGTTTCCTTCCCAGTATAAGAATTGGCTTGGTAGTTTGGTCTGCCCTGTTCCCATGATGCACTGGGCCAGGGACAGACTAATTTGCATATAGCCAGGTTCTGAGCTGGGATGGTGCAGTGAGCTAAAAAACAGTGATGGATCAAGCCCTGATCTTTGGACTGGGTAAGAGTGGTCTGCTTAATTCAGACACTCTGTTCATCACCACCCCCTTTTCTGAATCATTGTTACAAAGGCGACAGTCGGAAGTTGACCACGACTGTAGCCATTTGGGAGTGAGATCTCTACTCACAAAGCAGCCCAACCTTAACAAGCTTAATTTCCTTTTGTAATGGTCCCTGGAGCAGTCTTGCAAATATGGATGGGGCTTCATGTGGATGTATGATGGCAGAACAATCCAGGCGTTGCTTTTACCTGCCACTGCAGCTTTGTCCATTAATATTGACGATTGTTTAATTGCATTGTTAGTTCGCAGTTTGAAAGAGGGGTAAGTCATGGGTGCAAGCCAGGATTCTTCCAGTGCTAATGATTGAAGCGCTTGCCTGAGGGACTTATATAAAGACTTAGGAAGTCCTGCCTGTTTTTCTACTTCCAGCTAGCACAGATGAGCCAGGGAGTGATCTTCTGCATCCCTCATTCGCCAGTAGTATTTGACGAGGGCTCCTTGTCTTGCCGGGAGCTGATTTGTGAGACCGTATTCCAAACGTATTTGAGATTGCGAAATACAGCGCTGGATTGAAAAAATATTTTTAAAGAGGCGAGATTGGGCGAGGTTTAGCGCTGTGGAGTCCCGGGTTGCCATCATCTCAGAACCATATGTGAGGGATGGCAAGAATTTGGCGGCTACGATCTTTAAAATGTGGGCAGTGGAATTTCCGCATAGATGTTTTTGGACTGTTTTAAAGGTGAATTAGAGCTGTTTGACTTTTGATTTCCCCTGTTCCAAGTGCTGTTTATATTTTAATTGATGGTCCAGTGAGATGCCCAGGTATTTGTATTGGTCTACCTGAATTAGTATGGTGGAGTTTATCTTCCAGACAAATTTTTTTCTTTTCTTGCGAGAGCCAGAGAAACATAAAACTTTAGTTTTTTAAGGTTTATTGTCAGTTGTGCATTCGAGAGGTATGACACAAGCTTAGAGATCATACGTTGTAGGCCAAGAGTAGTTTGTAACAAAAGCACAATGTCGTCTGCGTATTGTTGACTCATTATGGGTAAGTTGCCCAATTTTGGTGGATCTCCCTGAATAGAGCGTGGATCGCTTTCTAGGTCCGCGGTGTAAATGTTGAAAAGTCAGGGGGCCAATACGCAGCCTTGTTTTAAGCCGTTGGGTGTGCAGAATTTCTTTGTCAGGCATCGGCCATCTCCTTTTTTCACTTGGACCCAGGTCTTTGAATACAGCTCTATGATTGCTCCCATTAGCTTTGGCGGCGCGCCCCAGGCTTTCATTTTGGCCCAGAGTTTGGATCTTGGCACTTTATTAAAGGCCGCTTTTAAGTCCAAAAAACAAGTATACAGCGAAGTTAGAGTTGTCGATTGCCCTTTTTGCTAGTAGGGTTATTGCAGATAAGTTGGTGAGGGTGCCCATTCCTGGGCCAAAGCCTGTTTGAGTCAGGGGGATTAGCCCTATACTGCTTACCCAAGCCTCCAGTTCTACCAGTAAGTTTGACGCATAGATCTTTGCCTCCACATCTATTAAGGCTATTAGCCTGTAGTTGTTGGGGTCGGAGCTAGACCCAGATTTATATATTGGGTGTAAAATGCTGACCCTCCACGATTCGGGAATGTTCCCAGTCTTTACACTGTGACAAAATAAAGGGAGTAGTTAACTGGCCCAGAACCTAGGGTCTTTCCTGAATAGGGCATTGGGGAGACCATTTGGGCCAGGAGCTCCATCTGACCTCAATGATTTTATGGTGTTAAAGACCTGAGTTAGTGTCATCAGGTCAATGTCACCTATGTTCTTTGTTATTGGCGGTTTGCAAGTAGCTTTGGGGTCAGCAGGCTTTGGGTCTGTTGTTGTTCTCAGGCTTTGACAGGGCACACTCCGGGAGTGGCACAACTTTATTGTCAAGTGGGGTATCAAGTGTGAAATTGTATAATAAATCGATGTGGCTACACCAAGCTGGTCAGTCATGTCAGAGTTGAACTGCCGATGTTTACTGTTGAGCATGAAGTTTATTTTTGCCCAAAATTCTTTTGAGTTCTGCAGCTTACTGGCATGGAGTATAGTACACACTAGTTTTTCCCTATGCATTCTCTTGGCCAGATTGGTCTCTCTTTTTAGCTCTTTTTTTAAGGCTGCAATTGTTTTCAGCGTTTGTTGTGAAAAGTGAGGATCCTTTTTTCGTTCAGCCCTGAGAAATGCATTTATTTGCCTTTTTATTTGTTGCAGCTTGGGGTGTACCATTTCCCTCCTCTGGTTCTTATGGCTTTTTGTCGTCTGTGGTTGGATTGGAAATTCTTGTTTAAGTCTGCTACAAAGGACTCCCAGGTCTTTATTATGTCCTTTGATATGTCAGATAGTGAAAGCAATGCATGGCATGACGCCATTAGATTGTAGATGTTTTCTTCATTCCAGTTTAGCCGTTATAAATTAAAGATTTGGGTGTTCAAGGATAGAGGCAGCGCTTGCTCAGACTTTTTTGCTTCAATTGTCAAGGTGAAGGTCTGTGGGAACTGATCCGTACCTTTATTTTGAAATGATCACTTTCCCCATGTTCCTGGAGGTGGAAGTCTCTGATGTAAAGGAATAAGTCGGGGTCTGCCAGAGTATAGTCTATGGTTGATCCTGAATTTTTGGAAACCCTCGTTAGGGCAGCTGGTGTGTCTAGATGCCCCCTTCCTTTTAAGGTGTACAATTGGAAGGCTTCCAACTCCATGGCACATTTCCTTCCTATTGCACTTTGTCTCCAAAGGTTGCCCTGCCGGGGGACAATGTGGGTGGGGAGGCTTCCCTCCTGACGACGAATTAGATTCATATTAAATTCTCCTGTTATAAGCATGTTTTTTCTTGGATAGGTAGACTTTACCGCCTTGATTGCAGTAACTAATTGTTTTATCCTCTTCCCCTTATGTTTTCCGCCCGGGTGCATATAGAGGTTCACGATCAAGAGGCCCATATTTGGGGAAATTTCAATTTTAACGCATTGCATCCATGTAGACTCTAGGTCAATGTGGCTAAGATGCCATAGAAGGTCCGTCGATATGAAAATGGATAGGACTCCTTTTGCCCTGCCGGAGCGGGCCTCCTTTTGTTCTGGTGTAAAGAATTCTTTGTATCCCACAAGAGGCGTGTTTGTTTTCTGCCAAGTTTCCTGGAGCTTTAGTATTTTAAATTGAGTGATAAACTCTATAAAGTCTTCTTCCTCCAGCTTCGCTTTTAGACCATAGACGTTCCATGAACAGAACGTGCAGCCCTGCTCTTTCCCAACCATTGCTCTACTGTTGGTTCAGTCTGTGTTCCTATGGATTGATGCCAGAGGGGCATGTTGGTGACTTTCGGGCAGGTCATTCACCTGACGGGCAATCGCGATTGTGATTTTCTGAGTTGGTGGCCTTCTTCTTCTATGCTGCCTCTTAACTCTGGTCCTTTAGCGTTTTTTAGGAGGCCTCGTTTTGGATTTTGTTTCTGCAACGGACTGGGATATCGAGCTGGCTCCACTTTTTTTAGATCAATACCCCATGAGGCAAAATCCTCCCAGTGGGTCAGGATTTTTTCTGTGACGATGTGATCAGTCCAGGCTGTTATCGTGGAATCGGAGCCTGGTTGGAAAGGGTTTGGTTTAAACTCTACTGATTCCAAGTCGCATGATTTTAAATGACTCCGGCCTGGTAATTCCTCTAGGAGTCTTAGGATTGCCCCTCTGTTCAAGATATCATGGGTCCCTCTTGAGCAGTATTTCGGAATTAGCTCAATTTTATTGCTTAAAATATGCCGCTTTTGAATTATTTGTCGTCTGCTCTCTTTGATGATAAGGGTAGACTTTCCTTCCAGGTCCATCTTTGGCTCTGAGGTGTACTGGTTAGCTGGCTGTGCACTGCTTGTGGTTGCTTGTTCGTTGAGGTCTAGGGCTGGTGGAACTTGTGTTTCTCCCTCCAGCAGGTCTCGTGAATTTAGTTCCTTGATCTTTGCGGGTTTATCTATGCCAACTTGTCTTTTGTTTTCTGATACTTGAATGGATAAGATGGTATCCTTTGAACTTTTTCTTCACTTGATGTTTGTGGTTATGACTTGCTCATCAATTGGTGACTTGCGGTTTGGCTATTCTCTGGGTGGGATCAAGATGCTAAACACATTTATTGCGTTCTGGATTGAATTTGTGCCATTTGTGGCTCTTTTTGGGGTGGTTATTCCCTTGTCAAGGGGTAAGCCTTTTAAGGTTGACCCTTGCTCTGAAGTTGTTCTAATTTGAGGTGGGTCACCCTCTGACTGCTCAGTTGCTGAGGTCGTTGTTGGTTTTTTTGGAGGGCTTTGATGATGCGCCTCGCCTGTGTGCTTTTGCTTTTCTAGCTTTCCTTTGGCACTTCCTTTCCCTTTTAGTAAGCGCATGTCCCTGAACAGTAAGATTGGGACTGTGTTCCACAATTTGTAGGGATACCTGAGTTGAATCTGCTTCCTCTCTGTGGTCAGCTAGAGTATGTTGATGTGCTCTTGCTGTCGTCGTGATATCATTAGAGGTGGAGGAATCTGATTGGTCTTGGGTTTCCAAGCTTGTTTCACCGCTGCAAACCTCAAGCGGCCTACCTGGACCCTCTTTAGCGTGCTGTTGACTTGTTGAGTGTCTTATAGTTGTAGTTGTTGCCTTAGGTGAGTCCATTGTGGGTTCCGTGACAGCCCCCAATATCTGCGTCATCAGGCTTGGTACTGCAGCCAGTTTGTCTATTATATCTGAACAGTGGCAAGTATAGAAGGTGGAGTCCTTGTTGAGTTGCACCTTCGTGATCATATTGTTTAAATCTTTTAAGTTTGATTCAATGCCCTGAACGTGAAAGGCCAGAAGGTTAAGCAGGTCGACTTGCGTGTCCAATTTGTCCGCATGGTAGGACATTGCGACGCCTATGGTTTCCATTGTCTTTAATAGTTGCGGCCAGATGGAGGCCGTTTGGGTGCTCACTAGTGTTTCCCCCTGTGTATGGGTAAGCTTGGGTGAGGTGAAAGGATGCTCAGGAGGATTTAGTTGATTGCGGTGCTCGCACGGTTGCGCACTCCTTAGCGATGACCTTTTGACATTGCCTTCCTCCTTACAGGCGTTTGGTCATATTGCACTGCGAACTGGCGCATACTCCGTTCCATTTCTATGATCTCACTTGCGGTTATGTTTTCTTTCTGTGGGTTCGATGACTCACTGTGTTTAATAATTCAGAAAAGGGGGTGGTGATGAACAGAGTATCTGAATTAAGCAGACCACTCTTACCCAGTCCAAAGATCAGGGCTTGATCCATCACCGTTTTTTAGCTCACTGCACCATCCCAGCTCAGAACCTGGCTACATGCAAATTAGTCTGTCCCTGTCCCAGAGATCCTTCTTGTTTTGGTATTAGAGGCACTGCAAGGTTTGCTATAACACCTTATGTGAAGTGATGGTGGTGCTGGCGATATGACGCCTTTATTTGTGCCCTCCTTGAGCGCTTTGCGCTGAGTACTGTTGAAATTGGAGCTAGCATCAAATGGACGAAGTTCTGATCCACTCCCAGTAGAGAGTCTTTGACAGACTTTAATAAAGTCTGTAATCAATGCCTGTTTGCTTGATTTGGAGTACGCGGCTTGAGCTTGAACTTTATGGTTCAGTGATGGCGCAGAATTGTGTTCCGATAATTCATTATTCTTGGCTAGGGGACTACAGGCTGTGCTGACCTTGTGGAGCCCCTTGGCTCCCGCATCGGGGCTCTGCAATCCAGATTTATCGCGTTGGAGTATCGAGCCGGGAGGGGATTTTGCGAGGTTTACTGAACTGATGCCTTGTCCCACCGGGACCTGCTTCTTGGGGCTCTTGCCCCCGCCTGTGGCGGACCCGTCCTCTGACTCGTTGATAGTGCCCGGAGGGTCCCCCTTGGCCTTTTTTGTCTTGCCTGCGCTTTTTCAGCTGGGTTTTCCTCGCCTCGTATCTTCCCGGATCTCATGATCAAGATACTTCAAGTGTGAGCGGTGTGATTGTTCCTTTCGTTTGGGGGGGGAACCTGGGCTGAGGGTTCCGTCGGTGTGTTGTCGATGGGTCGGAACTATCCTTCTTTTATCTCTTATATTTTTTGATGGTTGGTTTTGCAAGTTGGTTTACAAGCTGGATTGCTGGATTGCTGATTGGGGTTTGTGACTGTGGCTGTGGTGGTGAGGGCGGGCAGATGGCAAAACCAATCGGTTGATAAGCGCCTGCTGTCCCCGCGGGATTCAATTTGCACCCGCCCTTGCCCTTGGCGTTTGTATTACATACAATGGAAAATCTTAAATCATTTGGGTTCTCGGATGAGGATTTTGCGAATATGCTAGGTCAAACAACTGGTAACAGCACTATTAATAGGAACCCCACAACAAATAGCAAGGGGGAATGGTTGAAATTACTCAACCTAAAGAAAAAGGCAAAATGTATGGAGTCACATGCTTTTTTCATGTGTGAGTACCTCAAATCAGGAGTTATTCCAACAGGGCTGAGAGTTAGAAATATGCCTGCCTTATTTGTCGAGGTGCGAACATTTCTTGAGAGCTGGTCTCTCATAGCAAATCGTTGCTCAAGAGATTGGATGCTCTTAATAGTAGAAAACGTATGTGAAATGGTTGTTATACTCCACAAAGAAATTTTAGAACTTGAGAAGAAACTTAAAGCCAGTCCGGCGCTAGAAGATGCAAAAAAACGCTTCAGAACATCAATGATGAGAATGTAGAATTTGAAAATTACTTGATAAAAAAGAAAACGGATAAACTGAAAAAAGATATGAAATTGTTCACCCGGGAAAAAAATTACCAATATCTAAGAATCAACTTTTTCCAAGAAGTACAAAATGATCAGGCCCAATCAAATGCAAGATCCTATGATCAAGTACCTTATAATCAAATGGTGAACAAACAGGGAAAAATCCTCACATTCTCAGAAACTAACTCTTCTGATTCTGATTACGAACGACAAATGATAGGAGAAGAATCTGACTATACCTATCAAGATAGGAATCAAAGAAGTAATTTTCCTGGACGATTCCCTAGAGCACAGAATCAACAGCCTTTTTTATCAAGAAGCAGGGTCAGGGGGAGACCCCGATTCCCACGAACGGATACGAACTATTATCCCCCAACAGACCCTCTACATCCACAACCCTACATGCGAACCAGGAAACAACAGTACTGGAGACGATAAGAGTAGGAGAAAAATCTACAATCCCCATCTTTAATTTATCTAATATGTCCTATCAACAGACGAAATTAAGGTACTTAGCAAGGGACTTTCTTTTGTTCCAAGTACCAATGTCAATCGTTTCAAGTTGAATCAGGATATTTTTCCCTTTTTTCGTAAGGTTAGGCTGAAGAAATTCTTTGATGGTATGGAAACTAGAGATGACGAGGTAAATATCTCGGGCTGCAAACCTCCTATCATTTTTACTCCAACACTAGATATGTTAGGCCCCGAAGTCAGTATCTTTGAAAAAAATGTGATCAAAGAACTAGAAAAGATCATGAAATGCATCCATGCACCTCAAGCTAATCAGGAGCTATCAGAAAGACAAGCCCTCAAAACATTAAAAGAAAATCAGAACATAACGATCAAATGCTTCGATAAAGCAGGTGGTATAGTAATTATGGATACCAGTAAATATACTAACAAGATTAGCCAGATGCTATCTATCAAAGAAAACTTTAAGAAGATCAACAGCAAAGCCCTTAAAACTTTAAAGACCCAAATAGATAAGACAGTGAATAAAGCCTTTACAGATGGGTGCATCTGCCACAAGGAAATGGACTTCCTCATCAAATCCAACTCAGTTACTCCAGCACTCTATGGTGTCCCTAAGACACAAAAAAATGTGGAATATCCACCTCTACGACCTGTTGTTGCAAGTATCAACTCCTGCACAGAACCCTTGTCTAAATATTTACACACTTTTTTTATGTCCTCTCTCCATGACATATGAGTCATTCATAAAAGATCTTTGTTTTAGCCAGCAGTTGCACTCTTAATATTGTTAAATTTTCATCAATCTTCCTTAGATACTTAACTCTGTGCGACTCCCTTGTAAGTGTTTTGTCTAGGAACACTGTCAAGTAAATTGCGATAGGTGAGAGCAGGGATACTGCCCTCAGGTTCAAGGTGTGCACACTCTTTGTTATGGACCAATATTAGTCCTCTTGTTACATTCTCATGTTTCATTACAGAATCTTCAGATGCATTATCCTTTGTATCATTCTTTTTTATTATGGTTTTTAATGATATTTTCTCATTAAATGGATCACAAACAAGACTTATCAATTTTTGAACATAAAATACCCAAGGAGACCACAGTTTTACATGTTGCCTAAGGTGCACAAGCACCTAACTAATCCACCGTTTAGGCCCATAGTATCAGCTTGCGGATCCTTGTCCGAACCTATCGGACAGTATTTAGACTGGTTTCTACAACCATTAGTTCAAAATTGGTGCACCCACATTAAAGACACTACTGCATTTTTGAAGGTCTTAATGGAAGTCAAGATCCCAGAAAATGAAGAAATTTGGCTGAGTTCAATAGATGTCACTGCACTATACACCTCGATCCCCCACAATGAGGGACTCGAAGCAATGGAGTGGTGCCTATTAAAGAATGAAGTTGAGGGTTCAGAAAAAAAAATTCTGATGGAAATTCTACATTTTGCACTTTTCCATAGTTATCTGGAATGGGATGATGAATATTATGCACAATGCAGTGGGACCAGCATGGGCTTTGCTGGAGCACCGTCCTACGCGAACATTTTTATGTCCAAATTTGAAAGCGAACACATATTGGATAACCCAGACTGGCAAAGAGGATTGCTAGTCTATAAACGGTTCATCGACGACATATTCATTATGTGGAAAGGCAAGAAAGAAGAACTAACAACTAACATAGAGAGATTAAATTTGGTACATGGCAGAATCAAGTTCACACATGTGATTGATCAGCAACAACTATCCTTTTTGGATGTGAAAGTCGCCATCAAACAGGGTCAAATTTGCACCAGTGTGCATATAAAAGAAAAGGATCGCAACAGTGGGTTGCATTACTTAAGCTTTCATCACCAAGCCTTAAAACAACATCTACCGATGTCTCAATGTATCCGTTATAAAAGGATTACATCAGACTCCAAGGATGCTTCTGAAACTATCGACAGACAGATCGTGAAATTTGGTAAAAGAGGTTATCCTAACCAACTTCTACAAGAGTCTAAAACCAAAGTCATGTCTCTAACAAGAGAATCACTACTAACTCAAAAAGATAAAACTGACCAAAAACTCACAGTGTGTGTATTGAAACATTCTATGCAGTCAGCAAAAATCGCAAGCCTCATGAGAAAACATTGGGCTATTATCACCCAAGAACCTGATTTACAACCGTTGTTTGCAAACCAGATAACATTTGCATACAATAGATCCAAGAATTTAAAAGAATTGCTCAAGCGCAAAAGAAAGGATTCTGGAGAACCAATGTATAAAGGAATGCGCAAATGTGAAAACTGTACACATTGCAACAACGTAATGACAGGATCATCCTTCACACATCCCAGAACGGGAAAGGTTATACAGCTAAAACACTCAAGTACGTGTGATACCAAAGGTGTCATTTATGGGATTAAATGCCCATGTGGTAAGCTATACGTTGGTCAGACGGAGCGCAAAGTTAAGGTAAGAATAACCGAGCACAAGAGTAATATTCGGTTAAAAAATTTGAAATCTACAGTGGCAGCACATTGGACAGAAACAGGACATAATATTGCTCAATTACGCTTCACCATACTAGAAGTGGTAAAAGCACGCTCAGATGTTGACACACACAAAATGAGACTAAGATCTGAATACTTTTGGATAAAAAAAATGGGGAGTCTTCAGCCAGACGGGCTCAATGATAGATTGGAACTAGCATGCTTCTTATAAACTTTGAACTACTACACTGGATTTGTCCTGACAAGGCTGAGGTTATCAGTGCTTGTTGTGTTAACGCAATCACTACAGAATTTAACATGGACTGTGTTTGAAAGCAAGAAAGTTATAATTTGTTTGTTTTGTCAACGCAATTACTACATAATCTTATTTATATAGTATTTATATTGGGTTTTATGTACACGTTTTTTACCCATTTGGCTTTCTATAAACTCAAGGTACTCTGTAAACGAGCACATATCTATCACTAGATTTTGGCCCGTTTCAAAATGGCCGACATTTTTTCCACTAGGTCGTTATCGATTTGTAAGTAATAAGAGCGAAGAAATTGTTCCAACAGTGATGTTTTCATGCTCACCGTATATATTTGGAAATTATGACATCCAGTCGAGCAGACATTTATTTACCATGTGGTTTAATCATGAAACTTCGTGCATGTGATGTAATATCATCTTAGCGGATGTTTACTTTGTCATTTATGGAAAGATTGAATAGGAGGAAATAGCAATCATTCATAAAAGACACAGGGCATATGATCTCTAATTTGGAACACACTGCTTTTAATGAAACCACTCAACTACTGGTAACGTTAGATATAGAATCTCTATATACTAACATTCCCCAGGACCTAGCCAGTGAAGCTGTGGCAGCACTCCTGGCCAGGACACCGGGTACAAGACCAGATAGTTTTCTTCTAGAATGTTTAGAGATCGTCCATCAAAACAACTTCTTCGAATGCCAACAAGACCTCTACCAGCAAACAAAAGGAGTCAGCATGGGGGCATCTTGTTCCCTCAGCATAGCTAATATCTATATGGGCGAATTTGAACTAAAACATGTATTCAATGAAATAGCCACCTTTTTTGAAAACATCACGAGCTGGCATAGGTTTATTGATGATATTTATTTTCATTTGCACGTTTTCAGAACAGTTTTTAAAGGAGTTTATGGAGTGGCTGAACTTAGCAGACAAAATCTCAAATTCACTTGTACTTTCTCCCCATATAAAGTTGAGTTCTTGGATATTTGGATACACAGCACAGAAGGTGAGCTAACGGTAAGCCTATATAGGAATCCCACTGCAAAAAATACCATTTTAGAACATAGTAGCTATCACCCACCTTGCCAGAAAGACTCAAACCCTTTTGGAGAATTCCTTAGGATAAGGAGAAATTGTACAAACATGAAGGATTTCATGTTTCATGCATCACAACTGAAAGATATTCTGCTGCTACGAGGCTACCCAAAAAGACTGGTTCGCCAGTCTCTGAAAAGAGCAAAATACTATATTAGAGACAGCTTGATCAATACCACACCGAAACAGGAAAAGCAACAGTTGGTATGCGTACTGAATCATTCCAGTCTAAATGATAAAATAAGACAAGTAATTTACAAGAACTGGAGGATACTAAACACTAATGAAGAGGCTACTCTGCCGGAAAAACCGCTAGTAGCATTCAGAAGAAATCCCAATCTGAGAGACAAACTAGTCCACAATAGAATGAGCAGCAACAACAACACGCGGCAAACCACTATTGATGGACAGCCGCTCTCAAAAGGCAATCACAGATGTGGCACTTGTCACGCATGTGACCAAGCCATTACAAGTCAAATCTTGACTTATGGGAAAAAATCAGGCCAGCTCAGACAAATGACTAATTGCAAAAGCTCCAATATCATCTATCTCATTTTATGTCCTTGTGACATAGGGTATGTAGGAGAGACAGCAAGAGAATTTCGAGTCAGGTTCTCTGAACATAAGTCGGCTATTAGAACAGGTAAAGTGAATGCACCCATGGTTGCACACTATCAGCAGTACGAACATACAGAGAGAGATATGCGATGGCTCATCTTAGAACGCATAGTCACCATCCCAGGGAAAGACACCGCCAAGCTCAGAAAGCAACGAGAGTCATACTGGATATATACTTTGGATACAGTCTGGCATGGACATAATCAGGAGATTATGTGACCACCACATAAGTGGATCCTAATACATCTATAAGAATCAGTAGGAGTGTTTTTGATCATTTCTGTGGTGGATGTTCAATACAATTGCACTCACCACATTTAGGCAGCATTTGTAAGATCTTCTTACATAATACGTACTAAGTGATGATATCCTCCTAGATTGCATGCTATCTTTAAGGTCTATTGAGGCTATTTTAGCGAGTATGGCCGCCATCTTAAAATAGTCAGACTACCTCTTTGATGTATATCTACGCAGCAGCAGTAGATTTTAGATTGTGCTACGTTTATTAGTTTGAGTCAGCGTATGTATATTTTGACTCCTAGGTATGTCACTCCAGGACTTACTTATTATATCTAGACCCAACATGTTCGGGAGTCAAAGTTCTCGCTGTGAATATTTACCTTTGCATCTGCTATGCATTCCTGAATATATTTCTAGAGTATTGCAGGTATTATATTGATTGCACTTTGAAATCCTCGCAACTTCGTCCGGTAGCGCCATCTTAGAAAGGTTTGGCCATGAAACTTTGGCCCTTCTCTATGTCTACTAGGTACGACCCAATCCACCCTTAGAGAGTCACAGTACAGAAAGCCCGCTTTTGAATTCTATGATCCCGCTATAGGCGAACAGCTCCTTATTAGCACCACCTGCGATTAGAGGTCTCTTTCGGCAGTATATACAGAAATTTCTTCACTCCGCTCCACTCATTAGCTGCCATGCGGATTTTGTGCGCACAGGGAATATACAGAGGAACGAACCATTACTCGTCTCAGGTAAGAGCCCTTGAGGGCTTATGGGATAGACTAAGACGTGGGGATGCTAGTATCCTAACTTAATTAATCATGGATCCGCGATAGTAGCCTGTTCGTCTTTCTTTCTAATCTATGAGCCGTATGACAGATAGCAGCTATATCTGTACACACATGTCGCATATATGATTATTTAATTCTTGAGACACGGACATCATTTGCCTGTGTGCTTCTTTAGACTATATGTCAACACAGTTAGCTCTCAGGTGTCTCACCATCAAGCCAGTGTGGCTATTGATACAAACTATGTTCGCCTCACATGGTATCCATTAGCATACTGCTTGAACAACAGCGACCACTGTGCCCTCGGCCTGGTTGCCCCCACGCTCCCCGCCTGCTGCCTGCCTCCTACCTGCTGCCTGCCTGCTGCCTGCTGACGCCAGTCCAGCCCGGCACCCCAGCCGCCGCAGGGCCGCCCGCCTCAATCGCCGATCCAGCCAGGCGCCCCAGCCGCCGCAGGGCCGCCCGCCTCGATTTTCGCGCCGGTTTTTGCCGCGACCCCCGCCCCCCCGCCTGCCGATAGGACCACGCGCTCCCCGCCTCCCAGCTGACCCGCCCTCCCGGCTCCCTTCTTAAGGGGACCCCGACCCCGGATCAGTAGCGACCACTGTGCCCTCGGCCTGGTTGCCCCCACGCTCCCCGCCTGCTGCCTGCCTCCTACCTGCTGCCTGCCTGCTGCCTGCTGACACCAGTCCAGCCCGGCGCCCCAGCCGCCGCAGGGCCGCCCGCCTCGATCGCCGATCCAGCCCGGCGCCCCAGCCCCGCAGGGCCGCCCGCCTCAATCGCCGATCCAACCAGGCGCCCCAGCCGCCGCAGGGCCGCCCGCCTCGATTTTCGCACCGGTTTTTGCCGCGACCCCCGCCCCCCGCCTGCCGATAGGACCACGCGCTCCCCGCCTCCCAGCTGACCCGCCCTCCCGGCTCCCTTCTTATGACGCCCCCTCAGCGACCGCGCAGCGGACGCGCGCAGCGGGAGCGCCGACTGAGCGCCGAAGGTGCGCCAAAGGTAAGCCCGTCTGCGCCCGTCCGTGCCTGGACCACGCCCAGTGCCAGGACCCCTGGCCCCCGCAGATCCCTGCCCACCCGCCGGACGTACGACGCCGCCACCCTCATCGCACTCAACGACGGACGAGTCCCGGGATGCTACCGTGCCACCCCGAGACGCTCCCACGGACCCTTCTGCTGCACCGCCTGCAAGTTCACCTGCATCCGGACCTGCCTCGCACCAGCACCCGCCAAGACGAACACCAGCAGCAACCACCTCAAGTGCATCCTGCTCAATACCCGCTCAGTCCACAGACACGCCATCGAACTCTGGAACCTCATCGACACCACTGCTCCCGACGTTGCCTTCCTCACGGAGACCTGGATGAACGCCTCTTCAGCGCCCGACATCGCCATCGCCATCCCAGAGGGCTACAAGATCACCCGGAGGGACCGCATCGCCAACCAGATAGGAGGAGGCATCGCCATCATCCACAGGGACACCATCCGCATCACGACCTACACCGACGACATCCTGACTACCGCCGAACACCTACACTTCCAGATCCACACTGACCCGAAGACCACCCTCAGAGGCACCCTGATCTACCGACCCCCGGGACCACGCACACAATTCAGCGAGGACATCGCCGACTTCGTCAGCCCGCATGCCCTCCCCTCCGCTGACTACATCCTCCTGGGGGACCTCAACTTCCACCTGGAGAACAACAACGACCGCAACACCACCGCCCTGCTCGACAACCTCGCCAACCTCGGACTCAAGCAACTGGTGACCACCCCCACCCACCTCGCCGGACACACACTCGACGCCGTCTTCTCATCCAGCAAAGACATCGCCTTCAGCCACGCCACAGGACTCCACTGGACGGACCACAGCTGCGTCCACTTCACCTTCAGAAGAACGACGACCCACCACCACCAGCAACAGGTCGCCCGCAGAAGCTGGAGCAAGATCACAGCCGACCAGCTCGCCGCTTCCCTGAGCCAGCACCCTCCCGCCAGCTCAGCGAACCCCAGCCAGGCCGCCGACAACCTCACGAAGTGGATCAGCAACTGCGCAGACGAACTCGCCCCACTGAAGACCCCGCCCAGCAGACCCGGCAGCAAGAAGGCCCCATGGTTCACCGACGAACTCAAGAGCTCCAAGAAGAACTGCCGAGCCCTCGAGAAAGCCTGGAGAAGGGAGCCAACACCGGACAATATGACCACCCTCAAGCTTGCCACCCGGAAGCACCACCAACTGATCCGCGACACCAAGAAAACTGCATTTAAGGACCGGTTGGATAACAACGCACACAACAGCAAGGAACTCTTCAACATCGTGAAAGAGCTCTCCAACCCCAATGCCGGAAACAACAACATCACCCCATCGCAAGAACTCTGCAACTCCCTCGCCTCCTACTTCCACAACAAGATCGCGGACATACACAACAGCTTCAACACCCAACCGACGAACGCCACGTCCAACTCGACCGAACCACCGCCCCCACCACCACCCTCCGCGCCTGGACTCCGATCTGCACCGAAGACACCGTCCGCATGATGAACTCCATCCACTCCGGATCTCCGACCGACCCCTGCCCTCACCACGTCTTCAACAAGGCCGACGCCGTCATCGCACCCCGCCTGCGGGACATCATCAACACCTCCTTCACCACAGCCACCTTCCCTGAGAGCTGGAAGCATGCCGAACTCAGCGCTCCACTCAAGAAACCAACAGCGGACCCCACCGAACTCAAGAATTACCGCCCCATCTCGCTGCTCCCGTTTCCGGCCAAAGTCATCGAGAAGACCGTCAACAAGCAACTGGCCGCCTTCCTCGAGACGAACGGATCCCTCGACCCCTCACAGTCTGGCTTCCGAGCCAACCACAGCACCGAGACCGCCCTCATCGCTGCCACTGATGACATCCGAACCCTGATGGACAACGGAGAAACAGCGGCCCTCATCCTACTAGACCTCTCCGCGGCCTTCGACACCGTCTGCCACCGCACCCTAGTGCAGCACCTCAGCAACGTCGGAATCCAGGAGAAGGCGCTGGAATGGATCATCTCCTTCCTTGACGGAAGAACACAGAGAGTCCGTCTACCACCGTACAAGTCAGAGGCCACCAAAGTCATCTGCGGCGTCCCTCAAGGATCCTCGCTGAGCCCAGCCCTCTTCAACGTCTACATGAGCCCCCTCGCGGACATCGCACGCCAACACAACCTCAACATCATCTCCTACGCCGACGATACCCAGCTGATCCTCTCCCTGACCAACGACCCCGCCGCCGCCAGAGCCAACCTTCACGAAGGAATGAAAGAGGTAGCCGGTTGGATGTCGACCAGCCGCCTGAAGCTGAACTCGGACAAGACGGAAGTCCTCATCCTGGGATCCTCGCCCTCCGCCTGGGACGACTCCTGGTGGCCCCCCGCCCTGGGCACCGCACCCAAACCGACAGACCACGCACGCAACCTGGGCTTCATCCTGGACTCCTCCCTCTCCATGACCAAGCAAGTCAACGCCGTCTCCTCGTCATGCTTCAACATCCTGCGCATGCTACGGAAGATCTTCCGGTGGATCCCCACCGAGACCAGGAAGACGGTCACCCAGGCACTCGTCACCAGCCGACTGGACTACGGCAACGCCCTCTACGCCGGAACCACCGCCAAGCTCCAGAAGAGACTCCAACGGATCCAGAACGCCTCAGCCAGACTCATCCTCGACATCCCACGACACAGCCACATCTCCGAACACCTAAGAGACCTGCACTAGCTCCCGGTCAACAAGAGAATCACCTTCCGTCTCCTTACCCACGCACACAAAGCTCTTCACGATCAAGGCCCGAGCTACCTCAACAACGCATCAACTTCTACGCTCCCAAACGACACCTCCGATCAGCCAGTCACGCCCTCGCCGCCGTCCCCCGCATCCGAAGAATGACAACAGGAGGAAGGTCCTTCTCCTACCTGGCCGCCAAGACCTGGAACTTCCTCCCTCCCGACCTGCGCCTGACCCAAGACCACCTCGCCTTCAGGAAGAAGCTCAAGACCTGGCTGTTCGGGTAGTAGCAGCACCCCCCACCCCCTAGCGCCTTGAGACCCTCCGGGTAAGTAGAGCGCTCTATAAATGTCTATGATTGATTGATTGATTGATAGTGTTATATTTATGAGCTATCCTGCAGTACATTGTACTTACATCTCCGTTTAAACCATTTTTAGGCTTAAGGAATAGGCCCCTGCCTAGTATTAGGCATGCCTAAAGAAGTCAGCAGCACTGCCATCCTAATAAAATTGTACCTGGAGACGTCGTCGATTTTGGCAAAGCAATAACGAAAGAAAATTGGGTTCACTGCGTGACCACACACTAGGTGAGAGCATATTATGTTATCCCAATGTGTTAGAATAGACATTCACATATATTATCAGACAGTTGATTAGTCCTGTCTACTGTTTTCTTCCAGGTTATAACTGTGTGATGTCCCTCTGGGAGATGGTTCTACTGATACACAGAACTATATTTATCAGCAAGAGAGGATATCCACTTCTTGCTTATTGTAAGTTTCTAGTCTTATCCCTGCATCCCACCGCCAGCCTTGTCCTCTGATATGTTATTATTATTAATACATTTATTGAGTGCGCAGCTACCCGGAGGTTTCCCGGCACTAGTGAGCAAACAGAGGGTGAAATGAGCTGAGAAGGGTTAAGCAACAGATTTAGGAATTTAAAAGCCAGGTCTTGATTCCCCTGCGAAATTTAAGGTAGCAGATTTCAGATCGCAGGGGTTGAGGCAGAGAGTTCCAGAGAGAAGGTGCTAAGAACGCAAACGAGCGACCGCCCATTTTGGCTTTATTGAAGCGCGGGATCTGAAACTTATTTTGCGTGGAGGATCTCAGTGTGCGGGAGGGGACATAATGCTGTACCAGAGAGGACAGATACTTCGGGGCTTTGCCAGTTTTGATGTGATGCATTATACAAAGAGCTTTAAATTTCACTCGGCACTCAATGCGCAGCCAGGGCAGATTGCGCAGATGGAAGGAGACCGAGGACCTGGTGGGCTGATTACAGATAAGACGCGCTGCCATATTCTGAACCACCTGTAGTTTCTTGGTGACCTCCTTGCAGGCACCCAGAAGAAGGATGTTCCCATAGTCCATCCGTGATATAACAAGGGCCTGGACTACAGTCCTCTGGGTGTCTGCTGGAAGCATCCACGTGATCTTTCTCAGCCACCTGATGATGGTAATACAGGTGGCTGAGACTTTTACCACATGTTGCTTCATTGACAACTGGTTGTCAAAGAGGACCCCCAGGTTACAATCTGTTACTGAAGGGTTGGGAATAGGGCCCATCTGCTGAGGCCAATGTTGCGGGCCCCAGAGCGATGAAGTCGGACCAAACAGAAGCAGCTCCGTCTTATCTCCATTCAGTTTTAATTTATGTCTGTGCATCCAGTTAGAGATTTGTTCCAGACCAGACTGAAGGGAGGACGTGGGAAGGTGTTTGTTGGTTGAGAGCGAGTAGACGATTTGGGTATCGTCTGCATAAGAGTAAATAGAGAGACCTGCTTGCTCAGCTAAGAAGGCTAGAGGCCTAACATAAAGATTAAAAAAGAGGGGACTAAAAATAGAACCCTGGGGAACACCGTGAGAAGAAGCGTGGATTGAGGAAACAGAGGAGGAGGAAAAAACTTGAAAGGTGCGGTCAGAAAGAAACCTAGCAATCCAGGGCAGGGCCATCAATGCCAATAGATTTCAGGGTGGACAAAAGGATGGTGTGGGAGACAGTATCAAATGCGGCACTCAGATCTAAAAGAATGAGTGCCACTGTCTCCCCATTGTCCACCTGTCATCTGATGGTCTCTGATACTCCAAGAAGGGTGGTCTCAGTGGAGAAGCCAGCCCTGAACCCGGATTGTGAAGAGTGAAGGAAATTTGAGGATTCAACATAGGAAGTGAGAAGAAAGTTGACGTGCTTTTCCAGAATTTTAGAGTTGCATGGAAGCAAAGAGATGGGCCGGAAATTAGATGGATTATTTGGGTCAGCATTGGCCTTTTCTATCAACGGGACCACCATCGCATGCTTCCATGCTTTGGGGACCGTGGCTTCGACCAGTGAAGCGTTCAGAAGATCCAAAATAATCTGGAGTGTAGATGAGTCCAGGGTACCAAGTATTTGCGGAGGCATGGGGTCAAGGGGAGAGCCAGATTTTATTTCATCTAGGTATTTACGGAAAAGAGGGAACGAAATCAAGTCCCAGGAGTGAAGTTGAGGGGCGCGGGGAATGGCCGTAAATGCCTCAACAGATAAAGAATGGGGTGTTTGTAAATGAGAGCAAGAAGCATCAGAGGAAGAGGCGCTAAAATTAGCATACATTTTATCTATTTTCTCAATGAAAAAATTAGCAAGAGAATTACATTGTTCTGTATCGAGACATGGAGCTTTAGGTGCAGAGGACATGCCTGATAGATCTTTTACTACTTTAAAAAGCGCCTTAGGTCGATTTTGGGCATTGAGTATAGTGGTGTTGCCATGGTTGGCCCTGGCAGTGTCGCAGGCGGCATGGTATGCTTGAAGAGCAGGCTTATATTTTTTTTATCATCGATGCAATAATTGGAACGCCAAATTCGTTCCAGTTTCTTGCAGCGAGATTTTTCCTGTCGAAGTGTGTCATTAAACCAGGGGGCCGGTGGATGGTGGATATCAGGCTTATTCTTCTGAGCTAGAAGACACGAATCTAAAGCTGTCATCAGCCAGGAGTTGATAGAGGACACATCTCTAGTAGTGATAGTAGGAAACGCGGGCCTAGAATTCCCAAGGCAGGTGTTAAGTTTACCATTATCCAAGCGTTTCCAATTTCTGCTGGCTTTGTGTGGGTGTAACGTAGTAGGGGATTTGTGGTGGTCGGATATATTTAAACAAAAATTTATGATGAAATGATCGGACCAGACAATGGGCTGAGGGGGGAGGCAGGTGATGGTGTTAAGATTAGAAAAAATGGGGTCCAGTAAGTTACCAGCTTTATGGGTAGGGCCAGAATTATGCAGATGTAAGTCCAGGGCGGCCAGATCCGGTAGCAGACGAGTACTAATAGGGCAGGATATGTGATTGAAGTGAATATTTAGATCACCCACTATTAAGAAGTTGGTGGATTGTAACATCAAGGGGGCAATGAGCTCTTGGAGGGAGGATGCCCATGCACAAGCCGAGCCCGGAGGACGATAAATGAGAGTTCCAGTCAAAGTAAAATTAGGAGAAAGTAAAAGCTTAAAAAGACCAGCTTCACAATTGGGGAAATCAAGATCTTCCCATTTGCAGGAACATTCCCTTTTAAAGATGATGGAAATACCACCACCCTCCTTGTGAGCTGGGTTTCTCCCCGGAAAGGTGTAATTATTAGGGAGAGCCATGGCGATGTCCGGGCCGGAACTCTAGTTTAGCCATGTTTCAGTCACAAACATGGCTGCAGGGCTTGAGGACATAAGGAGGTCAAAAATGTCTCTCTTATGTTTAGAGAGAGATCGGCAATTTAAGCTGATAAAACACAGATCAGGGCAAGTCGTGTGGGTAATAGATGTAGAGTTTGTGACAGAGGGAGTATCTCAAAGTATGGGTAAAGTAGTGCATACATCATGGATGGCAGAATCAAGGGTGAGAGGACATTTTGGACAACTCACCGGCGCATCTTGGCAGCGAAGTAAAGGAACAAAAGTACATGGAGGCGGCTGCAGACTCAGTAAGGCAGTGCGGGAGTATGTTATGTAACCTGGAGCAGAGGGGGTAGACCCTGGTCCCGTCCGGACGCGGACGGGCGCAGACGGGCAGGACTTTGGCACGACTTCGACGGGAAGTCGGCGCTCCCGCTGCGCTCGTCCGCTGTGCTTCCGCCACTGCTTCATTAAGTGCACAATGGAAAGAAATTCACTGGACCGCTAACCTGCAGATTGACCAGCAGGGCGGCAATGAGGATGTTAGAGCCGGATGCAGGAAGTAGCGCTCGTGTGAGCCCGCCGCAACTAACGGCACAAACAGTGGTGGATCGGTGCCCAGAGCGAGAATGAATATGTGGCCAAGAATAGAACGTTGCGCCGAGGAGCGGCGTTCAAGAAAAGTAAATTGCGTTTGTTTTAAAATGCACAACAAGTTACGCGTTGCGCCGAGAAGCGGCGATCAAAGTAAAATAACACAAATAAAGTTTTTTTAAAAATAGCAGATAAACACACAGAGCCTCAGCGGCCTGTCTCACCAACTGTCAGCCCCGACTAAAGGCTACGCTGGTCTTAAGTAGCCTAACAATTCTACTCACTGGACCGCTAACCTGCAGATTGACCAGCAGGGCGGAAGTGAGGATGTTAGAGTCGGATGCAGGAAGTAGCGCTTGTGTGGGCCCGCCGCAACTAACGGCACAAGCCATGGCGGATCGGTGCCCGGAGTGAGAATGAATATGTGGCCAAGAATAGAACGTTGCGCCGAGGAGCGGCGTTCAAGAAAAGTAAATTGCGTTCATTTTAAAATGCACAACAAGTTACGCGTTGCGCCGAGAAGCGGCGATCAAAGTAAAATAACACAAATAAAGTTTTTTTAAAAATAGCAAATAAACACACAGAGCCTCATCGGCCTGTCTCACCAACTGTCAGCCCCGACTAAAGGCTACGCTGGTCTTAAGTAGCCTAACAATTCTACTCACTGGACCGCTAACCTGCAGATTGACCAGCAGGGCGGAAGTGAGGATGTTAGAGCCGGATGCAGGAAGTAGCGCTCGTGTGGGCCCGCCGCAACTAACGGCACAAGCTGTGGCGGATCGGTGCCCAGAGGGGAAGAATGAATATGTGGCCAAGAATAGAATGTTGTGCCGAGGAGCGGCGTTCAAGAAAAGTAAATTGCGTTTGTTTTAAAATGCACAACAAGTTACGCGTTGCGCCGAGAAGCGGCGATCAAAGTAAAATAACACAAATAAAGTTTTTTTTAAAATAGCAAATAAACACACAGAGCCTCAGCGGCCTGTCTCACCAACTGTATGTTATGCTCTGGTAAAAGCAAGACGGAGATCGACATGTGATCTCATATCTATATATACATTTTGTCTTTAAAACAGAATTCTGGATAAATTATCTGCGTCTCAAGCATCCAAACTATAAGACTTAGCTTCATTTTTTATGTAGGTATATCATAATCTTCTTAAAAATCTTTGGTGAAGGTCTATGTCACTATATGTAGTACAATTACCGCACTTTAGGAGCAACTTTGGCTTTCCTTTCTTAATAACTTCTCTTCATCACTGTCACTCTGTGGGTCTGCTATACCAAAAACTTTTCTTCATCATCTGTATTCTATAGATTTGCTGACTATCCGCGTTGTCTAATATGGCTTAGTATAACGTGACATGCCCCTGTCTATCACAAGATATACCCACGAGTACTAGTCTTTGTATCACTCTAGAGCACATCTTTTAAAGTCAATGGTTGAGATTTAGTCCTGTTTAGAGGAATCCCAGGATGCAATGGTAACATGTCTAATGTGTTGTAATTTCAACTTAAGACAAGAAGATACCCCAGTTTTTATATTTAAATGTTTAAAGTTTATATGTATATATGTTTTGTATTTATGTTGGCCCTGAAGAAGGTGATAGAAGCTATATTTGTTCACCGAAACGTACATAGGCCCCATACACCTGAGATCTAAATATAAGAAGAAAAGAAAAAGAAATATATAAAAGAAACTAGCAAAGTATCATTTTTGAAACATCAAGATAGTAACATGCAGTTGTTAATAGTGTTGAATACTCTTAGATTCTCAGTTGTACAGCCCCTTTCACAACAATTCCAGATATGAGAAAAAAAAATTATCTTAGGAGTGAAGGTCTTTAAGCAGCAAAAGTCATCCAGGTAATCTGGTGTTTAGGAAAAAGGTCCCGCGGGCTTAAAGACCTTCATTCCTAGGATAATTTTTCATTCTCACGTATCAGACTGTGACTTCGAATTGTGATATATCTGGAATTTTTGTGATTTTACCTCTTAGCCTTGAGAAAGCCCTGGCGCTACTCGCCATATAGAGTGAAACACGTGTCGGCTGTCCTCCACTCTGTGTTCAATAAAGTTAAGAAAACTTATATTGATAATGGATTTCTTAAAGGAGATGAATGAACTACATATGTAACAACTGAGCTTGCTATTATACCACATACAAAAGGATGGATTTATGCGCGATACACTATATACTATCCATTGAAAATATAAAGAAACATATGCTCATACCCAATTTTCAATTCCCCTTTCTGAAGCTCCTATGGTCCAGAGCTTTGAGCAGTGTTCCCTCACTGATTGAACCTTCTTGAAAAAAGATTTAGACCTGGGACTCCGGGACCTTTCACCCTGGCGGCAACAGTAATTGAAGTAATGCCTTTTTTTGATTGAATTCTTCATGAATTCCATTTAAAAGTGACAGTATGTCTCACTGTGACATAAAACTGTTCACTCTTCTTTGCGATTATTTATGGTGCACTGAGTTAGTAGTATCTTTGGTGCTGAGATTTTACGTACCCTGCGATAATGAGTGGTAAAGGGGGGACGGCGTTCTGACCAATGCCTTTTCTCTATTGGATTCTGCTTGCATATGGCTATGTGGCGATGAATTATGGTGCACTGAGATAGTAGTACCTTTGGGACTGAGCACGTACGTTAGCTGCGATGATGCGTAGTCTGGGCAGGCCGCACTGGGAGCAATGTTTTTTGACTAGTGAATTCTGCTTTAACAAGGCCACGTGGAGATTACTTGTGGTACAATGACTTAGTGGTTCATGAAGAACTCAGCATGTGCTCTTCCTGCGATGATTCGTGGTTCGGGTGGGTCGCACTAGTACAATGTCTCTTGGCTATTGGAATGCGTCATGTGCAATCGCTATTCCGTCTGTATCGTGAGCCCTCACAATGTAGATCCAAGGCAGATGTCAGCACAGATATTGGCGAATGCTTTTTTGTAACAGTTAAAAAAATCTGAAGACATGGTACAATTGTCTCGGTCTTCAATAAATTGAGAATAAATGTAATGTTGTTTGTAGTGCGTTTCAGTTTCTGGTAACAAGTTGTGAACCCTGCTGTCTGCAGTATAGATCAAAGGTACTATTCGACACAAACATCGATGAATGCTTTTTTTGTCCCAGTTAACAGAATCTGAGAACATAGATTGTCTGTGCCTTAAATAAATCGAGACTGAATTTAATGTTGTCTTTAGTGCTAATGCGGCTCTGGTACCAAGTTGTAAACTTTGTTGATCGCAGTGTACATTTGAAGGCAGTACTTAGTACAGACATTGACATTGATGAACGTTTTTTGTGGCATCTATTAACACAATTGTCTCTGCCTTACATAAATCAAGGCTAACTTGAATGGTGTCCGTAGTGTAGATTGAAATCTGAATTCAAGTTGTGAACCCTGCTGTCCGCAGTGTAGATTGAAGGCAGTTGTCGACACAGATATGGACGAATGCTTTTTGTCACATATTTAAACAAAATGTAAAGACATATAGTAGAATTGTCTCTGCATTAAATACATGAAGGCTGAATTTCCTACTGTTCAAACTTTAAGAAAATCTGAGGACATAGTGCAATTGTCTTTGTTTTAAATAATCAAGAGTGAATTCAATGTTTTCTGTATTGCTGGCGCTCCTGGTATCTCGTTGTCAACTCTACTGACCAGAGAATAGATTGAAGGCAGTTCTCAGCACAGATACTGAGGACAAATTTAGATCCAAAGCAGAATTGAAGCAGTGAACCCTGCTGCCCGCAGTGGACATCAAAGGCACTACTCGACACAAATATCGAGGAATGCTATTTTGTCACAGTTAACAGAATCTGAGGACATAGTACAATTGTCTCTGCCTTAAATAAATTGAGACTGAATTCAATGTTGTCTGTAGTGCTGATCGCTTCTGGTATCAAGTGGTAAGCTCTGTTGATCGCAGTGTACATTTGAAGCAGTACTTAGTACAGACATTGAGGAATGTTTTTTGTGGCATCCATTAACAAAATTGTCTCTGCCTTACATAAATTAAGGCTAACTATAATGCTGTCTGTAGTGTAGATGGAAAGCTGAATTCAAGTTGTGAACCTGTCGTAATTTGACAATGGCCGGGTTAGCGCTTAGCTTTGCTACACGTTATTCTCCTTGACTTGGCCATATTAGAAAACGCCATTTTATATGTTACGGCGGCCATTTTAGGGAATGAGCGGCCTCGTGGTCAGCATGCCCTTTAGTCCTTTGTCCGTGCCGTTGACCACCCGAGTTTGCCCAGCAACAGGCTATTTTTAGTAACGGTCAAGCCTGTACATGCGCAGTCCCAATTGACCAGTCACCCCTCAGGAATGTTCCGCCAAACTGACCAGTGAAGTTGTAACCCCTCCCATGAGTTGGCTGTGCTCCAAAAATGACCATATATGTACATAAAGCTCTGTAACCTTGTACCGCCTACCTTTTATTACCTGTAAAAATGTATAAAAGAAGGATTTGCACCAACGTTTGGTGTGATACTTCTTGCATTGCCGAAGGGTGCTGTAGGAATGTACCACCACCCCATGGGGTCTTAATAAACTTGTCTTTTGTACTTTTCAGTTTCCGTGCCAACAGTTCTTTGGTGTAAGTGGGTATTTCTGCGGAGCATGTAGGCCTTGGGAACCAATACCACAAATTGGCGACCACGAAGGGACTCATCGGCGACTCGGATGCCCGAAGGAGAGGTCGTGACGAAGGATTGGAAACTCGCCATGGATGCGTACGCTGCCACCGAGTGACCCGAGTCTTGGCACCCACGGTGTTTTCTTCCTTTCCTTCTGATCTGACCTTCCAGGTGGCGCCGGTCTCCGACTGAGTTCTTGATCGTCTGCGTTGCTGGATAGTGCTGTTTGGCTGATTCGATTAAAGACCTTGGCAGTTGGAATCTGGACTTTGAGATTTGGGTAAGATTTGTGATCGGTAAGGTAGTCTACGGACACTTACTGAAGTTCTGTGACTGTGACTATGATTTGAGTTAGCTAACATTTTGATTTTGTGAACTTTGAACCTATATGTGTAGTGCACTTCACATAGGCAGGCATGTAGAGATGTTTCTCTAATTTTGTTGTGTTCTGGGCGGCACATTGTGTGAAGTACTGTAAGTGCCATTTTTATGGTATCACGCTTTCGTGGTACTTTTTGAACGTGCCTGTTTTAAGCATGCTCCGAGGGATGTGCTGTTTTGGAAATGGTACCACAATTAGGTTAGCGGAATCACAACCGGCTCCCCCAGAAGGAACTCCAAACCGTGAGATGTATGTGAAGTTTGGACTTCCCCCTATACTGTACAGTAAATTATGGCATAAATATACTAGAAATGATCCCGAGTTGCAATGGCCACTACATGGGTCGTTTGATTTACAAAAGGTTCAGTTTGTGAAGCAATGTTTGTTTCAGCGCAGGTCTAGACAGAATATGTTTGATTGTGTACGAATGTGTGAGAAAGCGGTGCGTGAACGTATGAAACGTGAAGTTGCCTTGGCGGACAAAGAGCAGCGCAAGGCTGCTCGAGATAAGGCTTTACAGCTTGAGGAAAAGGAGGCGCAGGAAAAGAAAGAGAGGGAGGAACGGGAACGTAATTTGCAAACGACCGGTAAATTTCCTATTCGACGACCACTTTATCCTGACCTTACTAATGAAATTGATGATTTTTCGTTATTAGATCGATCACCGCCTCCGTAAGTTCCTCCTACGGCTCCGACTGCAGATTCTGATGATGAAGGACAGGATAAGTCGGGAAAAGGGGATAAGTCCGGTGTCAGGTTATCTGCAGAGAAAGCCGCGGACTTGCGTAGTTGGGCCCGTAAATTGAATTTAAATTACGTAACTGTGTCTGACGTTGTGGCTGAGAGGGGTAAATCGACAGAACGAGAACTGATGTGTTTTTTGAATACTCTTGCTGATGAAGTTGTTACTACATTTCGTAAATATTCAGAGACTTTAGAACCTAAGGCTGTGTCGGTTCATCGTGAGAATCTGGATAAAGGTTTATTTGTTCTTGCAGATGTCGATACATTTTTCAAACAACTGATCACGCTACGGGATGAGACGTCCAAGTTGCGGGAAGAAAAGAAAAAGGAGTTCGCGCCGGGGCTAACAGAGCAGACTAAGCAGTGTTCTCTCCAGGGTTCAGATAAGAATTCTAACGTGCATGTTATGCCTATGCGTGAAGCTGCACCTTTGTATGTTCCACCAAAAGGGGACGGTACAGATGAGGATAAAACATCGAAGGATGCGAAGGGGTATTTTATATATAATTGGGTGTATACGCCCTGGAATAGAGCAGATGTTATGGCGTTAAAAAATTCTTTACCCGATCTTCGTAAAAATCCAGCAGCATTCTATGAAGGGGTGGAGGGGGCTATTTCCTCCTGTGTTATGACTCTTGTTGATATAGATCTCTTTTTTGGGTTAATTCTTCCGCCTGATATGTGGAGATTGATTCGTAAAAATAATGATGAAACAACGCTTGGGGGAACGTGGAAAGAAATAAACCAGGCTGATTTAGACAGGGAACCTGCATGTAAGCCATGTGATTTGATTCTAGGCCTCCCAGCGGCTATCTTAACTAAACTAAAAACGCTTGTTCCTTCTAAAAAGATTGATTGGACCATGCTAGCTTCGTGCAAACAAAAGTTAGATGAAACGGTATCAGATTTCTTTACACGCTTCGAAGAGGCGTTTCACGATTACAGTGGTCAATCGTTAACCGATGATACGGGTAGGCATTTGTTTGTAGATAAGTATGTGGCTAATCTCCTACCGGAGATTGCAAAATGATTAAAGACGAGTGAAAGTTCCTGGGCCACGGCGACCCCTGCGTCTTTGTTAACCATGGCTCAGTATTATGAGAGGCAGGAATTGGAGGCTAAAGAAAGTGTTGATAAGAAAGCGAAGGAATTGAAAACGAAGGTGATGTTGGCACAGGTTCATGGAACGCAATCTAGAGGGAATGATAGAGGTAGACGAGGAGGGAGCAATGCGTCATATGGTCGTACGGATATAGCGGAGGACCAATGTGCCTATTGTAAGGAGTTTGGGCATTGGGCTGAAGATTGTCCGGTACTTCGTGAGCAACGTAGTCAGCGTGGTCGAGGAGGTGGAAGGTCGAGGAACAGTTATTCGGGGGCGAGAGGTGGCGGAGGTGATCGTGGTAGGGTTGAAGAGAGGGGCCGTGGCCAGGATGAACGTAATACCTTTGATAGACAGAACCAGTATCAGATATCAGAGGGTGAAAATGTGGAGCATCAGGATTATGTGCATGCATAGGACTGCGTAGGATGGGGTACGGAATCAGTTGAAGTGCCAGTAGATCAGAGAGGTCCATATGTATCAGCGGGCATTTTGGGTTCTACTGATCAGTTTTTAGTCGACACAGGAGCTACTCGTAGCGCTTTGTCCAAAAACTTGGTTCCGAGGGCTCCTCTGTCTGGCGAAACGATAACATGTATAGGGTTTGATGGCACACCCTCTCCTAGCTCATTATCACAACCTCTTGCACTTTGTATTGACAAATTCTTTAGTTTTGGTCCAGTCTTGTTGTCACCTCACACCCCAGATAACATTCTGGGCATTGATTTGCTCAAATATTTCCGAGCAACGATACGTTGTGCTCCCGAGGGAGTGCGAGTTATTTTGAACGATAATTATCCAGATTCAGACAGATTTTGCACTATACAAGAAATTGAAGCATTAGCCTCTCTCCCGCACACGTTATGGGTGACCTCAGCCACGGATGTGGGACAGATGCTTATTCCACCTATTCGAATCACTGTAAAGGAGGGAGTACTCTTGCCACGTGTGCCACAGTATAAGATTTCCAGGGAAGGTGAAATTGCCCTGACGCACATTGTTCAAGATTTGATCATTGCAGGAGTAGTGGAGGAGGTTCCTTACAATGTTTGCAACAGCCCTATTCTTCCGATTCTTAAGAAAGATACTGACGACAAGGTCTATCGATTTAATATTGATTTGAGAGAAATTAACAAAATTGTCATTCCCAATATCCGGTGGTGTTCAACATCACGACATTGCTCACACTGGTTCCCCCAACAGCGACGACATTTAGTGTCGTTGACCTCAAAAATGCGTTCTTTTCCATCCCCATCCATCCTGATAGCAGATATTTATTTGGCTTTACGTTAAATAATAAATCGAATAGATTTTGTCGTGTTCCTCAAGGTTACACTGAGAGTCCCAGTATCTACAGCCAGGCTTTAAAAAGGTAGCTTGATTCTTTTGAATTGCAATATGGAGTAGCCCTTATACAGTATGTTGACGACCTCCTGTTGGCTGCAGACACCTATGCACAATGTGAGGAGAGTACACTCACTTTGCTCTCTTTCTTGGCGCAGAATAACCACAAAGTTTCTAAGAAAAAGCTTCAATACTGTAGACCCAAGGTGACCTATCTCGGTCATCTTTTGTCTACGGAGGGGCGTGCATTAACATCAGATCGAATTCAGGCAATTTTAGACACACCAGTTCCCCGCACTCAGAGAGATGTACGTGGCTTTATAGGTTTAACGTCCTTTTGTAGGCAGTGGATCATGGGGTTTTCGCACATTATAAAACCTTTGTTAGCGTTACTGTCCAAAACTACACCAATGCCCCTTGAATGGACAGATGAATGTCAGAATGCTTTTGAACAATTGAGACAGGCCCTTTGTTCTGCCCCCGTGTTAGGTACACCAGATTACACGAAGATTTTCACATTGTAAGTGCACGAGAAAGATGGGTGCGCGTTATCAGTGTTAGTGCAAGCACACGGGGATAAACAAAGGCCATGTGCGTATTTTTCAGCCATTCTTGATCCTGTAGCACGAGGGTTACCTGGGTGTTTCCGAGCAGTTGCAGCAACAGCAGTAGCTATACGGCAGAGTGAGGGAATAGTTTTATCGCACAAATTGTTGGTGTTAGTTCCCCACGCAGTAGATGCTCTGTTAAATCAAACAAAGACCCAATATCTCACGAGTGCACGATTAACGGGATATGAGCTTACACTTTTGGCGCCACATATCACACTGAAAAGATGCGCTACCCTGAACCCTGCCACTTTATTGCCTTATCCGGTTGAGGAAGGTCAGGAAAAAAAACATCATGATTGTGTTTTCCTGACCGAGGAACAAACAAAGGGTCGTGTCGACTTACAGGATATGCCACTTCCAGATGTGGATGGGGAACTGTGGGTTGATGGGTCGTGTTTGAGGCTGCCAGATGGCACGACTTCCGCAGCATATGCGATCACGACACTTAAGACAGTGGTAGAAATAGCACAAATACCACAGAAATCGGCTCAAGCAGCAGAGCTGATAGCCTTAACGAGAGCCTGTGAGTTGAGCGCTGGCCTATGTGTGAACATCTACACAGACAGCCGGTACGCTTTTGGAGTAGCGCATGATTTCGGCCTGCTCTGGAGAGAACGTGGGTTTTTGACTTCCCATGGAGTACATATCATGCACGGAGAACTAGTGCGTGATCTCCTAAATGCGTTGCTTTGTCCAAAGAAAGTAGCGATAATTAAATGCAGTGCACATAAAAAGATCACTGATAAAGTGGGACAAAGCAATGCCTTTGCAGACAATATAGCAAGACAAACAGCTATGTCTCGAAATGATTCCCCCGTGTATGTAGCAAAGTCACAAGCCGAGCGATGGCATGACACTAGAGCGGAGATACTAGACATCCAAAAATCAGCGACTGAAGCAGAACTTGCAGTGTAGGCAGCAGAGGGGGTGCTGGATGATGAGGGTTGTTGGAGGAGCAAGGACATGGAGAGATGGAAATTGCCTGCAGCTTACTTGCAGGCGATGGTCCAGATGACACACGGATTAGCGCACGTGGGGGCTCTTGCAATCACTCGATTGTTAACACGAGTTTGGGAACATCCCGAGATTGCCAATACTGCTAAGAGAGTAGTGCAGACCTGCTTGATATGTTTACAGCACAATCCTGCAAAAGGGACCCATACTCCGAAAGGAGGGTTCGTTCCACCTTCTGCACCATTCGAGGTACTCCAAATGGATTACATCCAGCTTGAGCGCTGCAATAACCTTAAGTATGTCTGAGTGGTGGTGTGTGCCTTTAGCAAATGGGTTGAGGCCTTCCCCACGAAAGATAATACAGCTTTGACAACAGCTAAGGTTTTGCTCAAGGAGTACTTCCCTCGATTTGGAGTTTGCAAATTTTTGTGGAGCGATAATGGGCCTCATTTTGTTGGGAAAATAGTGGAATATGTGCTAAAGGGACTGGGGATTCAGCAGAAGTTTCATGCTGTGTTCCATCCTCAGTCAGCAGGTCTTGTTGAGCGGTACAATGCCACGTTGAAGCTGAAACTGGCTAAGATTGTGGCGTCCACTTCATTGAATTGGCCGGATGCCTTACCGTTAGCATTGCTTTCACTTAGATCAGTGCCCCACTCTCGAACTGGCCTCACACCATATGAAGTGGTGTTTGGAAGGCCTATGAATATATGGGGAGTTCCTAAGCCACGATTAACAAATGATTTACTTTCTATTCATCAACAGGTTCGAGAAGCGCTCCCTGACAACTCTATTGGAGAGGCCCATAGTCTCCGTCCTGGAGACTACGTTATGGTGAAGTCGTTTGAGAGGGCGAACAGCTTGGAACCGAGGTGGCGTGGCCCCGAGCAAGTCCTCCTGGCAACTCGAACCGCTGTACGAGTGACCAACAGAAAGCGGTGGGTGCATTCAACTCACTGCCGTCGCGTCTCTCCGGATCTGGTGACTCCTGCTGTGCTGTCCGACTACAAAGAGATTTTGGATAACGAAAAGAGCCCAGCTGTGATGTCGGCCGAAGCTGAGGGAGCCTTCCCGGACCACACTGTTTCTGGACGACAACGCTACGATTTGCGGCCAAGATAGGAGGAAGATTTTCTTTTTGTGTGAGACTGGTTAGTTACCGCTCTGGGGTTTGTGAAACGGAAGCCGGGAATCTCAAGGGTGGGGATCAGTTCTGCCAAGAGTAGCGACACCCGTCTTGACCCCGGAGAAGAAAACAACGGCTACCTCGGAGCTCAGCACCATTGTTTTTTAATTTTTGTAGTTGAACATTTGAGACATTGTGAACTCTTGAACTATGGCGTCTTCTGCATCACAAAACAAGAGAATTCTCGGTGCCATTTTGTTCGTACTGACAATCGTGGTGATAGCAGTAATAGCCTGGGTAGTAGAACTTGTGGTGCCTGTACGAGAACACTTGCTGCCGACTACCCCGGCTCCATCTGAACACTTTCACTTCACCTTGGCCTACCATGAAGAACGGCACCGACAGACTTATCTGAACAATAGCTTTATTCAAATCTTGCATCATACTCATAATATGACAAACACTTCTAATTGTTGGGTGTGTGGGATGTTGCCTGGTCATCAGAAGAAAGGGGGCACCCCGCTCATCCCACTCCCATTTTCTCATAATGGTTCCTGTAATGCTTTGTATACTCTCCTATTCACTTTACGATGGCCAACAAAAGAGGGGGTGCTTTTCCGTTTGAATAAAATATGATACCATGACAGGGATGGTTATCCACGAGCTGAAGGTACTCGATTTGAATGGGAAGAATACCGCCCCGATAATATGTCTGCACCCCGAATTTACAGTAATCAAAGGAATATTAATATGTCCAGCACCCATGTTATAAATGTTATAAATACTAAGGCTGATTTGTGCATACGTAATAAAGGTACAATCCCGGTTGGAAAAAGTGAATGTAACACCACACTCACATTTGATAGTCCGAATGGCATCTCGTTTGTGGCATCCCGTAATACCTACTTTATTTGCGGAACTAAAGGTTATCATCAGCTCCCTTTAGGGTGGTTAGGCACGTGCTATGTATCTTTTGTATTGCCCCCTGTATTCATTGCCCCGCCAATGTATCACAATGACTACGTGCTTTATCATGATTTCGTGTTAAATCGAGTTAAACGAACTGTGGTTCTGGATGACATTGACTAGACCAATACCGCCTTACAACAATATGTAGACTTTAATTTGGGACTATTTTCCTTTGTGGGGGCTGCTTTGAATAGTCGAAAAATACGACGACTGACTCGTGTTGTTGAGGCCGTAGCTAATGACATTGCTATTGCATTGGGAAACATAACGGAAGAACTTCATATTTCTAGAATCGTTACGCTCCAGAATCGCATGGTTCTAGATGTGGTTCTAGCTGACCGAGGGGGGGCATGTAGAATCATCGGAAGTAGCTGCTGCGTGTACGTGCCTGATAATTCGCCTTCTGTTTATGATGCGATCTCAAAGCTCCACAAGATCGCAGCTGAAATACACCCGGACAATGGTACTTGGACTCTTTCGGGGTGGTTCTGGTCGATGCTTACCACTTGGGGTTGGAAACTGCTGACGATTTTATGTATCATTGTTGGGATACTGTTCTTTGCCTGTTTATGTATACAATGTGGCCCTGCCTTATGTTCTATGTGCTTATCGGCTTGCATTCCATCCCGACGAACTCTTGCTCAAAATGAAATGATGCTTCATAAAGAAGTTGCTCAAATAATGTTAATTGATATTGAAGACAAGTATCCTGACTACATCCACTATGAGGTAGCTTCAGCTAAACGCTAAAAGGGTTGTCTGTCGTAATTTGACAATGGCCGGGTTAGCGCTTAGCTTTGCTACACATTATTCTCCTTGACTTGGCCATATTAGAAAACGCCATTTTGTATGTTACCGCGGCCATTTTAGGGAATGAGCTGCCTTGTGGTCAGCATGCCCTTTAGTCCTTTGTCCGTGCCGTTGACCATCCGAGTTTGCCCAGCAACAGGCTATTTTTAGTAACGGTCAAGCCTGTACATGCGCAGTCCCAATTGACCAGTCACCCCTCAGGAATGTTCCGCCAAACTGACCAGTGGAGTTGTAACCCCTCCCATGAGTTGGCTGTGTTCCAAAAATGACCATATATGTACATAAAGCTCTGTAACCTTGTACCGCCTACCTTTTATTACGTGTAAAAATGTATAAAAGAAGGATTTGCACCAACGTTCGGTGTGATACTTCTTGCATTGCCGAAGGGTGCTGTAGGAATGTACCACCACCCCATGGGGTCTTAATAAACTTGTCTTTTGTACTTTTCAGTTTCCGTGCCAACAGTTCTTTGGTGTAAGTGGGTATTTCTGCGGAGCATGTAGGCCTTGGGAACCCAATACCACAAACCCTGCTGTCTGCAGTGGAGATTAAAGGCATATTTCCTACTGCCTTAGGCCGGGGTAGTAGCTACAACAAAAAGGCGTGATAAAGGGTCTTGACTTTGAATCAGAATATGAGACTGAAGAATAATTGATAACCCCAGCCTAGAAAGGCAGCAAGTGTGTAAATTTCCCACTGCCTTCGGCTGGGGTAGAAGGTTCAACAAAAAAGATCGATAAAGGGTCTTGACTTTGAATCAGAATATAAAATTGAAGATTAATTGATAACCCCAGCCAAGAAAGGCAGCAAGTGTGTAAATTTCCCATTGCCTTCGGCCGGGGTAGTTGTTACAACAAAAAGGCATGATAAAGGGCCTGCGCTTTGAATAGGAATAGGAAATAGAAGAATAGTTGATAACCACAGCCAAGAAAGGCAGCAAGTAGGTGTGTGTACGTGTGGAAGATGTGTTGATTGAGTGGAAGATGAATAAGGTGAAAAATGAGAAAGGGAGCAAGTGTGCAAATTACCCACTGCCTTCAGCCGGGGAAGTAGCTACAACAAAAAGGCTCGATAAAGGGCCTTGACTTTGAATCAGAATATGAAATAAAAGAATAGTTGATAACTACATCCAAGAAAGGCAGCAAGTAGGTGTGTGTACGTGTGGATGATGTGTTCAGTGAGTGGAAGATGAATAAGGTGAAAAATAAAAAAGGCTGCAAGTGTGCAAATTACCCACTGCCTTCAGCCGGGGTAGTAGTTACAAAAAAGCCTCTATAAAGGGCCTGCACTTTGAATTAGAATATGAAATTGAAGAATAATTGATAACACCAGCCAAAAAAAGCAGCAAGTAGGTGTGTGTGTGTTTGAATGATGTGTTGATTTAGTGGAAGATGAATAAGGTGAAAAATAAGAAAGGCTGCAGACGCGCAAACAACCCATTTCTTTGTAAGGGAAGTGGGTGTTTGGTTTTCCAGTACATTACATCGACAGGGCGTCGGATTCCGCAGTGGGAGTCTGAGAAATGGCTCCCACATGTAAAGAGGCAAGCAAGTGCACAAAGTATACACACTGTGTGGTAGAAATGACGCCGGAAAGGACGCAAGTATGCAAATTACCCACTGTCATTGAGGAGTAATAGTTACAAAGAAGGCTCAAACAAGGGTCTGCACTTTGAATTTGAATTACAAGAAGAATAATTGATATTCCCAGCCAGGAAAGGCAGCAAGTGTGTAAACTTCCCACTGCCTTCGGCTAGGGTAGTAGCTACAACAAAAAGGTTCGATAAAGAGCCTGTACTTTAAATAGGAATATGAAATTGAAGAATAATTGATAACCCCAGCCAAGAAAGGTAGCAAGTGTGTAAACTTCCCACTGCCTTCGGCTGGGGTAGTAGGTACAACAAAAAGGCTCGATAAAGGGTGTGTAATTTGAATAAGAATATGAAATTGAAGAATAGATGATAACCACAGCCAAGAAAGGCAGCAAGTAAGTGTGTGTACGTGTGGATGATGTGTCAATTGAGTGGAAGATCAATAAGGTGAAAAGTAAAAAAAAAGGCTGCAAGTGTGCGAATGACCCACTGCCTTTAGCCGGGGAAGTAGTTACAACAAAAAGGCTTGATAAAGGGCCTTGACTTTGAATTAGAATATGAAATGCAAGAATAATTGATAACCCCAGCAAAGAAAGGGAGCAAGTGTGCAAATGTGTTACTGCTTTCGGCTGGAGTAGTTGTTACAACAAAAAGGCTTGATAAATGTCTAATGACTAATGTCGAGGACAGCAATGCTTCTACATCCTGCGTTTCATCAGGTCGATAGACAGCTCCCCGTAATACAAAAGTTCATTGCAATAAATAAACAGAATTTTACCTTCACCAAAATCAGGATCAATATGTGGGTGTGGATTGCATGCTGCTGTGACAGTTGATGTGCCTGGTGCAGCAATAGGTGGGTTGTCGTACAACGTCCGTGTTGCAGCTCGACCAAAGTTGTTGGGGTGCAGGTTTTTGACGTGTTGCACCATATGTGCTATGCCAAAAGAGTATTTTTGGGATGGATCACCCTTTGAAAGATTTGTTTGGCAAATTGTACAGATTACTAGTGTAGCATTGACCTTTTTTTCCCCTTCAGGGAAAGTGGTGTAGCTATATTATAAATTCTACTGTCAGACGTCTACCTTAGCGATAGTGGATTTACCACTACTTGTTATACTATCATTGAAAGTAACGTGTGGGTAAGCGCTATTGCTTGTTCACCTTCAAAGAGGAAGAAGATTTAAATTTATATTTCATCACTTTAGGAACATAGTTGCTCGATTTCATGAAGAAAATTAAGTAGGAATATTAGAGGAAGTCTGGCCCAATTCTAAAAGGATTGTGCAAGTTGTGACAGCTGAAGGAATTGTGTCTCAACATGACTTCTTATGATAATCCGGACACAACACTACATGGCAGGAGAATGCAAAACATCTAATTAGACATTTTGCATGCGATCACATGTTTACTTTAAAACATACATCTTTACTTTCTTAAGACATACATTTTGTACATTTGTAACGAGTAAAAGGTAACAAGGATGTTACATTCGTTTTGATACATTGAAGGTGGACCCATTTGCGGCATTTGAAACATTGTGTCTGTTGGGAAGATAGTGAAAAGTAACTTGTTATTAAGATTCCATTATTTAAAGGTCCATAGCTTTTTGAAATTAAAACTTTATATGTATTTACATAGTAATCATAGTGACTTTTCAAAACTCAGTGGGAAAGTGGTAATTAGTACATAACTAGGAAGGGTGCATAGCCAGCTATCCACCATGGTGAACGCCACTCTGAAAAGATCCTTGCAAATGCCTCAGTTATCTGAGTCATACTAACAAATACCCTGCATCAGACGAAAGTGAACTGGAGACTTAGGGGGCGATTGCGGATGGCGGACGGAAGGACGACCGCCGGCCTAGAGTATGCAGAAAATGCCTTTTTACAGTCCACCAGCCATGGCCTGTCCGTGCGCTATATTTGGATGGGAGAGAGAAGCATTTCTAAGTATGAAATACAATACCGCCTCATCCGGACTGAATGAAATTTCTGAAATTTACAGAGGAACTCCGGGGTAAGCACCCCATGCAACCCGGGTAGGATACTGGGTCTACAACTCTTTACCAAAGAGTCTCATTGAAATCAGTCAGGTCTTCCCACCAGTGGACTTCCTTTACCACAATGCAATGCAATTGGTTGCGTTCTATATCCTATTCCGTTTTTGCTCAGAATGCATTCTTTACAAATGTTATGTTGCTTTAAAGACGGCCTCTCGGCACACTCCATCGGTGGCCGAGTTTGGTAATAAGGCACCCGAAAATGCACGGTTACGTCCGATAAATCGTGTGCTCCCGTGAAGAAAGACAGGTAGCACGCATGTGGCCCCAGTGATGACGCACTTCGTCTAAAGCAACCGGCGATACAAGTAAGAACACCATTGGGCTCTGTCTCCGAATAAAATGCCAAGACTCTGCCAAATCGTTTATACGCTGGTTACATCTGTGATGTCTGTTTAGTTGCAGGCTCCGGTGCTGCTTACGGACACAACTCAAACGCCGAAGTTTAGCCGAGAACCATTTCAACCCTAGGTAAGCGGACAGCCAATCATACCGCCTCTTAGCAGCAAGCATTTTTCTGAATTCATTCCGTGAAGCCCCCCCCTGTTTTCATTTCCTCTGTCTAGGTTAACGAAGCCTCACAAAGACGTAAGGTGAGCGGTTATACAGACTGAGCTTTAGATGTAAGGTAAACCAACTGATTGTCATATATGTAATCCCGTCTATTCGTCTGTTTATTTTTATGTGTAGATTTTTTTACACCGGACATTGCCCCATACACAGGATAATTAAGGTAGGCGGTGGCAAGTTTAACAGTGGTTGATCCTTAGTTCTTCAAATCGCAAGTCTCAGTGAAGTTAGGCTAATTTGGTTTACACGTTTTTTGTTTTGTAGAAATTGTGTTTTGGTCCTGAGGAGAACCCCGGCACTAAGGGGGTTCGAAACGCGTCGACCTTGTTGGTCCAGTGTCAGATAAAAGATTGAAAATAAAATAAAATAGATCCTGATCAGTCTTGACTAAGTCACTTTGATGATTTATGCTTGTAATAAGATAGAGCTGATGTAGCATATAATTGTAAATAATTTGACACAGACCATTACCTCAGTGGTATTTGTTGTTTGTTATTCTTCTATAAATGTTTCTCTTGCTAATGTGTTTTGAATATAAATGGAATGCATGAGGAGTGAAAGTGGTCAGTGTGGTTGTGGTATAATAACTTTTGTGTTGTAAATATTTGTACAGAATTTGTTTGTTGTTGTATATTTTGTATATATCTTTGATATGCACTAAAAAGCTTTGTTTGAAAACATAAAAATTTCTGAAAAAGTATTGAAATAAATTTGAAACAAATGTGATTATAGACTGTAATGTTTAATTCATAACAGTTCTTTTGGCTATTTCACAAAAAGTCAAACCCAGTATTGGCACCTGTTTTGTTAGCTTAGTCCAGTTTTGACTCAGCCTTGCTGGTTAGGAGTCTAGACCCTGTGTCGTTTTTTCCGATATTTGGATGGGAAGCACTGTCAAATTTCCATACGCCGCGGAAAAACAAGCTCCGCCGCGCAAATACACCCGACCCCGCGGCAGACGTAACCAATCCAGAGACACCGCCATACGGAATGACGTCTTGACCGTTCTCGATATTACGTCTGCTGAAAAGACACAGCAAATCTCAGCGGAAAAACCACCAGCCTGAACACGGCGGATTCACCACAGCGGAGAGGCAAAACATTGCACAGATACCCACCAAAGACAGTCCACCGCCATGAACCCAGCTCTACATGCATTTCCGATACTCTTCGTGCTCCACCACCAGCAAGTCATGGACCGTCGCCGACGCAGCTACGCAAACACACCAATCGCTGTCGGAAGAGGAGTACCTACCTGGGCTGTGATGTGCAGATACGATACGATACGATAGCACCAATAGAACTACAATGCAAGGAGACAATCAGAAATGACACAGAGAAACCAATACACAGGAGTAACTTGTTTTATTGCACATAATAGGGGTCGAGTCCTAGAGTAGCCAGGAGCATGGGCACTGGATCCAACAGAGCAGGTACATCCGAGGCAGCACATTAGAGGGGCAACGAGCATCAACAGTCCATGGCAAAGAACAGGTACATCTGAGGCAGCACATGAGAGGGGCAATGAGCATCATCTGGCCATGGTACATTGCAGAGCAGGTACATCTGAGGCAGCACATGAGAGGGGCAAAGAGCATTAACAGTCCATGGCAAAGAACAGGTACACCTGAGGCAGCACAGGAAAGGGGCTAAGTGCATCAACAGTCCATGGCACAGAACAGGTACATCTGAGGCAGCACATGAGAGGGGCCAAGTGCATCACCAGTCCATGGCAAATACCAGGTACATCTGAGGCAGCACATGAGAGGGGCTAAGTGCATCAACAGTACATGGCACAGAACAGGTACATCTGAGGCAGCACATGAGAGGGGCAACGAGCATCATCTGGCCATGGTACATAGCAGAGCAGGTACATCTAAGGCAGCACATGAGAGGGGCACAGAGCATCAACAGTCCATGGCAATGAACAGAGCAGGTACATCTGAGGCAGCACATGAGAGGGGCAATGAGCATCAACAGTCCACGGCAAAGAACAGGTACATCTGAGGCAGCACATGAGAGGGGCAACGAGCATCATCTGGCCATGGTACATAGCTGAGCAGGTACATCTGAGGCAGCACATGAGAGGGGCACAGAGCATCAACAGTCCATGGCAAAGAACAGGTACATCAGAGGCAGCACTTGAGAGGGGCTAAGTGCATCAACAGTCCATGGCACAGAGCAGGTACATCTGAGGCAGCACATGAGAGGGGCTAAGTGCATCAACAGTCCATGGCACAGAATGGGTACATCTGAGGCAGCACATGAGAGGGGCAACGAGCATCAGCAGTCCAAGGCAAAGAACAGGTACATCTGAGGCAGCACATGAGAGGGGCAACGAGCATCATCTGGCCATGGTACATAGCAGAGCAGGTACATCTGAGGCAGCACATGAGAGAGGCACAGAGAATCAGCAGTCCATGGCAAAGAACAGGTACATCAGAGGAAGCACATGAGAGAGGCTAAGTGCATCAACAGTCCATGGCACAGAGCAGGTACATCTGAGGCAGCACATGAGAGGGGCTAAGTGCATCAACAGTCCATGTGAAAGAACAGGTACATCAAAGGCAGCACATGAGAGGGGCTAAATGCATCAGCAGTCCATGGAACAGAGCAGTTAGCACATGAAAGGGGCTAAGTGCATCAACAGTCCATTGAAAAGAACAGGTACATCAGAGGCCGCACATGAGAGGGGCTAAGTGCATCAACAGTCCATGGCACAGAGCAGGTACATCTGAGGCAGCACAAGAGAGGGGCTAAGTGCATCAACAGTCCAAGGCACAGAACAGGTACATCTGAGGCAGCACGTGAGAGGGGCTAAGTGCATCAATAGTCCATGGCAAAGAACAGGTACATCTGAGGCAGCTCATGAGAGGGGCTAAGTGCATCAACAGTCCATGGCACAGAGGAGGTACATCTGAGGCAGCACATGAGAGTGGCAACAAGCATCATCTGGCCATGGTACATAGCAGAGCAGGTACATCTGAGGCAGCACATGAGAGGGGCTACGAGCATCGTCTGGCCATGGTACATAGCAGAGCAGGTACATCTGAGGCAGCACATTAGAGGGGCTAAGTGCATCAACAGTCCATGGCCCAGAGCAGGTACATATGAGGCAGCACATGAAAGGGCTACGAGCATCGTCTGGCCATGGTACATAGCAGAGCAGGTACATCAGAGGCAGCACAGGAGAGGGACTAAGTGCATCAACAGTCCATGGCACAGAGCAGGTACATCTGAGGCAGCACAAGAGAGGGGCTAAGTGCATCAACAGTCCAAGGCACAGAACAGGTACATCTGAGGCAGCACGTGAGAGGGGCTAAGTGCATCAATAGTCCATGGCAAAGAACAGGTACATCTGAGGCAGCTCATGAGAGGGGCTAAGTGCATCAACAGTCCATGGCACAGAGGAGGTACTTTTGAGGCAGCACATGAGAGGGGCAACAAGCATCATCTGGCCATGGTACATAGCAGAGCAGGTACATCTGAGGCAGCACATGAGAGGGACTAAGTGCATCAACAGTCCATGGCACAGAACAGGTACATCTGAGGAAGCACATGAGAGGGGCTACGAGCATCGTCTGGCCATGGTACATAGCAGAGCAGGTACATCAGAGGCAGCACAGGAGAGGGGCTAAGTGCATCAACAGTCCATGGCACAGAACAGGTACATCTGAGGCAGCACATGAGAGGGGCCAAGTGCATCACCAGTCCATGGCAAAGACCAGGTACATCTGAGGCAGCACATGAGAGGGGCTAAGTGCATCAACAGTACATGGCACAGAACAGGTACATCTGAGGCAGCACATGAGAGGGTCCAAGCGCATCATCTGGCCATGGCAAAGAACAGGTACATCTGAGGCAGCACATGAGAGGGGCAACGAGCTTCAACAGTCCATGGCAAAGAACAGGTACATCTGAGGCAGCACATGAGAGGGGCAACGAGCATCCTCCGGCCATGGTACATAGCAGAGCAGGTACTTCTGAGGCAGCACATGAGAGTGGTAGAGAGCATCAACAGTCCATGGCAAAGAACAGGCACATCAGAGGTAGCACATGAGAAGGGCTATGTGCATTAATAGTCCATGGCACAGAGCAGGTACATCAGAGGCAGCACATGAGAGGGGCTAACTGCATCAACAGTCCATGGCAAAGAACAGGTACATCTGAGGCAGCACAGGAGAGGGGCACAGAGCACCAACAGTCCATGGCAAAGAACAGGTACATCAGAGGCAGCACATGAGAGGGGCTAAGTGGATCAAAAGTCCATGGCAAAGAACAGGTACATCTGAGGCAGCACATGAGAGGGGCAACGAGCATCAACAGTCCATGGCAAGAACAGGTACATCTGAGGCAGCACATGAGAGGGGCAACGAGCATCATCTGGCCATGGTACATAGCAGAGCAGGTACATCTGAGGCAGCACATTAGAGGGGCTAAGTGCATCAACAGTCCATGGCCCAGAGCAGGTACATCTGAGGCAGCACATGAGAGGGGCTAAGTGCATCAACCGTTCATGGCACAGACCAGGTACATCTGAGGCAGCACAAGAGAGGTGCCAAGTGGATCAATAGTCCATGACAAAGAACAGGTACATCAGAGGCAGCACATGAGAGGGGCTGAGTGCATCAACAGTCCATGGTACAGAGCAGAGCAGGTACATCTGAGGCATCACAAGGACGTGCGTCATGCGCAACATCCCATGTACAATAATAATGCAAGGGTGGTCACAATGTACATTCCAGACACGAACTACAATCACATATCAGTGATGGGAACTGCACCTCACAGCTCAGAATCAGGTGGACTGTGTGACCTAGTAGCTTTGGACACAGTGGCAGCCTCTGATACAGGATTGGGAGAGATAACCACAGTACTACTGACTGACACATGAGCCATAGACCCAGAGACACTGGCAGCACCAGATACAGGAGTGTGAGACACAGCCACAGCTCTAGTGACTGACACATGAGCCATAGACCCAGACACACTGGCAGCACCAGATACAGGAGTGTGAGAAACAGCCACAGCTCTAGTGACTGACACATGAGCCATAGGCCCAGACACACTGGCAGCACCAGATACAGGAGTGTGAGAAACAGCCACAGCTCTAGTGACTGACAGATGAGCCATAGACCCAGACACACCACCAGCACCAGAAACAGGAGTGTGAGACACAGCTACAGATCTAGTGACTGACACATGAGCCATAGACCCAGACACACCACCAGCACCATTAACAGGAGTGTGAGACACAGCCACAGCTGTAGTGACTGACACATGAGCTATAGACCCAGACACACTGCCAGCACCCGATAAAGGAGTGTGAGACACAGCCACAGATCTAGTGACTGAAACATGAGCCATAGACCCAGACACACTGCCAGGACATGTCCCTGTAGAGTGACCAACAAGTACCATGCCAGCATCAGAGACATGAGAGTGGCGCCTGGCGGACACACACAGTGCCAGTATCTGAAACAGGAGAGGGCACAACTGACAAAGTGCCACTACATGAGGCATGAGAGCGAACAACAGACACAGTGCCACCATCTGACACATGAGAGTGGACTGCAGCTGACCCACTAGGACCACTAAAATGACGAGCCACAGGGCTGTATGGGCCAGGAGGCAGGTTGGCTCTGGGAGCTGGGGACAGCTGTACTGGAGCAACATTGGGGTGGTCAGGTGTCACTGGTGTGTGTTTCCTTTTCTTTGGGATATGTAAGGGCACCCTGGACATGACAGGACAGGTAAGTGGTGCGGGCTCACACACCACCCATCAAAGGTGGATCATGTGCTGGTGGGGGTCTGCTCTATGGGGACGTGCTGGACCCTGCTTGATGCTTGCTATGGCCCTGCCTTCTGCCCTCTGTATCTTGTGTAATGGGGATGCAAATACAGTGTACTCCTTCCTCTGCTTCACCGGGGTGTGGATGGGAGTAGAGGTATGGGGGGACTCCACCTCACACACATGTGGTCTACGTTCCTTCAACAACACCAGCTTCAGGCAACGCAGGGGTGATGTAGGCCTGTCCTTGGGAGGTGCCCTGTCCTTTGTAGTATCTTTCTCCTTGGGAGTGTCCCTGGCCTTGGGAGGTGCCCTGTCCTTTGTAGTGTCCTTCTCCTTGTGAGTGTCCCTGGCCTTGGGAGGTGCCCTGTCCTTTGTAGTGTCCTTCTCCTTGGGAGTGTCCCTGGCCTTGGGAGGTGCCCTGTCCTTTGTAATGTCCTTCTCCGTGGGAGTGTCTCTGGCCTTGGGAGGTGCCCTGTACCTTGTAGTGTCCTTCTCCGTGGGAGTATCCCTGGCCTTGAGAGATGCCCTGTCCTTTGTAGTGTCCTTCTCCTTGGGAGTGTCCCTGTCCTTGGGAGGTGCCCTGTCCTTTGTAGTGTTCTTCTCCTTGTGAGTGTCCCTGGCCTTGGGAGGTGCCCTTGCCTTGGGAGTACATTTTGAGGGGGATGACTGTGTGCCATGTGAATCCCTGTCCCCCAACACCCCTTGAGGATCCTCTATGTCAATTCCAGGGTAGCTGATGTCATGTTCTGTGAAATATTTGCCTGTCCTACGGGATGGTGTATGTGGCCTCCGTGCCCTGCCTTGCTGGCTGTGCCTGCTTCTAGTGCAATACCCAGAAAACAAGGCCTGGTCAGAAATGTCACTCTCCCCTGAGACATCAAGTGGTGAGGACGGGGGAACAGAAGTCGAACAGTGGCTATGCGACTGTTGAATGGCTGCAGACACTGTGTTGGCTAATGACTGTACGGTTCTGTGGAGACCAGCTACATCGCCATGCATCCCCTCCATGAATGCCACCACCTGCCCTAACTTCCTATCGTGGTCTAGGAATGCATTAATCATGTTTGTCTGCCCTACACACAGCTGTAGCAGCAGATCAACCGCCTCAGCACAAAGGGCAGTTTGTGTCACAGGTGCAGGGGCAGCAGTACCTGCACCGAAGGCCACTCTGCTCCCCCTACTCTGGCGAGCACGAGCAGTACTTGTTGAAGTTTTTGGCAGTGTGGGCCCAGTGTGCTGTGTACCGACTGAAGGTGTCGATTGCCCACTCCCTTTGTCTACCAACAGTGCTGTCTCACCACTACTGTCTGAAGAAGAGGATGATGCTGTCTCAACATGCGAGTCCTCAGGGACAGTCCTGTTCCCCTCTCCGGGGCTGCTCTCTTCAGGCTCAGTCTGCTTGTGTGTGATCTCTGAATCGGATGCATTCACACCACTAAGCTCCATCATTTGTGGGTCAGTGCCCTCGGCCAAAGCTGAAAGAGAGAGAATAGAGGTATATGTAAGTGCCACACTCACGCACTGCAAATCGAGAAATCAGAACTTCCTTGACTGCTGACCAACATGTAGCACCCATCCTGCACACGAGCCACCCCTAGCAGACATCCTCAAGTTGAAGAGCCGGGGGTGCCTGTGAAATATTACATCATACAAACAGGGCAAGTGCATGCAGACAATCACACATGTAATGCCATGGGTCCACATACCTCAGCGGCATGTCCTGGGACCCTGCACTACAATGCAACTGGTATGTCCACCTGGCTGACATGTATGCGAACGCTCACTCCGCTAATGGGACCAACATGCAATTGCAGCACAACATACACACCATGGATGTCACTACTGTGTCTGAGCAGCAATACATGGATGCACTCACAAGTCACTAACCCAATCACTGTGCTTACCGCTAGTTTGCTGCTGCTGCTCCCCTCTCAACCGGACGGACAGGTCAGGATGCGTCACAGCTATGATACCGTGCATGAGAGGGGTCATGGTATGACATGCAAGCCGGCCAGATCTGGAAATGATTCCCAGGGTCATCTCTGCCACCTTCTTGCTGAGCCTGGAGATGTCGTCCCACCACTTGTGGCAGTGTGTGTGTCGCCTAGTACACACCCCCACTGCCCGTACATCATGTGCTATGGTCTTCCACATGGCCTTGCGAAGGTGCAGCTTGACCTACCATGTTGGGAGATAAGAGGGGGCGAGTCAGTGGACAGTTGGCCATTCACACCGATAGGAGCAACACGTATCTTTCAGCAGCCATGCACAGTACAACATATGTGAAGGGCCCACAGCACACCGCCAAGATTGCAGAAGCCAGGAGTCAGTAACCGCCTCATGCACACCAACATGTCCCCCACTGCACTTACCACCTGTCCGGGGTGCCGTAGAGACGTTCATGGTGGCGGAGAACACTGTCCACAAGGACCTCCAGCTCCACTGCGGTGAAGGGACGAGACCGGATCCCCTTAACTCTCAACATGGCCAGGTCCAGGACTATGGCACAACAGCAGCAGTTGGTGGAGTGCTCAGCAGCAGCAGGTAGAGGTGATGGGTGCAGGCAGCAGTCGGCGGAGTGCTCAGCAGCAGCAGGTAGAGGTGATGGGTGCAGGCAGCAGTTGGCGGAGTGCTCAGCAGCAACAGGTAGAGATGATGGGTGCAGGCAGCAGTGGCTGGAAGCAGTTGATGTGTGGTACTCAAACTCACACATTTATAGGGCCCTGAGCTGATATCAGTCGCACACATCTGCAGCAATTGGTTTTTCCGGGCTGCCTCATTCAAAATTAGCCAATGACTGGCCCTGGGGTGGCGGTGCACCGCTTCCGCTATTTTGAAATCACTTACGCGTCCCGCGTTACCTGTTTCCATTGGCTACATGTGCAAGGACCATGACGGTCACACACCGCCAACCAATGTCCGCGCTACAGCGATGGTGCATCTTTTGAAAATCATCACTCACTGGCATAGCAATGGCGGAGCACGCCATACGCGGGGCGGGGCAGGCTAACACATACATTTGAATGTGCCAGTAGAAATTGCGGTTGGTATCCCCCCTTCCAGTCACATTGCAGCACCCACCACAGATCACCTGGTGCGGCTGGTCACCCACCGCCTGGTGCAGGCGGTAGGTGACCGCCCTGTGTAGTGATGTGAGCCTGGCATGGAGTGCCATGGCCGGTCACACACCGCCTGGTGCAGGAGGTCACCCACCGCCTGGTGCGCGTACATGCGGTCCGTGGGATGTAACTGTGATGGTCCTTGACCATGCAGCAAATGTTACGCACAATTGCAGTATCAAGGATCATATTCTGTGTTGGCGGAAGGCGTACTGGGATGCCATGTGTACACACACTGCATGTGTCCGCACACATGTAATGTTTATAGGTGTACCTGTGTATCAGGCCATGTCCAGAATGCGTCAAGATTCATTATGTCATGTCAATGGCCCGTGTACACGCGTCACATTTATGTCCATTACTTGCATGTGTGGTCATACTATTGACCTTGCCAGTGGTTAACAAAGGCCAGTGATGTGAGCCCAAGGTGTGTCAGATGTGCATGGCTATGTGGTGATGTCTTGGTTTTAAGGGCACACGTTTCTAATTGGACACATCTACACAGTACATTAAGGCTGTGTACCCAGATTTTGAAGCAGTCATGAGTGTGTGGTTTGTGTGTGCAAGTAGCAATGATGAGGGTATACATGCATTCTGAGTATGCGTCTGTGTGTCGCCTGCTGAATGTCAATGCCTGTCATGTTAGGGTGCACAGCATTGTTGTTGGGGTCATGGGTGCATGAAGAAAAGGAGGGTGTGTTCCATGACCGTGTTGTGTGTGCACGTCCATGTGTGTCTGTGGGGATGCTTGTCCACACATGGGCCCTCAGTCATGTGATGTTGGCTGTTCTATCACCATGTGTGCACGTACCATTGGACAGGTTTGCACACAGGATGTTGTTTGTGGGTGTACATTGTGTGTAGTTAGCTGTTTTGCCTTATATTTCTGTCACGTCACACATACAATCAGTGTCCGTAACGTGTATTATTTGTATTTTGTTGGTCAAGATGTGATAGTGTGGCACAGCTGTGCGGTGTTGGTCAATTGACACTGGCTCCCATCTACTCCCACACAGGAGGGCTCCAAATGTGCCTTGATCATACACTGCAAATTCCGGCTTGACCGACGGAGATTGCAGGACCTTGTAGCCCAATTTTCACCTCATCTGCAGCCACGCAGGACACATCCAGGAGCAATTACAGCAAAGGTGATGGCGGCACTTGACTTCTTCGCGACAGGTACTTTTCAGTACACAGTTGGTCATGCCGAGGGGATGTCCCAATCCATGTTCAACATGGTACTGCGGGATGTGCTGCAAGCCATGATGCGTTACAAGGAGGATTACATCCATTTCCCACGTCCGGCAGAGCTGGCTGCAGTGAAAGGGGACTTCTATGCCCTAGGCCAGATTCCAGACGTAGTAGGTTCCATCGAAGGCACACATATTGGTCTGGTTCCACCCTAGGCACGTGAACCCGTCTATCGCAATCAGAAGCACTACCATTCTATCAATGTGCAAGTGGTGTGCCTGGCTGACAACATAATCTCCCATGTGTGTGCCAGATTTCTCGGGTCGGCACATGACTCTCACATCCTGCGGAGCAGCATTGTCCCAAACTGATGGCCAATCTGCGTCAAGAACATGCGTGGCTTGTAGGTGAGTATGCTGTGATGACTACTGTGTTGTATGTGTGCCATGCCTATCCCACCAATCCTGGTAATGATGTATGTGTCGGTCATCCCCCCACCTAGGCGACTCTGCGTACCCAAACCGCCCATGGCTGTGTAGTGGCTCTATTTCTGAGTGATGGTGACTTTAAGCTTGCTACCATCCTAGATCTCTATTCTTGGCTTGTGTTGGTCCTTTTCAGGCCTTTTTCCAGACCTAGAAGCATAAACTGGAGGATAGCTGCTTTATATGATGATAGATCCCTTATTTTTTACTCTAATCCATCTATTGCCTATTGGCTTTGACATAATTAGATGTCATTTCATCATCCTTACTATAGTAGAGGGTGGATCCTGTAGTCCTGACTTTATAATATTGTTTGTGTATGTACTCTGACAGAGCTAGGTGTTATTTCATCTTTCTCAGGCCTACAAGGCCTAGAACTAGAGAGACTCAGTTTTTCTTTCTGTCCCTGCAGACTGAGATGCTTGCAGGGTAAAGGTGATGTTTTAGTTATGAGGTGTTGTTCGCTAGGGGAAAACCAGCCGAGACTGGTTCTTATCGGAAGAATGTGTTTGTCTCTTGGGCCTAGACGTAACATGCAGATGGTCACTGCAGGCTGCGCAGGAGGCCTCAGAGCTGGCACAGGAATTCGGTGGGAGGCAGCCCTCTGTTGGAAATTTCCATGAGGAGAGAGCAGTCCATATTAGGGAAGTGCAGAGGCGGAGTCAGTGAGTCAGTTGGAGCCGGAGAGAGAAGAATTCAGACAGTTGATGCTTAGAACAGAGGGAGAAGTCAGAAGCAGTTGTGAGCAGATGGTGTTTTGAATGGAGAGAAGTGAGATGATGTTTGGAACTGAAGGAGGCAGTCAGAAGCAGTTACTTATCAGAAGGAGTTGTGATCTGCTGGAGTCTGAAGTGATGCCTTTTGGAAGAGACTGAAGTTATATCGTGGATTAGTCTGTGGGAGCAGCTGGAGTGAATTGGACATTGGAGATGGGATAATCAGACAGAGTAAAGAAGCTAGTGGAGCGAACCGTTATCAGAGCGGCAGAAACTATTAGACTGAAGCTGGGAAGTGAAGACAGTTCGTGGGGGAGGGGAATCCAGTGCAGAGTGATCAGCACAGATGCGTGTCCAAGAGTGCAGGGGAGAATCTGAGACAAGCTAAGGCACAGACGAGAGAGGAACCCAGATGACAGCTAGAGCAAGACTTCATACCAATCAGGTGATATCTGACCTGGTATATTAGTTTGCTTTACATTTAAACATTAACCTTGTCCCTATTGTATTGCTAATCCTTTTTCTTTCAGCGGTGTGCAGGATAATCCATTCCCTCTTTAGCTATTTACAGTCCCTGTTAGTTACATGTGGATGTGTTATAGTAATAAAGCTTTCCATTATAATACAGATCTGTGTATGTGTCTATTCCCCTTTTACTTTTTAGGCTATGTGTTATAGTGCAGTATTATATTGTTGATGTTATTAGTAAGTAAAGATACCCCAGTTCCTAATGAACCAGTGTGTATATATCTTGTTTTTATACAGTAAAGGTAACCTTTCTTCTAGTCAGGTGCTATTATATGAACGGATGCTACCCCGATCAGGTAAATGGTAACTTAATAATAAGGGAGAGAGTAGCCCTTGAAATAGAGAATATGTTGTACACCGTGTAATTCGGCCATTCCATAATATTGTAGTATTGTACCCTTAGTGGATAGTGAGAGAAACTTCCCAACAGAGAGAGAGAGAGCTAAAGGTATTCATAGGAAAGTGATTGTCGTGGTAAGGCGGCGTTAATGAGAACACCAGGGGGGATACTGGTGTGGATACCCATAGGATTGTGGCTTGTGTATGTATGAAATAGTGAGAGCACCAGGGGGGACACTGGTGTGGATACCCACAAGATTGTGGCTTGTGTATGTATGAAATAGTGAGAGCACCAGGGGGACACTGGTGTGGATACCCACAAGATTGTGGCTTGTGAGAGCACTGGTTGCAGTCAGTGTGTAATGGTAAGTAATCAGAACTGCCCCATGGTAGATTAGTCTGGGCCCATGTGGTCGTGAGACTATATTGTATGAGTGTGGTGTAGGGCATTGACGTCCTTAGTAATCAGTGAGTATTCCTAGTAATCCCCATAGATTTAGTGGTGTTTTTGATGATATGAGCTTGTATATTACTAGTTCCCCATCCTCAGGTAGGTACCCAGGTGCCTGGATAGATGGGTCCTGAGGAGGGAGGTGGTTATGTTTCGGCTGGGTTGGTGGTGTCTTGGTGAGCTGATCCTATCTGGTCCGAAAATCCGGTTGTTACAGGCTGCTAAGCCCCCTACGGAATCCTACTACCCCAGGTGAAATGCGCTATAATGAGGCCCATTGGAAGACACGTCGGGTGGTGGAACGCACATTTGGACTGCGGAAGTCTAGGTTTCCCTGCCTGGATAAAACCGGAGGGGTCCTGCCATACTCACCCGGCAAAGTATGTAGAATAGTGATTGCCTGCATGCTCCACAACCTGGCCTTACGCAACAATATTGAACTGATCATGGACCCTGCAGAACAACAGGTTGCTCCGCCTCCCATCGCACCCATGTCCAGTGATGAGGATAGTAGGGAGGAAGAAGGTGTGGACCAGAGGCATCAGCTCAATGCTCGCTACTTTCCTTGAATGTGAGTAACTACCTCTTGTGCTGCTGTTTAATGTGTGACGTATGTCTGCTGGAGATGGTTGGATGTGGTGTGTGAATGCTGCCTGATATGTTATGTTTGCACATTGGTGTGGGTCATGGTGTACGAGCAATGCTCCCTGATGTGTGTCCTGTGATCCGCTTACTTTGTGATGATTGTGGTTTGTGGGATGTTGCAGTACGTTCTTTTGTGATGGTTGTGATTCAGTTTCCTGACCTGTGCTTGTTGTTCTCTGTTTGTCCCTAGGTCACTCACACCGAGCCAAGATTCAAAACAACATTGATCCCTGCACCTGCTGATGACAACAACTGAGACATACCTGTGTATAAACATGGAGATCACAAAGCATTAAGTGTTACAGCGAATTTTATTTACAGGGTGTGGATAAGTGTTTGTGCATATTTACAAAAAGGTAGTGGTGGGGAAGAGTGAGTTGAAAGTCATGTCAGATGAAAACACCGATGGGGACACCACATTGTGTGATGTACACCTAGTCCAACAGACGTGTGACAATGCTTGGTAATGTGGGACAAGATAGTTTGCAGGGTGAATGCCAGGCTCAATGAAGGGTGAAGTCATTTTCGGCCCCTCTTCAGGTGGGTGGGTGGGGCATTGCCACTGCTCTGTGCTTGGTCCAGCCTCGGACGGCCCCTCTGTCTTGGAGCCGGAGCAGACCTAGCTGTGGGGGCAGGTTGTTCAGGGTCCACCTCCCTGTCAATGGCCTCAGGTGATGGTGGCGGTGGTGTTGGTGCCCTGTCCCGCTGGGCACTTGGGGGAGGGGGAGGTGGTGTGGCGGGGGATAACCACTCCCTCCAAAGTGCAGTTTGCTGCCCCATGATGTCCACAATTTGGCCCATATGGGTGTCCATGGACCTCAACAGCTGGCAGATCTGTTGCGAATCTTGATGTGCCCGATCCGCCTGTGCCTGCGACTGCTCGTAGGAGGAATTCACTCTGGCAATGGCTTCCAGGGTCTCGTTCCCAGGATGGGCTGGGTCATGCCCCCGACCTCCCCTTACACCTCCACTCCTGTTGGTGAGCTTTGATGGCCCATCATCGTCCGATGGGTCAGTCAGGGTGGCACTGGCAGGGGTGGTGGTGGTGATGGTGGTGGTAGCTGCACAGCTCACAGTGGCAGTTGTTTGTGTAGTACCACTGGCCAAGGTGGTGGAGGCAGGGATGTCCTGGGAGCCTGATGGCCCTGGCAGTGTGCTTGGCCCGGCATCGTCCTCTGCACCCGAGGTGTCCTGGGAATCCTCTCCGGAGAGACCTGGCTGTGAGGGGGGCGACTGGTGCTGGTGGTTGGTGTTTTGGCATGTCAAGTCGTGATCACCTGAGAACAAGAATGTCAGAATCAATGCTGTGGACATGACCGGTTTGTTGTAATTACATTTCAAATCTCTATGGAATCAGGACATGGTTGTTGGTGTCATCATATTGGTGTTGCACACAGTAGTGGACATTTCGGTGGTGTGGAGGTGGGGAGACAATACTTGGCTATGTGGGTTCCTGTCCTGCTATTGGATGGTGCCCCTGTACAGATGGCTTCCTACCTGTAAGTTTGAAGGGGGAGATGCACTGATCACCAAATGGTGGGTGGACTACATCTTGCTCTGGGAGGGGACATGTGGGCCTGTTGGGAGTTGTCGTTCTGGACTCTCACCACCCCCAACCCCACCCTCCCAGGAGACATGTGGGCCTGTTGGGAGTTGTAGTGCTGAAAAGCCTCCCACCCACCCCCACCCTCCCAGGAGACATGTGGGCCTGTTGGGAGTTGTAGTGCTGGACTCTCATCACCCCCACCCCCACCCCCACCCCCACCCTCCCAGGAGACAAATGGGCCTGTTGGGAGTTGTAGTGCTGGTCCCCCCACCCACTGTTCCAATGCCGACCAGCCCAACACCGCAGGAGTGAAGAACGTCCCAATCTTCTACCCTCGCCGTGACCCCCAACACCCGCGATTAGACCGGGTGGTGGAGAACACGACACCGGGAGAAGGTGGGTAACAAAACAAGGGAATCCAAGGTCTTGGGGAACACAGCTCGTCTCCTCCGGCTTCTCGACAACTAACTACTTGACTCAGACGAGACCGTTATAAAAGAATAAAGGGGACAAGGTTAGACACACCCAATTAACAATACCAGTGCCAAGTACACACACGAACCACTGACCTCCCTGCTTACCCCAGTTAACAAACGGGAGTGGCTTGATACGAAACAGGAAAACTTCCTCTGCAATCGTATTAGGTGTTTCTTGCGTAACCCCAGACCAACCACGCCCCCTCGGGAAACACCGAGAATGTCAAAGGGGGTGGAATTCACAATGATAAGACAAAAAGGGACAGGGGAAAAAAGGCGTCAAGGGAATTCAAAAGACACCCAAAAAAAAACTGGTTTTCAAAATAAACACGAAGGTAGCGCAAAAAACGGCCGTTATTCAGCTCCTTCGTGAAACAACCAAAAAGACATACAACAAGATGGTTTGGATAAAAAAAGGTAAATAACGGGACGCCAGAACTCAAAGGAAACGCAGCCGCGAATCCCAGAAAGTCACCGATATATCAACAACAGGTCCCCAATAAGGATTCAGTAATGCCGAATGGAATGAGGTACAAGGTGAAAGGGAAAGAGGGGATCCAGCACTTGAAAATACCGCTGGAATAGAGCTCCAAGGAAAGGGAACAAGGTAGAACAACAGGAACAGGAAACACACGGCAAGGGACCATTGAAGAAACCAAGCACCTGTTACCTGTTGGCAGGCCCTTTTGAAGCGAGCCCTAGGGAGCGTCCATAAATTTGCATATGCACTTGGCACCTTAAGCTAAAACCAATGAATGGGGAACTAGACAGGAGGCACCGGGCCCCCCTGAGCACCAACACCCACCCCCACCCCCACCCTTCCAGGAGACAATTGGGCCTGTTGGGAGTTGTAATGTTGGAAACCACCCTCCCAGGAGACATGTGGGCCTGTTGGGAGTTGTAGTGCTGGATCCCCCCACTCACCCCACCCTCCCAGGAGACATGTGGGCCTGTTGGGAGTTGTTGTGCTGGACCCCCCCAACCCTACCACCACCCTTCCAGGAAACATGTGGGCCTGTTGGGTGTTGTAGTGTTCGCTGCTTGACCACATGCGAGCATGGGAAGGTAGGAGGCAACATTTGTGGTTGATCATGGTGGGTGCAATTGAGCCCTAGCCTTCACATTTGGGTGACTGTGTGATTCACATGCATGGATTGGAGCCTGGGAGATGTGTCTTAGCAGTTGTGCAAGGCAGAACATGATAGTGTGATAGTGGTCATTGGTATGTACTTACCAGCCTCAAGTCCCTCTTCTATTCCTTCCAGGCTCTCAGAGTGCAGTATGCCAAGCACCTTCTATTCCCATTCGGTAAATGGTATGGGATCCGAGGGGAGTGCCGCTGCCAGTATGGTGTGCCCGCAGGTGGTTCTTATCCCTGATCCCCTTCACCCTTGTCTTGAGGTCATGCCACCGCCTCTGGATGTCATGTTTGGTGCGTGGCACGGTCCCTGAAGCATTGACTCTGGTCACTATCCTGTCCCACATGGTGGTTTTAGTTGCCAAGGTGGTCTGCTGGACTAGGGTACCAAACAAATGTGGTTCAACATGGATGATTTCATCCACCATGACCTTCAACTAACTCTCTGTGAACTTGGGGTTTTTCTTGGGTGCCATGGTGTGTGATGTGCAATGTGTTGGTGGAGTGGGGTGTGCAGGTGTGTGGTATGTATGGATGGTGCTGTGGAAGTTGGTGTGGTGGGTGTGTTGGTGTGCAGGTTGTATGTGTGTTTGTGTGTCTCTGTTGTTTTTGATGTTCTGCCTCTTTGTTCCAGCTGTGCTGTGATGCAAAGGATTGTGGTAATGGGAGGTATTCCTTTTATACTCTGTGTGGTGGTTATGTCCCAATGGTTTATGGCGGTCAGGTGTTTTGTGGATGTGGTGACTTGGGTGCTCTTGTTTGTGCTGGGGGTGTCATTGGAGCGTGTAGTTGTTGGAGGTGGGTGTTCCAGGTGGGTGTGTCTTCTGTTATTTTTTGTTTGCTATTTACTACTGCCCGCCATTTTTGCTTCGGTTTGACGGCAGGGGTGATGTTCGTTTGGTCCTTCCGCAGCCAAGCTCCGTTTGTCAATGCTTTTTTCCGCGGCGGTCGTGGAAGTTGGTGAGTTCCGTTGGGATGTTCCGTTGGGATGGCTGGGTTATCCTAATCGTGTGTCCGGAACCTCCGAAGGTGTGGTGGTAGTTGAGCCTGTTTCCGCGGCCTTTGCATCCGCGGCGGACGGTGTTTCTGTGGTTCTGTCCGCTTGCGGCGGTCTTTGGTATGATCGTCCGCCGCGGTCGGTGAGTGTTGACAAAAATATCCTAATCGCTCCGGCGGTTTATCCGCGGAGCGGTCTGGAGTATTTTTGCCGCGACCATGGCGGACGGAACCCGTTTCCGTCCGCCATCCTAATAGGCCCCTTAATGCCACCAAAAACAGCCCAAGGACTTCTATCACTTAATTTTGATCTTCAGCGTCTAGAGTCATTGAGGGTACTTACCATTAAGTTTTGCATATAAATTGATGAAGTATCTTGGTTGCAGACAGCACAATACTTTTCAACAGCCTCTAAATGTAAAAAAAGATGTACATTAGCACATCATAACAGCAATGATAACAATTCAAAACTTATTTTGGAATATATCACGCATGATTCTAGGTGTTACATTACTAAATCATTTAGAAAAATTTGCATTTAAAATATTTGAAAATATTTCTTTGGCAATTTAAACTATTGGAACCATTCATTTTCCAAAAAGAACTTTGAAAATAGATTGATAAATGTAAAAAAAAGTTGCTCTTACAAAAAGTATCCAATGACAGTCAGTGTTTCTCTGGTAAAAAACAGTGTCTTTTTTGTCAAAAGGTATCAGAAGAGGTAAAAAAGGCAATCATGAAAAACGAATATATAAAAATATATGAAAGCATATTATCTTCTAAAGAGGAACCAACATGTATATCATACGCCATTAGCCATAGTATACACAATTTACATGTAGCAGAAACTAACCGTATCACTGGTCCTTTGAAAGTGACCAAAAAGAACTGTTGTATATTTTAAAGCTCGACACTATTGCTTCCATACGTTCTTTTACTGGTTTCTTCTACACATCCAAAACTTTTTTTAGGGATATATATATTGACTAGATGCTGGAGATGGATAATGTGCTGTAGCTGGTAGAGGTGCTGAAGATGGTTCAGGTGGTGAAGATGGAACAGGTGATAAAGATAGAAGAGGTACTGAAGATGGTACAGGTGCTGGAGAATTATCACTCGTCATGCTTCCTGCAAATTATTTTGAAAAAGTAGCATTTCTTAAAGAAGAAATTACTTAAACAATCTACCACAAACTTTTCTCAAACAAAAAAAAGCTAATCAGAAATATCTTACTCACATTAAAGTAATTTGCAAAAAATGTCGTGTGGAGAGAGACATAATCACGTACTCTTCCTAAACTTAACTCACCTATATAGGAGAGAATTGCAACAGCCAATAGACCATCATTACTCTCGACATCTAAATGATGTGCCATTACATAAAAAAAGGGCTAAGCACGACCCTGTGACGTAGAAAGAAAAATGTCTAATATATGCGCAAAACAGAGGTGGGAGGGCCATGTGATGCAGAAAATAATGTGGTTTGGTAGCGGTATTCCAACAGAGAATGACGTCCTCAAAAAGCACTCAAAAAGACAATTTCCTTTTAAGCTTTGAAATTTTCAAACAGAAATTTTATTCAGAAAGTTTTTTTTCATTTGTTAAATCATCCACTTCATTTGCAATCAAATACTAATTGTTCTTCATTTATAATACATAGCCCAATGCATTTCGGGCAATTATGCCCTTCTTCGGGGGCAGAGTTATTCTGTGGGAGGAAAGGTAAACACAACTATAATGGCAAATATACATGATAAATGAAGATTATTCAAATAAACATAGAGTTTCGTGACACTTCAATGAGAGCCCACAATTAATAAATAAATCAACTCACAGTCTTGTTTGATAGTCCAAATGAAACACCAATTGTGTTAGCAACATTCTAGTTATGAAAATAAACGCTTACATGTACCTAAAGCAAAGGCAATGATCCCCCAATTTATAAAAAACGCAAATCAAAATGGTATATAATGATATTCGTACCCTGATTCTAAAATATTTTTAACTCTAATTAAGTGATGTACAGACCTGAAATAATAATATCAACAATTGTAACCTAAAGTTCATAAGTCGCTAAGTCAGGTAAACAATAATCGGTCAGAGAAAGCTCGATGATAATGTACCCTAAGTTTCGGCTGCAGCAGCTTGCTCGGCTGCCATAGATATTGCATTCGAAACTTACGGGCAATGGTATGGGCCGAGTTCTGAAAATAAATCAACAGAACCAATCGTTTAATCTAGGTTGGCCAAGGTGCACAAATGCTGGGAAGCAGTGTAACGACGGAGTTATCAGCATTCACTCACCCGTTCGGCAAACCCGGTTAACGATAATCCTATCGAACACGCCAAGGAAGGTAGCGTGTAGATTGTTGGTTGCGGACTCTGCCGCTTTTGACCCGGAAGTATGCTTAGCGGTTCCGGTGCGAGAAGGTGGTAAACATAAAAACCGGATGAATCTTTTTTATACATCACACGCACACCAATAGGTGGAGTGAAGTTGAAGCAAAATATGCCTGGCGAATAAAAAAAAAACAGAGGGGGACATTTAGGTGAAAAAAGGAAAACGAGGGTAATGAGTGAGCAAGTAAGCGCGGGTCTATATTATACTCCTCTGTCAAGGTAAAAATAGTCAGAGAACCACGTGGGTTGTCCTCTGTACCTAAACACTGCTAAAATGTCACTGGAAACAGTAATTAATGTCACTGAAAAACAATACAAGATTCATTCAAAGATTCTTTACAAATTAAACAGTCTCAATATAGATAACAATTGTTCATAGTTCCTATGTGGACAGTTGTAATGTTTCAAAATCAATTTTACAAGAAGCAGTTCAAATCCATCCGGTCATTGAGACCCTTCGGGTGACAAGTATTAAGGAAGGTCATCCAAAATATTTCCCTGCGCAGTAGGAATTGTGTGTTGTCTCTGCCAGGTAATATTGGTATTGTTTCCAAGATCAAAAATCTCAACTGACTTGGAGTGTGATTGTAATTGTTGAAGTGGCTTGCCGATGGTGATTTGTTGTTTTATGTACGAATGTTACTCTTATGTTCGATTATACGTGTCTTAATTTTGCGCTCAGTTTTCCCGACATAAGCCAGGCCACACGGGCATTTAATGAGGTAGATATCGTTGTGACTGTCACAGGTGGCAGTAACACGTAGTGGGATAGAGGTGCCTTTGCTTGGATGTTTGCTTTCTTTACCCTTAATTATAGCGTTGCAATTCCCACAATTGTGGCAAAGTAGTGTGCCCTTATGTGGTTCCGACCGTTGTTGTGTTTTTTTGCTGAGAATTTCTTTGATATTCCGTGATCTTTGAAATGCAAATCTGGGTGTGGATTGGAATATGTTGTTAAAATCATCCTCCATTGTCAAGAGTGGCACATTTTTAAGTATTATTTGTTTTGTCTTCGCACTCTCCGTCGATTATTTTGAAACAAATACCATCCGTTCTTGATTGAGTGGTTTTGGATGAGTTTGTAGTAATACTCATCTGTCTGTTTTCATCATTTTTGTTTTTGCTTCCTCAAGAATCCCCACAGGATATCCTCGCTCTTTAAATTTTGTGATACATGTTTGAACACTTACATTTAGAGATTCATCTGTAGAAGAAATTCTTTTAATTCTTAGAAGTTGTGAGTACGGTAAATGTGTTTTTAAAGAAGGTTGGTGAAAGCTCTGGAAATGTAATAAGTTATTACGATCTGTAGTTTTTGAGAATACACTGGTTTCCAGCTTTCCTTCATTGTTCTTTATTAATACATCCAAGAAGGATATTTGATGTCTTTGTATATTGTGGGTGAATTTAATTCAGTCATTTACATGGTTTAGAGTCTCTATCGCTTGCAGCAGTTCATTTTGTGTTCCTTTCCATGAGATAAATATATCGTCAATATATCTTTTATAGAGTAGTAAATTCTTTGTCCAATGAGCCTTACACAGAATATTATCCAGTTCAAATCTGTGCATGAACAGGTTGGCATACGCCGGAGCAGCGCAATTGCCCATAGAAGTTCCAGAGCTTTGGATGAAATATTGTTCTTGCCACACAAAATAGCTGTGATAAAGAGTGAAATTCAATAGTTCCATGATAAACACTTTCAAACCTTCATCCATGTCAGACATCATCAAAAAGGATGCTGTGGCATCTAATCCCAAGTTATGTGAGATTGAGGTGTATAATGATTGAACATCAATCGTACACAAGAGCATGTTGGCGGTGAATAGTACCTTATGATCTTCCAAAATCGTTAAAAAATTAGTGGTATCTTTGATGTATGTGGTCATGGACTGAACTAACGGTTGCAAATGTTTGTCAATATATCTTCCAATAGGTTTGTGAATAGAATTTACTGTAGAAAAATAGGTCTGCAAGGAGGATGAGTCGGATGTTTATGGACTTTTGGTAGCATGTAGATATAAGGAACTGCCGGATTGGTTTTGATGAGGAATTGTTTTTCTTTTTGTCCAATTGTTCCAGAGTCCACTGTTTTGTTTACCAGAATAGATAAGATGTCCATGAATTGTTTAGTGGGATTCTGCTCCACTTTGTAGTAAGTGTTGGTATGACGCGGGAGGCGAAGCAGGCGTGGGGGACAATGGGGCAAAAGAAACCAGAAGACAGGAGCCACTAGAAGGCACCACCAGCCAAGCCCCCGTACCAGAGGAACCAATCAAGGGAAGCATTGATGGACGCAACGAGGAAGCAATCCAAATAAGTCCCTCACTAAAGGAGGACACATCAAGGAATCACCTGTCAGAGTTGGCAGGGCCCTCGGGGCCCGATAGCAACAAAAAACATCTATCTCCAACCAATTCCTCCCCACACACACAGCAAGGGGCGGCAGCAGCACCAACAACCCAAGAATCAGCACCCCCACTAGCACCAATCATCCATTTGGAACAAAAAACTCAAGGCCACACTGAGGCTCCCGACACACAGGGACCAAAACCTGACCCTGCAAATTCGCCACCAAACATAGCAAGTGGGGTTCAAAGCTCCCCGGACAGGGACATGTCTTTCCTGGTATCTCAAGAATGGAGCGAGTAAGTGGCAACATACAACGTCACAGGACCCATCAATGGTAACAGCGAAGGAAACTCCCATCTGCCAACAGAGGGGACCAGAGATCCCCCTAACCCGTTCTGGGTAACCCTACTCAACACAATACAGCTATCCTCAACGGCACTTCAGTATCAATAAGATAAGCTCGATCTACAACTGTCAGTTCTACAAAGCTTAGCAGAGGCCACTATGGGGATCGACAGAAAACTAGCTGACCTTAACGGCCTAATAAAAAGAGGACAGGAGTCAGCTAACCTAATTCAAATCAAAAGAACCAACTGCATCTGCTCACCAATCATCGACAAACTATCAACTATACCCACGATGCTGGGCAACCTTTTGGAGGACATAAAAACAAACATCACCAAGCCCCCCTCAACAATTGAAAGGTATGTTAAGACCGAAACAGAGCCAACCTCAACAAAACTTCCATCACCAAATAGATGGCCCGACACCCCACACCTCAAAGGGGCACCAGAAAACAGCAAAGACCCACACAAAATAAAAATAAGCACGCAGTGGAGCCTGCCCCCACCCATAACAAGCTCACCTGAAGAACAGCCACGGAACATCTTCAAAAGAGGACAAACCGAAGCACTGGAGAACCCACCTAATGCACGGGCACGACGTAAGCAAAAAAGAAAGGGCCGGAATAAGAAAACAGCTGAACTGGAAAGTAGAGAAGAGCACAGTAAACTTACCATACCGAGGGACAAGGAGCAGCCAGGTGACAGCAAGCACCAAAAGGAACCTACAAATCTCCCATTTTCACCTATAAACCCATTGCAAACAAAGACGCCAACAGTAGCAGGAATGGGATCCTTTACACTCCTAAAAGAGGCCCCCAGCCTCTACCTAGAGCAGAACCCCGCCGGCCAACCATCTAAACCGGCAACTGGAAACCCACCAGGACAGTAACAAAAAGGGCAACGAGCCTGTCAAGCAGCAACAACACAAATAACCTCGGAAGCAAGCAGACAGTCCCGAGCAGATCCCACACCAACACGAACCGAAGCTACAACAAAAAATTTCTCAGAAAAAGTGCACCTGCAACAAAAATGAGTCCGGCACCAGTGAAACAACACAGAACCACCGATCAACAAGCGTCGCCATCTCATTAAGCAGCCAGATAAAGGAGAAACCGGAGGGGGTGACATCCAATAGCGGAACAATAACACCGTACATTCATAAGCCATACAGTAATACCCAAACCGAGCAACAAAAGCATCAGCAAACACCTCCCCTGGGCGAAAAGGACTCGGACACAATCTTATTCATCCCCGAATTTATCTCCAGAGGAAGAGTGGACACTTTAAACAGGGGCAACATTTTAAAGCTCATCAATTCAATAGAGAAACTAAAAAACATAAAAACCACCGATCTGCTAACAATCGAATTTCAACCAGCCCCCCACCCACAAGGAAATGAAACAACAAAGACCACATGGTCATCAAGGGAGGTAGCAAATTTAATTATGAACGAATCACCTACTTTTTCACAGTGGGGCATCAAACTCGAAGCAGAAAAAAAGCCACCCTACCCCACTCTGCTCCTTGAAGAAAGGAACCAAGAACACACCCAACCGGCCAAATCAATACTGAAAGGCACGCTCAGCCACTCCCCAGGGTTGGACAAATATTCACCATTCTCTCGCAACCCCCCCACACAGCAATCAACATTATGCAGTCTCAAAATCACACGCACTATACCTGGAGGAGACCCCAACTGACAAAAAGTGCCATTCTTAGCATCCGACCCAACGGCCACCCTCACCAAAATCAAAATATGCAGTTGGAATATTAATGGCCTCTCAAACAAACTGGACGACCCAGACACACAAAATTACTTAAACAGTTTTGACCTGATCCTCCTCCAGGAAACATGGGAACCAAACGATATCCCTTTACAAGGCTATACAACTTTGACCCATCCGGCAACCAGAGGCTCCCAATTTGGCCGATGCTCAGGAGGACTCGCAATACTCTCCTCAATATCTACCATCGGCGCAACGGAAATTAAAAGAGCAAACATCACCCCACCAAACGAAATACAGTTTATATCATTTGCAGTTAAAAAAGAACAGGTCATTCAACAGTTACACGTCATAAACACATACATTCATCCGAAGCACAAAAAACCAGGGTCAAGAGAACTCGTCAAAGAACTGACAAGGCTCATGGTCGAGGGGACATGGAGAACGTACTTGTGGCAGGAGATTTTAATCTTAACCTTTTCAGAGACAATACCACGGACGAAATGACAAAGGAAATGGATACCATCTGGAAATCCCAAGCCAATCTTTCCCCCCCCCCCCCGAAACAGACACACCAAAATCGCAACCCAGCTTGTACAGGATCTCGAGCAATTAAACCTGAGAGTGCTCAACAGACGACTCACTGAGGACATTCCCCCAGCACCAACTTATTTTCACACCTCGACTTCATGCTCGTATCACTCCCACTGTACGAGAAGTTAAGCTCGTTCAAGATAGGAAATAGCACCCAAAGCGACCACCTGCCGCTAGAATCCACTCTTCAATTGACCAGCGTAAACAAAGCAGCTGCAAGAAGATACCTTGCTACAGAACACACCACCAACTACAGAAGAATAGGATGCAAACCCACCGAGCCTGAGAAACTCCTAAATAGCGCTAAAATAATCATACATCAGACATCCAGCTCAAACAAAAACCCCCTCGACTCCTGGGTTGACTTCGTAACGGAAATAGGAGCCAAACATGCAAAAGAGACAAAAACCCAAAAAGGCAACAACATCGCCAGGATCACACACGGCAAAATAACAACTGCAGAGACAAAAAACATAAAGCGAGAAATAAAAAAGACCCTCAAAGAACTCCGAAAACATCCTAACATCGAGGACTCCCAAAAGAACCTCCGCAAGCTAAAAGCACTACTTAAAGAAGATCTGGGAAAGAAAAAGGCAACTAAACGAGGACCTCTGGGCAAAAATCCTCCACAACTCCAAACAGAAGAATAGTTCCGGCTTCTGGAAGATCATCCATAGTCTCCAACAACCAGGTCACAAAGGCATTGACTCCAATATTTCCGAATCTGACTGGGCTACCCATCTAACAGCTCACTTTAACGCAGCGGACCCAACAACGGTCAAGCCAACAGGGGGAGACAGGTCAAACGCAGGGTATCAAAGCCCCGACAACCTGGGTACACTTCCCTATAAAGAGACCCAAGCCCGCAGGTCTAAACCAATCGAGGACCAAACCCCACCCGAGGCTAGAGGTCAATCACCCACACTGGACCCAACTGCGCTCCAAGAAATAAATTCATCCCAGGTCAAACCAGACAGGTTAAGGAGACTAATCCAGAAAGGCAAACTCGAGGGGGCCCCCGGTCCCAACGGGATACCGCCGATCCTATTCAACATCATCGCAGCAACCCAAACTGGATTCCGCAGCGGCCAGGGCACCTCAACCAACATCATGGCGCTTACCCTTCTGGCCGACGCTGCAAAAACCTCTAAGGGTGCACTCTTCACGTGCTTAATTGACTACAGTGCCGCGTTCGACCATGTGGATCGGCAAAAACTCTGGCGGAAGTTGGACAGATGGGGAATCCCAGGCCCACTCTTACAACAACTGGTAATGCTATACACCGACACCTGGGTCAGGATCAAACTGGGTTCTGGCTCGCATCTCTCGAGACAAATTAAGACCAGTAAAGGCCTGAAACAGGGCTGCGTCCTAGCCCCCATGATGTTTAACCTTTTTCTCGCAGACCTCCCCGAGGAACTGGAGACAGTTTAATCCCATGCCCCAAGACTAGGCAACATCTGTATGCTGATGACCTAGTCCTCATCAGTCGGTCCCCCATCGGACTTCAACACCTCCTCAATAAAACCAACGCATTTTCAAAAATCAACTCATTAACCATCAACTTAAACAAAACAAAAGTAATGACAATAAACTATCACAAAAAACGGAAACCCGCATGGTTCCTGAACGGACAGAGGTTAGACCAGGTAACCTCCTACAAATACCTAGGCGTCATAATGGACGGCAATGGTTCCTTCAAACAACAACTAGAGGCCATTCGCCGAAAGGGCACGACATTCCATCTATCGATAAAGCCTCTGCAGAAAGCACTCCCAGACCGGTCCCTGGGCCCTCTCCTACAGGTATTGAGAGCTCGCTTACAGCCCATGCTCACCTACGGCAGCGAGGCCATGAGAGGAAAAGATGCAATAACACTAGATAAAACCATCAGCCGAGCATACACGGCAATATTTCACCTCCCTATCAACTCATCACCAGCACAAATTTGGCTCGAATTCGGCCTGCAGAAACAAGCGGTCGAGAGAAGAGGCGCATACCTAAAAAGCTAGCGGAAAATCAGAGATGCGGACCATGGATCCTTAAACGCCCATCTATGGACGGAACTAACCATAAGAGACAACTCACCTGCAAGGACCTACTTAATGGACTCACTGAAGGTCTTAGGACTTGCAGACCTATGGGAGTCGGCAACAGACCCTGGTACCTTTAAAAAAGTGGTGTCAAAAGTCACTAAGATGGTTTCATCAATTGAGGACAAAGCCACCCTAGCTAAGAGAGCGCACGGCTGGGTGGTGCTGAAAGGTTACAGCACTCTAAAACCACAAGACTACCTAACGATGGGCCTCACACAGAAGACAAAAAACAAGTTTCTTAACATGCGCATGGGGAGAATTCCCATAGCTCCGCACCTGGCACCATGGACAAGGGAAAATCCCGCAAATCAATGCCGCCTCTGTCTCTCTGCAAAAGAAGACCTTATACACATTATCTGCATTTGCACAAACCTCCAGGACATAAGGCGATCCCAGCTTCGAGCTTTATGGAACCAGAAGGGCATAACGAGCTGCAGGCAGGCCGTGATGCTCTGTATTAACCCTGACGAAACTCAGCTAAACTGTCGAATAACAAAATACTTTGATATAGTTGCCAAAAGACTGAACGAAAAAAACAGAGGGTATTCTCCAGTAGAAGTCAAATAACAACAAAACAAACACCCCTGGCTATCATGGCCATCGAAGAGGAAGCATTAAGGCCACGAAAACTCCACAGACTCTTATGCAACTAAAGCTGAGACTTTTTACATTTGAACCACTGCACCTTACTTGTTTTAACGAAGATACTGACTTTTTTTTTAAAAAATTGTACGTTTTATAATTGTGAGTTTTTATTAACTGTACAATAAACAAACCTTAAACCTTAAACCACTCCAAGTCAGTTGAGATTTTTGATCTTGGAAACAATACCAATATTACCTGGCAGAGACAACACACAATTCCTACTGCGCAGGGAAATATTTTGGATGACCCTCCTTAATACTTGCCACCCGAAGGGTCTCAATGACCGGATGGATTTGAACTGCTTCTTATAAAATAGTTTTTGAACCCCGTTTCCCCCCCAGCCGTTGGGGTAACGCCCAGCAAACTCCATTGGCTATCATTCCCCCCACCGCCTTCTGGCCGCAGCAACTCTCAATCCACGACCACTCCCGCCCCCCGCACAGTCCACATATGGCGTCACATACGCCGTTAGGGTCACTGATACACTACTGTACATGCTAGCACTAGTCCAATTGTTGTTGAAGTGTTTTCTCTCCTATTTTCTTTAATTCCCTATTGTTTCTCATGATGGGCGGTTAGCTTGTTTCTGCTGTGCTCACGATGATGTTAACTTCCCATCTACAAGGTGACAGAGGAGGGCAAAATCCGTGGTCACTGTCGTCCGATTCTAGGCGCCTCCATCCTGCAGCATTCACGGATCCCTCCGGGAGCACTCTGTCACATGCACATGGTACCTCCAGGGGCTCCATAAGAAAGTAGAGGAGCGGCCCATTTGGCTGGTGCAGACAGTTTGGGAATGACTGAATACAAGCTGGTGGTGGTAGGCACTGGAGGCGTGGGAAAGAGTGCACTTACAATACAGTTCATACAGAATCATTTTGTAGATGAGTATGATCCCACCATAGAGACCCCTGACGAAGGGTCATGGTTTTTGTACGACCCGAAATGCATTGGGTGTTGTCACCAAGTGGTTTAATGTACTAAACAGAGTTCGACATAAGATGACTATTATGTTGATCAATTGAACAATATAACGTTTGAAGAGATTTATGATTTAAAATTCAGAGGAACTGAATAAATACTTATGAACTTCTAAGAGAAAACGTTGTTTTTCATTGTGAATTTGGTGCCCAGTCTAGAGGTTAGTTCTTCTATCCTCATCATTCGACTGTTTCACTTGTAACCACTCTCATAGCGCACGCTGTGGTCTGATTTGACACTGAGAGGGTGTGATTGCATCACGCCACGGTATCTTCTTGTGGGGGTCCACCCAGGCTAGGAAATTGCACACAAACACTACAATGTATCCCAAAAACTAGTCTGCCGCTATGCATGGGTTTTTCCTGCACAACTGGCAAAAAAGTCGTCTAATTGCGCGGGAAATAGCGCAATCTGGCAACCTTGTCTAGAAGGATGCAAGGTTACTTAATAACTTACTTGTACAAGAATGGGAGGTTACTTATAACTTAGGATGACAGTCATTGGAGTGGTGTGGCTCACTGGTTAGAGGCGGCAGACCCGAAAGCAGAGAGCGGCCCGGACCAGGGTTCAATTCCCGACGCAGCAGGGTCACGGACCAGGGTCAGCAGACTCGATAATTCTTGCCTCGGTGCCTACTCTTACCAGGGATCACACTCGGCAACTGTGAGCATTAGCTTGCCTCATCTCTACAACGGCCCCCCACATTCTCCGGCAATGTCTGGTTTCACCTTGGAGATACCCAGTAGGGACCATCTCACAGGGATAGCCAGGACGGGTTCCCCAGCGGTCTACAGCGCCACAACGCCTCAGGGCAGCAGTGCGCTTTACAAGACACACACACACACACACACACACACACACACACACACACATTGGTTACCCAATATGTACGAGGGTTTCAGAGCTGTGATTGGTCAAACAGGATGTCAGAATGATGGACGGCGCACAGTGCCTTTTCTAAAAATTAGAAGTATGCGCACTGTGACTGCAAACCGTTGGGGTACACACCCAGACGGAGGGGCAGATATGGTTCATATGCACACAAAATCCACCGAAACATGCAGACGCAACGCCTGCACAGACCGTGGGCTCAGCTCCAAGCCTTCAGCTCTGCTTTTTAATGCTGGAGAGAGCCTTTAATAGCCGGTATAGCCTTCTACGGCAGGCTATGAGGCTATATTATATTTATATAATCTTATAAAGTAGTTGAGAATGGTATTTGTATAATATTTTTAAAAGGGCAAAATAGTTGATAAAGCTAGTTTTGTGTTTAGTATTAGAAAAAATGAAAAAATGAAGAGTTTATGTTTTTGTACAAGTACCTACAACATAAAAAATTCAGTATGTAAAATCAACAAAACAATTTGGAAGACTGTTTCGAAATTAGTAACAGTGTCATAGAAGAGCTGAACAAACGTGCTGTTTTAGTATTGTAGTTAGTTATACATCAGTATGTTCTTATGTATGCATTCTTCTAAAACTGAAGGTGCTATATATTCAGCAAGACAATCTCTTAGTAGAAGTGTAAGCATTCAGTCGTTTTCCAAGTAGTCATGCACCAAAGTGGACCTTAGAGCATGGAATGCTTCAAATCATTATATACTATGCATTCACTGTTGTATACAACAGCAAACTTGCCTTTTACATCTTCAATTACCCAGTGTGTATCGTTACACTTTCACCAAACACTCTTACACTACAGTTTTAGTATTGTAGAGATCAATACAGCAGTATTTGGTTATCTATACACTGTTGTAAAAGTAAAGCTGATATACATTCAGCCACACACTCTCCTTGCAGTATTGTAATCATTCAGCCAGTACTCAAGTACCCATGGTGGAAAGTTTGCCTTACGGCATGGACTGCTACAAACACCTATAGACTATGCATGCAGTGTTCTATGCACCAGCAAACTTGTCTTTTATACCTTCAATTCCCCAGTCTGTATCTTTACTCTTTCACCAAACACTCTCACACTACTGTTTCAATATTGTAGTGAGCCACTCAGCAGTATGTGTTTATCTATATACTGTGGTACAACTGAGGCTGTTATAAATTCAATCAGGCACTTTCCTTGCAGAACTGTATTCATCCACTCACTACCTAAGTACTCATACATTAAAACAGGCTTTAGGCAATAGACTGCTTCAAACCCCTACAGACTATGCATGCAGTCTTCCATGCACCTGCATACTTGTCTTTTATACCTTTAATTTCCCAGTCTGTATCCTTACACTTTCACCAAACACTCTCACACTACTGTTTAAATATTGTAGTGAGCTACTCAGCAGTATGTGCTTATCTATATACTGTGGTAAAACTGAAACTTATAAATTTAGTTAGGCATTCTCCTTGCAGATCTGTAATCATCCACTCAGTACCTAAGTACTCATGCATGAAAAAAGGCCTTACGCCAGACTGCTTCAAACCCCGATAGACAATGCATGCAGTCTTCTATGTACTTGCAAACTTGTCTTTCATACCTTCATTTCCCCAGTTTGTATCCTTACACTTCCACCAAACACTTTGTCTCTGCTGTTTTAGTTTTGTAGTGACTCATTTATCAGTATGTAGTAATCCATTCACTACATTAAAACACTAATGGGCACATATACAATAACTGCCATATCCCCAGGAATATGCCAGTTATTTTGCACCGTGACACCACCAACATGGATGCGCCGTATTTACAATGTGGTGCACCATGGGAGAAAAACGGCACAGATATGTGATGTATCTGTGCTGTAAAGGTGGTGCATTGTTTGAGTTATGTTGCAAATGCAACACATCTCCAGCAATGCTCTGGGGCCCTATGTTCAGAATGCTGTGCCAATCCTTACACCTGCCTTAAGCTAGTGAGGGTTTTGACACAGCATGAGCCCAAAAGTGACAAAGTGAAATCTTGTAGATTTCACTCAGCCACTTTTAGGAGATGTTCCTACGCTGGAAGGCCCCCCTCCCCCCCTTTTAGGAATGTTTCTTTCTGGTACAGGGATTTATAATGCGACGCAACTCCCAGATATGTCACATTCTAAATACCACACACCATGGCGCATCTTTTGCACCACCGCTGCATCAGTAAAGTGATGCAACGGTGGTGTGAAAGAGGTACAAGGGGGCTGTAAATCTGCCCCTAACAAATATCTACAAATTCACCCAGGCAGTTTCATTAGCAGTGCAAAGGGAAGCATAGACTTGTAACATATTTATGCACATATGTTACATTCAAGTGCTTCAGATGTACTACAGTATACTATAAGTAAACACCCTATAGATTTAAGCTGTAGCACTTCCTTATAGTTCTGTACTTTCACATTCACCATACACTAGTAATGTATTCTTTCGGTCAATTATGCACTACACATACATACATCTAAACTTTCATACACTATCATATAAGTTTAGCTCTTTTTTTTAACCAGAGTAGGTAGTTCTGAAAATAACTTTTTTTTTGTTTTGTAGTTTTTTTGTGTTTTTTTAATTGTTTTTTTTTTTGTTAGGAAAAAAAGGACCTGCAAACAAAAAAACTTTTAACAGGAACAAATTAAACAAAAAATTAACGACGAGAGCACTGGTGCTGCTGTTTCCTCCTGCAAATTAAATCAATCGACTGTTCGCCATAGCATAATAGTTGTTTGCAAAATGTACATTGAATATTAAATCGGCAAAATCCAAACGGATGTCTGGATGTGGATGTGCAGATCCTGTTGAAGTACTTGGTTCTGCTGGTGGAATGTCCTCCTTGACTTAATTTTCAGGGTGCTGTTTCTTGACATGCCTCACCATGCTTGCAGTCCCGGAGGAATAATGTTTGTTCGGATTCCCTCTAGATAGTACAACAGAGCAGATTTTGTAGGTTACTTTTGCAGCATTTACCTTTTTCTCACCTGCTGGAAATGAAAACAAATTCCATATCACTGCCTCTTTTCTTTTTGTGGGTAGATCTTCTGCAACACATTCTTTCTCAGAAGAGTGTTGTGAAGTGTCTTCTAGCTGGGCAACCATGATAAAACAATGAAAACACAGCTCCTTCAGAAAAAGGTGTTCCTTCAATGAAAGTCAAAGAAGAATGATTAAAATGGGTGGGGTCTTTCAACAATTAGAATAGGAAGTATTACGGACCAATTACATCTGTTCATTGAAAGTCACATGGCTTTGCGTACGCTTACGGTGTGCTTACGGTGATCTTACGATGCGACTACCTATGACGTCCCACTGCGATTTGAGTAATTGCTTTTAAAAGTAATATACGCTTATTAAAAGTAAAAAAAAAACTATTTTCATAATTATCCCAGTTAATGTCTTCTCTTAGTATGTATATTAAATACATAAATATATATATATGTTTTTAAACAAATAAAAACTTTTGCGCCTTTCGTGTACGGGGTGCCGTACATGATGTCACACTGAAGCGTTGATGCGATGCGTAACATCAATGCGTATCCGTAGCTTATGCACGGGTACGCGCTGAGTATGATTAGCCTTACAAAGTATGATGCGATCGCCGTACGCGTACGGTACGATTACCAAAAAAACAATGAAAAAGGAAATATATAGAATTTAATTTTGATATATGAAAAAATATATATATATATTTTGTTTTGTTATTATTTTACATTAAGAGTATGAAATATAACTTAAAAAATTAAAGAAATAAAAACTATTTGTAATAAAAATGTAGGAAATTACTATAAAAGGAAAGAAATATAATAATTAATACATTTTAAAATTATCATTTACAAAACCTTTGAAATTCACTGAACAAACCATAGGTTTCACACATGTTATAGTTAGGAATTAGCATTTAAAAAACCTTAGAAATTCACTGAAAAAAACATAGGTTTCACACATGTTATAATTAGCAGGACACTTCACTCATACAAAACCATTGAAATTTCCACGTTATAGTTAGTTCAGCTTACTATAACTCGTGGGCCCGCAATGCACTGCTGATGACATCACATATTACATCACTCATGACATGGTCAGTGACATCATTCATGACATCACTGATGACATCTCAAATGACATCACTGATGACATCATCCTTGTGAAAGAGTGGCAGAACTCCTCTCAGCGTAATATAACCCTTGATACACACATTCTAAAATAGAAACTAACATTTAAAAAAATGGAGATACCAATACCAGTAACAACAACCTATTCAGTAATTCTACCATCTACATACACATCCACTGATTCACCAACAGTTCTATATAGTCACTCATACATGTACTCACTCATCATATGTACTCATACACCTATACATCCTGATACACACCAACACTCATCCATAGAGTTACTCACAAATGCGAATAAACTATCAAACATCCATTTACTTGCATATACAGCGATACACACACCACTACACTTACTTCTACAGATACGTACACATAGTTACTCTCTTAAAAAATCATTTAGAGAAACACATACTTATTTATACAGGAACTTGTCCAATTTCTCACTCTCACATATAATCACTTATATACATCAAAACTCACATATACTTAATTAAAACATGTAGTTACGCATAAAGATACTATTGAGACAGTCATTCACTCACTAACACACCCATACACACACTCATCCGCCCATACAGTCCTGCACACATGCTGTCTTCAAAACACATACAAACAGTGAGTCAGTCATTCATGCATCTGTGCACTAAGTAATACCCCCCACCAAACCATACAGACACTCATTCTGATACTCAAACAACCAACTAATAACCCATATTGACTCTCATGTAGCTACCCACCAACCCATGCAGACACTTATACACAAAGTGAGACACTGATACAGATATTTAAATATTTAAACATTACTCGCTAATACATGTATTCACTAAGATACAATTAATAAGTCAGTTATACAATCAATTTTACAAAAATGAACATCCATTTAGACACTTATTTACCCATTTATTCTTCCGTCGACCTTTAAATATACATATATAAAAAATATGTATTTTTCAGAAAGACACAAATTCACTGGATGATGTCATCAGTGATGTAATTTGAGATGTCATCAGTGAAGTCATGAGTGGTGTCACTGACCATGTCATGAGTGATATAATATGTGACATCATCAGCAGTGCATTGCAGGCACGTGAGTAATAGTTAGCTGAACTAACTATAACGGGGGAATTTCAATTGTTTTGTATGAGTGAAATGTCCAGCTAACTATAACAGGTGTTAAACCTATGTTTTTTTCAGTAAATTACTAGGATTTTTTAAATGCTAATTCCAAACTATAACATGTGTGAAACCTATGTTTTTTTCAGTGAATATATATATATATATTTTTATAAAGTACTTTTACAAAGAATATGACTTTACCACACATGCATTTGCGTTGTAATGGCATGCGTGATAAAGTCATACGAGTTGTAAAAGTTTGAGGAATTATGGCTTGCAGAGTAATGGTACTTTCTTATTAAAAAATGCAGAGTGATGGTATGCTGGATGAAAGAATGCAGGATAACATCGTATATTCACCCATTACACTACCAGCAACTCATGCACCATAGTGGAAGCCGCCACAGGTACGCAATAACACAACTCCGCACATAACAACAACACACAATACCTGGGCAGATGTAGGGTTCCTGTCCACACAAGACACCCTGGTGGGAACAGGAACACATCCACAAGTGTACCCACACATGTCCTGTCTAATTACAAATCACCCCTCCGTATCCAGGTCACCCACCAACCGCGATATTGATTCAATGTCCCTGTCACATCACTGCAGTGGTGAAGACGCGGGAAAACAGGCACACAATGCAGAAGGCAGGGCCAGCGCCAGGCATGGGCAGTGCACAAAGAACAAATGGCCACATCTCTACCCACCACACACCAGGACCCCCACCGAAACATAAAGGGACATGCTATGTGCCCCCGTGCACTCCCATGCACAAGAACCAGCCAGGTAAACAGACACCCTGCACCACACACCAAACAACGAGGGAGACCGTCTCAGCAGGTGGGGGGCTGCAGAGGAAACCACAGCACAGAAGCTCCGGGCCAGGGCAACCCACACACCAAACCCACACTACACACATGGCCAGAAAATAGAGTCCAAGTACAAAATGAACATCCACAGAGAGTATGATCAACCATCCAGCTTGACACACAGCCTGTCAAGTCACACAGATACCCCACTCTGACACAGTCACAAACTCAGACCAGATGTCAGCAGCAATGGAGACAATAAATAGGAAATTCAAAGTGAGGTGCACGCAAATGGAAGGCCAAGGATACAACCACTAAGCGTGTGCACATCACATGCAAGAGAAGGAATATATAAAAAACACCCTTAGCACATCATTTCACACTTGGCTGGCACAGAGAGTGAAATCAAACTTCTGTGCAACAACTCAGGAAGACAGCAACTCAAACCGTAGATAGGCACATGGACGAAAGGAAGTCTCTGAAGTCAAACAGTGAGCAACCACACATCTGCATCCAACTACTTTATAGGTGTATGTCAGCAGCACAACGCACAGGGCCCAGGGACACACTCCATGACTGTCAAACATAAGTAGGATCCTTCATACGCCCCCAACCTTATACCTGTAGCACACAACACCAGTGTCAAACACACAGAAGGGTGCCAATAAGGTCCAGTCAATACATTGACAAACAATCACACTCCCTGGGGGGCATACACAAAAATCACACACACACTAAGGGATGCGTGAACCAATACTGGCGCAAAAACAATAGCCAAACACAAAAATCACAAACAACATACACAGAAGAGCAAGACCAGACCTGTGCGATAAAACAGTGGAAAGGCAATGGGAGCCCAAACAGAACAGGAATATACAAAATCATCATCCAGGAACAATGCACAGACAACACACCCCAACACAGACAAGAAGTGCATCATCTCAAAACAATAATGGACATAAACTGGGACCAATGGGCCTAAAATGAAACACAGAAAGACATACCACACCACCCATCAAGTCAACATGGTGTCATAGTGTACCACATGCATGCACATGCACAATCCTGACAGGTCACATATGAGATGAAAAGCCCGAAGGCTGTACCCAAACAAGCCCAGGAACAAGATTAGCACTAAGTGCATGTGACAGACACACAAGTAATGCACACCACACTGGCAACACACATCTGAATAAATCACAACCCAAAAACAAAACAAACACAATGAGAGGCAAATAGAACATCACACACAGAGCATCTGTCAGCTGCAAGAGACAACACAGGCTGAACACTGCACATATCCACATCAAACGCACAACAGATGCACATGCCAAAACATCACATTGCAAACACAGCAGGACATCAGTGTGGACACCAGGCAAAGACAAGGCAACATACACTCACAGCATTGCATGCACAACAAGCAGTGTGCACACCAAACATACCAGTACAACACAGATATGAGTGACGCACCATGAACCCCCACAATACTAATCAGCACAGTAGACAGACAACATCACACTCAGGTAGGGAAGCAGTACCTCAGCAAACACACACAGCTAACCCAACACCCACAAATGCACAAGTCTGGGACACTCACTCGAAAACAACCTGACCAGAGGATTGTGCAGCACAAACAGTTGAACTGCATATGAGCAACTTTGACTGCAAAACAAGACAAGAAACTCACATATAAACAATTGGGAAACTGTCCTGAGTGGCACATTGATCCTGTGCAAAAAACTGCACCACAAAGCATAGTTTGACCAATGAAGTAATGGGTATGCACACACACTGCCAACCCAAGGGGACAGCTGACATGAGAGTGCAGTGGTGTGTACGTCAGTAGTGGACAGGTCAGGAGTGCATCACACAGAAATAGATGGAGTGCAGACTCACAAAGGGTAGGCATCAGAGGCACAGATAGGGGATGGTATCACTCCACACCCCACATGCCATAGTGGACCTAAAAAAGCCCCAAGTGACAGGAGTGCATGACAAAAACACACCCACAATGTCAGTGTGGCTGGGCATGGCCGCACAGTGAGTACAGTATCAAGACACCTGACAGAACAACAAAACAGATCACTGACATGCCAGTGACACACTCTGCATACTCACAATTGGCACCAACAACAAATAGGTGTCCACCAGAAGTGCAAGGATACACCAACACAATGCACAGTGAACAACTTACAACTCCCACATGTGCACACAATCACAAGCCAAGGGCTGATCAATCCAAAGAGCAGGCACTCAACTCCTGGGCGACACATGTGTGCAGTTGACATTGCAGGGGCACACATACATCAACACTACTGACAAAGCCACCCCTCTTCAAACTGCACACTTCTTGACCACCCAAGTGCACACATTGAAATTCACCCATGTGACTAGGATGACTGGCCATCACAAGATGACCATACACCAACACTTCTGGTCACACATCAAGATAGATCACACAGACATGATGACCCTGGCCAGCCACCCTGCAATCCCTTGGATAAAATCCCACTTCAAGCTGGCAGTGCATACAAACATGCCATGTGAACAATATAGCTAAGCTGACCACAAAGTAAATATGATAACAGTTGGTCATCATAAACCAACATCATTGCAGCCTCAAGCCCCAGAGTCAAAAAGAACTGAAGTGCCTGTCACCTCTGTAAACCCCTGAAAAAATGAAACAGGCTATTGGCAATGTGTGTGTTAGAACTGGGGTCTCTAGTTGTCAATGGTATACACCTTTGACCAAACAGGGACCCATGCTTCTAACTCAGGGAAAGGGGATTACACTACTGGATAACCCCTGCTCACCCCCTTGGTAGCTTGGCACAAGCAGACAGGCTTATCTCAGAGGCAGTGTGTTAAGCATGTGTGAATACATACAGTAATACCGTAAAAACAGTACAGATGGACACAACACAGGTTTTATGAAAATAAGTATTCTTTATAAAGACTTATCACAAGACCATAAACAACAAAAATCCACAATACTGTAATCAATATTAATTCTTCAAAATGGAAGAAATAGTAAAAAAATAGATAATTTACTTAAGAGCAGTCTTTAGTAACAGATAAACTCAACAGGAGTTATCAGAACGACATGTCAAAGAAATCCCAAAGTACAGCGCCGACCTTGAGGTATGCGGCGTCAAGCCCGGCGTCAAAACAGACCCACAAAGAACAGTACCATGGAAAAGTGAAAACAAAGATAGCTCACAGCGTTGGGGAGGTGTGGCGTCATTGGCGTGTTGCGGCTTTGATTCCTTGCTTTGGGGGAGAGGATGCATCGGGACCTGGATGCTTGCGCAGGCAGGGAAGGCATCGATGAGGTGATGTCACGATGTCATGATGTCGATGGATCCTTGACAACCCACATCGACGGTCGGCTCCCCGATGATGTTGGCTTCAGAGTTGATGCAGCACAGCAGCAGGCGTCGGGCCGGCATCGCAAGTCGGAGCAGCGCTCAAGGCTAAGGCAGTCTTACAATGTCATTTGCTGGTGTCGAATTGGCACGGCAGCCGGTGTCGGGTCAATGTTGCAAGCCGGAGCAACGCTCACGGCATTGATGCATATGACTGCGTTGCTCGCCGGCGTCGGTGTTTGCAGAATTCCTTCTGTAGCAGCTAGAACAGCAAGTTCCAAATGCAGGCAAATAGAAGAAAAAAAATAAATCTATTAGCCACATCCCCCTTTGCTGAAGTGACGCTGAGCTCCTCGGCTCAGCAGCAAAACGAAACTGATAAATTAACCAGACTTCGTAAAAAACAGATACGCACAGAACTTCACGGTCATTTTCTTCTGAGGCACCTAAGGGGTGGGACCATCCCTTGGGGACTTCAGGTGAAAAATGTCCCAGTCATTTTTACTGATGATGCAGATTATAAGAAGGGCTTTAGCTGCATAAATACCAAGTGCAGTAGGGACCTGATGGTCCATACCATAGAGACTGCCCAGAGATTATGTGCAAAGGAACTCCAAGAAATTGAGGAATTAACCACTGCCATCAGAGACAACCAGGTGGTTTCCGACTCCAAAGCGCTTTTAGAAAAAATTGATAAAGAGATACAGTCTTTTAAAGACATCACCATAAACAATAAGACAGCGCAGTTCGAAAGAGACTCTAAGGCCTTCACATTAGAAAGGGCTTACCCCTTCTTGAAGGACGATTATTACTCCCAATCAGAATCCCGAGGAGCACTTAACAATTTCCAAGGAAGATCTAGGAACAGATTTAAAACTTTCTCAGAAACCTCGTCCTCAGAATCATCTGGTTCGGACTCCAGAGGTGGAAATAAAAAAACAAAATCCTTTTTTAGAGAAAGGACAGCAGTCAAAGGTAAGGTTCAAACCGCAATGGGAAATGCGAACCCGGAGGAACTACTACAAGTCATAGAAAATCCATCTACTATAGTTAACTTATCAGCTAGGACATTATCCAAAGACGAAGAGTCAGTTTTGAATCTGGGGCTTAAATTTGTCCCCACAAGACGGACAGATTTCACCAAAATAAAGCTGGAAGCGATAGAATTCTGTCGCAAAATTCGACTTAAAGCATTTTTTGCTAACCAACCCTCCAGAAGTAACATGGAAACTACGGGCCTGAGGAATAAATCCACTTTCGTACCCACCCAGAACATTCCGAAACAAGTCCAGGCATTTGAACAAATCCTCCTGTCATCTATTAACAAATTGGAAAATCAACAGAAATTTGTTAAACCAAATATTACCAAGGGGCAAAGAACCGCCATACAAAATCTTAAGGCAGATTCTTCTGTGGTTATAAAGCAAGCCGACAAGGGAGGTGTGGTGGTTACTTGGCCAAGGGATAAATATTTGGCTGAAGGTTGTTCCCAAGTTAACAACCAGGAATGGTACCGTAAATTGACAGAAGACCCTCTACAACAAATACAGTCCTTAATCCTAGAGGTGGTACAAACTGGCAAAGAAAGTGGTTTCTTGGGTTCTAAAGAAAGCGAGTTTCTGATTAAAAAATCTCCAAGGACCCCGGTGGCATACTTTTTGCCCAAGATCCATAAAAATCTGTCTGATCCCCCGGGACGTCCAATTGTCTCGGGGTGTGATTCATGCTTAGAGCCATTGTCCAAATTTGTGGATTTTTTCCTTAAGCCTTTTGTAGTTAAAGTTAAAGCTTACCTCCGTGACACCACAGATTTTTTGACAAAAGTCGAGGACACTGTTTTCGATGACACATCACAACTAATGGTCACCATGGACGTGACGTCCCTCTACACACAAATTCCGCAAGAGGAAGCGTTAGAGGTGATTGAATTCTATCTAGACTCCAGAGAGAGACCCCACAGAGTCCCAACGTCTTTCATACTTAGACTGGCAGAAATAACCCTGAAAAAGAATTATTTCCGTTTTGATAACGACTTCTTCATGCAGATTAAGGGCACCGCGATGGGGTGCCCTTATGCTCCGGAAATGGCGGTTCTGTACATGGCCGAATACGAGAGAAAATTTGTCGATACAAATAACCCTTACATGCAACACATAAAGCAGTGGTATCGTTACATCGACGACGTGTGGCTCCTGTGGCAGGGGAGCCACACAGACTTGATTGACTTTCACCACTGGCTTAATTCACGACACCCGGATATTCATTTTTCACTTGATTCAAGCAACGTCAAAATGACGTTTTTGGACGTGGAAATAAAAAATGTGGGAGGAAGCTTGAAATCTTCATTGTATAAGAAGGCAACGGACAAAAACACCATCCTTCACTATGGCAGCTCGCACCCTCGAAATCTAAGGGCTAATTTGCCCTATGGGCAACTACTCCGTATTCGGAGAAATTGCTCAGAGGTTGAACAATTTGAACAACATGGCCAACATTTTTGTGATGAGTTACAGCAGAGGGGATACCCCAAAAAGTTATTAAAACACTCCTACAAGAGGGCACGATACACACCCAGACAATGCCTCTTCGAAACTAAAACCAAGCGTGAATTAGAGAGTCTGGTCTGCGTTACGACATTTTGTGCTGAAACTCACAAAATAAGACAAATGGTCCTGAAACACTGGCATTTGTTAGAAGAATTAGAAATACCCTTCCCCCGTCCAATATTTGCTTTCAGAAAAAACCAAAATATTGGCCAGCAACTAGTTAGGGCAGATATCAGAATAACAAAACCAAAGAACGACTTATTGTCGAAATGGGGCCTGAAACCGGTTGAGGGACACCATAGATGCGGGAATTGTGTCGCATGTGACACAGCTATAGAAGGGAAAATCTTTCAACACATGACTACCACGTGGACCCACTCTAATTTCACTAATTGTAGAACCAAAAATGTGGTTTATGCCATTGTTTGTTCTTGCCCGAAAATTTACATTGGAAAGACCAATCAGCAAGTAAACACACGCATGACGCAACATAGGTCACGCATTAAGAACAAAGTACTCACAGCGCCACTTGTCCAACATTTCATTGACAACAGCCATGGGGAATATGAGTTCAAATGGACTGTGCTGTTCAACCTGAACCAATTGAGTTCTGGCACTAATAGTGAACAAATGCTTCTAAAAAAAGAAGCATATCTGATACTAAAATTCAATAGCACACAAACGGGGCTTAATTCTTTATCAGAAGTTTCGCGTTTGTAAAATGTTTTCTGAGTCACTACAATGACCATAATGCTTAGCGGTAGGTAGTCATCAAGTAGGAAGCTCACATGGTGTTGGTCCACCAATGGGTTCGCATTTCCTGATGCACTAGTTGGAGAGGAAGGTTAGTACCTGTGCGCCACAACCTGTTACCTAGAGGGGTTAGTCTGTGCGCTTAGCGCTAAATATTTTACTTGAACTTTCCCCAGAAACTAGCGTGATTAACACCGACTTTTGGGAACACCGTTCTAAGGTCTCTGCTCGCCGCCCGCACGCTAACTAAGGAGCTACAGGCTGGTGGAGCAGCAACCCTTGTGCTAGAATACATAATTGCCAGGTATGGTTTTACTTCCACCCACCGTCTAACTTGTCATTGTAAAACTACTAATTCACATGTACTTAGTGCCGCTCGTGTTTATACGTTCCAGGCTGCAGCAGCTCTGCCTGAACAGCGGAAATAAGCACAGCGTTCAAGGAAACAGTAGCTTCACTGCTTGTCATATCGAAAGGTAGGACTTTTATGCTTTGAAGGGTTGGAGCCACATTTACTGCGTGTCTCTGGATGGTCGTTAACCATCATAATTTTTTTGAACAGAACCTCTGCCTAAACTAAAGCCCTCATCTGAAAAATGGCACCGCGGGACCGCGTCTTCCATTACTAAGGTAAAAGCTGTAATAATCTCATCAGCTAGGGGACAAAAATGGTTTGACGAATAGTGGCTAAAGCAAGCTTCATCTCTCTTTTTTCAGAATCTACATTTAAAGAGCCCTGAGGAGAATCTGAGCTTTGACTCAGATTCGAAACGCGTTGGCAAATAACAGCAAAATAGGCATCCCTAGTTTAACATTCTGATGTTATTGACTCACTAATCTGAACTAACTGTTGAATCTGAAATCTATTTTCTTGTTGCCTTTTTTGTTGTTTGACCCTGTTTGGGCGTCATAATAATTTGATTCTCCACAAAGAATTATTATTTGTGGTTGTTTAACTGATATTCTTTCTTAAAAGAAGCTTGTATATATAGTATGTATAGATTTGTGGATTACTTGTATATATGTCAGTTGTTATAGTGGTATGAAAGTTGTATGCATGTGAGATGTAAATATTGTAAATGTTAGTATTTTTGTGCCTTTTCTCACCCATGAAAAAATGTTCTTATAAAAAGACTAAAAACTTATGAAAAGGGTAAAATAAATTCACCCATACAAACAAAATAATTTTGTCTGTTTGTATTCACAAAAATTGTGAGAAAAAGTGGTTTGAGGGCTAGCATATTCTCTTTTCCAGTGCGCAGGCAGGGAAGGCATCGATGAGGTGATGTCACGATGTCATGATGTCGATGGATCCTTGACAACCCACATCGACGGTCGGCTCCCCGATGATGTTGGCTTCAGAGTTGATGCAGCACAGCAGCAGGCGTCAAGCCGGCATCGCAAGTCGGAGCAGCGCTCAAGGCTATGGCAGTCTTACAATGTCATTTGCTGGTGTCGAATTGGCACGGCAGCCGGTGTCGGGTCAATGTTGCAAGCCGGAGCAATGCTCACGGCATTGATGCATATGACTGCGTTGCTCGCCGGCGTCGGTGTTTGCAGAATTCCTTCTGTAGCAGCTAGAACAGCAAGTTCCAAATGCAGGCAAATAGAAGGGGTGAAGTCAGGTATCCCTGAGACTTCGGTCAGTAGGCAGGCTCAAATCAAGCTGGAGTAATATTCTGCAAGATGATGAAAGTCCTTTAGAAGTTCCTTCTCCTCTCCTTGGCACTGGAGACACCACTATAGGCCAATCCTGCAACACAGCACACTGGCAGGGGGCAGTGCAACTCCTACAGCTTCCTTGGTTCTTCTTGCCAGAGGTTTGTCTTGTTGTTCCAGAAGTGATCTAAAGTCTTGGGGTCTGGGTCCCCATATTCATACTAGCAAATGCTTTGCCCTCTGAAGGGAGAGGGTCCTGTACCCAGTCCAAACCACTTCTATGCATTCTGGAGCACTTTGTTGACAAGACTCCTTCTTTTCTTTGACAGTGTGGGCCAGGGACATCAGATGCACCACATGAGGTGGAGCCAGCATTGTGGAAGGCAGGCACAGCCCTATTCAGAACCAGGTGCTACTCCTCCCAATCATCTGCATGCAGATAGGTCTATTCAGCCTTGAGACTGGGGCTGAGGGATTCGAGGACACTCGTCCTGTCTCCTGGAATCCCCCAGTCCCTGTCACTCTTACAACCAGTCACACAATGCACAAGCTAGCAGAGGCAGGCTAGATGGTTAGGCAAGAAAATACCTAATTTCTAAAAGTGGTATTTTTAAACGCATAATGTTAAAACCAACTTCACTAAAAGATGAATTTTATCATTCTGAGTTCTGGCATACTGAATTTGAATTTCTTTTATGTTCCCTCGGTCAGTTAGGATTATAAGATGTTATAATCAAACTGCCCATACTGGCCTATGGGGAAAAGATAGCCTTGCAATAGTGAAAAACGAAAATGGCTGTAATTCACCATTAGGACATGCCACACATGCCAGGGCATTTCCAACTGTATACTTACAATGCACCCTGTCCTTGGGCCTACCTTAGGGGTGTCTGATATGGAGAACAGATAAGGTTTAGGGACTGGCAATTGGGTGCACTTAACAAGTCGACATGGCAGTACTAGGCTGCACACAGGCTCTGCCGTGGCAGGCCTGACACATGCTTTACAAGCTGCTTCTGTGGGTGGCACAACCAGTCCTGCAAGCCCACAGCAGCATTTGATGTACAACCTCTGGGCACACATCGTGCACTGTACTAGGGTCTGACAAGTAAATCAAATAACTCAATCATGGAGTCACTTATCAATGCATCAATTTAACATAAGGAGCACTTGCACTGTGGCAATGAATAGCAGTGGCACAGTGCCAAAGATATCTAACCAGTAAAACAGATCAAAAACACAGGAGGCAATCAGTAAAAAATGGAAGGGAGACTAAAGCCAATGATACCAGGTCTAACAAAGTGGCATATAGAGCATGGGTCACAGAAAACCATAACAACACAGAAAACCGTTTCTTTAGCAAGGACACTGACAAGGCAGAAAACAGGAGTAACTGTCTTTATTCACATATCATACAGATAGCACAAAACGTAGACAAGAGCAAGGCCAGTGGCCAGTTCAAAGTGCAGAGTAGTAAAATGATAACCTGAACAGGGTAGGGGTAAACAGCAGTGAACATCAAGTCCAGTGGCCAGTCCAAAGTGCAGAATAAGTATATGAGAAGCTGCACAGGGAAGGGTCAAACATCAGTGAACACAAGGTCAGTAGTCAGTCCAAGGTGCAGAGTAAGTACATGAGAAGCTGCACAGGGAAGGGTCAAACATCAGTGAACACAAGACCAGTAGCCAGTCCAGGGTGCGGAGTAAGTACATGAGAAGGTGCACAGGGAAGGGTCAAATATCAGTGGACACAAGGCTGGTAGCCAGTACAAGGTACAGAGTAAGTACATGAGATCCTGCACAGGGAAGGGGTAAACAGCAGTGAAAATCAAGTCCAGTGGCCCGATCCTGCACAGGGAAGGGGTGATACTGTACCCTGCCATGGTCAGCCACACAGTCAGGGGGTAACAATGGGCAGTCCAGGTACTGCTGTGAGAGAGACAGGTGTGTGAGGGGGATTTCAACTCAGACGTGGCTGTCATTTGGACTGGGAGGTGGCTGAGTGTCAGGGCCAGTTGGAGGAATGGACCAGGGAGAGAGAGGCCCAGCTAAGATAGAGATCTCAGTGGCAATGGAAGCCGGTGGACTGCTTGGACCAGGTGGTGTGGTGGCACATTGAGGTGGAGTCATGCTGCCGTGAGAAACAATGTGGGTAGGAGAATGTGGAGGGATGCCCTTCCACTTCTTTGGGATTCGAAATGGCTTCCCTGTCACAGTAGGAGTGGTAAGTGGTGTGGGCACAACATGCACACTCTCCAGTAAAAGCTGCAACATGTGCAGTCGATGGCCCTCTCGCTGGGGACATGCTGGATCCAGCGGTGCACTTGGCCTGGCCTTGCCTCTGCCCCTCCATCCCCTGTTTACCAGGTGTCCCCCTACAGTGCCCTATTTAACTTGCTTCACAGGGCTCTGGATGGGAGTTGACGATGTGAGTGATTCACCCTTACAGCTCTTTTTATGTGTACTCTTACATCGCCTTGCCGTGAGGGGAATGGCTATCTAAAACCCTTCGCACAGCACCTACCTGCTCTCCCTGTGGTAAGGTGTATTGCTGCACTGCACCTCCGTGAGGGGAACAGCCAGGCGACAGACTTCAACACCCAGAAGGCCTGGCGTGGTGCAGGGTCAGGACGTCACAAGATGGCGCCAGAGGCCTTCTTAGTCACCGTAGCCCTTCCGCAGTGTGGGATATGCCAAATCCTACATCGCCTGCCGTGAGGGGAATGGCTATCTTTAACCCTTCGCATAGCACCTACCTGCTCTCCCTCAGGTCAGCTGTATTGCCGCACCGCACCACCATGAAGGGAACGGCCAGGCGGCCGACTTCAACACCCAGAAGACCTTGCATGGCGCAGGGCGAGTATGTCACCAGAGGCTCTCTTAGTCTGCACGGCCCTCCCGCAGCACGGGACGCGGGTGGCATGCCGGGGAGCTGCCCGAGTAAAGCCCGGGCCAAGGGCTGGCCCGTCCGTGCCCATCAGAGGCCGGAAAAGGCGAGCCATCCCTCTAACTTTCAGGTCTCTGTATCAACCCTGTATCAATGAGCGTGTGACTGTGTCCTTTGAGCACTGCTAATTTGTAGGCATCTGAACTCCTTGAACTTTGAAACACATTGAAGAAAAAAAAACAATTGCAGTTTGCACTCCAAATGGCTCTATACCGCTAACAAATTTGGACTTTGAACTTTGCACTTTTCCGTATGCCCATGCTTGATTCCTTTTACAGTTCCATTGCTCTTTTTAAATATTTAACAGTTTCAAGTATAGTATTTAATATCCCTTTAACGGGTCCTGCACATTTAAGCATATTTCACTTTTCACATGTATGTGTATAGGGACCTAGCTAGTGTACAGGTCGCGTGTTGGACCTACTTTGAGATTTTCTGAGTCACAACGCTATAAGCCCTATAAGCATTGAAGGCCCTTTAGCGGCGAAACAAAATGGGGAAAAGGAAGCAGGCCGCGAGCCACACATCAAAAGCACCAAGCAAACATAGGAAGATCAATATGACGCTACTGAATTATTTAACAGGGCTGTTGGTGATATGGAAAGGCAGATCATTTCCAGAGAGGAAACAATAAAACAATGAAAATATAATTCCACCTCCTTCTCAACAACAAATAATGGATAGTAATGCGATATGTGAAGTAAGTGATGTAGAGGAAGGAGGGAAAGAGATACCTGATAACGCTACTCATGCACAATTTAATAACGGGTGTGTTCAGGAAATTCCCGACAATATCTAAGATGGGGCAGCAGAATGTGACCTACTACCACCCCAGAAAAAACCCTGTAACCTGCCCAAACCAATGGTAGTTAACAACATGGTTGGAGATGCAGTCACAATCAATCCTATTCTCGCACACACCCCAGACCATTAAAGACCCATTTAAAAAGGACACATGGGAAAACGCAGGGTGTCAGGAATAAAAACACAAAAGGATATGGCCCCCATGAGTGCTTTGAAGGAGAAAAAACTGGTAATGAATCCTCAAGCAAAGTGACGGATTTGTGTATAGCCATAAAAGATCTAAAGGAGTTTGTTTAACTATGTATTAACACCCTTGCGACGAAATTGGAAAAAATAGAAATTGGCCTAGAAAACATTGTAGAGGCTCATCAAAATACCACACAAAATAATGGTATAGTAAACCAGAAACCTCTGGGTAGAGATGAGCAACCAGACAGGTCTATTTTAAAAATTACATCTTTGACAGACAAGAAAACAACAGAAGCAAGTAAGCGGGGTGAGCGCCAGGGCTCTCGCCAAAATGCAGATACATTTCTACTTTTCTTATACAAGACACGAAAGTAAATAGATCTGAAGTGCCGGGTGGGAAAGATAGTAAACCAAGAATTGAACAGAAGGGCGGGTAAAGTATTTGTAAAATGGCCAATAACGCTTCTGGGGAGAGGCATAGTGTACAGATACTTAACCTCCCCCCAGCGGCAACACCATACACTATCATTTTAGCTAATGTTCTCCAGCTCCCATTAGTCACAATGGAAACATGGCCGGCATTAAGAAACAAGACAATATATTGGTTGGGGAATAGCGCAGGCTTAATAAACGCTCTTTTCATGGAATTTAAGATGGTGAGGAGGGTCGACTGGGTAGGTCATAGCAGAAAACTTTATGAAGGAGACTGCATAGTTTTCTCGCCAGGATCACTGGCCTTAGTATGGGAAATCCGATCCAGAATGTATAAACTAAATAACCCCAATACTAGCATTCAAGTCCGCCCCCTGGGGTTCTTTCACCCACCACAAACTGTAAATACCCCAGAAAATCATAGTATGCAAGGCTGGTAACAAGAGGGGCCACACTTTAAACTAGCCGTCTCTGATAGTTTTGGTCCCCTATTTACCTTAGATGAGAACGATTGATATTCAATCGACAGGGGTCAGCATGTACATAAGTCTATCCCTAATGCTGAAAAACAGGTTGTATTGATCCCGCAGAACCCCGTCTTGGAAGCACGAGAGGATGAAGGGAAAAGCATCCCAAGCAGTGTCTATGTCCCAGGGGGTGGCCATATGAACCTAACCGACCACGAGTTAGGGCCATGTAGAATTCTTTTTTGGAATGTGGCCGGCTTAAGGAACAAGGTGAATGACCAAGCCTGGCTGACTTTTTTCAACAACTTCAACGTTTTGTGTCTGCAAGAGACCTGGGCTATCAACAACATACATATTAATGGATACAAGACATATCATACACATGCAATTCAATCACCTAGTGGTAGGCCAAAAGGAGGGATATGTGTTTATATTTTGAATCTGTTGGGTGCATATAAGAGCGAGATGGTTAGTTCAGAAATGATTACCACGCGGTTTTAATATATACGAACTGCAGCAATGCATTGCTTCTGGTTAACTTCTATAATAAAAAAGAAATAGTCCAGTTGGGAGCTATATTAGAGAAGCTCAGTGGAGACATTATCACCTTAGAATTAAAGGGCAACCCCGAGATCATCCCTATCTGGGGTGGGGATTTTAATACCAATTTGTGTCCAGTGGTGGAATCAGGGAAGTGTGGCGTAACCTTAGATAAGGATGGTCTGCCGATCCACTTCCAACATCCCATAAAAGATGAGTTGTTTAATGAAATCATGTTTAAACATGACCTGGGATTCTTGAACTGCTTGTGCACGCCTACAGTGGAGTTTGGGCATACATTTATAGAAGAGGTGCCAAATCAACCATTGACTTCATCACTATCCCAAACCGTTACACTAGTCACGCTAAACCCTATGATATCCATCAAAATGTCATGAGCGACCACTTGGCTATCAAAATGAACATAGTGGTCCTAAGTTATGTGTCAAGGAGAACCTGTAACAAAATAGCTTGTGTTCAGAATATTGAATTGGGAAGAAACAATGATTACGACATCTGCTGGGGAAGCCGGGACCCTATAGAGTTAAGCAAAGAGATAGTAGTAAAGGCACTAGACCCAATCCTAAAATGTCTAAGCGATAGCCCAACACACGAAGATGTTTTAATTTATTGTAATAGTGTAGTGTAGTTCCTATATTCCCAATAGGCTCTGCGCATTGGACTAACATAAGCGAAAGTTTAGACACAGGACTGAGGTCGACTAGGTCTCTATTGAATATGTTAGACTTAATTATGAATGCCAGCTAGCTCAGAGGTCACTAGAAACTTTCTCGAATTCACAAGAAGGGATTAGTTTCTGACAACCGCATAAACATCATTGAACGCAACAAGTCCTAGCTCTCACTGCAATACTACTTAGTGATACATAGACGCCACTGGTCGCTAATAAATCACACCAGGGAGTTCCTTAATCTAGGGATACTCATGACATCTCAATCTATTGCTTGAATAAAAAGCAGCCTCACTCTGATATTGACAATACAAGACAACACAGAACTCACAAACACTTTGAACGGACAAAAAAATGTGTGAAGAGCAAGATGGCACCTCACGGGCGCACCACCAATGGGACCCCTGGCTGGTACTCACCAGGATGGCCCTGTTATCATCATTGGTGCCATCAAGCTTTAAAGGAAATGTGTCTCAACCCCAAAGTAACAGTGCGTGATGCAGTGAACACAACTTATATGTAACAAAAACTAACAAACATTTAAACATGTAAACATATAAGATACTGCGCAACCAGGGCTTCAAACTTTACTTATATTCCCTTCTTTGTTGCGAACAGTAGGACAAAATATAAAAAAGAAGAGTGTGAAGACTACCTATCACTTCACACCCCACTTACAGCCGACATGTTTCATTGCCATGGTTTAAATCAGGCAATTTCCTCAGGGCCACCCGAATTGAATGCCACTGCTGGAGGCACTGTGCTGCCAATGCTGTAAAAAAACAGACAGAGATATATAGGGTTACCTTCCTGGTCACCTCACTGGAGTGCAAACATTGACACTCATGCAGTCTACCAATCATGCTATTTAGATAATAGGATATAATTACCCTGTATGTGGTTTAACCCCTCATACCAGCCAAGAGGAAAAAACGCTAGGAAAATGCCCCCATTGGTGAGCGATATCCTATCTCCTTTTCATGCAGTTGCTGCGAAAGGAATTGACATCAGAAATTAGCCCCCTCCACAGAGCGATCTTACCCGTGTACGCCGGCTTCCCCCTTTGGTTCTTTTAACCTTTCCGACCTCACCTCTAGGAGAATACTCGTTCGGCGTTTACTCACTACTCGAACGCCGAACGGGTGTAACAGCTGCTCTATTTGTTTAATATTTTGTCCTACTGTTCGCAACAAAGAAGGGAATATAAGTAAAGTTTGAAGCCCTGGTTGCGCAGTATCTTATATGTTTACATGTTTAAATGTTTGTTAGTTTTTGTTACATATAAGTTGTGTTCACTGCATCACGCACTGTTACTTTGGGGTTGAGACACGTTTCCTTTAAAGCTTGATGGCACCAATGATGATAACAGGGCCATCCTGGTGAGTACCAGCCAGGGGTCCCATTGGTGGTGCGCCCGTGAGGTGCCATCTTGCTCTTCACACATTTTTTTGTCCGTTCAAAGTGTTTGTGAGTTCTGTGTTGTCTTGTATTGTCAATATCAGAGTGAGGCTGCTTTTTATTCAAGCAATAGATTGAGATGTCATGAGTATCCCTAGATTAAGGAACTCCCTGGTGTGATTTATTAGCGACCAGTGACGTCTATGTATCACTAAGTAGTATTGCAGTGAGAGCTAGGACTTGTTGCGTTCAATGACTCTTTGAGTGGAGGGCGTCCTAGGTCTGTCTTTCCCTCTAGACTCCTTTTTTGTATGCAGAACCGCATAAACATGACAACTTTGCTCCCCTAGAACAAGGAGTATATCTCCAGAGTGGCAGAAACAATAGATAACTATTTTACTCAGTCAATCAATCGTGCATGCCTATTTTCACCAGAAGTGCAGAGAAATAGAGAGACAGGCGTTTTCAATAAAAGTGGTTATTTATTGAGCAGTCTTCTTTCTCGTGCATGAGAAGTGAATTTCTACAATTGCAATACTTGTCATAAAGTAAAGTGCGTACAGTAAAAGGAGTATTATGAAATAATACTGTAAAAGCATTTATATGGTTTCTAAACCATAGGACACTTAAAACGGATAAAATACATACAATGATAAAAGTTGACTAAACGTACTCAACTGGTGCTTCTAAGATACGCCTACCCCGGTGTACCTAACCTAAGCCTAGTACTTGGGCTGGAGTAAATAAGTTGTATTTTTAGTTAAGATTGTTTTTGCCAAGAATCTGAATCAAGAATTCTCTAAGGGTCTAATCAGCTCCGTACCTTGGTTATAGAATGAAGCAGGTCTTGTATCTCTCTCTCAGGACTCGATCTCCCAGCAACCCGCGAGGGTGACAGGGAAATACTGGAGCTGGATTTCTCGGCAGGAGAAAAGACAGCGTCTCTCTCAGGGCATCAATGGTAGGGTCTGCTTCCTTCGGCACTCGCTTCAGCAGGGAGTCGGGCAAGTAGATAGCCGATCTGCTCCAAACCACTGTGTTTTGCTAGGGCAGATGCTGGTATATTTATACTTGGAAGGTGCCGAGTTTGACGTAAGGTTGGACATAAGACATCACTAAGAACTCACAGTTCTTTCAGGACTCCAGGAGAGGAGTTCTAGGACAAATCAATACAGAAGCAGGGGGGATTCCCGGGCTGCTGGAGGCTTGATTTGTTTAAGAACGCGTTGTGCTTTCTAGCAGTCTATGGGAGTAAACTTGCCGTATTTGGACTGCATTGGCTATGACTTAATATGGGTATGATTATTATGCCTTTATAAGGATATGATTTGATATAACCACATAGGGGCATAAATCGGGAATATTTAAATAGGGTCCTAGATTTATTTACAACAATATTATTAATAAGATCGTTAGAAATACATTGATTATGGAACACAAAGGCACGCGCAATACTGGGAAGGGCTGGTTTGATAAAAATTGTACTAAAAGCCACTCAAACCTAAAGAATGCCATACACAGAGGGGTGAGAGACAAGAATGAGATCAGGGTCTGTAGAAAGCTGTATAATACACTTAGGAGAAATAGGATAATCGAGCTGAAAGATAAGGCCTGGAAGGACCTCAGTGATGCTGTTGAGAGTAAAGATAGCTTGAAAGTTTGGTTGGCAGGTAACGCCCCATTCCTCAATAATAAAATAGATGTTCCATCAATCGAGTTGGCCATAGTGGAACAGACCTGGATAGACTTCTTTTCTAAAGTATATTCAAAACAGAAGTCTATTTAGGAAGTATCCCAGAGGCTAGAAACAGGGAACGCAGACCAGTCATTTACACCTATTAAATTTCATATCTCGCTCCATAATGTAAATGTTGCAGTTAAGGCAAGTAAGAATGGCTTGGCCACCAGCCCTGATGGGGTACCAATTGAGCTCTATAAGTCAAACTTGGAGGTTTGGGGACCCATTTTACCTAGGGATTTACAAGCATGCTGCGAAAAAGGATTCATTAGTACATGGTCCGAATCAATCATAGTCCCCATCTTTAAAAAGGGTGAGCGGGAGAATCCTGCTTGCTACCTTCCAATATCTTTGTGGGATTCTCTGTTGAAGGTAGTGTGCAGGATTGTTCTAGATCGATTACAGGGATAGACCGAAGAAAATGGTATTTTAAGCGACGTCCAATATGGTTTTAGAGCTGGTTTAGGAACCAACTAACAAATTTTGAACTGAAATATTTTAATTGGTAAATATACCCAGGCCAAAGCAGGACATTTTATCTGGCCTTCATAGACCTCACAGCTGCTTTCCACTGCATAGCTCATGCTAAGCTGTGGTCTGTCCTTAATGAATTGAAAGTTGACCCTGTTTTAATCGAGTTTTTAAGGCAGTTATGCTCTGGAGCTACACAAAGGTTCGCTTTGGAATAGAGGGTGAGTGTACCGTCCCATTTAAAATAGAATGAGGGGGGCGTGGCCAAGATGGCGGAGTAGGTGGACGCGACTTCGGCGTCCTCCTCCAGCCCGGGCCCTTAAGCTGACTTTACATTGCCGATCTCCCCCACCGCTGCTAGCTATAGGCGGCGGAGGAGGTGGGGAACCTGTGGACCCCGTCTGGTGGGCTTTCGAAGAGCCGGGGGCATTTTTGGCGATCCCTAGAGGCTGAACCGAAAGCCGCGTGAGCTGCGAGCCTGGCCGGAAGTGCTGCTCGGCCCGCTCACTGCCGCTACTTCATCCCGGGGCGCGAGGTGGAGGCCGCGGACGCAGCGGAAGAAGAGACGGGGCTCTGATCGGCCCACCGCTGCTGCGGCGCAATTCAACGGACGGCGGCGAGACTCTGGAGCGCACAGAGCGGCGGGGGAGCTGGGACCTCGCCGCGGCAAAGGGCCGAGCCGTGGCCTCAGGTGGGACTGTGGTGGTGCAGCGGGGCCCCGGGGGCTTGCTTGGACTGCGGCGGAGAGCCGAGCCGCCCAGCCTCCTCAGACCCTAACACTGGCAGCAGGACCCCAGCGGGGCGGTTGAGCCCAAACCTGGCAATACGCGAGGGCGCCACTGTTGAGGCTGGCCCTGCTGACTCGCGGACCCCGGGGTTAAGAGCCGAGTGGGGTGAGCCCGGAGTCTGCCTGCGCTGGGTGTTTGTGCCGGCCTGCTCTTGTCCGGAGGTGCTGCCCTGAAACCGGAACCCGTGCCTAGACTGGTGTTGCTGGGGGCCTGGACTACGGGAGTTGTAGGCAGACATTGTGGCCCCGTGAAGCCGGGAGCTGGAGAGGGTCGGGAGCCGGCGTGCTCCCTGATGACCAGTGCCGCTAGTGGCTCCTGAACGCGTTGGCTGAGTGCCACCACAGCGGAAACGCAAGACCCAGCCCCCCTGACCTTATGCTGTGAAAAGGTGAGGGGCAATGTTGATTGCGTGGCGACAGGCCGGGTGGTCTGTGGGCGGAGACCTCAGCGGGGCACACCGGTCGCGGGTGGTGAGCCCAGTGCGCTTGATTGTTCAGTGGTGCCCGGCGGTGGCGGGGAGGTTGGCCTCCCTCCTAATCCCCCCTTGACCAGAACTGGGGACGTAGGGGGACACCGCGCGGAATCTCATGACTGGGGTGGCGCGCCTGGTCTGTCGAGGCCTGCGTGGCGGGCGCTGTCTCCCCCTGAACCTTGGCTGGTCGTGCCTCACAGAGTTTGGCTCTCGATTCTAACGGGACCTGGCGGCGGTTGGGAACAGCTAGGCGCTTGGTGATCAAAGGGGCCCCGCCGCGGGAGTTTGGACTTACCCCTATTGTGCGAAGGCCTGGACCTGGCCATGCCCGCGATGAGGAACTCACGCAGATCCAGCAAGAGGTGATCAGACTCTGTGACCAACAAATCGATCTCCAATCTCACGTGGAAGACCTTGAGAACCGTTCCCGGAGGAACAACATCAGGGTCCGGGGTGTTCCTCTCGGAGAAGAAGGGGAGGACGCGGCGGGCTACCTGCAGGACCTGTTCAGGTATATCCTGGATGAACCGACCGATTTTTCTCTCAGGATCGACAGGGTGCACAGGGTGGGCCCGCGGCGCAGGGCCCCGGCTCCCCCCCCCCGACCTTCTAGCCTACCTGCCGGACTTTCCCCTGAAGGAGAGAATCCTGCGAGTGGCCCGTACCAAGCCTTCTTTGGAATTCAGAGGTCATAGGGTGGCCCTCTATCAGGATCTCTCAGTGGTCACCCTACAGAAACGGAAGTCCTTTAAAATTGTGACTGACTTCTTGAGGGAACATGGTACTCAATACTCTTGGGGTCACCCTTTTCATATTATCTTCCGCTGGAACGGAACACTGCATCAGCTGCGCTCCCTCCAGGACACCTGTGTTGTTCTGGGCATCACGGCGACCGATGAGGATGCCCCCACGCAGCGTCGCCGACGGATCACCAGGGATGGCTGGCAATCGGTCCCTGGCCGCAGGAGCTCGACCTCTTCGGTGCGACCTGACTCACCTACTATCCGGGAGGAAATGGACAATGCTGTGAGAGAGGTCGCCAGAGAGACGGCGACTGAGGAGGTCGCTTTAACAGCCTAGAAGTTCTCCGGGGGGAGATCGTCATCGCTTCCTTTTGATCAGCAGGTTTGGGGGTCTGGGGGGGTGGGGGGGAGCGGGGTTTGTGTGGTGGCTGGACGTCCACTTTTGAGACTTTCCATTGACTTGCCTGTTTGAGCTGGACTTGGACAATGGTTCCTTCGACTCCATTTCCTGGGGGACGGGAACAGAGTTCTGGGGCTGAGGGGGGTTGTGTTGGGGTGTTGTGGGAACGGGAGGGGTTGTGGGAGTTGGGAGTGGGAGTAGGGGTTGTCCAGTGCGCTGTGCTAGAATTTATTGCTTTGATTGTCTTTCTCTACCTTGTCACGCTTAGTGGGGGAAGGGAGGCGAGAGTGGCAGTGGAGTGGGGGGATGGTGGGGATTGGGGGGGAGACGGGGTTGCATTAGGACTCCTGGCGGATGCTAGGCTGCGCAGCACAAGGGGGACTGGCTTTGCTTGTGGCTTTTGGCAGATTGTTTTGTGGTTTTGGATGTGGGGGGTCTGCTCGCCCACTATGACCGCCACGCAGGATGCTACCGCCTTTACCTGTATTTACCAGTATGCCTCCTCACACTTTTAAGGTGGTGACCCTGAATGTTCGGGGCCTGAACAATCCCGTTAAGCGGCGGGCGGTGCTGTCCTTGTTAGAAAACGCGCAGGCGGACATATGCCTCCTTCAGGAAACGCACTTGTTACCACAAGACACACATAGGTTACGCTCCTGTAAATTTCCGTTGCAATTTTTTTCCACTGGTACCACCAAGACAGCTGGGGTGGCGATTCTGGTAGCTCGACACTTCAAAGGAGAACACATTCACAAATTTGCAGAACTGAAAGGGAGGTTACTGGCACACAGGTTCAGGGTGGGGGGCATTGCATTCACGGTAGGTTCCCTTTATAGCCCGAACGATAAACAGGAGCGGTTCTTGCAGTCTGCGATAGAAGAGATCACCGCCTCGCCGGATAGGCATATTATCCTCGGGGGCGATTTTAATATGGTCTTTGATTCGGCTGTGGATAGATCGGCACAGCGTTTTCCGCAGGTCGGGGAATTTTCGGCGGGCTGTAAAGCTAGGCTTGCGGAGGTGGACCTCCTGGACCTTTGGCGCCACACGCATCCAGAAGACAGGGGCTACTCGTATTATTCTCACACGCATAAGACATACGCAAGGCTTGATCATCTTCTGGTCACATCCCCAGTGCAGGCTCTGGCGTCAACCGTGGACATGGGGGTTATTTCCTTGTCGGATCACGCTCCGGTTGAGGCGTCTTTCTGCATGCCGCCCTCCGCATGCCCGGCAAAGACTTGGTGCCTTCGGGATACTTTGCTGCATAGGAAAACAGTGACGGACCGTATTGAGCTGGTGCTCCGTGACTACTTAGCTCACAATGATAACATGGATACCTCTCGGGCCACACAATGGGCGGCTTTGAAGGCTGTCCTCGGGGGAGAGTTCATATCGATTTCCGCAGCCGAAAACAAGGAGCGCAAGATAAAGAGGGGTGAGCTCACTGATAGAGTCCGGGAGTTGGAGTTGATCCACCGTAGGACTGGGGCACCAAGGATTTGGCTACAGCTTAAAGAAGCAAGGAAACTTCTTGCCGCCTTGGATATGGACCGAGCGGAGTACGCGGCCCTCCGCCTGCGCCATGCCTTCTATACTGGGGGGGATCGCTGTGGCAAACTTTTGGCCAATAGACTCCGGGCCACTAGGCAGAGTCAGTTAGTGAAAGAACTCTTTGACCCCGCGGGCGCGGCAGTAACGGACGACGCTCGTATCTCAGCCGTTTTCCGAGGGTTTTATGGCAACTTATATGCCGGGGACCCATCAGATGTGCCAGCTATGACCTCCTATTTGGACTCTGTCACCCTGCCCTCTCTGGAGCCTTTGCAGGCGGACCTTCTGAACAGGGACATTAGGATGGAGGAAGTGGTGTCGGCCATTGCCAGAATCAAACACGGCAAAGCACCGGGCCCGGATGGCTACTCTGCCCTCTTTTATAAGACTTTTTGTGGATCGTTGGCCCCGGTCCTCACCCGTCTTTTCAACTCTTTCGCGGAGCCTGGGGCCATCCCGCCAGACCTCCTGAGGGCCTCTATCACGGTCATCCCCAAACCAGGGAAGGATCCTAAATATTGTGGGTCCTATAGACCGATATCCCTCTTGAATGTCGATTTGAAACTCTATACTGGGATCTTAGCCAATCGTCTTGTGCTTTACCTGCCCGGGCTTATCGATCCAGATCAGGCGGTGTTTGTTCCGGGTTGGCAGACGGTAGATAACACGAAGCGGGTAGTCCATTTCCTGTAGAAGGCTTCCCGGATCCCGGGTGAAAGGATGATGCTCACGGTTGATGCAGAGAAGACATTTGACCGCGTGCATTGGCCCTTCCTGGAGCAGGTGCTGGTGAAAGCGGGTATTGGGGAAAAGTTTCGCACTATGATTCTCAACTGCTATAGGGACCCTTCAGCGGTGGTCTGAGTGAATGGCCATACCTCCGCGGCCTTCACTATTGAGAGAGGTACCAGGCAGGGCTGCCCACTCTCGCCCTTGCTCTTCGCACTATATATGGAACCGTTCGCTCAAAAGGTGCGGACACGACCGGAAGTGGAAGGGATTAAGATGGGTGGATTTAACCATACAATCAGTCTTTACGCTGATGATGTCATCTTTACGTTAGCCACTCCCCGGGTAACTCTGCCGGCCTGTTAGGAGGAGCTGGCGTCGTTCGGCGCGGTCTCGGGCTTCAAGGTAAATATGGGGAAGTCAGTGGCCTTGGATATCTCCCTGGCACCTGATACCAAAACGTACCTGCAGAAGGGGTTTCCGTTGCTTTGGTCCTCGGAAGCAATACCATATTTGGGGATTCGGATAGCCCCCACGCTGCCAGCTATGGTCTCGGCTAACTACCTAGCCCTGGGAGTTAAGATCAAGCACGAACTGGGCTGATGGAACCGCGACATCCTCTCCTGGTTGGGTAGGATTGCTGCCGTCAAGATGACAATTTTGCCACAGGTGCTCTACTTATTCAGGGCCCTGCCACTTCAACCACCAAAGGGCTGGATTCAGCAGTTGCAGTCGGATGTAGCCCGCTTCATCTGGCAGGGGAAAAAGCCTAGATTGTGCAGGACTCTCTCCCTCTTGTCTCCTGAGGCTGGAGGTCTGGGTATTCCGGACTTCCGTAAATACTTTCAGGTGGCGCAATTGAGGTATTTGGTCGAGTGGTGCAGGTGGGAGTCAGACAAGCACTGGCTCTTCCAGGACCAGGCGGTGGCAGGGCGGCCTCTGCAGGAGATACCATTCTTGCACCGGGCCCATCGGCCTAAGAATCTCTACGCCTCTTTTATCACGAGGGTGCCTTTGCGGGTTTGGGACGCGACCTGCCTCCGGTATGACCTCACTACCTTTCCTTCGCCGCTCTCGCCACTGGTGGATAACCCTGCCTTCACTCCCGGAATGGAGAGGGGAGCCTTCACTCATTGGCGGCAGGCAGGGTGCAGGGCATTGTGTCACCTGTATGGCCCCGAGGGGGTCATTCCGTTCACACAATTTCGACAGGAATTCTCCTTCCCCGAAACGGAGCGACACCGTTATATGCAGGCCCGACACTGGGCTCTCCAGCCCCAGGTGAGGGATGTGGCGGATAGGATGCTTTCGTCATGTGAGAGGTGGCTATTGTCCCGTAAATCGGATTCAAAATTAATCTCGGACTTGTATAAGTTCTTACAATTCCCCTCAACACACTTTCATAATCCCGGGAGGGCTAGATGGGAGCGGGAACTTGGGAGGACATTGAGCCCCTGGGACTGGGACCACATATCCTATAGGGCACGCCATTCTGCATATCACATGGGCCTCACTGATACCTTCACCAAAGTGTCCACTTACTGGTACTATACGCCTGAGCGGATCCATGAGTACGACCATAGCAAGACCGATACATGCTGGCGAGGGTGCAGACACAGGGGTACACTCACGCACATTCTCTGGGATTTTTCCCCTTTTAACTAGTTACTGGAAGGAAGTACTGGACGAAATTGATTCGCATTTTAACATAGAGCTCCAGCGCTTCCCGGCCTATACCCTGCTGGGACTCCCGAATGATCTAATGTATCCCCTCAGATCTAGAAGAGGTAGGCAGATCTCCAACGCCCTTGGCTCTGCTGTACAGAACATCTTGATATATTGGCGCACTGACACGACGCCCACGATCACGGGCTGGCTCCACAGACTGTGGCACGTGTTAGGTATGGAGAAACTGTCACTAGTGGCGGCTGGGGATGTAACGCAATTTAATGAACTATGGCAACCATTTCACTCTCTGCTGCTTACAGAGTTCAGGGAGCTCACTTGCCCGAGATACCTATGCCTCTTGCGGCTCACGAGCCCGCCGGCATCGAACCACTGAGTAGGGTGAAACCCTCTTCCCCAGCCACTTAGAGCTTTTTGGGTATAGGTTGGTTGTTGGTAGCGCACTGGACAGGGGGTGGGGTGGGTGGGGGGGTTGGGTGGGGTGTCGGAACGTTGGGGCGGGGGGGAGGGGAGTTTACATTAATATGTTGTGTCATGCCGATTCTTGCTCTTTTTTGTTTGCCGGTCCCATACTGCTGTATGCCTGTTTTGGTGTGTCACTGCATGAATAAAATACTTTAAACCATAAAATAGAATGAGGAATAACGCAGGGCTGCGTCCTGGCACCACTCTTGTTCTCTCTATTCACTAACACTTTGGAAAAGGAGTTGGTTTTACACACTAGGGATCCGCCATTAGTAAATACCCGCCTGATAGCATCTCTCCTCTATGCCGATGATGCGGTGCTTATGGCCTGTACCCAGGTAGGGTTACAAAGGGCTCTCTCTGTTTACACTATATTCATGGATAAGCTCGGTTTAAAACTGAATGCCATCAAAAGTTTTATGATGTCATGGGGGGAGTGAAAAACAAGAAAAGACGTTTTCAAGCGGGGAGAAAGGTGGAATCTATCACTTCTTTTAGTTATTTGGGCTTGCTTTTTGATAGAACTGGCTCTTGGGCTCGAGCAGTTAAGGCTTGGTCCTTACTTTTCATGAAGTCCATCGCAGCTCTTTTACATTTATCAAAACGCTAGGGAAAAGGCCACCAGAAATGTTATTAAAGATTTTTCAGGCAAAGTGTGTGAGCGTAACAGTTTACGGGGCAGGTATCTGGGGATTTCAAGACTGTACATCAATTCAACATATGGAAAATGTATTTTTAAGGTTCCTCCTAGCCGTCCCAACTAGTACACCAGTTTTTAATTGTCACTCTGAGTTAGGAGTTGTATATATTTCAGATTTAATTAAGGCCCAGATGGTATTGCTATGGCACAGAATTTGGACCACAGATAACACGGGCCTCAACAGGGAAAAAATAAGGGACGCATTGAGACTAGACAATGTACGTAAAATGTTATGGTTGAAATATGTTGAAAATTTTATGCAGAACATTGGTCACCCAGAATAATTTACCTAGCCTGACTGTATGAACCTTATCAAACGGAAAGAGTTTTAAAAAGTTTTCATGACCCACCTAGAAGGAAACCGGTTAACTCTTGAGTTTAATAAACCTATGGTGGTCAAACATCAAGTTATCAATACTACGTGCAATATTCAACCATACCTGTCATATGTTTTGGGTGGATATGACAGATGCCATTTGACAAGATTTAGGTTTGGGACTTTCCACCATTTGACTACTTACCCAGCCATTAATGACTGGTCAAGGGAATTCTGTTGATGCCCCTGTGAAAAATGTTTCACCACAAAGTACAATGCACATGCTTCTATTCTGTAAGTTCTACATAAGTGAAAGGCATAGCTAGTTAATACCACTAATTAATAAAGGTGGATGGAGGCAATGCTGTCCTGCCTTCATTTACTTACAGATGTTGGGTAACTGTAATAGCATCGGTTCTACGGTGGGCTTCCCAAAAAGTGTATTGAGGACTATGAAAGGTCTCAACAATTGAACTGTGAGAAGCACGTTGGGCTGAAATAAATTAGCATGAGATAGACTTTCTAGGGAATTATAGAATGTTTACATGTATATTATGAATTTATAGGAACTTACCCATGAAAGTGGTGTATTGATGAATGTTAAATGTAATAGATAACAATGTATTCTCTTTTTATATTCTTGATTTTATGATTTTAATGTTCAAAATCGAATAAAGATTATTTTGATCTGATTTGATTTGATTTGTATATGCTTAGCGGGCACCAGCTTCTCAGCAGGCACGGCAACTGTCTGCTTGTCTTTGTGAGATTCTTTCTGGACAGGAGAGTCCAGGGCTGGGGATGCCTCTGAGGCATGTGAGCCTGAGACCTCCTTCTTGACTTTATGGCCCTGGGTGTCACCTGAAGGGCCTTTACCTTAGCGGTCTGGAGTAGCTTTAATTTTCTGCGGGGATGGTGTCTACACCCTGGTCAGCTTGGGATGCTGCTGTTGTGTGCTGCGTATGCTGTATCTTGCCCTTGAGGTCTGTGGTGTCTAGTCACTATCGTCAGATATAGCAACTGGTAGGGGGGTGGCCAAAGGGACTGTTGCTGGATGCTGTGAATGTGCCAGTTGAGTGGCTGCCGTCACTGCGGAAGACAAAGACTGGACAGTCCGGTGTAGCCCACCCACGTCTGAATGAATGCCCTCCATGAAAGCAACGACCTGTGCCAATTTTTTGTCGCGGTCTGCAAAGGCATTGAGGAGAGTCGTCTGGCCCACACACAGCTGGCGCAAAAGGTCCACAGACTCAGCACTGATGGCAGCACTGGGGACAGGGGCAGAGGTGCCTGGGGTGAAGGACACACTTCACTTCTTACTGGTGCAAACACAGGAGCACTACTGGAAGTATGTCAGAGGGTGGGCACTGGACGCTGTGTGGTGGAAGACGAGGCAGAGTACCTGCTCCCTGTGCCTGCCAAGATAGATGCATCACCACTGGCGTCTACGAAGTTGAGGTTGGTCTCTCTGGCTGTTATTCCTCAAGCAGACTCCTGTCCCACTCTGAGGCGGTGGCCACATTTGTGTCACTGTGCTCATGTGTAGCAGTCGTGCTTCATGCCTCACCACTGGTTTCCATTCCCTGTTCTTCTGTGCCCATGGGAGATGCTGCAAGAGATAGATACATAGGGTCAGTTCAGTGGCATCAAGACAAACATTATTTGCAAACAATGCCCTAAACAAGATGATGATATCCCATGTTGCACACCACCCTATGCAGTAACAATGTGCAACCTCAATTCAAATTTTGATTTTGCATGCCATCATTCAAACGGGGCATAAGTGAGCCATGTGATGAGCACACAGCCAAATAGCCTGCCGTTGGCTCCATTTTAACCAGACTCAATCAGTCAATCAAAAACTTTATTCGGTTTAAAAGATAGTAAACCATAAAAGATTACAGATCTCATAAAAAGAAACTGGGCGTATCTAAATCCTAGACATTCTAAGATAAAAATCCCATTGTATACATATTAAAATATTTAACTACCATATATACAAATTATTAAAATACACAGTGTTATTATTACAATGTGGATGGACCATCCAATTAATAAAAAAAGATACCAGCATTACAGATGAACTAATTTACCGGTTAAAAAGACTGTATGGCCACAGCACTGTATTACACAGAAAGAAAAAAACAGGCGGCATTTAAAAGTTAATTTTCCATACATTTTCTATATTTCAATGAGCATTTAAAAAAACAACCACAGAAGGGACGCATTCAGGTTTTAACATTTGTAGAAAATAAAGGGCGGGGCACGCTTTGAAAAAAAAAAAAAATTAAAAGTGATTTTAAAAAGATCCTCCGGGGGGAGCATCATAAAAGCTACAAAAGAACATAAAGTGCAGCAAGTCCTGTGGAGACTCCCAGTCGCAGCCACAGGGTGCTAGCACTTGTCCTCTGTGGCGCCCCAGAGGACCAGCAAGTAAAAAATGGAAATAATCAATTCTAAAGCTGGTCAATAAGAACCGCTTATAGTTTGACAGTGGCATTAAGAGATAAGGCTCAGTGCCCGGAATAGTTTTTAGCATCACGAATTTCCGCACGCTAGTTTTTGAAAATTCTACCCCATCTCTGTTTGCTTTTTTGAGCATGATAAAAGATTCCTTTACAAACACCATGTCTTTTGCACTTATAAAACCAGGACTTAAATACAAGTCTGGGCGCCCCAGATCACCAAAACAACCCTTTACGTATTTAAGCCATGGGATATCAAGCATATGGTCCAGACTCATTACTTCCTTCAATATCTCATGATTCAGGCTTGTCTTTATTCAGCCAACAGTTGAGCCAAAAGATCAATGGACGTATAGCCAGAGTATCAGAAATAAATGCAGTCCCAGTCTCTTCATGTACTATTAAATTAGCAGTACCTTTGGGAACGCCCAGCAGTTGTTTTAGGAAATTATTCTCAGCCACCTCAATTCCCTCCAAGGGTACGTATACCCATAGTTCGCTTCGTTAGATGGCAGTTGCTATGCTTTTTGCTTGATACATTTTCAGTAATGCCGCAATTGGGCACTTGCCCATCTTTGTGGCAAGGTTGAGAATTGATGTATTTACTCTTGTCACTTCCCCCTTCCTTCTCCTAACCAGGGCACTCCAGTTCAAACGATCATCCATTAGGACGCCCAAGTAAGAGAAGGTTGGGGTTAAGGGCACCTTCTCTGCATTCACCCTAAAGGAATATTCCTTCTTAGGGCATGCCCCAACTTGCATTACAAATGATTTTGAGTTGTTCACGGCCAAATCGTGGTCTGCCATGAAGCTGCAAAAGGTATCCAACAAGGTTTGCAGGCTTCTAGGGGTACAGACTAGAAGAACCGCGTCATCTGCATAGAGCAGAACAGGCAGACCCCTTAGCCCTACATACGGAAAATCAGCCCCTGTTTCTGACAAAATCCTATCCAAGTCATTGATATAAAGGTTAAAAAGAAACGGGGCATGGATGCACCCCTGCCTTACACCCCTTTCAATACTATAATCCCTGGAAAGCCCAAGGTCCTAGGCAAATCTAATATTTGCCCTTGTATCACTATGCAGATCCCTCAGGAAGTCAACCAGATTGTCCTCCACCCCCATGGCCCTCATGGATTGCCACCTTCTCCCCCGATTGACACAGTCAAAAGCAGAGGAGAGCTCCATGAAGGCCATGTAGATCGTCCCTTTTCGGGTAACCGTGTACTTCCCGAGATCAGGTAAAGGTTGAGACATTGGGCTATAGTAGAGTGTCCTGGTGGGAACCCATATTGAATGTCAAATATGATCTTATTATCTTCCCCCAGGTAGCCAGTCTATTCAATAGAACCCCTCCCACAACCTTGATTATGGAGTTAATAAGGGAAATCAGCCTATAGTTTAGTGTACTATTGCGATCACCTTTTTTAAACACTGGTACATTAGTGGATAAGCCCCAAGACTTTGGGCAGCCGGCCTTAGCGGCCGCATTAAGCACGCCCTGCAGGACCGGGGCCCAAAGTGAAGGATTTGATTTAAATAGGTCCGGCGAGATACCGTCCGGACCTGGCGCCTTGTTGCACGTCAAACCAGCAATGCCTTTCTCCACTTCACTCTGGGAGAATAGAACCAGGGCATTATTTTCTGCACTGGCTTGTGGTCGAACTAGCAGAGAATCCCTCTTAAAAATGTGGCTAAAGTGCAAGACCCAATCCTCTTCCAGTATATTAGTACCAAGACCTTCATCCATAACCCTTTCATAAAGAGGTCTATTGATAATGTCCCAAAATTTAGCACTACTACCTAACGTGCTTGGGTCTACCAATTCACGCCAGGTTGCGTCCTTCAGTTCCGCCTTGCAGCTTGCCAGTGTCTTTTTGTAGTTAAGTAGAAGGGCTTGAACCCAGGGTAAATCCCTTGGGTTAGCTTTCAATGCATCCTTCAATACTCTGGCTGCTTAAGAGCATGCAGAATCAAACCATTTAGGATCGCTAGATGTTGTTTTCGTGCAGGGACAGAAAGCAAAACCCCCACAGCCTGGGCATGGATTATCCGGTGTAGGGCTGCCCGAGAATGTTCTTTTGGGCCCCGGGTGGAGAATAGTATTTCTCTCTTGCACCATTGTGTCATTTATTTTTACCTGGGCATGGATTATCCGGTGTAGGGTTGACCGAGAATGTTCTCTTGTGCCCCGGGTGGAGAATAGTATTTCTCTCTAGCACCATTGTGTCATTTATTTTTATCAACATATATTGTAAAGTCTTTTCTGGATGTAATATTTTTTATCCATGTTTATATATCTATGAAGTTTATTAATATGTACATTACTAGCATCGGATTTTATTGAATGGTATTTATGGTGATAATATAACTGGGATGTTTTTATTAATGAAATTGTATTAATTGTATGCTAGTATGTCTTTTATGATGAAAATTGAATAAAGACTTTTTTGAATTGAATTGCAAAGCCCCCACTTAGCAACAATCTCTGAAAATGAGGTTAGGACGTCTGCTGCTGAAGAGTCAGGAGACACACAGATTACAAAATCTGCAGCGCAAGACTCATGGACCTTTTTGTAGAAGAGGTTTGGGGTTACCTGGGACCATTTAAGGCGACGCCTACCATCTTTCGGTTTAAGCACGCCTGGCACTGCCTCCCGGGCCCTCCTGTTCAATATACCTCCCCCCAACTGCACACACACTGGGTTGTGGTAACTGAATGAACTCTCCATAATTTTAAAACACTGAAGGATAGTCTGTAGACTGACAGAGATCAGAATATGATCTATAAAAAATCCTCCACTACACCCTTTAAAGGACAACACGGGCTGTTTACTGGATGGAACAACAAAAGACGTAGAAGAGAACAGATCATATTCATTAAGCAGGTCATTGAGTACATTTCCTTGCACTTAGTGCTCAAAGTGGAGACCTTGTGTCCTGGCACATCCCATATCACTCATCCTAGTTGTTTCAGGGTCACCAAATGGGTGGACATTAAAGTCTCCCACTATCATAAGCTATGAGAGACATAAGCACAATGCTGCTTAAAAAGCCTCTTCAGCAATGTTAACTGACAGACCCCCTGTCTGTTCAATGCATTATAAAAGTTGATTAAACACACACTAGCGTTTCCATGCTTTAATAGGATAGCTTGGGAGTCACTTTGAGCGAATGGGAGGACCTTAATCCTGTATTTTAATGCTAGAGATGTAAAGATAACTAGGCCACCCCTTGCCCGTCCACTTGCTGAAGGGGCAGCAGGGACATAGAAAGATTTGTACCCCTCCAGGTATAGGTTGCAGTTCACCAGCCAAGTCTCCTGTAAACATATCAGCTAGAATTGACTGATGAACGGCACCCACATCGGATCTGCGATCTTCTCTGCCAACCCAGCAATGTTCCAAGATAGAACATTGTAGTCCACTAGATGATCCCCAGATGATACTGTGGGCAAAACCTCCAGTGACTTCAAGAAAGGGGGATCATACGGTGTCTGTACTATAGACCCTGCTCCTATAGGAAATGAATGAACTCGTTCTGAAGCCTGAATAGTTGATGCTTGCGGCTCTAAACCATCAGGCAGTGAATCACAATCGTCCAACTTTAAAAGTACTGCAAATCTATTTGGTCCTGGTACAATGGGAGAAAGATGGTAGATTAAACCCGTCACAGGCAAATCTGTCCCCTAGGTGTCCTGGTCGGGATCGCTCTTCACAGCTCACTCCCTGCTGCACAAAGTGTTCCCTAGTCATTACGGTAGTATAAAAGTAACTCAGATCAAAAGGTTGAATAGTGGATCTCACATACTGGTTAAATCCGCCGCAGATGTGATGCACTGCCCTGCTATCACTAAAATTAATAATTATACAATTACCCTCTATATCCTTTGATCTGCGTCCTATCTAGCTTACCCTACGGACAATCAGTATTTTGCTGTGTACATTCAAGGGTATGGGTCAATTTGTGTTCAACCAGTGCACAGTTTTGTTCTTTACCTCAGTCTCCACCCTCCCATTGACTAATTCTGGCACTCCTGTCAACACAACAACGAAGGGTACAGACTCAGGAGTTAGATCAATATGTGGCAACAAAGTCTTTTGATGATCAGTAAAGCATTGTGGGCCCAGCCGGCCTGCCTGCTACTTTTTCGCAATCCCCCCCCCGCCAGTTGTTGATTGTCACTCTTTCCTTGGGGGCAGTCTTTGTTTCCCTGTATATTGGCTCCAGCCATAGTACTGGGCTCGACTACTAGGTTTCTGGCCAAGTTGCCTGGGATTGGGTCCAAGGCAGTCGCATGGGATGATGGAATAATGCTCGGACTGTGCCCCGGACCATTCCTCGGGATGACTTAAGCCTCGGGGCACTTTGGCAAAATGTACTTGATATGAGAGGAGTTTGTTTTTGATAGTTGTTCTAGTTTCCTCAGGCTATCCTCAATAGACAGCAGTTTTTCATATACAGGCTTTATAGAGGCTGATATGAGCTCGCCTAATATCCTCCAAAAAAACGGCATCTGACGAGGGCAAAGGATCCTCTTGTAAAACCAGTGGAAGGGTATTTGGAAGCGAGTCAGTCACACCTGGTTGCCCTGGGCTTAAAAGAACCACTTCCGCATTTACCGGGTTAGTCGAGTTATTTGATTCTGGCTGCCTGGATTTTTTTCCCTTCTGTGCTCTTCCCCCTCCCTTCTTTTATAGAGGCTGCTCCCAATGGGTTTTTTGCTGCTATGGGGTGCACTTTTGGGATGGCCCCTGAAGAAGCAGGGGTAGCTACCCCACAATCCACATTATCCTGGTCAGACAACAAAACCTGGGGAGGTCCAACACCAATTTGTGCGGAGGCCACGGGGTAAACAGCTACAAGGTTGTGCGGCATCGGGCTACGAGCCAGCGCCAGGTCCCCCAGGGAGGAACGTTTAGCAAATACCTGGTCCAGGGAAGGTCGACGCTCAGTGATTGCTATTTCCTTTGCCAGAACTGACGTAGCCCTGGTAATGAACTGGTCTAAGGTCCCGGCTATATATCCTCCCGTTGCTGCTTTCCTTCCCGGACAGCCATTTTGCCCACAGGCAGTTCTTAAGGAAACAGAGGGATTGTACCAAGTTTTAAGTTTAAAATGAGATCATAAACCAGGAGAATTACCTTTGCGGGATTAGGATGTTAAAGGGTGGCCCGGCCCGTCTGCTTCCGTCCTCTAACGGGTCGGGAAGCGGGAGCGGCGAGCAGCTTTATCTCCCCCTGGTGAAAGCAGCCACAGGTGAGGCCTGTTAGACACACTGGCTCCTGGTACAGCGAATCAACAAAGAAATCCTCTGCAAGGTTTAGCTGCCGCGCTGCGGGGGAGCAGGAGCAGGAGTTAGTAATGCGAGTGGATGGATTATGCAATTAGTAATTTGGTGGAAGAAGAGGGTGGAAAAAAAGATTGTGCTTTCCTTTCCATTCCTTTACTTTTTTCTGGCCCACAGTTATTTTCCAGCGGTCCTCTGCCAACAATTTTTGGCCGAAAAGAGAAATGTTTAGCGGCTCCACACCGCACCGAGAAATGTTTGGCGGCTCCGGCCGCGGTCAAGACCCTTTGGCGGCTCCGGCTACAAGGAAAATGCCCAGCGGCTCCGGCCACAAAGAGAACTGCCCAGTGGCTCTCGGCATGCCAGGAATCGTTTGGCGACTCCGGCCGCGGTCAAAGCTGTCTGGCGGCTCCGGCCGCGAGGAAAGCGCCAGAGGCTCCGGCCGCAAAGAAAAACGTATGGTGGCTCCGGTCGCACCCAAAGCTGCTTGACGGCTCCGGCCACGAAAAGATTGCCCAGCGGCACCTGCCTCGTTGAGAGAGTGTAGCGAGTGAGAGACTCCGAGACTCACAAATCCCTCTGAGGACACCTAGGTCCCTGAGCGGGGCAAAGATTTACTTCCAAACATGCTGCCACGTCACATCTGGAGGAAACAGAAGTGGACAACACAGATACAGACTCCAACATAACAGTCCACAATGGCCATGAGCTCATGCCATCCACCAGGATGTTCTTTGGGGCACAACTACAGTTGCACATTGATGTCAGACGTCTAGTTCTCACAAATCTGACGTAAGGCAATGCAGACATTGTAGGATGCACACTCAGATGATGCACACTGCCGTTCCCTTCCATGGGATGTCCCTAACTAACCCAATGCACACAATGTCAGAAGGCCACGACTCAGAATGCAATGTCAAGGGCCATTACTCCAATGACATGGGAAAATAAAGGTAGGGAAAATGCATGACAGCTGCACACAACACAGAGGCCACTTACAAGCCACTGCAGCACACTACCAACATTACAGAGACCAGCGCTGGCCCCGGCTTGGACACATGCAGCCACTTACAATCAAAGTCACCCTTCCCAGAATACTCACCCTCATCTTGCTGCTGATGCTCCTTCAAACGTGCATCCAGCTAAGGCTGTATCACAGCTAAGATGCGGGCCTTTAGTGGTGTCATGCTCCTGCTCGCCAACCTGTTGGTCCAAAGGAGCAGCCCCAGCATCATCTCTGCCACGTTCTTGCTCAGCTGGTAGATATCATCCCACCTCTTGTGACAGAGTGTGCGCAGTCAGTTGGAGACACCCAGAGCCCGCACCTTGTGTGCAATGGCCCTCCACATGGCCTTACGCTGATGGACGTTGAGCTGCAGGCATGGGAGACAAGAGGGGGAAAAATCAGTGACAGTTTTCTGTACTACTATTTCTCAGTACAGGTGCATGATATTAACCCAGCCCAACTTCACAGACATGTCAAGCTGAGACAATACTGCCTCTCATATGGCACATTGCATGGGAGGATCATACCAAAATGCTTGCAGGGAGGAGGGTGGACACAGTACCTGGCCATCTCAGACACATGCAGGATGCTAGCACAGAAAGTCATGTGCAGGTTGCCCACATCTACTATCCAGTCTGAGGGTGAGCAAGACATACATCACATTTCAATATATGTTTAGGTGCCAAATCACTGTGTCCAACACTGCGCACCCAACAATATCCTATCCCTGTGATAGGCTCACTGTGTCATGGAGGTCACGTCGAGGGACATGATCTTACAATCCAACACCCTACTCACAAGGCCTGTCATGTACACTCTACAGGGCTGAGATGGCTCTTTGATGGAGAATCCAGCAAACCAAACATGTGTTACACTCTGTACTTTCAGTGATGTGTCCTAGTCAGATTGGGCAGTGACTGTGCAGGCCATGTGGGATCACACTGAGGTCCAACGTGGGGCATCAGAAATGTCACATGAAGGTACAATATGAGAGCGGAAACACTGCCTACACATGCCAGTCAGTACACATGCTGGTGGAAATTGAAGGGCCTGTGCACAAAAGTATGACAATCTGCTGTGTCATAGGTGAATGACCCTCAGGAGTGTCACCCTCTGGTAATGAAGTCCTGAGCATAGTGCTGAGCCATGGCTGATGTAAATTCTGAGTCAGGCACAATTCCATCACTAGCCTCAGGTTGTAAACCCTTGCTAAGGCCACATGATGAGCCTGTGATTGACATCAGGGAGCCCCATATCCATACAAACAAACAATTACAGCCCTGACTACAGCATTACGAACTTGCTGCGTCACTGTATGACTGACAAGCCAAACCATGTTGCTCCAATCTTGATGTGCAGGCAGGGAAACATGTGAAGTAGGCTATACACCCCTTTCCCCTGGGGAAAGCATGCTAGGCATTGCATGACTCAACCCCACACCCTCAGGCACATACTGCAGCAGATGAACGTCATGTGTGTCCCCCCGGCACTCTCACTTCCACTCTCAAACACTTACCATGACCTTTGTAGCACCATAGAGCCTTGCATACTGGGAGCACCTCATCCCCCAGAACCTCCAGCTCCTTGGTGGTGAAGGGAATGGCCCGGATCTTCTCAGTCCACGCCATCACTGTGTCCAGGAGACAGGAGCAGCAGTAGTTGGCGGTGAGGGGTGGCAGGCAGCAGGCTCTGGAGACAGGAGAAGCAGCAGCAGCAGTTGGTGGTGAGGGGTGGCAGGCAGCAGACTCTGGAGACAGGAGCAGCAGCAGCAGCAGTTGGTGGTGAGTGGTGGCAGGCAGCAGGCTGTGTATGTTGTGGAAATGTGAGGCTCTCTCCAACACATATAAAGCCCCTTGGAGCAGTTTCAGTGGTTCTAAGCTCCTGCAATTTGTGTTCCAGGTCAGCCTTTTTCAAATACATCAAATGATCTGCTACGCAGTGGCGGAGTACACCTACCACGATTTTCAAAATCATTGGTCTACCGCAATTGTGGTTCTCATTGGCTGTAAGGACATGGTCCATGGTTGAGACACACCGCAGGGGCCAGGCGCCACTACCGCGGTCGTGCATTTTCAATTGCATCCAAAGACCGGCTGCGCGGTGGCGGAGCACGCCTACTGTGTTGATCAAAATGGCATTAGTCTACCACGATTGCGGTTCCCATTGGCTGTAAGGGTATAGGCCATATCGGTGAAACACCGCAGGGTCCAGGCATTGCTACCACGGTCGTGCATTTTTGAATTGCATCCAATGACCGGCTGGGCGGTGGCGGAGCGCACCTACTGCGATTTTCAAAATTGCATTAGTCTTCCGGAATTGCGGTTCTCATTGGCTGTAAGGGCATGGGCCATGGCAGTGCTACACCACGGTGGCCAGGCGGTCCCTACCGCAATTTGTGTGCCATACATTGCTATGAATCAGCATGATTTGGGTGGCAGTGCATGCCAACTGCCATTTCACCATACTCACATCACTATCACCACCACAATCGTGTATTGGACATTGGCTGTGACACACCGCAGTGGCCAGGCGGTCGCTACCTTGATTTGTGTGCCATACATTGCTATGAATGACTGTGATTTGGGTGGCGGTGCATGCCAACCTCAATTTCACCATACTCACATCACTATCACTACCGTGATTGTGTATTGGGTATTGGCTGTGACACACCGCAGTGGCCAGGAGGTTGCTAACGCAATTTGTGTGCCATACATTGCTATGAATTACAGTGATTTGGGTGTCAGATCACCTTGACAGCACCTATGGACATGTCATGCAGTGGGAATGGCCAATGGCCAGGTCTTAACAGTGCATATTGGACACATGAATCATGGCACAAGATTGTGTACTCAATGCTAATGTAACCTTAACCCTGCTGCTGACTACACATGCCATGTTGTTGATGTTGAATATAATTAGAAACATTGGCATTAACCCCCTCACATGTCACCTGTGATTTTGCTGGGCATTTACACAGAACAATGCAGTGATGGACTCTCTAATGGGTACACATGTCAATGTGTGAGAGTGCAGAGCACCTCACAGTGATGAATGTCTGACTATTCAATGTGCAGATGATTTGACTGGCTACTTTTCTTGGATCATGCACATACTTGTCAATCAATGCACAGTTTTGGGTCATTGTGTGGTTGATATGTGTCCTGTGTGACTTAGGCAAGAAGGGGTGGCAGGTACAGTAGCTAGGTAGGAGATCGTAGTGTTGCAGTTTCCAACATATGCTGTTGGTACTACTACCACGGCTGCCCATGCAAGATCTGGCCATGTACCTTTGTGCATTCACATATTTGGGTATTGTTTGTGAGGTGCTAGCTATGTGAAAAGTGGACACTTGTACTGATGGTGTAGCTAAGGGTGTCCCTACATGTAAGTAGTTTCGTAAGCTGAACTATGATGCTAGTCATTGTTTGTGTTGTGTCTGTCAGAATGTAAGTTGTTGGACACATCTCCCGGTGGATTGCTTTGACATGTTTCTGCTTTCATCTTACCTAGGAGGAGATCAAATGTGCATCGTCCCTTCACAGTGCTGGCAGACATGGAGGATGAGGAGGTCATACAGGAATTCCATCTGGATCGAGACACCCTCCAAGACCTATGGGCTATGGTGAAGCCCCACCTGCAGCCTCGCAGGACATATCCGGGTGCTTTCACACCAAGGTCTAAGCTGATGGCGGCCCTGCATTCATTTGCATGTGGATCTTTCCAGTACACAGTGTTCAGGGCAGGTGGGATGTTGCAACCTAAGTTCAGCATGGTGCTACATGATATCCTGTTTGCTATGATGATCCGCAAGGACAGATATCTCTGTTTCCCTAGGTGGCATGAGTTGCCAGCTGTGAAGGATTTGCATGCACTTTGCCACATCCCCAATTTTGTTGGTGCCATTGACTGCACACATGTTGGCCTGGTTCCACCACAGGCATGTGAGCATATCTACAGGAACAGGAAGCATTTCCATTCCATCAATGTGCAATTGGTGTGCCATGTGGATATGATCATCTCACAAGTCTGTGCCAAATTCCCAGGCTCAGCACATGACTCGTACATCATGTGTAACAGAATTGTGCAACAAGAAATCAGAGCAGTCCCTATCATTAACTAGGAAAAAGGGAATACTATTATCCCAACTATACCACCATAGCTCAAGAGATCTTTGCATTTACATCCACTCAGAACAGTTGTACATAATAGGCAAACAATAAAAGTCAAAGTTATACACAATTTATTTTAAAATATACAAATACAAGTATCAAATACAATGCCACAGTGCAAAATGTTAAAAAAAATTTTTTATGGTTTTTGTCAGCACCCTACCGATAGTTCAATGGTGCACACATGGTTAATACACAAAATGAGAATTAAAAAAAGCAGATAGCTATTAAAAACAAGTTGTCGACGCAGCGTTTCGGTTTCTATGATGACACCTTCATCAGGACAGGGTTCTATACAGTAAAGAAACACAGTAGGAAGATTAAGGAATCGCAAAAAAAATGAGATCTTTTTATATACATACCATTTTGCGATTTCTAAATAGCGATTCCTTAAAAATCGCTATTTAGAGATCGCAAAACGGAACTATGATACATATGGCCCTTAGACTTTTTTGGTCTAAAATAGTTAGTTGTTTTGTAAAAATTGCTAAAAAGATAGTTTAGAAACCAAGAATATGTCACTATTGCTGTTTGATAGTGGTAAACGACAATTATAAAGAATTAAAGAATGATGGTGCACTGCACGGTGATAAAATATAATCTGATCTGATCGTTTTTTTTAAATATCTAAAAGTCATCAATGCAAATTGTTACATTTTAATGCTTGTACCATGATTTTGTAGTTTTTGTGTTGCTTTGCCTTTGCTCACATAATAATATGCAGTATTGGATATGTTCTTTTAGATGAAGGCGCCACCTTAGGGCATTGGTCTTCAAACTTTTTAACGCCGCGACCCCCAAGTGAAAAAATATAATTGATCAGGCCCCCCTGCCTCAGAATTTTTCACAATAAGTCCATTAAATTGGCACTGTTTAAAAATGTCTCAATTTATTTAAAACAGGAGACATATTTAAGCATTCCAGTTAAATCCTCTTAGTGTTTTAAAAATGCAACCAAATACATGATTGCCAAACATACTATTGTGGTCAGGCAGGCCTTACTGCGTGTAAAAATACCTACAATGGGATTAATAGAAATGGGGTGGGATGTAGAAGAATATTTGGAGTCCCTTCCCTTCTGACACCTTCTCCCAGTCTGATAAAAATGATAAAAAGCTGTTAGTGATGGCACATTACAGAGGCTACAGCTGCTCGTTTTCTTCCATGCTTAAAACAAAGCACTGCTGTGTGCATAATGCTTCTTTTGGGCACAGCCTGGCGCCCCCCCCCTTGGGATCACTCGAGGCCCCCCTAGGGGGGCCCTCCCCCCAGTTTGAAGACCACTGCCTTAGGGTCATCAGGTTGGTGTTCTGCGTTTTGTGTTTTCTACGAAACATTGTAAATGTTAATGTACAGTTGCTCTACCAGGCCATCATCTGTATAAGTCAGAGAAATACTACTGAATATTATGATCAGTCGTTAACAAACGTCATATTCCCACATATTCAGCAGATATGTTTTTTTCTTGTGCCTAAGTTCTCTTACCAATCAATTTGGCTGCATATAGAAGTAGCCAGCACACCTTTTAAGTAACTTATTTGCTGTGGTGTAATTTTACAGCTTCTTCTGAAACCCTCTCTGTTGGTTTTCTCCTCCAAATAGTCCTCTTTGCCAAATACATCTGTGTATCTATGTTCTCAAAGAAATCCTTCTAACTGCACGTATGCCAATAATATTGGCTTTGTCAAAACCTTTTTTTACTTTTAGCAATAGTCCATATAAAGGTCATTTTACATCATGGATCTACTGAGTGCTAACATTCAGTTTGGCAACCGAGCACCTTGTTTAGCTCTTTTAATGATTTGCAACAGGTTGAAAGTAATTTAGTTTGCGTGTATGTGAATTAATTTATGGTGCAGAATATAAATGAGCAACGCCACCAATTTTTCTACAAACTTTAGTAACATCAACAATATTGCCAGAGAAAAAAGTGGATTCTGCAAATTGCATAGACGCACACGATTTAAAAAAAAAGAAAAGCAAAGAAGTTAAAGCATGCTAGGGCAAAATAGACATATTAAACCTAGGAGTTGCACTCCGTCATATAATACATTATCTTCTGCCTATTTGAAAGGAAATACAATTCCATATTTGATATTTAAGGAAATCAACTTTTACTTGAAAACCCAACATATCCTTTAGCACTACTGACAGAAAGGAAACCCGAGCAGAGTACAAAGCAAGATCTCGCAAATGCTCAATCATGCATCACAAAAAGTCATAAAGCATAAAACTAGACGTGGAGCTCCCAGAATGGAGAGGGAGAGGTGCTGTAAAAGCATGCACCTTGAAATGTAGCTTACAGAGCAGCAGCACTGGATGTGACTGACTTTATATCCTGATAGCAGCTGCGCCTGTGGCACACCAAACAGACACTCTGGTGATCACAGCCTCGAGATCAGTGCAATGTCATGATCAAAAAAAGAACATTTAAATATGTAATTTGAGAGTCCCCTTCAAAATTCCATGTGTATATGTACATCACGTTGCTGTTAAATATCTAATTGGAAATACAAAAAATCTGTCTAGGACACAGGTGTTTCAGAATTTGCAAACTGTGAATAGTAGATATGAAACACTTTGACAGACTGAGTGGTGGATGGCGTTTACTTTCTTTTTTTATGATTTAAAAGGTAATTCGCCAGCTTAATGCAGAATAGAACTGTGAGGAAACAATTGTATTACTACAGGCGTTCCTTTCATTTGGGAAAATGTGCCAACAAAAGTGTGGAGAAAAACCTGTGACATACAAAAAGAAATAGGTAGGAGGAGACTAAACGAACGCAACAATAAGGGAATCATAGAAACCCTCCCTTACTAAACTGTGGTATTATGCATAGGTGGATTATGCCTCTGCTTGATCAGATTTCTTGATTCACGAGGGATCCTTTTGCAGCTCTTCGGTGAGTTTTTTAAATCCTAGAAGCCAATTTCCACTTATAATAGAGAACACCTGTTTCTCTTCTCGCAAAGCAAGTATTTCTTCCTTTTTTTCTCCTGGTAGTGAAAGAAGAGCTAAGGAATCCTAAATTGAAAACATGTAGGGGCTAGCAAATATTGTACTATTTTTGTTTCCCTCACTCTCACATGACTGAAAATGCTAAAATGATTGTTTTATAACTCTCCGGAGTGTCATCAACATGTTTTTGCTCTTCTTCGTGCCCTCACAGATGGTACAGAGCAGGATTATCGTCGTAAAAATATCGACTAACCTAAATATTGCTGCAAAAATATCTACAGGAAGAAATATCGATGACAAAAATATCGTCTGACCAGAATATCGACAGACAGGTAAGTAATATCGTTAACATTAATATAGTTGTAATAAATATCGTTTACAAAAACATAGTTTACAATAATATTGTTTTTTAAATATTTGTAAGTAATGTAGTGTTTTTAATGAATATTTGTAGTCAAAGTAGTATTTTTAGTAGTATATTATTATTTAATAATTTATTTTCAGTTGAATTTAGTATTAATAGTTCCGTAGCGGGTTGTGGGTTTATAGGGGAGTCGGGTGGGAAGTAATTTAAATATAATGAAATAATACATTAATTAATGTTTTAAATGAATATAAATAGTGTAATAAATAATAGTTAATTAATTTCAATTAGTTAATTGAATAATAATTATGTAATTAGTTATGTTAATTTTTAAATTAATTTTAGGTGTGTGTTCAGGATTTTTTTAGTGAAAATGTTTTTGGGTAAAGGGGTATTTTTAGGGTTCAGGGTCAGTTTTCAGTTTTTGGGTAAAGTGGTATTTTTAGGGTTCAGGGTCAGTTTTCAGTTTTTGGGTAAAGGGGTATTTTTAGGGTTCAGGGTCAGTTTTCAGTTTTTGGGTAAAGGGGTATTTTTAGGGTTCAGGGTCAGTTTTCAGTTTTTGGGTAAAGGGGTATTTTTAGGGTTCAGGGTCAGTTTTCAGTTCTTGGGTAAAGGGGTATTTTTTGGGTTCAGGGTCAGTTTTCAGTTTTTGGGTAATGGGGTATTTAAATATAATGAAATAATAGATTAATTAATGTTTTAAATAAATATAAATAGTGTAATAAATAATAGTTAATTAATTTCAATTAGTTAATTGAATAATAATTATGTAATTAATTATGTTAATTTTTTAATTCATTTTAGGTGTGTGTACAGGATTTTTTTTGTGAAAATGTTTTTGTGTAAAGGGGTATTTTTAGGGTTCAGGGTCAGTTTTCCGTTTTTGGGTAAAGGGGTATCAGGGTCAGTTTGGGGTTTTTGGGTAAAGGGGTATTTTAATTATATGTATGTATTATTGTTGTTATATAAAGTAATGTGTAAAATCAATTTATATGTCCACATTTATTAAGTTTATAATGAAAAAGTGTAGTAAATTTTTTTGAAATAGTTAAAAAATAAAAGTAATGTAATGTATTTTGTTAATAGTACTTATATTTATTTATTATTTAATGTAATTTTAATTATTTTAAAAAGTCGATGTTTTTTACATCTATATTAATTACAACAATATTTTGGAGTCGATATTTATGTACTTACCTGTTTAAGTATAGGGTGTCGATATTTTTGTAAACGATATTTTTACAACGATATTTATGTCAGCTATATTTTTGAAATCGATATTTTAACACCCTACCCTCACAGATAATGACTCATGAACAATCTTCAGGAAAAGTCCCAATATGCCTTTTCCCTAGCCACTGCACCCTAGGTTGGATCTTGAATGTTGGGTGAGGGTAGTCAAAATCTCTTTAGATACATATGATTTACCTTAGAGGGAAACATCCCTTCTACTCTGCTGTTTAAAAGAGCCCTAACAGTGTCTTAGTGAGTGGTGCTAGTTTATATTCACACACCTCACCACTTTTAGATGGGGTTAGCCTTACGTCTCCTAGGACCACTGATTTCTACCCTGATCCAGTCCTGTTCTTTGCCCACATTAGGTAGATTGTGAATACTTTTGGAGAACTGACCGCTATAATCTTATGTTGTTATGTTTCGTTGATTTGTACAGCGCAATAATCACCTGCAAGGTATTCAGTCCTTGAGCATACATTTGGTCACCGCAGAGTTATTTGAAGAGCCAGGTCTTCAGCTTTTTGAAAAACTCATGAAGTGAGGAGGAGGCTCTCATGTGTTGTAGAAAGTTGTTCCATGCTTTGGGTGCAATGTAGGGGAAAAAGCAACATACTGATCTGCTTTTGTGGATACAGGGGTTGTGTATAAGTGAGAGTGAGTTTGAGCATAGGTGTCTGGTAGGGTGGTGAACGTGTATGCAGTTGTTGAGGTATGTTGGCCTGTGTTGTGCAGAACTTTGTGAGTGTGTGTAAGGAGTTTGAATTGGCTGTGTGTGTGGATGGGTAGCTATTGGAGCTCTGTGAGGTAAGATGTGAGTGCTGTGAGGTGAGATGTGAGTGCGGTGTGGGAGGTTGACTGTGCGCTTAGCGGCAGAGTTCTGTATGGTCTGAAGTCTGTGTAGGAGTTGCTTGTTGATTCAGGCATAGAGTGCATTGCTATAGGCTAGACTTCTTGTGAGGAGTGCTTACATGACTAGTACTTTGCTGCACGTGAAGATCGTTTTTAGCATATTTTGGATGTGAATGCAGGCAGTACTCAATGAGTTTGCTTGTGCCACGGTCTTGAGTTTGTCACCCGGGATAATCCCCACATTTCTGGCATGGTTGTTGGGTGTTAGTTTTGCCCCTGTCAGCCACCAGGTGTGGTCCCATGGGGAGGTCTTCTTTCCAAACACCAGTACTTCTGACTTCTCGGTGCTGATCTTTAGACATTTGGTTCTCATCCATTCATCTACCAAAGTTGTGAAGTTGGTTCTGGTGGAGGTTGTTGTGTCCTTCAGGGAACGTATGGGTTGGGTGTCATTGGCATAGGAGAGGATGGTGAGGCCCTGGTCTCAGATGATGTTGGTAAGTGATGTCATGTAGATATTAAAAGGGTTGGACTGAGAGATGAAACCTTGGGTACTCAGAAGATCATGTTAGTGGTCTCTGAAGTGAAGGGGGTCTAACTTATTAGGTTATTTCCATGAGGAAGGAGCAGGTCCAGCTGAGTGTAGGTACTTGGATTCTGATCTCCTGTCTTCTGATGATTGTGTTGTGGGAGACCGTGCCATATGCCAAAATGCAGCAGAGAGGTCAAGAAGTGTGAGGGCTGCTGTTTCTCCTCGGTCCATGATGATCCAGATGCCATTGGTGGATGCGATGAGGGCTGTTTTGATGCTGTGTTTTTTTTTTAAGCTGATTGAGTGTTGCTCAGTAGGTTTTATAGTTTGAGGTGGCTTGTGAGTTGCATTTTGATGGCCTTCTGTATCACTTTGGCTGGATAGGGCAGCAAGGAGATTGGGTGGAATGTGCTTAGTTGGTTTGGGTCCGTTGATGGCTTCTTGAGAAGGGCATTGACTTCTGGATGCTTCAAGTCATGTGCTGGTTGTGATGGAGGTGTCTGGGTGAGGGCAGTGCTGATTGGCAGTGCTCCAAGGTTGTAGATGCAGTGGGGACATGGATTTGTTGGGGCCCTAAGAGGATGGTCAGCATGATTGTTGCTGTATCTTCTCTCGTGAGAGTTTTCCATTTGTTCAGGTGGCCGATTTGGAAAGTGATGGGCAGGCTGGGAATGAGATCTCTGGGGTATGGTTTGTGTGTGAAGTTGTTGTAGGTGTTTACGATTTTACAATGGAAAATGTTTGACAGTTCGTTGCAGAGATATTGAGAGGGGTGATTCTGTTGGCAGAGGCAGAGGGTGTGTTGAATTCCTTGATGATCGAGAAGATCTCCTTGCAGCTGTTAGAGCTCCCTTCGATGCATTCTGCTACTGCTTGTTTATTTGTGTCTCTCATTGCTGGGAGTAGTGTCAGAGTGTGGCCTTCCAGGTGGCTCTAGTGGTGATTTAGTGGCTGGCTTTCCATGTCCTTTTTAGCTAGGAGAGAGGGTGGAAGTTGCTCAGTTAGTTCCGGTCAGTTGATGGCTTCTTGAGAATAGTTTTGACATTTTCCAGTCATGTGGTGAATGTGATGGAGGTGATAATATGAGTGAGGGCAGTGCTGTTTGCAGTGCTTTAAGTTTGTAGATGCAGGAGGACATGGATTTGTTGGGAGTGGATGGTCCGCATGATCACTGCAGTATCTTCTCTGGTGAGGGTTTTCGATTTGTTCAGGTGGTCGCTTAGTGTGTGAAGTTGTTGTATGTGTTAGCGAAGTGTTAGCGAAGTGGTTTTTTCCTATTACAGTGTGTTACTAAGAGCTTAGCAGCACAGGAGACGGGGTCTTGAAGCAAGTGTGGCCATTAGATCTGCTGTTATTCAAATGATGGGGAACAGGAGGATTGGATAGGGACAGTAGGCCTACTGTTTACATAATAAAACATCAACATTGTTTTTGGATGTAACCCCTTCACTGCGGGGCTAATTTCCCTGCGGTGCGGGGGGGAGGGAGGCCGCGCACGGCGCCGCTGTGCTCATGACGAGCCCAGGCTCGTCATGCAGCACGGTGCTCGTGTGCTCATGAACCCGCCCGTGCAATGGAACGCTCAGCACAGCGGGGAAATTAGCCTCACGTGTGAGCGTTCCACGGCTCATGACGAGCCCAGGCTCGTCATGAGCACACGAGCACCGTGCTGCATGACGAGCCTAGGCTCGTCATGAGCACTGAAGGGGTTAAACTATAGTGTGTACCTCCACATTTACCCTCACTTAACTTCTTTGTATTGTTAATTTGGTTGTTCGCCCCTGTTGTAGCCTATGTCTTACTAATGATCAATTCAAGGTAGTTTTGACCTCTTCCGATATTAGCACAAGATTCATGAAAATTCCTTTAATGGCATGTGAGACTCACACTCTGGACTACCACCAGAAATGCTAATCTGCCTTACAGTCTTCATGTTAATGTGATTTGTTGATTTTCATCTTCAATAATAAGTCACCACTCAACCGTAGTTCTTTCCAAAGCCATGTAACATTTTGTGTTGAATGATGGGATTATAAAAGTAGTCTGACTACGCTACTTGTGAGTTTTTAAATGGTACTTACTGTTGGTCCTGGGATTATCCTATTAAAGAGACCTGTAATTTGACAATTAACTTCCAGCATAGGAAAGGACAGTTGTAAAAGGCAGAACACATGAGCAGCTGAGCCATTTGTTACCTGTTCGCAACTGTGAATGTGTGGCACAAACCTTACGTATTTGTGCTGGCAGTGACACAGGCTTCTCCAATATGTACAGTGACTGTCATTGACGCTGCACAAGTCCTTCAAGGAGGTTATGACATGGTCTTTTATTTCTCCTTGGAGCTTCCTTCCTAATGCCATCATTCATGGACCGACTGTGGCCCATGGAAGAATTCCCACTACCCTCTAAAACGTCATTCTGTTTTTTATGCAAAGGTGGCCTTTGCATTTGGCTTTTTTAGATCTAGCTTGACCATGCAGCTCTCTGTAAGCCCTATTTGTTACCAGCTATTTCAACTATACATATTGCGGGCTTTGGCTATATCCCGAGGCTTGTTAGTCTCCCACCTCATACTACTGGCTACTTGTTATAGTATTCCATCTTCCAGCAAATGCTTCCATTATAATACACCATGGACTATTTAAAAATTTTAAAGTACTGAAGTATTACACTGTTTGTCACATTCAGTTATGTATCTGCTGTGTGCACACTGTGCAAAAAGGAAGCATTTTTGCTAGTTTTTCCATGCAGTGGCAAAACTAGTAGGGTAGCTTAACTGTAGTACTCAGTATGTGTCCATGCAACATGTGCATAAAACATTTGAATGCCTGTGTTAACATGTACTGCTACAGTAAAGCCAGACCTATTGGCTCTACCAGTATTTGTTTCTCTTGGCACAGCGGCAAGTGGTGTGATAAGTGACCAAATCTTAAAGGTATGTGGAAGTTTTAAATCAACCATAATGTTTTCAACCTTTAGTTGTATTGCTGTGCCTGCTTGAACAATGTTTTGATGGATTCTGTAGCCTACTGTGCATTGTTGAGCACACTTTCAAAAGACCCATAGAATAAGTATAGTTGGAAATTTGCCACAGGACCAGTAGATAGACTCAAACTGAGGTACCTCTTTTAAAATATTAGTATCCGAAAGATGTGTAGTATTTTCTGAATGTTGTCCTAAGGCTGTCTGTTAATATTGGCCATTAAAAGAGTGCCCAAATGAATTTTTGTGCTATTGCTAAAGATAATAACAAAAATCTGTACTTGTTCAGAGACTGGATCAAGTTAATGTGGCCATTTTAAGTTGAAAAGTTATTTTAACTTAGGCTGTATGTCAAATGGGTTAGGGTGTTGTGTGAGACATGAGGGTTTGAATGTGATATATTATCCCATGCCCTATCTCTCCGAAACCTCTGCGCTTGCCTGATATTTCAGTGCCCCCTGCCTTGAGACACTTAGAGTAAATACTTATTGATGCTTTATTACCATTTGTTATTTTTTCTAATTGCAATGTGTACTTTGTTACAGAAGCAAACAGTATATTGAATACACACTGAAAGCTTGTGAGAGTGACAGGTCAGCGGGTTAAGTATTCACTCCTTCCACGCTATTGGAACTTACTTGACAGGACAGTGCGGGCTTTCTTCCTTTTCGAGGTAGCTGCATTGAGATAAGCAGTCAGGCAGCGCTATAGCACAGCAACATCTCGCAGCACACTGCACCTAAAAACTGTGGGCAGTTTACACATCAATAAATACTTTCTTTCAGTGTATGTACTGATGAGAGGCTAAAGTTAAAATTTCGGTCATATTCAATGCAGCTTCACATTTCTTAAAATAATATTTTCGAAATGTCAGGAAATGCTCTAAGAAGAAGGTTAATGAAAGGGTAATAGCTGAAGCAGGATGCACCATAGTATTCGCATAAATGTTTTCCAGCTAATGGGTATTTCTAAAACTAAGACTATTCCTGCTGTCAATCGCCGAGTCTTTTCTGATATGTGCCGACATTCAAATTACTTGGTTCCCTCGATTCTTGTTAAAAAGATCCTAGAGGTTCTGGCCAGTGTTCCTGTGCAAAGATAAAGAAAGGGCGTCAGGGCGTTTCCATGGTTAGCCAAAGATGTGCAAATGCGCACATCTGCATAACAAAGGGCAAAGTAGCCAATGTTGCTGAAAGCACCTCCAGGTCGTGACTGTCAGACATTGGGGGATGGGGCCTCCTGAAACATAATACACACCTGAGCAGACAGAGCACGAGGCCGGGAGCAAGGAGAAGTAGGTGCAATCGCTTGAAAGGCTCAAAATCTGGACAAGGCGCTTTTGTGTCTGTGCTCACAGCAAAAACTTTATAAGCATCGTTTTCAAATAAAGTAAATGCTGAGCAGCATTATACCTATAAAGACTAGAGCAGCAAACATTGGAATTGGAAATGGTTCAAGTCCTGGCGTTTGCTCAACCTCCTGTGATTATGGACAAATTACTTCATCTGTCTGTGCCTTAGAAAAAAATCAGACAAGTGCTGTAATGTCCTTGGATTAATCAAGTTCATGCTACATTAACAAAATCGTCAGTATCAAAGGCACCCTGTTGTAATTTACTAAGTGGTATTTCCCTTACCCCGTGTTTCCCCCCTTCCACACTGCATGTACTTGGTATAGCCCATGTGTCAGCCGGCGCTCGCTATGGAATGTTGACATAGTTGCGCGGCTCAAGTGATGACAGCTGACGACATTCTTGATGTGTTGAACTTACAAATAAAGAACCTACTTTCACGTGGCTTCGTTCCTTATTCACTACATTCTTGGCGAGGAGGAGAAGGAGAACTGTGCCAGGGACAGTGGATGTTGTTTCCCTGGGATGATTTTTGCTGTCGATGAAAGGAGTAAAAAGAAGGTGTTTAACGGAGCCGCTGAAGTGAAGTATGAAAAAGATCTAAGACGGTCCAAAGGGCAGGCGATGTCACAGGGAGCTCGAGTAAGAGGTGTGTGACGCGCATACAGGCCAGAGCAGTGGAGCTTGTGAGCTTTCACAGGGTGTTTTTGAGGTTATTCGGGTGTCGCGTCGGGCACCTCACTCACTGGTTAGCTCTCGGCTGTGATCTCACAAGGGAGCAACGTCATGGCTCTAGGGATCGGCAGTGGCTGAAGTAAGTCGTGTGTCATACCGGGCACAGGGGGCGCGGAGGCGAAGAGCGCGAAGGCGACAATTACTAAGTGAGGGAATACGTTCGCTTCAAGGGCAGGCGGCGGAATCTTCGATCAGTTTGAGACGCGCTGCGCACTGTGCATATGCTGTGTTCGGAGCTCATGGTGTGAGTTTACGAGGAACTAAGTAGGTACCTTGGTGCGCGACGACGTGTTCCCCGCCTGGTCTCCTCACGTCAGGAACTCTGAGACTCTGACTGAACTCCTGTTTATTTTCGGTCGTGTGCTGGAAATAATCACTAATCTACGTTGGGGAGGGGTTACAGCCAGCAATTCTTCACCCGCATTTTCTTCCAGTCACCTCGACACTGTGAGGGGAAGTTGTCTATACAGGAAGGTCCCGCCTGGGAGGTGGAGGTTAACGGGCTTATTGGCTGTGCATACAAGATCTGTGGAAGTAGAAAGGGGACTAGTTAAGCCCTTTATTGTCATACTGTGTTCACCTTATGTAAACGTTGTGAGCAGAGGTGGGGATTTCACTAGTGTGCACAGTACTTTTATCCAAAAAAAAATAAGCGCATCTTCTCTGCAGCTTCACTATCTTGTGGAGCTATTTAAGCTTGGAAAAACTATTTTTAGTTAGGTAAAGTTACTGTATGGCAATGGCGGGAGCTGGTATGAGCCAGCCTCCACCCTTCCTCAATGAGTTAGGGGAGCCTGTCCTTCCCTGGAGGAGGTGGGAAGGCATCTTCAAATCCTATTTAATTGCCATAGGAGGTAGCAATTACACTAACATTCGCAAGCAGCACATACTTCTCCACAATCTAGGTACACATGGGAGGAAGATATATGAAGATATAACAGGGAGGTTAGTGGAGGATGACCAAGAAGAAGTGGAGGAAGGTGTTAACGTATATGAGAGCACACTGAGAGAACTTGGGGCTCACTTCAAGGAGAAGATTAATGTGGTGATGGAGAGACACAAGTTTTTTAAGAGGGTGCAGAAGAGGGAAGAGAAAGTGAGTAATTACATAGCAGTTCTGAGGGGTCTGTCTGCCACATGTGAGTCTGGGCAACTCACCGACTCACTGATCAGGGACCAACTGGTGAGGTGCACCAACGACACTAAAACCCAAGAGGAATTGCTCACCAAAAACCCCAACTTAGATGAGGCCATTAACATAGCCAAGGGTCTAGAACATACCGCGAGGTGCATTAGGGAAATGAAGGCACCTGAGGGGACAAACAAGGAGAGGGCAGAGAACAAGTCTAGCCCACAGCGAGAAACTGTCTGTAAAGTAGGGGACAAGAACAAAGAGGTGGTTCGTAGTAAGGCAGGTCCTTTGGTGTGTTTTAAATGTGGCAGTCCCAACCATTTGGCAAGTAATTGGAAGTGCCCCGCCAGGACTGTGCAGTGCAGAAAGTGCAACAGGTGGGGACACTATTCTAAAGTGTGTAAGACTCCAGGTAAAGCAGTGCATGTTGTTGGGGAATCCACACAAGGGGAAGAAAGGGAAAGATCGTATATCTTCCAAGTAGGTGATGAGGAAGAAGACGAAGGGGACATGTATCCAAAATGTGATGTATTACTGGATGGTGTGATGTTTAGTATGTACGCTGACTCATGCTCCCCTTACACCCTGGTGGATAAAGATGTTTTTGAGGAAAAATTTGCTAATCATCCTGTGAAGTTAATGCCACCTGACATAAGTCCCAAGGGGTACAACGAGGGAAAAATCCCACTAGAGGGCATGTTAACTATGAGAATATCCTTTAAGGATAGACATACGGTAGGAAAGGTGTATGTATCCTCTAGGGGCTCAACTCTACTTGGCTGGAGACACCAGAAGCAGTTAGGTATCACTCTTGACCCAAATAACAAAGAACAGGTTTTGCTAATTGACCCCTTAGGCGTAGCTGGTAGTCTCACCGAAGAGTTCAAGGAAGTGTTCAGTGACAATTTGGGGGTCTTCAAAAACTATATGCACAAGATCATTCTCAAGGAGGGAGCGGAACCTGTAGTGCACAAAACCAGATCCATACCGTTGCGTATGAGAGAACCCCTCCAGCAGGAACTTCAGAGACTTGTCAGTCAGGGAGTCATCAAGGAGATTGAAAGTTCAGCCTGTTTGGCCCCGATTGTGATCACGGCAAAAGATGGAGGGAACAGTATCAGACTCTGTGTGGACCTGAGAGGCCTCAACGCCAACATTCTGGTGGACAGATTTCCCCTTCCCAGGATAGGCGAAATGCTTAGCACAATCAAGGGGGCAAAGTACTTCAGTGTACTGGACTTATCCTCCGCCTATTACCAAATCAAACTCCACCCGGATTCTCAGATACTCACTGCATTCACTACTCCGTTTGGTAATTTCAAGTTCCTGCGTATGCCATTTGGTTTGGCGTCAGCGGCCGCGGCCTTCCAAAGAGTCATGCAACATGTATTGAAGGACTGTGAGAACACCCTCTGTTTCCAAGATGACATACTGATCTACGGAGGTTGTGAAGTGAAACACAATGAGAGGGCTAAGGAGGTATTGGAAAAATTGAGAGAGGTAGGATTCACCACCAAACCTTCAAAATGCAAGCTAGAAGTATGCTCGGTAGACTACCTAGGACATACTCTATCTGAAGAGGCCATCAAGCCGAAACACGACCTGGTCAGAGCTGTGAGAGATGCCCCTACTCCCAGGTGCAAAGAGGACATACTATCGTTTCTGGGGCTTGCAGAATATATGGCCAAGTTCATTAAGGATTTTGCTATGGTGTCACAGCCATTAAGAGACTTGATCAAGAAGGACAGCGTCTTCAATTGGGGCAAGGAGCAAGCGGAGGCCATGAGAGCCATAAAGAAGGCCATCATAGAAGCTCCATGTATTGGAAAATTTGACCCGAATGGCGTGACCATCATCTCGACGGATGCCAGCAATAGAGGCATCGGTGCCACCCTGGCGCAAAAAGAGGGGAGCAAAACCAACGTGGTGGCCTTTGCTTCTAGGACCCTCACTTCTTCAGAGAAAAATTACTCGACCATAGAAAAAGAAGCTCTAGCTGTCTTTTGGGCAGTATGCCCCTACAAATTTTTCATCTGGGGAATTCCTTTTGAGGTGCAGATGGACCACAAACCATTAGTCTCACTGTTCACGAAGAAAGATATGGAAAGTATGACACCCCGAATAGCTAAATGGGCAGTAGGGCTGCAAGCCTACAACTTCAAAGTATCCTACATTCCCGGACAACAAAACAGGGTAGCTGATTTCCTGTCGAGAGCTCCAACAGAGGAAGAAACGGAAGAGGAGTTGAGAGGTGATTCTATCCTGGAGTTGCGCTTAGCAGCGGTAGAGAAAAACACTTGGGAAACTCAGATGAAGCAAGACGAAACGCTGAAAAAAGTGAGAGAACATATACTTAAGGGGTGGCCGAAGAAATGCAAGGACATGGAGACGGAGATCCAGCCGTACTGGAATGTGAGAGAAGATTTATCGGTAGAAGGAGACTTCATAATGAAATCCGGAAAACTGGTTCCCCCAGAAGCTTTAAGGAACCAAATAGTGGATCTAGCTCACGAGGGACACTTAGGAAGAAGCCTGAGCAAGGCTAGACTTCATACTGATTACTGGTTCCCCACTATGGACAGTGAAATGGAGGACAAAGTGTGTGATTGCTATGCGTTCAGTCTAAGTGACAAGTCTAAGCTCACGAGAAGGGCACCATTGTCACCAGTGGAAGTACCAGACGCCCCGTGGAACAAGTTGGGCTTTGACACAGCTGGACCGATCCATGGCAAAGGGCCCCAAGACTGGTATCTACTAGTCATGGTGGACTACTTCTCCAGCTGGGTGACTTGCAAGATTGTCCACAATGTGAACACCAGAGCGATCATTGAATTCATGAAAGAGGTGTTCTCAAGAGAAGGGGTGCCTGCGACACTGGTGACAGATAATGGCGTACAGCTAATCTCAGAAGAAATGAAGGAATTTCTCAAGGACTGTTCCATTGTACACATTTGCACGCCTCTGTACTGCCCCAAAGCTAATGGTAAAGTGGAGAGAATGAACCGCATGCTGAAAGAGTGCATACAGCTAGCCAAGCAAGCGGGACAGAACGTTGAAGAAGCGATAAGAGACATGTTGTGGGCATACCATACCACTCCAAAGTCTTCCACAGGCTGCACGCCTTTTGAGTTACTGAGGGGAAGAAAAGCCGGCACCAAACTCACACCAAGTTGGATGGGAAGAGAACTAGAACAGGAAGCCAACCCCCAGGAGGTCAAGAGAAGGATTGAAACTAATCAACGCAAATACAAGGAATGGTACGACAAGAAGTGGGGAGTTAAGGAGAGAGGATTCCAGCAAGGACAAAGAGTTTATGTAAAGAAACCTGAGAGACTGAGAACAGGAGGTGAAAAGTTTTATGCCCCCAGTGCAATCAAGACTCTAAACAAGAATTCAGTTGTCATGGAGGATGGTAGACTGTGGAGTAACGACAGGGTAGTACCTGCTGGAGGGGAAGAAACCAGGTCTCTCTCGACCAGATCTGAGAGTGTGGACATCAGTAGAGATACCAGACCTGGCAGGAGGAGTGACAGAACTAGAAACACCCCCCAGTGGCACAAACATTATCAAATGAGATAGCCACTTGCGGGAGAGCCCTGTTAGTGCTGCATGTTCCCCGAGGTAGCCCCACTGCAGGGACTGGGAGGTGACTGCCCTATTCTTCTCCCCCGTTAAAGGACTGAGTCCCTTCCCCTGATGTTGTTTCCCCGTTGTTATCAGTTCCCATAGGGAGGATGATGTGTTGTAATTTACTAAGTGGTATTTCCCTTACCCCGTGTTTCCCCCCTTCCACCCTGCATGTACTTGGTATAGCCCATGTGTCAGCCGGCGCTCGCTATGGAATGTTGACATAGCGGCGCGGCTCAAGTGATGACAGCTGACGACATTCTTGATGTGTTGAACTTACAAATAAAGAACTTACTTTCACGTGGCTTCGTTCCTTATTCACTACACACCCTCACAGTATAATAAGAGCTATACACCCAGTACAAGTGCAATTGCTGAGCAGAACAGCGACTTCACCTGCAAGCAAGCACAAAGTTAAACACCAATGCTTCTTTCGTTTTCACAAGAAAAATCCCTTTAAATTCATATTGTAGCTTCTATGCATTATTTTTCTTTGAATATTTCGAAATCATAACAACCTTCTCCTTTTTCGGTATTTTTGAGGAGGGATGCGTTTCTGAAATTAATCAACATCCTCCACTATTTTAAGCCTCTCTATTTTAAACAAGCTTTGGTAAATGCATTAGATTTTGCCTATGTGATTACTAATAGGTTTTTTTGGACGTATATTTTAGCTTGGTGAGCAGCTGTGCCATATAAATTACTGAAACTTCGTAAAAGTTATGACTTGTTTATTGAGAAAGGTAATATGATCGGTAACAACCTTTTCCATACAATTATGGACTTGCCACATTTATCATATAATCCATGGTCAGATGCATAATCTGCAGATAAAAAAATACGGTTTCTAGCTCAAACGGTTCAAAAGTTCCTGAAAATTCAGTGACGTGGGCATTGGAAATACAGTTAAAACAAAACCGGTGGTGAGTAGACTTCAGTGCAGACGGCTTAGTACTATGATGTATATGAATGGTGAAATTAGTACAATTAAATGTGATGTAATAAAACTGGTTAGGTATGTTGCATAGATATGACAGAACTGCGGTTTGTAATGTTAATAGAATTTATAGTGTGCATTGCTGCCTTGGACATGGCCTCCCAGTGCGGAAAAGCTTGACAATAACTCATATCTGTACACAAGCTCAAGCTTGGTATGAAGTGCAATGGAAAACAAGATCATTCTTTTTAGGCCGAGAACACATTTCTTCATGGGAGGTAGACTATGCCACACTTTCAGTAGTGCCAGAAATAAAATATTTAAATGCACAGCACTTATCACCTCTAAGCTTCCTGGCCAAGGGACCAAAGGATCAAAGTATCATAGGATCAGCCTGTATGTAGACAAGCTGAGGAGGCTGAGTGTGGAGGGTGTAGTGTCCCTCTGTGTAGAGCAAAGCCCAGCCTCTCCCACGGAGATGGCCCAGCTAGGACTGGGTGTGGTTTGTGGGATGCCCAGGTGAGCTCCGCTCAGTCTCAGTGCACCCATTATGCTCGCGTTTTGGCCCACGTGTTCTCCACTGTTTTTCTGTTCACCTCCTCAGCTGGTCAGTCTCTGTTTCTTTTCCTTGTATTTATTTTTTGTGCTGCTGCATCAGTTGTTGACCTTTACAGAGACATTTACGGAGCCCCGAGGAGCTCTATAAGGGCATGCCAGCAGCCACTAAACTCCACCTTCGGATCATAACATCGTAGCTACTTGCCACCCCCTCAGCAGTGCCTTGCATTCCCCGCAGTACCACAGCATTTTCCACACACTTGGATTTACTGCTGAACCTGGTGCCACTGCAAAAAAGTCACTGGAGTCGTTGCAGGGTGCTGAGGGCTGGTTGGGGCCATGGCATTTTTGTTTTCAAGCCACAAAAGAATATAATTAGCTGGTAATTCCCTCAAAGTGCTTACGCTCAGGGCGATCAATTGCCTCTTTAGGATCACCCGCTGGATCGCCAGGGTCCAGACAAGGGCCAGGTAGTCGCACCTCTGATCACTCTAGTCCTCTCAAGTTACTAAAAACCATCAAGCAAAGGAAACCCCGGGGTCACTTGTTACATCTGAAAATTCATCCCGCAGTGATGTCGATGTTCTAGAAGGGGGCAAAGGGCACAGTGGTACAGGATAAGGTCCCGGGACTGGGATTGGTCTCCAAGGTAGTTTGTGTGGATGAGGTGGGTTTCTGCCCCGGTCTTTCTGAGATGACTGCTACACATTTCCCCAAGTTTTTTAATCAAAATATTGGGGGCGTAACCCCAATACCTTAATTAATACAGGCCACTGATGAGTGCTCTCTATTATTTGTGGCGGAAGATACAGAGATGGGAATGGACATGCCCGTGGAAAATGTTGAGATTCAATTGGAAATAAATTCTGTTGAAAAGTCAGTGGTATTCACTGTTGATAAATGTAGTACTCTGAGCTACGCTGTGCAATCTTCTAGTCATTTTTCCCTTAAAATGTCCCCCCACATACAACAAACTCTAGATTGCAGCCTTGGACTTGGAGGATTATACAATGCCGGACATTGCTATACTGATGGGGAAAAAAAGTATTGGAGGCCAACTTGAAAATGCCAGTCGCTAGGGAGCTGGTACAGACTGTCACGGATACTTACGCTAGTTGCTCCCATAAGCAAACTCTGTACGTTAGCACCTCCTCCAGTGTATCCCATGTGCATTCCTCAGATTTGACAAATCTGGAGGCGTCATAGGCATCGCCAGATAAAGGTGTACATGAATGTCTTCAAATATTAAACGTAGTAGATAATTGATTGGGGGAGGGGAGTTCTTACGATATTTTATGTTTTAGAGAGACAATTCTCTCTTCTATTTTATCCTTGTTGGAGGAATCCACCACTAATTCTGATCCTATACTGGATGTCCTTTCACCAATTTTAATGGGGGTTCAGAAGCTTAATTCTGTCAATCCTAGTATAAGGAAGAAAAAGGCATGGAAATTAAATTCCAGGCATGCCAGACACGTATGGGGTGTCTGGGCTTCAAATCCAGATTGAGGTTCCGAAAGATACGGGGGTTTCCTCCACCTCACTATTTACAAGTAGTTCCACAGTAAGCTCTGCATCTAAAAAACAATGGACTGGGGATATTTCGTACATCAGTCCCGAAAGCAACACAAATGTAACCGTATCTACAAATCCATTACAGGAGTACCTTATTTTTAAAACAGGGAACCCTAACTTGTCCTGTCCGACCGAATTATTAACGGACCCCCTCCATGTAAAACGCCCCATGGATAGTTTAGATGCCGTTCCCCTTGGGGAGGGTGCCACTCCGAAAGTAAGTAATGGATTAAAAGGTTGGTGGGAGAAGAAGAACAGTATCCGGGGCATTCCAAGGCATACGCTCTAATAATTGAGATTTCCTATGGTAATTGAGGAGTCAGATATTTAAAATCTGCCTCAAAGTAGCAATGATTCTAGACCTCCAGTCTCTGATGACAGCCAAAATTGGAGGTGTTCGGAGATAAATTACCCCATCCGCACTACCATGGCAGTTGATCCTCCATGGAAGGGCTTAGGATAGTTGGAAGGGGAGGAAGATAGAGGGAGACCCAAATGAAATAAGGGGAATGGGAAATACATGGGAGAGTTTTATAGAACAAATCAACCCGGATGTAGCGCCCCGAGGAATAAGGAAAGACCAAGATTTAGTGAGTTTAACAGCACAAACTTATGCCACTGTGCAAGATTTTGGACAGGATGTGGATAATGTCTCCTCCATCCTTTCTGGCCAATGTACTCTCTCAGTACAGATTGATCCCGGCCAAGGGAGGTTCTTGCAAGGGGGTCCCGATTTTGCTTCCCGTACAAGGCAGATGTCAGTGTTGGAGAAGGTTCTAAGGTTAAGCAATAATATATGTGCAGGAAATATTTCTGGGCAAGTAACTAAAATTCTGATCTTTGCGTCCCTGATTGATACAGAATCAGCTCTTATCAACAGAAGCACTCTCCTGCAGTTGCTATCAGTTATAGAGGACTTAAAATTAGTAATAAGTAAAAATATTGAGCTGATTTTAGTAGTAGTCCCCCAAATACTGGCGTCACATTTAGTTCAGGGATACTTGCAATGCTAGTGCTGGCTAATGTTGATTATTTTAGGAAAAGAGGGATAGATGTGTTTCCATTTGTGGACTCTTTCATGGCCCCTCTCGAATCCCACTGGAAAGGTTACCAGGAACTAGGTAGTACACTTTCCAATATAAGGGGTGTCATGAATCTGAAAGATATTACAATTTCGGTGGGTATCTCCTCAGGAAAAAGCGAGATTAATATTATAGGCCCTGAGGTTCAAAGAGCCAGGAAACACATAGGAGATGAAAAAATGGCCAAGTGGAGTTGGGGGGCTTGCTCGCTGTATGGCTTAAAAGAAAACACAATATTCCCCATGCCGCGGAGGTAGCCCACTGGAAACATTTTTGTCTTGGAACATGGCGGGTGTTGGAAACTCTAACCTTAAGTTAAACTCCTTATCAGAACACCATCCTAAAATAATTTGTCTTCACGAAACTTGGAGCAGGATGGATTTCAATTTTCAGAACTTTTTCGTTTTTTGTTGTGCAGCAAAACATTTAATTAAAGGTCATGCAAGTTGTGGCCAAGCTATTTTACTTTGCTGCACTATACACTGTAATCCTGTTATTTTTCAACATCCTTCTAAGTTTCGCATGTGTTTGAAACTTAGGTTGGGTAATGGGACACGAGGTCAGAATCTATCTTCCACCAAGACTTTAAGACTTGTCTCTTCTCCAGCGACTAAAACCACTGAGTCTACTCCTTCCTATGCCTGTCCAAGTGCCGGAACACCCCCGTTGGGGGTAGCTGTGCGCTATACAAGCTCCTAAATAAATAAATAAAAAATAAAAAATGGGGACCTAGTACAGCTAGCCTCCGTGATAATCGCTACACCATCAACCAATTTTTAAATACCTAGTGGTTTTATACACCATCAATCCCATCAGCACCTTTATTTGAACGTTAGTACGTCACCAATAGGGATACAGCCAGTCCTTCTGAATCTGAATGGGTTAAACCCATGCTCTACCTACATACTAATGGTAACAACATTGTGGTCATGCAGACATTAGTCTCTGGTCTACAGATCAGATCCCAAACCCTCATCAGCCCAAATTTATAACATGCTGATCCATGGGTTCAAACAGGTGGCACATTGCCAATGCAATGTGCAGGGAACATGTTAGATCTAATTTTAACACAAAATCTAGACACCACTAACACAACAGTGCAGCCACAAGTACAGCTCAACCTCTCCATTTCCATCAACCGCTGAAACAGAAACGTCAAACCACCCACTCGAAGCAGGAATGATAACGCTCCCTCTAGAAGAATGGAGGTCACTGATGATCCTTCAATATCCTACTAAGATTTTTACATTACCATAGCTTACCACAATAGGTTTCCATCTGGTGATTTATAGGTAATTTTATGTGCATTTTCTTGTGGATCCCTTTGTTACCTGCAGCCACATGCATCAAGCTAAAAACCGGTCGCAAACGGGCAGATCTCAGAATCTGCCCCTTTGCCACCGGTATTTTTGCATTTGGGATGCATCATCCCAAATGCAAAAATCGCAATTTAAGGAATCTCTAACTTGAGATTCCTTAAATTGAGATTGCATTTAAGGAATCCCAAATTGAGATTCCTTAAATACAATGCATCAAAGTAAAATAATTAGCAATTTAGCTAAACGGAGTAGCAAATTACCATGAAATTCAACTTCATGGTAATTTGCAAAAACTTTGAAAAATGCACTTTTGTGCATTTTTCAAAGTTTCATGTTGCACACACCCATGCCCTAAGGGCATGTGTGTGCGCAACATATATGCACAGATCATTTTCAGGGGTGCAACAGGGTATTCTTTGGACACCCCTTCACCCTTGAAATTGCATTCTCAATTTGCGATTCGCTTATTGCGATTCGTAAATTGAGAATGTCTTCCCATTCATTACTATGGGCATCTAGGCCCATAGGAATGAATGGGGAGGTATTCCTTAATTCCGGCTCGCAATTTGTGAGTCGCAGTTAAGGAATATTCAGTCATAAGCTTTTATTCGATATGCAAGATATCTTGTAAGCACATTTAGAATACAAACATTATAGGTACAAAAAACAGAAAAACATTGCTACAAGAAGCCAGTATAAAAGTCATTTAGAAAAGATAAAAGGTCATGAAATGGCCGTTAATAAATTAGCTAAAAATAGATTAAACAGCTACTGACAATCTCTTACATCGAATAAGCCAAAACTGTTTTAAAAATTTTGCTATACCACACACTATTGGGGGGGAAGTGTCCGTAGTTAAAATACGCAGGGCTTCTAGGTGGTTACGTGTGCCCATGTTCCGACAAAGAGGTTTTAGCCAAGAACTCCTAGGCCTTGCATAGTCCGGGCATTCAAATAAGACATGCGCAATGGACTCAACCCTGCTCGGGCAACATGCACAATTGGGGGAAGTACGAGACGCTGATGTCCATTTTGATACCACAGCACCTAAGGGGAGGGATCCAACTCTGAATTTAAAATAAAGTGCTCGGTCAAAGGGGATGGTAATCATGTCCAGGTAGGGTTCAATGGCCACAGAGTCTTTAATTTGTAAAAAAGCGACAGTGGATTTGCAATGGTTAGAGCTTGTGATTAGACGCTCCGAAGTCCATTTCCACAAATTTTTTTGCGATTTCTTCAAGCATAGTCTTTTGCTATTCCTTATTAGCGAATCCTTAATTTTCGCTAATAAGGAATCGCAAATGACATTGTTGATGCATGTGGGCCTTAGTGTGTAAAAAGAGCTACATCAAATAGCTCAAATGACTGCCAAGCCCATCCACACCACCAATATTGGGGTCCTGCTGAGGAGCAAACCGATAATAAAGCATGCCAGCTCGGTTGGTGGGTGAGAGTTTGCATACTTTTTTTTTAATAAACATACTTGGGTAATTCTGATAGTCTCTCATTTGAGGTACCTTTCACCTTTGGGACCAAGTAATATGAAACTGTTTTTGGTGAGCTTGATAATGCTATGTGTAAAAAGTAACATTTTGGGCAGCCAAATCCTCTCATTTCCCCACTTGAATATTGCAAAACTATATTCACAGACTACCTCTGTGGGTACATGAACAACACTATCATAACAGACTATCCATGTGGGGGCTTGAACACAGCTATCATAACACACTATCTATGTGGGAACTTGAACACAAGCATCATCACACACTATTGGGAAGGAGACCTGGGCATCACTATAATCACACAGTATCTCTGTGGAGACATAGGTATTCTTATAAATATACACTATCTCTGTAGGGATGTCACATTTTTTTTATAATCACACATTCTCTCTGAGTGAACTTAAACATGACTATAACCATACACTATCTCTATAGGGACTTAAGCAGGACCATCATAACAGGATATCTCTGCAGAGACTTCAAAATGATTATCATCACACTTTATCACCTATTGGACTTGAAAATGACTTTAATCACACACTATCTCTGTGGGGGGCTGAACATCACTAAAATGACATCTTATGTGTGTGGGGATGTGTGCATCACTGTAATCACACACTACATCTGTGGGGCTATGGGCACCACTATAAGCACACACTATCTCTGCAAGGATGACAACATGTTTATCATCACACATTATCTCTTAGGGGACAGGAGCAGCACTATGATCACACACTACCTCTGTAGGACCATGCACATCACTTTAATCACACTATTTCTGTATGACCTGGTAATCACTGTAATTGTACACTATCTCTGTGGAGACCTGGGCATCATTATAATCAAACACTATCTCTGTGAGGGCCTGGGCATCACAGAGATCACACACTATCTCTGCAGGGATTTCTAAAAGGTCATTGTCAGAGTCCACGAATTCTAATTCTTGGGTCTCTCTTGTCGACTTGCACAGGAACAGATGATGCTAACTTTCCGACTTCCTCTCTCCAATCGGTCGGAGTCAGAGTGTAATCGTAACTCCAAGCAATCAGAAAAAGGGAAGGGGAAAAGTGGAGAAAATAACCATAAGAAAAGAAAAGCGCAAAAGAGACTGGTCCCGGTCCCTCGATACTCCAGCGAATCTCCCTCAGGCTTCTTGTCTGCCTATCAAGATTCCTGTGAATACTAAGCACATACAAAGATACTATAAGTCTTTATAATTACTTCCTGGTCTACTCTTTCCTCCAATGTCTTTTAAACATACCCATGGGACTGTGTTGACCTGCTTCTCTTCTTATTACTCTGGGAGGTTCTTTTATCTGGATTGCCTATAGTGTCTTAATCTCACTGTAAAGAAATTAATACTGTTATTAGTACTCTGCTCTACTTTCTTTCTTGACTCTAGTAGGGAATGAGGTATTTTTAACCTACCACTATTTGCAATTCCATATCCTTAAATCTTTCTCTTATTAGTGATGTGTCGGTATAACCTCCTCAGATGTATTACTGTCTCTGGCCAGAATGGAATTCAGTTCTAACTCTTATTATTTCTTTCAGGTATACTGCCTTTTCTGCTTAAGTGATACTTCTCACTACTTCAGATAAGAGTCTATATCTTCTGATATCTTGCTTCTCAGTTTGGCTTCTTAACAACAAACTTTCTCTAGTAGGTTTGAAAAGTTCTTGTACGCGATAAGCAATAGCTTGACCCAGGCTACTTATTGCTTGTAACACTTGTACTGTACAGTTCTATGATTTATTATCACTTAGCTCTCGAAGTTCTGCTCCTTTCCGACTCGCATGCCTTCTTGTAGTCTCTACGGCAAGCCGGCTCGCTCAACGAAGTTCTTCGGTCACGCTGCTGACACTGCGACCTTGACGAATACTGCAACTGAATCTCTCTGACACGCTTTTCCTGTCAGAACTTTCTTCATCCAAAACGACGTCAGTCACTTATTGGGGAATAGCATATGAATTTCCTTTTCTCTGATAACCTTACGAACTCTAATAACTCTTGACTAAACGTTCTACAAACGTTTTCTGGCGCTCACTAAGATTCCTCAACTGACTCGGGCAAGATACGCGGTGAAGTGCGCAACTCTGAGAGAGCGCGCACCTCACCTAAGCTCCGCTCTAGAATGCCCTAGAACACTAGACTGCTAACTTCCCAGTGCCGTTCACCATCTTGGAATTCCGTGAATTCCATGCTTTAGACCAGGAAGTGATTGGGTTCCAATTCTGTTTCCTTGACTTTAGCACACCTGCTGACCTTGTGTTAGGGAGAATCCTGACAGTACCCCCCACCAAGAAAGGCCCTCCCAATCTGGGCTTGGTTGGATACCTCAGCATTAATATATTTACACACTATGCAAGGATTTCAGCATTATTATCATCACCACACACTATTGCTGAGCGGACTTGAACAAGACAATAATAACACATTATCTCTGCAGGGATCGGGGTACCACTATGATCACACACTATTTATGTAGGGACCTGGGAATCACTATATTTACACACCAACTCTATGGAGATCTGGGCATCACTATAAGCATACCCTATCTCTGTGGGGACCTAGGCAACAGTATAACCACACACTATTTCTAGTGGGACCTGGGCATGATTGAAATCACCCAATATCTCTGATGTGATTTCAACATGAGTATCATCACACACTATCTTTGAGGGGACCTGGACATCACCATCCTTACACTTTTTTTGTAAAAACCTGCAATCACTATAATTGAACACTATCTCTGTGGGAATTTGGGGGCATATTAACAACGGACAGCGATAAAAATCGCTGGCCGTGCTTAGCGATAATTTGTTTTATCAATGGCTATCTCTGGAATTTAGCGCGTTATTAACAATGCATTTCCCCAGGGTGATAAAAATTCCAGCGATAGCGAGGTTATCGCCGTTTTGCAGGGAACATCGCTGGTTTTTCAGTGATGTTCCCTGCAAAACAGTGATAACCTTGCTGATACGACCCACAGGGTCGTATCAGCATAATTCACCCCAATGTTAGGGATAGGTAAGTCTATTTTTTAGCAGACGTTAGTTTTGGGAGAAAACAACGTTTTTCTCCAAAAACTAACGTGTGCTAAAATGCTGGGGTAGCCTTGTAAATATTGCGATGTGTACATCAGCGAAATTTAAAAGGTTGTACTGCCCAGGGATGCCCACTTTGCATCTCATTAGAGATACAAATTGAGGCGTTGGTAACAAGGCTGCTAACATGTGCTAATGCATGTTAGCAGTGCCTTGTTAATAGGGCGAAAACATTATCTCCGCTTTTTTGGCTGTTAAAGCCATAAAAGCGGAGATAAGGCCCTTGATAATATGCCCCTTGGTAATCACATAGGGGCATATTTACAAGGAACTGACGCATCTGCATAGATGCGTCAGTTTCCTTGTGTCTCCTCCAAGTGTACTTGCACCACCATGGATGCGCTGTATTTACAATACAGTGCACCATGGTGCAAGGAATTACAGATGCGTCAGAAATTCTGACGCATCTGTTGGAGGAAAGTGACGCATTGTTGGAGTTTGTCAACTCCAGCAATTCGCCAGAAAAAGTAGGTAGAGCCCATGTAAAATGCCCTGCATCAATTCTTATGCCTGGTCTGAGCAGGCGTAGATGCAGTGAAGGCATAGAGAGACACAGTGAAATCTTGTAAATTTGACTGCGCCAGTTCTACATGGCTTTTTGCATGGGAACACCTACCCTGCATACATTGTACCTGGTGCAGGTATAATATGACACAGGGCTTTACAATGTGACGCATTTCCCTAGATGCGCCACAATGTAAATAGGCCACAACTTTTACGCCGCTTCTGCATCACAAAAGTGATGCAACCACGGCGCAAATTTGAAGCAAGGGCTTGTAAATATGCCCCACAGTGTCTCGGTGGGGATCTGAGCCTCTCTATAATCACACGCTATATCTGTGGGGACTTGAAAATTACTATGATCACACACTATCTCTATGGGGACCTGAACATCAGTGTAATCACACACTATATCTGTGGGGACCTGGCATTACTATAATCACACTTTATCTCTGTAATCACTGTGATTTCGAACCCTCTCCTCACCCTCTATCTCTGTGGGAATCTGACCATTATTGGGATTAAACATTATCTCTGTGGGGATTTCAACATGGTTACCATCACACACTGAGGGGACTTAAATGTTACTATAATCACACAGTATCTCTGTGGGACATGAACATCAGCATAATCACACACTATTTTGGAGACCTGTGCATGATTTGAAACACCTACTATCTCAGATGTGATTTTAACATGATTATCATCACACATTATCTCTGTTGGAATCTGGACATCACTGTAATCACACATAATCTCTGTAGTGTCATGGATCTTTGTACATAAATACACACTATCTTTGTAAGGATTTCAACATAATTATCTTCAAAAACTACCTCTGAGGAGACTTGAGAACAACTATTATAATACACTATCTCTGTGTGCACCTATCACACTTTATCTCTGTGGGGGACCTTGGAATCACTATGATTACACTCTATCTGTGTGGGGACTTAGTCATTACTGGCATAAAACATTATCTCTGTAGGGATTTCAACATGGTTATAATCACACCCTATCTCTGAGGGGACTTAAACATTACTATAATATGGTATGTATATAAATAGTATGTACTATAAACAGGTATGTACCCGGAAGATCCCTTAGATCCTGCGGGTACATACCAAAAGACCCCACTAACGAGATTGCAAAGAACCTGGACATCATTCTGGACAAAGCGGAAGAACTAGGGTGGATTACTATTGCAACCAAACGATACTTAAGGCAGTTATACCCAAGGAGACCAAGAATATATTTCTTGCCTAAAATACACAAATGTTTACAAAATCCGCCAATTCGTCCTATTGTTTCAGGATGTTCTTCAATTTTCGAAAACTTGGGCATATATATTGATGCCCAGCTGCAAGCTTTCATGCGAGATTGGCCAACCTATTTAGAGGACACTTCACATTTTTTAAGAAGCGTGACTTCGTTGGATTTACAAACCGAGGAAAGTTTGGCATTATGTACAATAGATGTTGTGTCACTTTACACATCAATTCCTCACCAAATGGGCCTTGAAGCCATAGAATGGGCATTATTACGAATGGATATACCTCGAGAAACAAAGTATCTAATCATGCAACTACTGGAATTCTGTTTACACAACAGCTACTTCGTATGGCAAACTGAGTTCTTCACACAATTAAGCGGTACAGCCATGGGTTTTCCAGGGGCGTGTATTTACGCAAATATCTTCATGGCAAAATTTGAACTGGAGTACATCTTAGAAGATATAACATGGCAAACTGGCCTTCTGTACTACAAAAGGTACATTGACGATATCTTCCTGGTCTGGAAGAAACCAACAGAAGATCTTAAGCGCAACATACAGAGTCTAAATCTAATCAACCCAAGGATCAAATTCACAAGCCAAATTAGCACCACCACTCTTCCTTTCTTGGATGTGCAAGTAAAAATTGAAGGGAATAAAATGAGTACAGAACTTTACAAGAAACCAACTGATAAAAACACAGCACTTCAGTATGGAAGCTTTCATCCTACTACTTTAAAGAATAACCTCCCAGTGTCTCAGTTCATGAGAATAAAAAGGATAACATCGGACGATGCTCAATGTGCCAAGAGTCTTGAAAAACAGAAACAATGCTACCTTAACAGAGGGTATCCAGAAAAGCTAATAGACATGCAAATGGAAAGGGTAAAAACAATTCCTAGAACTGAATTACTTCAAAAAAAGACTAAAGAGTCGAAAAAGAGAATGGTATTCGTATCAAAGTATTCGACAGCAACCAGAGAAATTAAAAAGACGATACTCAAAAGATGGGACATTCTGCAAATGGAGAGTGATTTTGACCACCTTTATGCACAGAAACCGCTTTTTGCATACTCAAGGTCAAGAAACATAAAAGAATTACTGAGTAGACCAGATGATATGGTATTAGAAACATCCAGTCCTAGAGGCACAACTAAGTGCTATAACTGCAAAAACTGTAACAACGTAATCATTGGCAGCAAACTATCCCATCCCAAAACAGGAGAACAGATAGGGCTTAGACACTCGGCAAATTGCAATGCGGAACATGTAGTATACTCGATAAAATGCCCATGTGGACTATTGTATGTCGGTAAAACCGACAGGAAGATGAAAATACGTCTAGCAGAGCACAAGAGTAGAATCCGCAACAAAAATACAACTTCGCCCCTCGCCAGACACTGGATCGAGAAAAACCACACAATAGCGCAAGTTCGTTTTCAGATTATTGAGCAAATTCCACAACGCCTAGGGTTGGACAATGCAAAAATTTTACTCAGGAGAGAAATATATTGGATTTGGAAATTACAAACCATAGTCCCTGACGGGCTTAATGATAAATTGGATATGATATGTTTTCTTTAAATTCCAGGCCAGTATCAATAACTGAGGATTCAGTGAGGGTTGTCATTAGCATAGTGGCACTTAACATTGGTGAGATTATACGTGTCACATTCATCGTAAATTAGATATTATTCATTGATTTGCAATTATAACTTTTTTATAGACACTAAAATATAAAAATATGCAATGTATGGAATCATGTTGACATTTATAATGTTTTCCTCTTTTTTTGCTCCTTTTTCTGTTACTGTCTCACTTTGCTGTCATTAGTTTCTTAAACACCGAATTTGTTTATCCACTTCAGATTATGTATCTATGTGTGGCTCTAAATACCACAGGACTTTTAGACACCATGCACTCGGCATAAACTAGCTATAAGTAACCCCCTTCTAATATGGCGCTCACACACTTGTCCTTACTTCATCACGCGATTGGGTTCGCTGTATTTATTCATATAAACACAACATTAGAGGTTCTCTAGCATTATATAAGGTAAACCGCCCCTATAACGTTATTTCTTTCTGGTAAGCGAGACTATTAGGGAGGTATTTTTTCATCAGCATAGTTCGGTAAGTTTGCAATCAGCGCAAACAAGTTACATATAACCCCCTTTTAACATGGCGCCCGCGCGCGGGAGATTTAGTCCGTTTTCGATAAACATGACCGGTCCGTTACAACAACATAAGAGAAGGACCTAAGGTTCCCGAGTATCCAACGAGGGAAGACGCCGGTACAACGCTACTTCTTTACAGTCTCCGGTAAGCGTTATCAATAGGGAGATACCTTCATTTAGATGAGCGCTGGTTCTAATAACATAATACTAAACGTGTTACGCGTTTATTTGTTTCTTATAGTGCGGGAGAATGTGGAATATTAGCGAGACTCTGGGAATCTGGATAAAGGCTCGCAGGTAAATTAGTTTCAGCCTATATTTAGAAAGGACGGTAATTGTTTACATATAAGACAGGCCATTCATGGTCTTTATTTTCATATTTATTTTCATTAGATTCCTCCAACGCCACAGTTAATACGTCCCTAAATCCACAGGTGAGTGTTTGTTGATTTAAATGGTAAACAACCCATCGTGGTTTGTTTGAGATAAACACCGTGACAGCCCTTTTTGATCAGATTTTCTTTACTATTACCCACAGATAGTTTTTTCAACTACTGGAAGCCAAGGTAATGGTATATAAGTATATTGATCTAATACTGTGCTTGTTATAAGCTTTCAGAATATACAACCAAGCAATTTATATATTTTTTCAGACTCTACAGGAATTTCCTAACACACGTTATCTCTTCTCCAACCAGTTAGTTAGGTAAGGTGATTTAACATCAGTCGCTTTAACACAGAATATTTTTTCAAACGCATCGAAACTAATTTAGGTTTCCTTTTTCTTTCTTCTTTCATAGGCCCCTGACGAAGGGGTGTAAACCCCGAAATGCATTGGGTTGTAAATATAACTGTGTTGTGTAGCAATTGATCAATGTAAAAAAATATGTGTGAAAAGACAATAATTGTATATGTATTGTAATGAACTGTGCTTTATTCATTTGAACTGAAAATGATATAAGTTACAAAAAATTTTTTCGAATTAAAAATATGACAAATGGAAAATTTTGAAAAATATATCTTTTAGTTAGTGCGCACTTGAGTCCTTGTGATCTCGCGATCCCTGGCTACATACATTATTGGGATTAAACATTATCTCTGTGGGGATTTCAACATGGTTACCATCACACACTGAGGGGACTTAAATGTTACTATAATCACACAGTATCTCTGTGGGACATGAACATCAGCATAATCACACACTATTTTGGAGACCTGTGCATGATTTGAAACACCTACTATCTCAGATGTGATTTTAACATGATTATCATCACACATTATCTCTGTTGGAATCTGGACATCACTGTAATCACACATAATCTCTGTAGTGTCATGGATCTTTGTACATAAATACACACTATCTTTGTAAGGATTTCAACATAATTATCTTCAAAAACTACCTCTGAGGAGACTTGAGAACAACTATTATAATACACTATCTCTGTGTGCACCTATCACACTTTATCTCTGTGGGGGACCTTGGAATCACTATGATTACACTCTATCTGTGTGGGGACTTAGTCATTACTGGCATAAAACATTATCTCTGTAGGGATTTCAACATGGTTATAATCACACCCTATCTCTGAGGGGACTTAAACATTACTATAATATGGTATGTATATAAATAGTATGTATTATAAACAGGTATGTACCCGGAAGATCCCTTAGATCCTGCGGGACAGGGCAATTAGTAATTCCTAAGATAAAGGAGGCAAGAATGGGTGGTCGCTCGTTCAGACTCCGAGCAGCACAAAACTGGAACAAACATCCTCCATATCTTAGGTTAGAAAGGTCGGAAGCTAACTTCAGGAAACTACTAAAAACTTATCTGTTCACGGTTTAGTTTCTCCCGTCCGTTTGGAATCGTGCTTTCTGTTTGTCCTCTCACCCAGCCAGGGGACACGCTGAGATGGTGTAACCAGGCGCTTTATAAATTTCCTTATTATTATTATTTATAAATTTCCTTATTAATATTACTATAATCCCACACTATCTCTGTGGGGACCTGGACATCATCATAGACCTGAGCATCAATATAACCTCACACTATCTCTGTGGGGACCTTTTGGGGGCTACACCGACTTGGGGCGTAGAGGTCAGGTGCAGTGGTGGTTCCAGGTGTGTTTTTTTTGTCCTCATCAGGCTCACAGTCTGTTTTCTGAGTTTCTTTTGAACAGGGCTGCTGTTCACAGGAGATCTGGTCTTTGTTGAAGGCATTTATTCAACAAAAGGAGGACACAGTTCCTAGATCAGGGTGCAAAAGTCACCCATAGATCAAGGTGCAAACAGTCACCAACAAGGGTGCAAAAGTCACCCATGTATCAAGGTGCATGCAAAAAGTCACTAAAAGGGTGCAAAAGTCACCCATGAATCGGGGTGCTAACAGTCACCCATATTTTAAAACAAAGAGAAATTAAGAAAGAAGGTAGACTAAAGTAATCCTAGGTTTGAAAATGTCCTAATATGAGAGGGAAAATAATTCTACATCCTCTGCTGCCCTCACACACCCCGGGGGGTGTCATGCTTCATCGTCGGGCGTTTGCTCCTCGTAGGGCTGGCGCTGCAATTCCCTACGGAGCCCCCGAAGGGTCACTTTATCTGAGATATTTTTTGAGGAATGCCGGATGTTGCATGCGTTTGTGTGGGGATTGGGTAAAAGGAGGGTAAATCAATTTATGTGCACGTGATAGTGTAAAAAATGACTGACCCCAAAAGGGCCCATTCCGCCTAGGTGTCAAAAGTCAAGGCCAACATGTTTCGCGCCTCTGTTGCCCGTAGGTCATTGGCGCTTCTTCAGGACCACAATAATAAACAGTGTAGTGCACGTGCTATGATAAGTAAAGAATAAAATGAGAACCCTCTTAACTCAGCCAGGGCGGTTCTGTATACCCTCAAAGTGGTTGCAGCTGCTACATGGAACAACACCTTTGTTGAAGGCAGTCAGTCCTCCCAGGGTTTCTGGTGGTCGCTGGCTGCAGGACAAGATGATTTTTGGTGCAGGATCTCCGGTAACTGCAGATAGGCAGGTAGGGCTGAGTCCATGTCAGTTGTTCTCTGCAATCTCTCCTCGGCTGGGCGTCTTCTTTTGTCCCTTTTTTTCTTAGGTTGCAGGATTTTGTTTTCTTGGTTCAGGACTGTTCCCTAAATACCATATTTAGGGGGTGTTTAGGGGTCTCTGGGTTAGTAGCCAATGGGCTACTTACCTTAGGGTAAATACACCCTTGGTGTGCTCACCCTACATTTGGGAGTGAGCACAATCCCTAATCCTGATTGGGGAGTGCCTGCCATCTGCAAGATGGCTGGTATTGAAGAGTGGGCTTCACCTCACCTCCCCCATCCTGAGGGGGTGTAGTTGGCAAAGGTGGGCACACCTTCTGGGTTGGTTAGTTTTTCACACCTGTCTTCCTACCGAAAAGGAGGGGAGACAGGAAGGGGGCCTGCTCCTGATAGCAGGAGAGGCTGGGGTCACATTACAAAGGCTGCCAGGCCTTTGAAGCTCCGCTGCCACAGATGGCTCTTCCTGACTTGGGGAGGTGCAAACACCTCTCCTCAGGAAAGACTTTGTTTCTGGGCTCAGGGAGCAAAGGCTCCCACCCTAGGGGTCCAGAAACATGTCTCGTGGTGGGAGGCTGGTGTGTACCAGTCAGGGAACCCACCAGAGGCTGGTCGTTTTTCAGGGGGCATCTCTAACATACCCTCTGTGCCCATTTTTCATTAATCCCACAATGGCATCAGTGTGGGTTTAATGTGCTGAGAAGTTTGATATCAAACTTCTCCGTTTTCAGTGTAGCTATTATGGTGCTGTGGAGTTCGTAATGACAAGCTCTGAGCACCATGTACTCTTAATGGCAGCACTGCACTGACAATGTCTAGAAATGGACTTAGACACTGTAGCGGTACAGGTCTTCTGCATCTGTACCCTCACCACTGGTATAGGGTTGTAGGCATGGCACACAGGGATGTGCACCATGTCGACTCTTCTAGTTCTGCACCAAAAGACGCAGCCTGCAATGGCAGTGTGTGTGTGTGTAAAGGTACAGGGCCTCTAAGCCTGGCACAATAAGTGCTGCAGCCCTTAGAGGTATTCCATGGTCACAGTGCCCTTGGTACCTGTGGTATCATTTACCAGGGGCTGACCTGTGGCTAGAAATGCCAATTGGGTTACTTTTAGAGAAAGAACACAGGCCCTGGGAACCCGATTGGCAGGGACCCAAGGTACATCAAGTCAAAGTGCATCAGTAGTCTGGCAAAAAGTAAGGGTTTTACTGCAACAGAAACTCACTTTCCTACATATTGGTAGCGGGGTCAAGCTGATAGGTATGGGCTGCGGGTCTCAGCTCAACTTACTATACTAGCTTGAGCTAGGGCCACTGCTGACATCTCTTAATTCTTTCTCCCTATCTTCCTTCTCCAATTAACATACCCTCGCATTCAAAGTGTTCTTGTGTGTCTGCACACCCTCCACATTCTCAGTTACTTTACGGGTCAGATTTGTGGCACTGAGTTTTAATCCTTGTGATCCAAAGCAGTGCTTTAATGGAAATGCAGATGTGCAGGTACTCACTATTTAGAGTGCCTGTTTGCTCCTGATACACGTTGGCACCCTCCAATTAAATGCATTCCAGAGGAGCTGCAAGTGCAGGTATTCTGCCTTACAAATTGAAGAAGTGGAAGTAATCAATACCGGAAAGACAGTAACTGCCCAATTAAAGCTCTGATCTACAAATAATGAAAGCATGCAGAGAGCATGGAGCCTATGGGTGAAATGGAGTCTGTCTTTTGGCAATCATCTAAAGAATGATTTGGAGGAGAAATAAGAGAGGCTAGACAGACTTCTTTTTTAAGTCTGTAACACTTAAATCTCTAGCAATTAAGTAATCTCCCAAGCTTCCACCCTGTATTGATTTTTATTCCTAGACTCCTTCCCCAAAGCTTTCTCCACAGCATTTTATTCCAGTCTTCCGTATCCTTTCTAAGGATAAAATCTCGACTGGGTGAAATCATATGCTGCAATATATGACTGAAAGTTGTTCGTTGTCAAGGAAGATTAAAATATGGATCAGCTGGGAACCAAAAGTGGGGGACAACTGTCATTGTGAAGTGCCTCTGCACGGACTGCAGGACACACCTGCACAATGCTGGTCAGGCCATCCTAAGCATGATGACTATTATTTTAGATAGCGCACTGCTCACAACGGAAGCCTAAATGTGTCAAAAATGTATGCAACCGACAAGAAAATATAAATCACAACCAATGGAAAACATTGTATATTAAATACTACACGTCAGTAGACCAATAAGAAGTAATGAATTTCATCTCAGGAAAATAAGGGACACCACAGGTTTTAGTAATTGTTCTGAACATTTTTCCCACTTGTTTATAAACTCAGAATGAAGCTAATGTGGCACTCTGGTATTTTGCATGTTCTGCCACTTTTGGCTTTTCCCCATATGCAGTTTGTCCTGTTTTCCTGCCAACATATGCCCGGTGAAAACAACTAAGGTATATGACAGTTGCTCAAAATTGTAGTCACAAGTTAAACTGAAACTCTTGTTTCAGCCATATCGGGATTTTGGCAAACATGTCAGGAGGGTTTAACTGGTGAATTTTACCCAACTCCAACTGTCCTACCACTGTCATATGCATGTTGTTGAAGGAGGCCACTAAATTGATACAGAATGTTTGTCAGATCGAGAGTTAACAAAATTTGAGAAAAATGCAATTTCACTTATAATTATCTCTCAGTCACTTATACTGAAGCCCTTACTTTCAACAGGGTTTACTTTTAATCTGTTGCATTTTATTTGTACTTGTTTCAAAAAATGTAAACTGAATTATGTAATTCACCAGAATGACTGATCACAATTAAGAGTGTGCAGAAGTATTTTTACAATGTTAGCAAAAGTTTATGAACAGCCCTACAACTCCACAGATTTTGTGAAGGTTTCCGCTTTGCCACAACATTATTGATGTTAATATCCAGGTCTCTCTCCCGTGTCAGAATGAGATGCTGGCTTGCACTAGGATATATAATGTTGTAATCAGTAAATATTTACATAGAACTTCCCATACCAAATTAGAAGAGCTAATTCGCTTTGCATTTTAAAAAGTCTCCAAATGTCTAAATTTGAGTTTGCAGTAAATACAATATGGAGACTTATTTAAAAGTTCTGTCTCAGTGGAAGGGCAGATCATACTGAAAGTCTTGTTTGAAGTGTTTTGTAAGAGCTCTATAGATATCTCATTCTGGGATTGCACTGAACATAGCACTGAAGTACAACTCTGTATTGCCAATGTTCTAGGGATGTCTCATTATATGAATCAGTGGTGTAGCAGAGGCACCAGGGTAATTAATGCAATCAAGGAAAGTGGGCCCCTCTCGCTTAGGGGACAAAGGCAGCTGGGATTGGGATGAAAAAGAAGACTCGCAATGATGAGTCTGAGTGCCACTGCACCTGCTGCATTAATGCTATTTGTGTCCTGTACTGCAACACAGGTTAATGGATTAACCCCTTCGACAGACCTCTATTGATGTCGTCAGACGTTCCAGAACAGGACTATTTTGTGCTTGATTGTTAAGTACAGTAAGGTGTGACATTCTCAGGACAAGAAAGATCCCTTGTGGTCATCAAGGTACATTTCAAAAGGGTGAACTTCTCTACTTTAGCATTGTACAGGAGTATCTGGACATGTGTCAGGATGTGATGTAAACTTCACTACACATGTTCAACAGCTGGCTGCCTTGATTCTGAAGTCTGCAATGATTGTCATTTTGCTGCGTCTTTACAGGGAGACCTTATGGAGTTATCACTTCTTTAGACCCACATTCTTGGAGGTACTGATTTCGTGCTTCTCAGAAGACGATGAATGTGTGAAAAGAACCCACCAGAATAGCAAATGTCTTACCTTCGTTAACAATCTTTCTAATGGATATTTTAGCTACCTGTAGATTTTTCAATGACTTGCATGCATCCCTGTTCTGAGGAGTGGTCTTGTGGATTTAGGTGAAAGGGTCCTGTCAGGAGAGTGATGTATTAAATAGGGTGGTTATGTGACCTAATACAGTCACTAATATCTTTTAGACTACACATTAAATGGAATGAAGAATGTACAATGTTTAATTCACGGGAAAGACACAGAAAAAAATGACAATAGTCTAAAGAAAAATAATTTGCTATTTAGGTATTGCATAGAATTAAATGCTGCATGAGATTGCCCTTTTTGCTCTCTAAGAATTGTTCCTTATTATATGAATGGCTGCAATCATTATGTCCACTTGGGTGTTTTCACAGGTTCTATTGGTTCAAACAAGAGAGTCTAGACAAAACGTGATACTTTCTCTGCCGCAAGTAACCAGCTTTTGTGTGACAAGAATTTATATATGTCTATCTGTCTATCTGTCTATCTATCTATCATCCCTAGGGAACTACACCAATGTGGATTGGCTGACAGGGAGTTAGCTGGCACGAAGGAGTGACACCACTGTGGAACCTCTTCCTTTTTAGTCAGTAGACAAGTCGAAATTTTGTGATAATGGTTACTTTAACCTTATAATTTAAGTTGACACTCCAATGAGTGCAACTAATCCTTACCATAAGTCGCAAGAAGGACCACTGAGTTAGGCTATACCATTGATTGATGAGTGAGGGGTACTTTACAGACTCATAGCACTACATGTGTCATGCCCCGTTGATTAATCTGAAGATTGATGGAGCACACACAGCCACTCAGGTAAATTCCTAGTAGAGCTGCGATAGTTAGTGTTGGATTTGGCCTCGTGGCGTGGTTCCCCCCCGCTACTCAGCTCCCCGTTAGCCCAGCTCTGTACTTAGAAACCCCTAGCTACCCTGCCCATGTCCGACCAAACGCCACCGGCCCGCATCGGCCTGTCCCCGACCACCTTCCCAGCAGGCGCGCCCCAAACCCACCAGGCCCCATAGGCCCACCGGCAGCCATTTTCACTTCCCGAGATCCCTGACTCCGTGGGCATAGCATGACCCCAGCCCCAGCGCAGCTTAGGCTCCAGATGCGCCAGCCCCCATTGGGAGGGTGAGGGCTACCCTAGTGAGAAGAGACAAGGAGTTTCTATGGCACCTCCGGCCTCCCTGAGAGACCGGTTTCTGTCACACCTCTGGCCTTCCCCTGGGGGCCAGTTTCGATTGCACCTCTGGCCTCCCCAAGTGCTGGCTCCAGACCTGCTGGGCGTCTGGGAATTCCCGGACGCATCCTCAAAGGGATCAAAGGACCAACCACCGGACCTCGCCCACGGGCCTCCCCCAAAACCTCGGACCTCTGCCTGGGAGGATCCGGACATCAAAGGGCCACTGGACTATATCAAGGACCGCCCCTGAACTAGCAGGCAGTTCTATCTTGGACAAGGAAGCCCTGCTGATCTGATCGCGGCTGAACTGAACTTGGTAAACTCTTCGAGCCCTGCTGACGCTGTCGCGGCTCATCCCTGGAACTGGAACATCCGAGCCTTGCTGACCTCGTCGCGGCTCAAGCTTTGAAACCCTGAAGATCTGCATCGAACATTCTGAACCCTGCTGACGTGGTCGCAGCTCCTCACGAACTAACCTCCGGATCGAGCTCTGCTGACTTTGTCACGGCCCGAGGAGTACTCTAGTCCGGCTGGACTATCGACGCTACCAACACGAATTGAGTCATCCTCAAGTGAGTAAGACCTCCAGTGCGACTACCATCTTCCGTAACCCCCCGGCTCGAGGATTGAGAGCTGTGCGCAGGGTACGCTACGTACTGGCCAAGGAGACTAAGACTGTCTCGCTACCCTTTCCCTGAAACCTTGAGACTCTGGCGATCCCTTGATCGTATGTACATAAGAGTGCTAATTCTTTTACCTGTTTATAAAGAAGTTGATATCAAAAACCCACGGTGTGGTGTCTGTTCATAAGTGTGGTGTGGTCCTCGTGTGTACGATTCAATACTTGAGGTCTCCCCCGGCGGGGATCTCTCGTTAAGGCTCGGCATTATTGGCGGGAGAGGCGGGTCACGGAGGAGTCGGGTAGACATAACCTGGCCTCTGGGATCGCCCTTCCAACAGTTATTATATGGCTAGGGAGAATTGGTTTGATGCGACAAGGGTATACATGGGTAATGTAGTCTCTCGAAACAGCCTGAGGGGAACGGCTGACACTGCAGCAGCTCTTTCGCCTTCCGTGCCATGAGGGGAAGACGGCATTGCTTCACATCCTCTTTCCCGAGCCATGAGGGGAATGGCGTGGAAAGAACTACATCCCCCAGCAGCCCCTTGGAGCGGGTGCAGGGAGGCTGCGTCACAGCGGCCCTGAAAGGTGCGCAGGCAGGATGCTCTGCGGGACACTCTCTCAAAACAGCCTGAGGGGAACGGCTGATACTGTGGCAGATCTTTCGCCTTCCGTGCCTTGAGGGGAATGGCGGCATCGCTTCACATTCTCTTTTCCAAGCAGTGAGGGGAACGGCGTGGAAAGAACTACATCCTCCAGCAGCCCCTGGGAGCGGGCGCAGGGAGGCGGGACCCAGCGGCCCTGAAAGGCACATAGCCCTCACATACCGCGGAAGGCACGCGGGTGAGGCCGGGCTAAGCCCGGGCAAAGGGTGGGCCGTCAGGGGCCAGAAGTGGACGGGCCGGGCCATCCCTCTAACGTTTTCAGCATTAACGGCTTTGGCATCAAGAGAACTGCAGAAAGGTACTGTCCCTGTTTTTGTATGCAAACTTGTATCGGGAGGCACAGAAGTCTTTAAAAGAAGTACTTTCCCTAGCGGTGGAGATACTATTGTTCCTTTTATAATGGCAAGGAGGCGGGCAAACAAACCTCTGTTGGACAAAACATGCACTACCATAGATACTCTTTTAGTAAAAGCAGTTAGTGCTTTCTCAGAGGAAATTAACCGCACGGAGAGAAGCTTGTCTATGGGGTCCAGTATTATACATGGGGATAAGTCTAATGAAGGCTCCATTTTGACTAACGAAGAAAGATTAACCATCTCAGAATCACCTATTATTGGGCAGGATGTAAATGGTTGCAGTGCAGGAGTGAATGATATTGCTGATGAGCCCTCTCGTATTTCCAATACACCTACCCTATCTATACTGGCTGCCTCACTTAACGTTTCCCCTACCCCGTCACCAAAAAGTAATGGAAACAAAAATAAAACAACTACACAGGGCACCAACAAGGCCAAAAAAGACAAGAAATATCCAACACGAGGTTACAGCAACGGTAAACACAAAATTAAAACAAGTTCAAGATCCTGCACTGAATGTAACATCCTTAGAAGCCATCTTTGACAAATTAACTGTACTACTTAGGCCACTCCATGATAGGATCGATAACATAGCTAGGGAAGTTAACAAATTAACCGGAAGTATTGAAAAAATCTATGCTAGGGTTGAGAAGGGCAACCCGAGCGGGACTGCTAGCAAAGAGATCCCTATAGTGGTAACCAATAATGGTAATAATTTACCAGCCCCCGATCCAACTAAACCCAATATGGAGGGCATACCCATAGGTAATTCAAATTTTGGTGAAGTACTGAAGGGAATTTATACACAGAATAGAGTTGAACACATTATTATACCTAACGAGGGAATGGACCATAGCGAGAAATCAACCGCAAGACTCAGTAATGCCCCCAGCTTAGAGACTACTAGAGTAGATACTCCAGTCCTTATGCCCTCTAAAGTTAACAAAGTACCTTTATCTATTGACCTGCCACCAGAATGTGGGGCCTATGTCGCATTCCTAGTAAATGTACCTAAACTTGGAAAAGACCAGGGTGAAAACCATGCTGCACTTAAAAATAAAACTCTACACTGGTTGTCAAACAATTGTGGCTTCCCGATGATGGGGACAAATCAGATTTTGATGACACAACAAGTGGGATGGATTGGCTCGCTTAAGAAAAAGTTTGCGGGAGACTGTATCATCATTAACTTTAAAACCCCAGGTTCAGCACAGAATACCCTTGAAAATGCTCCTCCACCGTCCCAGCTGGAGTATAATCCTGCCATTAGGATACTTTTACAGACACCTAATGATGTGTAGTAACTAAGGTAGACCGGTTCACAATTTTTATTCCACCAAACAAGCGCCACCGCCCCCAGTATGAATATCCCCTTTTACAACAGATACCAGGCATTAAGATCAATGGAAGATGATTGGCTTACATTACAAGTAGGAAAAACGCAGAACCCTACACCAACAAGGAGCAGGGAGACTAAAGAACAAAGAATGGTTTAAGATACTAGTCGGTTGTTTACTACTTACTTGGCTAGTGAAATACAAGATATAAATGTAGGGCGTCAACCAGATACACAGATACTAGTTAGCGATGTACGGGCACAATTTACATCTGAAAAGAGCCCGAACATTGCGTCCCCAACAAATAAGCCCGATATAGTCAACTGTCCTGAAGGATATATTATCATGACGTGGAATATAGATGGGCTCAAAAGGAAATTGGGTACACCATTCTGGACAGATTTCATTACTTCCACTTATGATATTATTTGCTTACAAGAGACCTGGTATAGAGATTCGGTTTATATAGAGGGATATACTTAAAACTGGGTAAGCGCTATTGATTCTAAATCAGGTAGGGCAAAGGGTGGTCTCCTGATCCTAGTTTCAAATAAACTAGCAGAATGCAAAATTGTAGGGTGTATATCAACAGGCCTCTATTGCCAGTTTAATGAGGCTCCGATTTCATAAAGGGAAGGACCTGCTTCTAGTTAATTACTATAATAACATCTTTAGTAATAACAGGGGTAGTATAATTTACAATCTGGAAAAAGAAATTGACAGGGATTTGCTAGTATCAAACAGACAAGCCATCATAGTCTGGGTTGGTGATTTTGATATTCAAGTATGTTCGTTGGTATCCACTAACACATGTGGTTTTATGAAGGGTCATAGCATAGAGGATAATGTCGATTACTTGCACTTTCCCCACGGCGAGTATGGTACAGCCCTATATTTTTTAATAGCCAAGTTTGAACTTGAACTTTTGAGTTGTAACATGACTAGGGAAAATATTATATGCCCAACCTTTACTGGCAGAAATGCTTCTACTACTATTGACCATGTTTTAATTTCCAGTAACAATAATTATACCAATCTATGGATAACAGAACAGGTAGTTAGTGACCACAACAGCATTTCACTATCGCTGTTGTGTTGGGGGAATAGACACCTAACTAAAATTAATTGTGTCACTGACATTACTCCCATAAGACTAACGGGATGAGGATAAAGTGGGCAGGAATTGAACCACAAAAAAGCCAAGGGGACGTGATTGCCAAATTTAGAGGAGAAATAGACTATTGCCTTAGTGATGAGGTAAATCCAGCGCCACTGATTTCTAGCTTTCTTAGGATAAACAAGTCTATAGAAGGGATATTCACGAAGAAATACAATGTAAAGAAAAAAGCACATGTAGGATGGTTTGTTAAGAATCGTACCCGGGCCCTTCATAGATTGAAGCGAGCACTGGGAATAAAACCACGGAACAAAGTACATAAAAAGGAATTACGTTTTAACTACAAGCAAAAGATTGAGGCAAGAAAGAAAGCACTGCAAGGCGCAGCCTGGGACAAACTCAATTTAGCAGCAGCAACCAACAATAGCAAACTGTTCTGGGAGACAATAAATGGCCCGTTTTTAAAGGATGATTGCCACCCAGAACTTACTTCATTTGTAGGTTGTCATGCATGGATCGAACATTTTACTAACATTTTGAACCCTGACAAAATTTAGATTAATTTGCCCATTGCCTCCACCTGGCCCACCTTACCTTTATCGATTATTATTAAAGAAGTGTACGAAGGTCTAGTGGATAGCAAAGGGGGCAAAGCACCAGGGCCAGATGTGGTGCCTATTGATTTATACAAGAATGAAATGCATTTGTGGGCCCCGATCCTAGTTAGGATTTTTAATTTCGCTGCAGAAGGCCATTTTCCACCATCCTGGGCACAGTCATTGCTTAAACCCCTTTTTAAGAAAGTCTCAAAATCTGATGCCTGTAATACCGACCCATATCGTTGCTGGATTCGTCCATCAAGGTAATGAGTAGGATCCTGTTGAAGAGGCTCGAATTATGGGCCTTAGACAACAAGTCCTCTCACCGGCACAATATGGGTCTAGGAAGGGCATGGGCACTTTAGAACAGTGCGTCAATCTTGATCTTCCTATAATTAAATATACACCGGTGAAAGGGGTAACTTGTTTTTATGCGTTGCAGACTTAAGTAGCGCCTTTGACCTCGTGGACCATTCTATACGCGGAATACACTATTAGACACAGGTGCCCCAAAAGAAATAGTTTATTTTTTGGCAAGAGTCTACGAGAGACTTTCTAGTAGTGTGCGCTATGTACCTGCAGGGTAATGTACTCCCCTTTTTTGTGTAAAACAGGGCATCGGGCAGGGTTGCGTCCTGGCTCCACTTTTGTTTTCTTTATTTATTAACCAAGTTGACGCAGTACTAAGACAGATACCCGCGGATGCCCCATGATAGACGGACAGCCTGTTCCAATTTTATTGTACGCAGATGATGCGGTTTTATTGTCAAATACCCCAAATGGCCTTCAGCATCTTATTAATAATTTTATATTATTTATCAATGGCAGAAAGCTTTTAATAAACCAATCTAAGACCGTTGTAATGACATGTGGAAAAATAACATCTAAAACTAATAAGGCTTTTTTGAGAAAACAAAAATGCATCCGGTTAAAACATTTTGTTACCTTGGAATAACATTTGCAGGAAATGGGAAATAGGCGAATATGATAACATTCAACCCAAAATGAGTAGGAGTACAAATAGTATATTTAGATTTTCATCAAAAGTGGGAGCCCGAAGAATTAAAGATATGGTGGCCATTTATAACACCAGGTGCGTACCATCTGCACTTTATGGCGCAGGTATCTGGGGCCACCACTTTGAAAAGACACTACAGACAGATGAAAATAGTTTCCTTAAACTTTTTAGTGAGTGTCCCACCATCAGCCTCTATAGAATTGATCGACCAGGAAGTGGGTCTTAATTACATTTCTGATTTAGCCACCCTACGACCTTTGTTATTATGGTGCTCTATTTGGTAGAAAGAGTAAACTCTACTCACTCAATACATTATTAAAGATTGTCTAAAGCTTGATTATTGTATGCGTATCCCCTGGTTAAATTTGATCCACTACTGGTTTAATTTTCTGTTTAAATGTAATATCCATACAGATCCGGATCAAGCAGCTCTAATTCCTAAAAAAGAACTCAAAGATACCTTTTTGGCCCACAAAAGGGAGACATGAGGGAGACGTATTGGTGAACAACGTACCCTTGTATACTACCAACAAATAAATCTCAAAGTTGGTTTTCAGGCATATTTGACTAATGTGACAAAAATGTCCCATCTGTTTGTCCTGACACGCCTGAGGTTAGGGATTGTTCATCATCTCATGGCTTTCCCGATTATGAAAAAAAGTGCCAATTCTATTTGCCGATGCGACAATATGTCTAAACAAAGTTGCAGCCATTTCTTACTGCTTTTGTAAATTTTACCTTTTTACTAGGAAATTTTATCTGAAACCTCTGTTTTTAAAATATAATGTTCGATCTACTAAGAATGCTATGAAGATGGTATCCGCCTTGGAAAGCACGGACTTTCGCTATTATGCGGCATCCTATATTCTAAAATGCATTGCTATTAGAAAATCCATCATTTTTTAAAAATTTGTATAGTATTGTTGGAAACTAGCGCACTCTGCACTTTTGCATAAATTGTACAAGAAGGAATACTGTTGGCATGTGACACTTTATAGCATAATTTGCACATATTGTACAATGCTTGCACTTGCCACTTTTTGCAAAGTTTGTACATTAGAAAGATAAGTGTAGTAGATACCTTAATGTGGAATTTCTGCACTAGGAAATCTAGAGTATATTAAGCACTTATCACTTTATTGTGTAATTTGTACATGCTGTATAATATCCATTGTAATTTTATGAAATGTATGCATTTGCACAATATTGGACATATATTTGTATTTTGCACAAATGTATAATATTTACCTTGACCAAATAGTTGTTCTTAAGTATCGATTATCTTGAGAATGTTACTGTGGCTGTTACTGATTTGTTTTATATGTGCTTATATGGTTGCTGTCGCAAACCAAATAAAGCTTATTGAAATGAACTGGGTAATGTAGTCCCTGAATACAATAAGGAACTGCATCAGATAAGTGAAGAGATCAGTTGAGGCTCATAAGTCTGCCCGAAAGACCCAGATTTTTTTTAATATAATGGTGTGTATATAGTTGTACAAAATATGGCTTTTAATATGTACATAAAATAAAATATTAAATATTAAATATATATAAAATAATGATATTTATTTAAAAAAAATAGATTTAATATACATTTTAACAAATATAACAGAAACATGCTTAAAAAATTAAAACATATATACATAATTTATATATATATATTTACTTTAAAACAATTAAACTATTATAGATCTATATATAAATACCAATTATATAAAATCTATTAAAAACATTCAATTATAAATTAAAATATTAAACTATTTAAAACTTTAAACTAAAATTTCCCACTCCAGTCAGTGCAACATTAGGGAAAGTGTTGGATAGCAGAGGGGTAAAACCTACTATTTCAACTCCAGTGAGTGCAACAGTAGGGAAAGTGTTGGATAGAGGAGGGATAACATTTACTATTCCCACGCCAGTCAATGCAACAAGAGGAAAAGTGTTGAATAGCGGACGGGTACAAATTACAATTACCACTTCAATGAGTGCAATAGTAGGTAAAGTGTTCGATAGCGGAGGGGTGAAAATTACTATTCCCACTCCAATGAGTGCAATACTAGGAAAATTGTTGGATAGCGGAGGGGTAAAATTACTATTCCCACTCCAGTCAATGCAACAGTAGGGAAAGTGTTGGATAGCGGAGAGGTAAAAATTTTGATTCCGACTCCAATGGGTGCAACAGTAGGGAAAGTGTTGGATAGCGGAGGGGTAAAAATTACTGTTCCCACTCCAGTGAGTGCAACAGTAGGGACATTTTGGGATAACGGAGGGGCATTTACCTAATTTAGATATTAAAATACCCATATAAAAACATGTTTTATTTAGTTATACTGTACAGTGGGGAACTGGACATGTTTATAATCAGACACTATCTCTCTGGGGACCTGGGCATGTCTATTATCACACACTATCTCTGTGGGGACCTGGACATCTCTATATTCACACACTATCTCTGTTGGGAACTTGCCATGTCTATAATCACACACATTCTCTTTGGCAACCTTGGTAATATTATAGTCACATACCATCTCTATGGTGACTTGAACCTTCCTGTAATTACACACAAGCTCTGTTTTGGCTTGCGCATCATCAGCTTCGCATTCTCCTTATGGGGCTTTGTGAAAACTGATAAGTAGTAAAGTTAAACATTTGGTCTAAGTTTACATTGTTGAGACAGAAAAGTAGAAAAGTTCATTTTTTTTGGTATAAGTTTACCATTATGAATCGGACCCTATTTTAATGAGGACTTCAACACAATCATCTTCATGCACTATATCTATGGGACTTATACATCGCTATAAGACACTATCTTTGTGGGGGCTGAAAAAAACTAGTATACATTACTATCTTTGTGAGGACTTGAACATCACTATAAAAACATATCACATTTGTGGGGACTTAGGCATTCCTGTAATAAACGCGAGCTTTGTTTCCACTTGAATCATCAGAGGTGCCACGAGGCACAGCGTTAACACTGATTTGCATGTAGCTGGGTCTGAACTAGGGTGGCAAAGTGAGCTAAAGAACAATGATGTATTCAACCCAGATCTGTGACTGGGGGTGAGTGGCTGAAAAGTTTCAACACACCATCCATAATCTCCTTGTGAGTGCTTTGTGCACCCTAAGTTGGCAGGGTATGCCCAGACGTGGGTCCCTTGCTCACTTTGCCACTTTATTCAAGCTAGCCTGGCTGATTAGGGGGTGTTATCTGAAACCTGTCCCAGGATTCTTGTTTTTGGTGCAGGCAAGACCTAGCTTGGCAGTTCGGGCTGGACTGTTTCCCTGAGGCACAGGGTCAAGACTGATTTGCATATAGTTGGTGGCGAAGTGAGCTAAAGAACGATGATGGATTCAACCCAGATCGGTGACTGGGGTGAGTGACTGAAAAGTTTCAACACTCCGTCCGTCATCTCCTTGTGTTTGCTTCGACTTGAACATCATCACATTCTCTATATGGGGCTTTGTGAATATTGAAAAGTAGTAAAGTTAGACTTTTGGTCTGAGTTTACCTTTGTGAATCGGGCCCTATTTTATTGAGGATTTAAACACAATCACCTTCATGGACTATCTTAAACATCGCTATAATAACACACTATCTTTGTGGGGACTTGAACAACACTGTAATAACACACTATCTTTGTGGGGACTTGAACATCACTATAATAACACACCATCTCTGTGGGGACTTGAACAACACTGTAATAACACACTATCTTTGTGGGGACTTGAACATCACTATAATAACACACTATCTCTGTGGGGACTTGAACATCTCTATGATAACACACTGGGGCATATTACCAAGCAATAGCGATAATTATCGCTATTGCTTGGTTAGAGACAAAAATTTACCGCAGCGCTGCGGCGATTTTTACTTCAAATAAACCTTGGTATTACCAAGGTGTAACGCAAATGCGGTAAAAATCGCCGCAAAGCATGAATATCGCTGAAAAGTCAGCGATATTCATGCATTAGCAAGCTAATGCTCTTAGCCATGTTATCCACCTCCCATTGGATAACATGGCTAAGAACTGTTCTGGGCAGGTGTTAGCTTTTGGAGATATTCCCGCTTAGCGCGAATATCTCCATAAGTTGGTAATAGGAGATAGCGATGTTAGCGACTGTTTTTTAGTCTCTAACATCTTGGCACGCCCACTTTGCATGTCATTAGTGATAAATATCACTGACATGCAAAGTGGGGCCCAAGATGGTCGCTATCTCCTACTAGGTGTCGCTAACTGGTGTTAGCGGCAGCTAGGTAATAGGAAGATAATTTTATCTCCGCTTTCTTGGCTTTTACAGCCAAAAAAGCGGAGATAAACCCCCTTGATAATATGCCCCACTATCTTTGTGGGGATTTAAACATCACTTTAATAACACACCATCTCTGTGGGGACTTGAATATCACTATCATAACACACCATCTCTGTGGGGACTTGAACATCTCCATGAGAACACAGCATTTCTGTGGGGACTTAAACAACGCTATAATAATATACCATCTCTATGGGGACTTGAGCATTTTTATAATTACACACAACCTCTGTGTGGACTTGGACATCATTAGCTTCACACTCTTTATAATGGGATTTAAGCTTTGAATGTACACACTATTTCTATGGAGACTTAAACACAATGATCTTCACCCACTATCTCTGTGGGGACTTGACATTCTATTTTGACAAAAATGTAAGCAGCTAATCAACCTCTGGTTTCCACTTGATCATATTCCATGGTTCCATATGTTAATTTCCTTATGTGCTAGTTCCCTTATCTCCTAGGAGTTTAAGCACTAATAAATAGGTTAAATACAGCTTTAAGTCTCTTTCTTTAAGCATGATATGATATGTTCTGGCACATTAACATAATCTGTCTTTAATGCATACCCCTAGTATATCTGCAGCAATTCATATATGAATAGATTATAATGTTTTTTGTGTATATTGTTGATAAAATAAACATTTAGCCATATTCCATCGTCTGTATTCAATCAAAAATAGTGTTGCGGACTAGGTCCCCACAAGGATGGTAGCACATGTTCAAGTCCCCACAAAGATGGTGCTGTGCGCGCGATTAAATAATAATATATTTGCAGATTTGAGAAAGGTTAGTCCCCACAAGGCTGGTATTCACACATAGTCCCCACAAGGATGGTAATACGTGTTTGTGTGTACATGTGTGAGTGTGAGATAGGGTGCACGTGTTATGCGTATCACCCAATGCTGGTAAAATCCTGTCTCTGCCATAATTCTCCTCACACTTCAACTGTTATTACCACTGACCTGGAGGCACAGTCGACCATAGAGGGAGGGTGGCTAACCCCCTCCCGTGGGTGGCAGACAAAAGGGCACAGTAGCAATAGGGCCTATTCTTGCACCAATAAAAAAAGGTCAGTGGGTGACTGGGAGGTTTGAGCTCAAAAGGCCCATACAGGAAGAAGGGACGGGGTCACAAGCATGGCCTATACGGCGGCTAGGACAAACCATTCCAAGCTTCATTGCCAGAAGAAATTGATGTTGCCACCATACGAGATGCCACACTTGAAGATGTAGCCATGTGGTTCATCACGCGAGCGGAGCAACCACCCCAGCTGTGTGGCTATGCGTTTACAGAGGCACATCTCTGTGAGGACAGAGTTGCAGAAGGGAAAAGGCTGTGAGCCACACTAGTTTTGGCAGCGGGATAGCGGAGGACGAGACGCGCACGAGAGACATCAAGGTTACCAGTGCCTGAGCATAGCTAGCAAGATTTCAGATTGCTATGTGTGATATGTTCATAATTTTCAGTAACTATGAGTGACATTTCAATGACTATGAGTGACACTTTCTCCCAAGTAAGATGAAGCAATGGGAAACATAGAGGCTGTATTATTTTGTAAAGACTTTTAGCTTACCCTGATAAAAATCTTTAACCTCTTGGCTGCTAATGAGAAGGGTAACTCGTCATGGACTTTCCATTGATTTCAATGGAAATTATATGAGAGGAGTAAAATAGCCTTAGCAGTAAAGGGGTTAATAACTGAGCAGCCTACCGTCCAGGGTCGGCCACGCTGCCCGCTACCTGCAAGTTCAGTGGCACCAAAATCACTGGCGCTAAGTCAACCCTGCCCAAAACGAGTTGGTGCGCTTTCGCACAAAATTACTGAGGCAGACTGCGTCACTGCACAGATCTCGGTTACACAGCTGCAAACAGATACGGATCACTGCTGCGCACTTTTAAAGGCATAACAAGTTAGGTACAATTCTAGGAATCATTCACAGTACCGTACTTATTTACCAAGTGAGCTGGTGCAGCGGCAATAGGCCGGTCATGGCTGCCTACAGTCATGGACTCTTACTCCCTCTGCAACCAATGCAAGGCCGCATGATTCTGGTAGGCACTGTACACTCAGTAAACTGGTGACAGTGCTATGGGCTTAGAAAGTCCTGGTTCACTCTCAGCCTGGCTGTGGGCGTGGGGTAGGCTGAGGTTGATCAATCCGGTTGTGTTAGGATCAATATAATTAATATACACCACTGCTGGGCAAGCGCCTCTTACATCATGTTGCCAACAGTCTCTTTCACGAGTCTGCCACTGGTAGCAATAAAATCAGTTCCAGTCGGGTACCATAACCACCGCAGTGCCATGATTGCCCACTGTATATGTCAAATCCTGCCGCCCATTGGCTACACAACCGATTTGTTCTCATAAACACAGTGGGTGGGAACAGAGAAAGCAGCCCAAACACTGACTCCATTGGGCAGCCCAGACACTGACTCCTGGTGTCAGTCAACAAAAATATTCAGCCACAATGTGTCCGGTGCATGTAATGGGGTGTACACATTGTAGCAGCTAACAAAGCTGTCTGTGTGCAAATAAGTCTACCCCTAAGTTGCCAGGAGAAGCGCGAAAAGTGCATTGCTACTGCAGCTTTCTCAGTGTGGTACATTTTAGCAGCTCTCCAGCTACACAGAGGAGGCTTTATAATGCATGATATTCAATTTCAGTGCGGTGATGCGCACCATCACACTAAAATACGTTAGCCTATCACCTGATGCGTGGTACTTGGCAGGGCTGCCTGAGGCAAGCATCAATATGGCGATGGAGGTTGGTATGATGCTGGCTGTGGAGGGAAGAGCATGGAGATGGTTGTCATGAGGCTGGAATAGTTTGGCCTTCCCGGAACCCAGACCCAACTACTGACATGTTTGGTAGGAGCGGGTGTGGGTTGGAGGCTTCACAGCACTTAATAACTGCTGTGCCTACACTGTGCTTTAGGGCCTAAAAATGGTGTGGTGTGCTGCGTTGGAAAGACACGGACTGCCCCATCCTTATAGCCAGGGAGTGAAAGGTCCAAAGACGGCTTAGGCAGAGTCCAGCCTATAGATTCCTGGGTTAAGTTATTGACCAGGTCTATTTTCTGGAGGTTTCCATTATGCAGAGCTGGGCCTAGAAAGGGGAGCGAGTGATTGCCAATGAGCAGATTGGCCCAACATCAGTGGGACCAGACCATGGGCCGGTAATTCCTTGCACCCAGGGTTGGATTGGGATGAAAAATCGGCCTGGGCACGCGAAAAAAAAGTGGCCCTCATTTTCATATTGTCTTTCCACAAATCACTGCTTTGGCGAAATTTTATTTAAAAAATTGAGGGGAGTAAAAACAAAAAAATCATCGGATTAGTTTACACTGGAAAACAAGTGAGGCCACTTCTGCTCAGGCCCCCTGCCCCCTCTCAATATGCATACATTAATTGGCCGGCCCAGAGAGAGAAAGGGAGTGACACCTCTGCCTGTTGATAAAAGGGAGGTACTGGATGCCAGCTGCCTCCAGAAAGGCCACTCCGGCACCCACTGGGCCGCTAGCGGTATCTGAACAACGCAGAAACCACCCAAATACGCCCCCCAGATTGCTCTGAAAAGCAGCCCACAGCTGGAACTTGGACACCGGCCCCTTGGGCATTGCCTGAGTGCCCGCGTTACCAATCCAACACTGCTTGTACCAGATTAGATATTTTGTTATCACACATCCGTCCGATGTCCTCCAGCAACCTGCTCATGCCCCCGGCATGCACTCTTGGCTGAATCCTCGGGTATTTTGGGAAACTTTTGCAGGAAAGTCTGGTAGTTCCTATATAACCCTTGATCTCTGAGCATAAATAATAGATAATCAACAGTCATTACTTTTATAGCTCCTTCTGCTTTTCCCCCAGTATTGTTGGAGAAGTTGTGGCATAAGGCTAGATTTGTTTCCTTTCGGAGCTGAAGTAGCTCTGAGTCTCAGCACTGGCACACCCCTTCGTGATTCTGGACTAGCTCCCAGTCCCAGTGCCACCCAAAAAATAATATGGGCGTTGTTAGGAATGGGGGTCTCTAGTTGCCAGAGGTTGTTACCTTTGACGGAGTAGGGGCTCATGCTTCTAGTCAGGGTAAGGGGGCTACACTACTAAAATAACCCCTGCTAACCCCCTTGGTAGCTTGGCATGTGCAGACAGGCTTATCTCAGAGGCAGTGTGTAAAGCATGTGTGAACACTTACAGTAATACAGTGAAAACACTACAAATGGGACGCCACACCAGTTTAGAAAAATAAGTAATCTTTATCTAGACTTAACACAAGACCAAACAACAAAAATCCACAATACAGTAATACAAATATAACTTTCAGAGGGTAGGAATAGCTTAGTTCAATGTAGATGGTAAATACGTCACTTTACTCTCAAAGTACCTTGGATGCGTAACCCAACAGAAACAAAAGGGTTGCAGGAAAAGCGATGCATCAGTTCCTTGCTTCAGGGTGAGGTTCCTTGACGATTTGAACCCGTGTTTTCAACATCGTCGTAAACCCATAATTTCCAGTGAACCGTAAATGATCCATATAGTATATCCTGGTGTTTTCGCTTTGCTACGAGCAAGAGCACTCTTGTTATAAGCACATTTCCGGTACACCGATGGCATCCATTTTAGATTATGGCATCCATCTTGTATTCTTGCCCTCACATAGTCAATGAACAAACAGTGACCTCTGATCAAATTCATTTCGCTAAAGGACACGTAGGCTTTAGCCGGCGATTCACCTTGCTAAATGACACGTACACCTTAAGGGTCAGAAACGCTGTGGCCGCATGACTCGGCAGAAGCTGCCTCCTCTGCCTGAGGCCAGTCCTGCTATACTGGTTCTCTTGCTCGCTGGCCTGATCATGATTAGGCGGCCGAAGTTGGTAGCCTTGCCGGTTTACGACCCACAAACATCTCTTATCCTGTTTTTCTATCTTCTGCACCTGGCTCTGCTCCTTTCCTTCTGGGCCTTTATTAGGGGGAGGTAACGAAATTTACGATGAGGCGGTCCGGCTCCTGAATAAGAACATGACATGGGATTGTGATTGAACAAGTGGGAACCCCTCATTCGTAATGTTTAGCATCAGATATTTGTTGACAATTCCTGTTTGACGCCAAATATTTATGGTTTATGATACGAAGTTTTAGAAATGTACTAGCATGTAAAGAATGTTGCCCATGGCTAAAAAATGTGTACTTAAGGAGCAACCCACTTAGTGCAAATCGAACAGGCTCCTAGAATCTGCCCGCGTGTAGTTTCTGTGACTTCTGTATCCCTGCAGTAATAAACCTTTGGTCTCTGACGCCACCATCGAGAAGCCCGTGTTTCTGTTTATTTGTGCACCGAGACAGGTAGAACTCAGGGGTCTTCGGGTGTTGTCCCTGACACCTCTGGACCGTAATTAAAAGTCCAGAACTCCAATTGGCGCCCAACGTGAGGCGACGTCATTCGGTACCGGTCCAGAAGCCTGAAGAGTTCGAGAAGCTTCGTGTGAAGATTCCAGAGGGAGGCGCCCCACTTCATCGATCCCCGCATATCGCAAAAGTGGCCCGACGTTCTCTTCCACGAGGGTTCCCGTTCAGACGGCTGCAGTGGTCCGCTGCCTTGACTGTCGCCCTGTCTTGGACCCGAGGTGCAGACCTTAGTACGGCGAGACGTAGACGGGTTTTCTCCTTGGTGACGTCTTCAGTACCTCAGTTAAGTATTAAGTGGTTGCTAGTTGTCCTTGGTTATTTCGTAAGGATTTATCCTTTTAGTTCTTTGGTTTGACTTGGTTTTGTAGATTATCATTGGTTGTTCTCCTCACGATAATCTTTGGTTTAGTCTGGGTATCGATACATTTGTTCATTTGGTAGGCCTAAGTTCTAAGTTCGAGTGCACCTCTTTGTTTGTATTTGTTCTGTGTTTCGATTTGTAAAATGGTAAGTCGAAACAATTGTATGTTTTCATGTTTCGGTTGCAACAGGGATTCCCAGCTGGAGGATTCATGTCTGGTTCCTCCGATTGGAACTCCCATTTACGAATTATACTGCAAGCATGGTGTGGGTCCTATATCTTATAATGAGGTGTGGGTTCGTTACACGAAAGAAGATGGTGTCCTTAGTTGGCCACTACATGGTAGTTTTGAACCTGAAATTCTAGACAATTTGGAAGCGAAACTGTTAAAGAAGAAAGCCCGGCCGGCAATGTTTGATTCTTTCCGTTTTTGGCGGAAAGAATCCAAACAAAGAGAAATTAAAAAATTGAAGAGAGAGCAAAAAGAGCAAGAGTTGACTTTAGAACAGTCTGCTAAGCAGCTGCAACTCAATGAAACTGAGAAAGCGATAGAGATAGCTGATAGAGAACATAGTTTAGCGATAGACAAGTGCTACCCTGCCTTGCCTTCGAGTATTGCTAAGCCAGCAGAGGACCCTGAAAAGGATCCCCTGTTGTCTTACTTGTTGAGATCACCTCCACCGTATGCACAGGGTGCTACAGCTCCACCTTTACCAAATGTTGTGTTACCGGCTGCTGGACAGCCTGGGATGCCTGCCCCAGCTCCTTTGAATCTAGCTCCCGTACTTCCCGTGATTAACAATATTCCTCCGGCACCCCCTCTTCCAGGGTTGCCCGTTCCTCTGCTTATGCCGGCTCCACTTCTACCTGTTGTTTCCCAAATTACTCTGCCTGCTACCCCTACTCTTGCTGCTTCATCTGTTCCGACTACTACTTTACTCAAAACTTCTGCAAGCTATATGACTCTGCTTTCTGTTTGTCGGAGAATCACTGAATCTGTCTCTAATATTCTATCTCCTTTTTATAAAACTCTAATTAGAAGTCCCGCTTCTGAATCTACTCAGAGACGTAGTCAGCTTCCTAGTGTCGAAGAACAAGGAATATTAGATTCTACAGCACTTAGGTGGATTTCGAAAGTTGGAAGATATGATGTACGAGATGTACTAGATACCTTCATGCAATGGAATGAACCGACACAGCGCTATGTGTTCGATGTAATGTGTTCTCTTTTGCGGGAAGAAGGAGAAGAGGATGACTCTGAACTAGCTTTGGATGAATTAATTCATGTTCAACAAAAATTTGCTGCAGGTATGATAGTAGGCAAAGATATAAAAGAAGCAATGGAACTGATCTTAAGTTATAGGGTTGATCCATCCATCAGTTCACCAAGGAACTTAGAGAAGCGTAGCACTAATAAAGGTCGTCAATATCCTATGAGGGAGGTTCCGCCAATATGGCGCGAAGCCGTTCAAGCTGATGCAGTGAATGGTATTGCAGCCGCTCCAGCACAGTTCCAGAGAGTGTGGATACACATTCCGTGGAAACGAGCTGAAGTGTTAGCAGTAAAACAGGCCTTGCCAGATCTGCGTAAAAATCCAGCCGGATATTATAAAGAGTTAACCCAAACAGTTCAAGCTTGCGTAATGAATTTGGCAGACATTGACATGCTGTTTGGCAATGTAGTGCCACAACCTATTTGGGCTAAAATTCGTACTGAAAATCATCCAGTTGCCCTTGGTGGTGATTGGCCAGCTATAATAGCAGCAGATGGTCAACAAATTGGTGGTTCTAAACCCGAACCACTAATTGCTGATTTACCTGGTAGGATAATTGATTTGATGAAATCTTTGATGCCAGCATTGTGCGTTAATTGGGACAAACTGTCCTCATGCAAGCAGAAGAAAGACGAAAGCGTCTCCGACTTCTTCACTAGATTTGAAGAAACTTTCGTAGATCACAGTGGTCAGGATATGAGCACGGAGGGAGGTCAGAGATTATTCGTCGATAAATTTGTGCACAATTTGTTACCGGAGCTTAGTAATAAATTGAAAGATTCTGAAAGTGCGTGGGCTGTTTCCACGACAGCGCAAATACTTGCAACTGCTCAGTACTATGAGAATGGGGATAAAGAAGAGAAAGAAAAGTCGGAAAAGAAAACAAAAGATTTGAAAACTAAAGTCCTTTTACAACAGGCATATCCGCCTCGTACGAATCAGACAAACTCACAGCAAGGGCCATATCAGAGGACCGATTACGGTTCCCAAAGACCGCAATATCAATGGAATCAGTGTGCCTATTGCAAAAAGGAGGGGCATTATAAGAATGAGTGTCCAGTCTTAGCACAAAATAACAATGCTCAAGCTCAGAGAGGTTGTGGTAATTTTACACAAGGCTCTAGAGGTAGAGGACGAGGCACTATGCCTCCGCAGACTAATGATCGTCCTTCTAATTATTTTGATCAGCAAAACGGACAATCTGCACAGCCAGGTAGATCTCAACAGTACCATGTTGAAGACTACTGTGAAGTTGGTGAAGAATTTCAGCAAAATGAGTACTAGGACAGCCATGGACAAAGAGAGGGAGTAGTATCAGTTCCAGTAGATCAGAGTGGGCCTTATGTTGCAGTAGCTACATCAGGTGTAGTCGAACCGTTTCTGTTGGATACTGGTGCAGCAAAAAGTTCTATCATACATGCGAAACTCCCTGGCGCACCTTTGTCCGGCTTAACAAATGTTTCAGTAGGTTTTTCAGGCGCCCCTGTTCACAACCCTGTTTCTGGTCCTTTGTCTATTTCTGTTGGACCTTGTCAATTGAAAGCACCCTTGATTTTGACGACCGGTTGTAATGAAAATCTGCTTGGTTTAGACTTGTTAAAACGCCTGTACGCGACTCTGTACTGTTCTCCGTCAGGAGTACAGCTTACGTTAGGTAAGAGAATCATCTCCCCGATGTACTTGTCAATGGATGCGCTCCCACTGGAGCTGCGTTCTCTCCCTGATACTCTTTGGGCGACTGGTCTTAACGATGTAGGTCTTTTAGAAATTCCTCCTTATGTAGTAACTTTAAAAGCAAATGTCAAATTCCCACGAATCCCACAATATAAGATCTCTAGTGAAGGCGAACGTGCGCTCTTGTTGATAGTGCAAGATTTGATCCAGAAAGACGTAATAGAGGAAACTAGAGGAAATGTCTGTAAAAGTCCTGTACTGCCAATTCTAAAACGCACTGATCCTTCAAAACCTCCAGTCTATAGATTTGTAATTGACCTTAGAGAGGTTAACAAAATTGTGATTCCACAGTTTCCTGTGGTTCCAGACATTACTGCATTGTTAACGTTAATTCCTGCAACAGCCTCATGGTTTTCAGATATCGACTTGTAAAATGCCTTTTTCAGCATTCCGATAGCCGAAGAAAGCAGAGATATTTTTGGCTTCTCCCTGGGAGGCCGAAGTTTCAGGTTTAAACGCGCTCCTCAGGGCTATTGTGAAAGCCCATCCATTTACAGCCAGGCATTAAAAAGTCAGTTAGATTCTTTTGTACTTCCTCCTGGTTCTGCTTTGGTGCAATATGTTGACGATCTTCTAGTGGCTGCCGATGACAAGGAAACTTGCAAAGCAGCTACAATTTCCTTGCTGCATCATTTGTCTGATTTAAATCACAAGGTGTCACCTTCCAAACTGCAATATTGTTGTCAAGAAGTGACCTATCTAGGTCATCTCTTGTCAAATGAGGGAAGAAGGTTGACCCCAGAGAGAATAAAAGCAATTACACAGATGAATGTTCCTAGCACACAGAGAGAAGTGCGTGCGTTTTTAGGTATTACTTCATACTGCAGGCAATGGATCCCAAATTTTTCTCTCTTGGCAAAACCATTAGTGGCTTTGACTAGAAAAGGTGTTCCGAATCCAGTGCCATGGTCTGACGAATGTCAGCAGAGCTTCTCTGAGTTACGAAATGCACTGTGTTCAGCTCCGGTGTTGGGTACACCTGACTACAGTAAGCCATTTACACTCTATGTTCACGAGAGAGAAGGTTGTGCATTGAGTGTTTTGACGCAGCGATTTGGTGATAAACAACGTCCTTGTGCGTATTTTTCATCAACACTAGATCCGGTAGCCAGAGCGTTGCCAAGTTGCTTGAGAGCTACAGCAGCAGCTGCAGTGTCCATTTGACAATCTGCTGGTTTGGTCATGAACAATATGCTAGTAGTCATGGTTCCACATGTTGTGGATACACTCATGAACCGAACGAAGACGCAGCACCTCACCAGTGCTAGATTATCAGGATACGAACTAACACTGCTAGCGAGTCATATTCAGATTAAAAGATGCAATGTATTGAATCCAGCAACACTGTTGCCGACTAGCCAGGAGTCAAGTGATTCTGAACCACATGACTGTTGTTTTAGAACTGAGGAGGAGACAAAAGGACGGATTGATCTTAAAGACACTCCGTTATCAAACCCAGATGGCACGTTGTATGTTGACGGGTCTTGTTTTAAATTGGAGAATGGTGATGTAACAGCTGCCTACGCAGTAACGACTTTGAGTACAATTGTGGAGACTGCAAGAGTGAGTCAGAATTCTGCCCAAGCTGCAGAATTAATTGCATTGACTAGAGCGTGTGTCTTAGCAAAGGGAAAGAGAGTGAATGTGTTCACAGATAGTCAGTACGCGTTCGGTGTAGCGCATAGTTTTGGTCGACTGTGGAAGGAAAGAGGTTTTATTACGTCCCATGGGACTAAGATACAGCATGGTCAACTAGTCAATGACCTGTTGGAATCTCTAACCTTACCGACTGAAGTTGCGATTGTGAAGTGCAGTGCTCATCGAGCGGTTACGGATGATGTTGGTCGTGGGAATGCTTTTGCTGATGAGATAGCTAAACAGACAGCTAGGAATACGACGAGTGGAATGTATGTTGCTAAATCTGCAAGATGGGTGGCTGACTCGGGAATGTGTGAGGACACAGTGGAAAGTGTGAAAGCAATTCAGGACGAAGCGAGTGAAGAGGAAAAGTTTGCATGGAAAGAGAAAACGGGTAAATTGGACTCGAGTGGATGTTAGATCGATTTGTCGGAGCAGCAGCGTTGGATGTTGCCTGATGCATATGTGCTTGCGGTGGTAACGATGGCGCACGGAGCAGCGCACATCAGTTCTAAAGGGATTTGTAAGATGTTGGCTCCAGTCTGGAAGAATGATGGAATTAGTAAATGTGCAGAAAGAGTGGTGAGAAACTGCATGATATGCCTGATGCATAATCCTGGCAAGGGAATCCCCACACCCACTGGTCACTTCGCTCCTCCTTCCTGTCCCTTCGAAGTGATTCAGTTAGATTTCATTCACATGGATCGATGTAACAACCTTAAATATGTCCTAGTGGTAGTCTGTGCTTTTTCAAGGTGGATCGAAGCATATCCACTAAAAGATAATACTGCCTTGTCCACTGCTAAAATCCTCCTAAAAGAATACTTCCCCAGGTATGGTATGCCACGGATTGTATGGTCGGACAATGGGAGTGAATTCGTAGGGAAAGTTATGCAGAGTGTGTGTACAGGCTTGGGAATCAAGCAAAAATTTCACAGTGCGAATCACCCCCAGTCAGCAGGTTTAGTTGAAGGATACAATGGTACACTCAAGCTGAAACTCGCTAAGATACAAGCCTCCATGGGCTTGTCCTGGCCAGACGCACTACCTTTGGCCCTGTTATCCACAAGAGCGACTGTGCATTCTCGAGTAGGGCTCAGTCCCTACGAGATTGTGTTCGGTCGCCCTGCTAATGTTTGGGGGGTACCAAGACCTAGGGAGTTTAAACAACTGGAATACCCAATGTTAATTGATTACCTTTTTGACTTGACTGCTAAATTGAGTCTCATTCACCAACAGGTTTTCGATGCGTTGCCAAAGCCTCCGGAGAGTCCAGGTCACCAGCTGAAACCCGGTGACTTTGTAGTCATCAGAAATTTTGGACGGACCAGGAACCTCCAACCCAAGTTCGTGGGTCCATTCCAAGTGCTGTTGGCGACAAGGACTGCCGTACGTGTGGCTGGACGGAAAAACTGGGTCCACGCGACCCACACTAAGCGTGTACCCCTTCCACTTCCTTATGACAACTGGGTTAGGCAAGGAATTGGTGCCACTGATACAGAACCGGTTCCTAGATATGTTCCTTTCAGTGATGCAGAACTGATAACTGATTCACCGAACTCTGACTCTCCTTCTGAAGCTGTTTCTCTGATCGCTGACCAGAACACTGCATCGAACGAACATTTGACATCTGAAAATTCGAACATTGTTGTCCCTGCTGGAAACAGACTATTCCCGGATCAAACAACGCCAGGAAAACTGAGATACAACCTCCGATCTCATTCTAAGGACTAATAAAGCAGGAAACTGCCTATTTTTCATACTTGATCCATTACATTGCCTCCAGCCAGGAAGTTTGCTGAATATTTTGTATTTCACTGTTTATATCCTTGCCGTCTGGGTAGCCGTAGGGTCGTGGCTTTGTGCCTAGTTGAATCTGCGGGGGCCAGACACAAGGTCGGTCTTTCTGTTAGTTTTGGGAACTCCCAGGACTGATAGAGGCATTTTCAACTACGTACATATCATCAGTGGTCGCGAGCGGTTGTAGAAGATGGAGCTTCCTGGGCTACACCGAGAGAATGTAATTTATGTTCGCAGAAACAGATTATACAAAATTCTACATAACAAATGTTTTCTGATGCAATGTGCAATTATGTTTCTGATTATTTTAATAATGTTGGTGGGTGGAATTGCCTTTGGTATACATTTAATTTTTGCACCGATCTCGACTACGGTACCTCCCCCTGTTCCTGTTTCTCCAACTATTGATTCTCCTCATTCCTTTCATTCGTTCCCTGAACATGAGCAAGCTCGACGCTCAGAGTTCATAAATAACACTTTCATACAGCTCTTGCACCAACACCAACTGGTAGTTAACACAACAGACTGCTGGGTGTGCGGTTTGATACCACACACTATGGATAAAGGCATCCCCTACCTGGTCTTGCCTTTTAGCTATAATGGATCATGTCGGGCCTTCCAGACTGTATTTGTCTATGCCCTCGAAACCTATCCCCCGCGTCCTCCACGTTCCACCAAGTATAATTCCGTTAATAAAGCTTTGGTACAGGGAATAACTGACATGATTAAAGACGTCAATAACTCCCCGTTCGTGCCTAAGGATGAGTTACGAGTTTATTTGAGTTGGAATACTACGGAGTATAGCATTAGTTTGAGTGAAAGCAAGCGTAAGAGCTCCACTCCAGTTTGGGTCGTACCTCACCGAGGTCAATTCCGCTTGCAAGGTAATGGGAGAAATCCAAGAGCTCGGCTAGGGAAGAGTGATTGTGTTGAAACTTACGTGTACCCATCTAACTCTTCCCCTGCCTTTCTAACTGCTAGGGGTACCTACTTCATCTGTCGGGATAGGGCATATACATGGCTGCCTGCTGACTTTTCAGGTTCATGCTATATTGCTCGACTGTTGCCTCCGACATACACAGCTGCCTCAAACTATCACAAAACCAGAGTAGTAAGAGGTGTTTTCAGCAAAGAAGACACCGCTGGTCAGGAAGCCGGAGACTTCTTCAAAGGTTTCCTTCCGTTTTGGGGGCCTATGGCCAATAGTAGAAATCTACGTCAGCTAAAACGGGTAGTTGAATCTACTATAACAGAAACTACTGGTGCCCTTAGTAACTTAACAGCTGAGCTCCAGGCGGATCGTCTCATGACATTACAGAACCGTATGGTTCTTGATGTAATACTTGCAGATCGAGGTGGGGTATGCAGAATGATCCAATTGAGTTGCTGTGTTTATATCCCCAATAATGCTCCGACAGTATACGAAGCGATCTCTAAACTACACAAGATTTCCGACTCTATTCATGTAGACAAGAGAAATTGGTCGCTAATGGAATGGCTGGGGACTCTATTGTCAGCGTGGGGATGGAAGTTTCTGATGGTTATTGGTATTATCTTAGTATTCCTATTCTAGTCCTGTCTTATTATCCAGTGTAGTCCAGCCTTGTGTAGCCTCTGCGCTGCAACCTGCCTAAGGAAACCGCCTGTGTTGGGAGACAGGGTACGAGAAAGAATAATGCTACAGCAACATATCACTGACCTGATGAACATAGAAATAGACTCTGACATAGAGTAAGTAATTGCCTATGTAAGGGCAAAAGGAGGGTCTGAGGTTCCGTGACGATTCGAACCCGTGTTTTCGACATCGTCGTAAACCCATAATTTCGGTGCCAGTGAACCGTAAATGATCCATATAGTATATCCTGGTGTTTTCGCTATGCTACGAGCAAGAGCACTCTTGTTATAAGCACATTTCCGGTACACCGATGGCATCCATTTTAGATTATGGCATCCATCTTGTATTCTTGCCCTCACATAGTCAATGAACAAACAGTGACCTCTGATCAAATTCATTTCGCTAAAGGACACGTAGGCTTTAGCCGGCGATTCACCTTGCTAAATGACACGTACACCTTAAGGGTCAGAAACGCTGTGGCCGCATGACTCGGCAGAAGCTGCCTCCTCTGCCTGAGGCCAGTCCTGCTATACTGGTTCTCGTGCTCGCTGGCCTGATCATGATTAGGCGGCCGAAGTTGGTAGCCTTGCCCGTTTACGACCCACAAACATCTCTTATCCTGTTTTTCTATCTTCTGCACCTGGCTCTGCTCCTTTCCTTCTGGGCCTTTATTAGGGGGAGGTAACGAAATTTACGATGAGGCGGTCTGGCTCCTGAATAAGAACATGACATGGGATTGTGATTGAACAAGTGGGAACCCCTCATTCGTAATGTTTAGCATCAGATATATGACAATTCCTGTTTGACGCCAAATATTTATGGTTTATGATACGAAGTTTTAGAAATGTACTAGCATGTAAAGAATGTTGCCCATGGCTAAAAAATGTGTACTTAAGGAGCAACCCACTTAGTGCTATTCGAACAGGCTCCTAGAATCTGCCCGTGTGTAGTTTCTGTGACTTCTGTATCCCTGCAGTAATAAACCTTTGGTCTCTGACGCCACCATCGAGAAGCCCGTGTTTCTGTTTATTTGTGCACCGAGACAGGTAGAACTCAGGGGTCTTCGGGTGTTGTCCCTGACACCTCTGGACCGTAATTAAAAGTCCAGAACTCCAAGGGGAGGCGGCGTACCTGTTCCTTACCGAAGAGGAGGCAAAGATTCTGCTTTTTGCTGTGATCCGATGTGATGGGAAAGAATGGCGCCTCAATGAGATGCGGTGATTCGGTGCGATGCGACAAAAAGGTGTCTTTGTTGCAATGCGAGAACGTGGATGTGATGCATGCATGTCCGACAGCCGTGCAGTGAAATCAATGGTTTCTTCAGCCATGACAGGCCCTGCGATGCGCTTCTCCGGTGATGTGACGGCAACCTGTGCGGCGGCGACATGCTTCCTCGTGGCTGCGACAGCAACTACAGCGGCAGTGACACACTTCATCCCCGTTGCGATGCGCTTCCAGCTCCCAGCAACACGTAGTCTCCAGGGGGCTCAAAACAACAGCAGGCACATCTCTGCAGGTAGAGTTCCCAGAAAAGGAATTCGGGGGGAGCTGGTGGTGAAATCTTTGTGTGCCAGAGACTTCAGAACAGGAGGCAAGCTCAGCTTCAGGCCCTTGGAGATCTTCCTCAAGATACTCACAAAGTTCCTTTTCTCCTCTCCTTGGCAATAAGTAACCTCTGCGGGCCAACCCCCAAACAGCAAACAGCACAGAAGCAGTCTCCTCCTTCAGCTTCCTTGGTTTCTCTCCTTGGCAAAAGTGTGTCTTGATTCCCTGAAGTGATCTAAAGTTCGGGGTCTGGGCCCCAATATTTATACTACAAAATCATTTGTTCTCTGAAGGCAGAAAGTCTTTGTGCCCAGCCAAAACCAGTTCTGTCCTCCCTAGTTCGAGAGGTGGGGTCAGCATTGTTGAAAGCAGACCTGCCCCAAGTAGCTGAAAGGAAATCTCCTCCCCCTATTCTTTATTCTATGTAGGCTCAGGCAAGTGAAAGGAAATCACCTCCCCCTACTTTCTGTTCAATGCAGGTCCTATTCAGCCCAGCCCTGACTAATCAGACTGCTGGAGCTAAAGCCCTCTCCATCCCCCTGTCACTCACCAACCAGACATGGAAAACACAAACCTAGCAGAGACATACTGGATGGTTAGGCAAGAAAATACCTACTTTCTAAAAGTGCTATTTTCAAACACAGAATGTAAAAAACACCCACACTAAAAGATGAATTTTAACAATCTGAGTTCAGGCATACTAAACTTGTTTTTCTACCTTGCTCCCTGGGTCAGTTAGGATTATAAGATGTTAAAACCAAGCTGTCCATTCTGGCCTATGGGAACAGGTAGCCTTGCAATAGTGAAAAAACAAATTGGCTGTACTTCACTATCAGGACATGCCACACACATGCCAGGGCATGTCCTACCTTTTACATACAATGCACCCTGCCCATAGGTGTATCTTGGGCCTACTTTAGGGGTGGCTAACATGTAGAAAAGGGAAGGTTTATGGGCTGGCAAGTGGGTGCACTTGCTAAGTCGACATGGCAGTCCCAGACTACACACAGTCCCAGACTGTCCACGAACAGTTCTGTTAGCTAATCAGTGCAGTTTTCTGTGGAGGAGGAGTCGCGTCAGCAGTCCGTCAGCCTTTCCCGACCTGCAGGAGCCGTAGTAGCGGGAGCGGGAGCCGTAGCGGACTGGAGCAGTGAGCTGAGCCGTGCCGGGATTCAGCACGGGGGTGGAACCCAGGATTCCAGGATCCAGGGTCGAGCCGTGGGGGCCGTGTGGCCGTGTGGTCGAGCGGAGGCGGAGGCGGAGGGGCAGGACGTGGTCAAGCAGGTCGGTGTGGTTTTCCTGCTCTACCCTGCCCTCCCAGTTCTCCTTAGCTCCCCGGCTCCCCCCCCCTCCCCCCACCGGCGCCCGCACCGCTGCCTGTAGTCCTCTCACTTCCTCCCTCCCGCATCTGAGGGGTCCCGCATCTGAGGGGTCAAAGGCTCCAACCCTCTGCAAACCTCTCTAGCACCACGCCCTGCGGAGACTGCTGTGCTGTTTTGCTACCCACGACGACTCCCTGATTGCGGACTTAATTCAAGGAAAGAAATCCAAATTTCTCTGACTCTACACGTTTACGGGCTTAGGGTGCAATTCAGAGCTGTAGACACGACCAGAGGAGCGGGAGCGGGGAGAGGCCGATGCGTTTCCCCGGCATTTTCTGCTCTCTTCCGCCTCCCCTGTGGCTCTGAGCCTACAATATACAATATATCTACAATATTCCGAGGGAACCAGGTACCGTGTGCACCACCCCTACTACAAGGTACGAGGTAAGAGGCAGAGGCGGTGGTAGCAGGGAGGGTGCGAGCGCGGCCACCGTTAGAGGTGGCTGCAAAGTAAGAGCCGGGGGGGTGCTGACCGAGGGGGCTGTTTGACTAGGTCTCTCAGCCTGCGGTCCCCTGTGTGCTCCGCTTGTGCTGTCCTCCCCTCCACCACAGAAGACACCCCACTCAAAGCTGTTAACGAGCGCAGCTCCCGCCCTACCTTTCCGGGGAAAAAATAAATAAATAAAAAAATAAAAAAGCGGACAGAGACACCTCAAACCTGCAGACAACCCGGTAGTGGATCATAGCAGGCACTTCACAACCAACGGCGCAGCAGCTGCTTGCTAATTTCATTATCCAAACCCAAAAGCCCAAAGGAAAAAAGAAAAGAACTTTCACATTATTTCAAAAACTTAAAGGAACAACCGTATCGTACAACAAGAGCAAATCCCAACCATCACAAAATCAATACAAAATGAGATCAGGAAAGCCACGAGGAGAAGACAACCCTCCAGAAAAACCTCAGGGGAAGACAAAAAAGGGAAATGGAGTCCCTCTGAGCACTACCAACGAGGCAGTGGAAGGAACAGCTGCGGGTAGAGGAAAGAGCCCTGAAAAACCAAGTTCGAAAGACTCATTCACCAGTTCTATAGAGCCTTCAGAACCCTTTCATGTAACGGCTAAACGACACGGTTCTCAGAGCTCAACCGCGACAGCAAAGAGGCCTCTCAAAGGCAGCACAGCCCGCGGCCAATCCAATCACGACGCAATGCCCTCTCCTGCCCAAAATGTCCAAGTCCCGTGTCCCAAAGAAAGTAAACGCGCTTTAATCACTGACTTTCTAAAAGTTTGCCAAAGACTCTCCACCGGGAGTGGAGCGGAATTCCCACAAGACAACACCACCTTTAGATCTTACAACAATCAAAATAATGCCCTCACGGAGACAATGAATAAGGGCACTAAATCACCATCACCATCGACTCTACCTAACTCAAGGTGTCACAGCGAGCCTCGTAACGCCCCCAACATTAAAATAAGAAGGATTTCTGGGGGCGGGGGATCAGGCCCTCCCGGGTCAGAAGACCCGACCAGCAACCAACAGGTCAAAGGCCGCCTCTCGTCGCACCCACCCTTCAAGGCTCAACAAGCTCTCCACACTTCATCGGTTTGCGCTTTAGTCCATCGGGCTTCAGTCGCAAGCAATGAAGCGAGCTATGACTCGGTCTTCCTGGGGCAAAGCCCACGTTCGACCCAGATAACCATCCCTGAAACAACAGAGGAAGGCCCTCCCCAAAACCAAATCTGCACCCAAAAGCTGTCCACACCACCAACGGTGAGTCCCCCTAGTTTACCGAGTGGTCACCCCATGCTGAAACCAGACAAACCTGACAAAAAGGAGGGAAATCACAGCTTCCTTTCTGCAGGACCAACAACTGAGGCGATCGAAGATCTCAAAATCAGCAGAATTTTGAAGCCACAAGAAGAATTTGTTCGAGCAAATGACTTCGCAGAGCTCAAACGAAGTACCCCTCTGTTCCCCGCGCTTTATGATATAAGTCCAGGTAACGAAGACAGCGTCTTAAAAAGGACATCGCAAAGGAGTGCCCACTCGTGCGAGCAACAAATTCAAACTGATCCTTTCAAACACCTTGATTCCTCATTTACATCCAACCAGTCCCAGGGGGAAACCATCGATAGCACTCAAACGGCCACAATATGGCCACAATTACTAAAGTCAATGGAAACCATAGGTGTAGCCATGTCCTACCACGCAGACAAATTAGACACGCAAGTCGATCTTCTCAACCTTTTGGCTTTTCATGTCCAGGGGATTGAATCAAACTTACAGGACTTAAACCATATGATTACAAAGGTGCAACTTAATAAGGACTCCTCTTTTTACACCTGTCATTGCTCTCAAATAACAGATAAATTAGCCACCGTACCCAGCCTGATGACTCAAATACTGGGGGCTGTCCGGGATTCATCAAAGGAAACAAAGACAATCACAAACCAAGCAAACATCCAACAAGACGCTAAAAAGGAAACTGGCCGGCCAACAGACGATGATAGCAGTGGTAAGGAAAGTACGGAAACTCAAGAAAGATCCTCCTCTCTCTCCACCAATGATACCCCCATGCCAGTAACCTCAGATGACCTAAATTTAGTTGCCACCAGAGAGGAAGCTTTGCTAATTCAGGTACTTCCACCAACCAAGGTAACCCTAGATGATCAAAACCCAGCCGCCATTCGAGAGGAAGCTTTACAAACTCAGGCACCATCACCAATCAAGGTAACAGGCTCCAACTATCCTGAACAGGCACCCACTCTCACAAAGAGAGAAAGGAAGCGCCTGAGAAAAGCAAGAAAACTTAAACCACAGACTCGAGGGGCGCCACAATCACAGTCCCAAACAATATACAAAAACTTCAATGGCAAAGAAGTCACACAGCAGCCAGAGGCCACTCCACCTCAAATCAAAACAACATCAGAGCCAGGGCTACTTCTAACAACAAAGCCCTCACCAAAGGCAACTACCAACTCAAAAGGTCAAATAGAAAGTACAAGCTCAACCCAGGACGTAAGGAAAATGTATAGCATTTTCAACCGTCAAGGGGAGAAAGCCGATCGCAATCCATCAAGCTCAGACTTAGTTCATAGCGCAGAAACTGAGCATGGATCTCAACCAAAAGCTAGCTCCCAACTCACGCAAGTACCAGCCAACGACGGGCAAATAGATGCAGATACACCCGCCAAGAGCAAGGCAAAAAAGATAAGAGCCATGCCGAGTGTAGAAACTCACGCATCATCCGTCCCGGCCCCAAATGACAAGGAGGCAACAAGCAGCGAGAATACACCTAATTCGCCCACTTTAGAGCCAGATGCAGAATGGGCAAGAACAGTCTCGTCAAATCTCGAAGATAGAAGACGCCCAAACGACCAAAAACGGCACACCCCAAGCAATAAAATCGAGCTTATTCCGCAATATAGCTCAAGAGGCCCTCATGACATACTGAACAGAGGGTCCATTTTAAAACTTTTAGATGTACTACCTGACCTCCGACACCTACAATCAAGCGATTTGGTATCAATCGAGTTCAAACCTAACCCATTCAAACCAGGCCATGAATCCACGATAACAACATGGGCTAAACATACTATCACCGACCTAATCCTGACTCACAGGGAGGACTTTGCCTTATGGGGCATCGAGATAAAAAAGGTGGAGCCTGTACGATACCCCAGTCCGTTGCAGAAAGACAGCCCTAAACGAAGTCTTCTAAAAAATGCCAAAGGTCCAGATCAAAGAAGCTGCATCGAAGATGTAGACCATCCTCCCAGGCAGATTACAATTACCTTTGCCCATCAGGTCGCAGCCAAATCCGAAAGGCACCAACAAGCAACCCAGGCACTAACCAATAAGAGCTTAGAATGAACCAACGGTGGACGTACTATAGGAAAAGAGCAGGGCTGCAAGATCTGTTCGTGGAACGTTAACGGACTAAACACAAAACTGGAGGAAGATGACTTCATTGAATTCATCACCCAGTATCAATTACTCTTGTTTCAGGAAACATGGCTGACAAAAAACACTCCGATGGTGGGATACAAAGAATTCTTCACACCAGCACTTAAGGAGGCACGTCCTGGCAGAGCCAAGGGCGGCCTATCTATTTTCATATCCACTGACTTCCTTTGGCCATCCAGCTGCATCGAACTACATTCCACATGGATGCAATGTATCAAAATTGACATCTTGCCCACCATGGGCTTACTGATCATAAATTTATACATGCACCCTGGTGGAAAACACAAAGGGAAAAGGATAAAACAACTAATTACAGCAATTAAGTCATTAAAATCCACCTACCCGAGCGACAACATCCTAATTACAGGAGATTTCAACATGAATCTAATGCAGGACAATGAGGGAATCCTCCCTACCCACATCGATCCGCAACAGGGCAACCAAAGCAGGAAAAGCACAATGGGGAGGAAATGCGCATTAGAACTGGAATCCCTTCACTTGTACACCCTAAACGGAAGGGGCCTCTTGGACAAACCGGCGGCCCTAACGAGGGTCAGCAAGACTTCAGGCTCAACAATAGACTACACTCTGGCTGACCCCGACCTATTCACCTACATCAAAGATTTTAATATTCAGGCACGGGCAGAAAGTGATCACTACCCACAGACCTTCGTACTAACTACTTTGCCAGCTAAGTCCGAGCAAGCGCAGCCTTTATCTTTCAACTCCCAACTTTTCAATCTGCAAAGGCTAAATTGGAACGAAGAGAACATTTCGAACTTAATGGAGACTTGCCACTCACTGTTGTCACCCCCAGCCACGTCAAAAGACATAGTTAGGACATGGGAATCCTTCGTGGTGGATATAAATAAGATTTACCAAAGCAAACGCAGAGGACAAAAAACAATAAGAAACAGAGGAGGGAAATGGTACACTCCAAAACTACGCTTATTAAAAAGACAAATGAACACTTATCTCAGGGCTCAACGTAAAAAGGATTCTCAACTACCAGAAGAAACCTTGAAAAAAATCCAATCCTTAAAAAAAGAGCTAAAACGAGAGACCAAAATGGCCAAACGAATGCACATGGAAAAACTAGAGTGCACTATACTCCATGCAAGCAAACAGCGGAACTGCAAAGATTTTTGGGCAAAAATAAATTTCATGCTAAACGGCAAACATCGGCAGTTTAATTCAGATATGACCGACCAACTCTGGTGCAGCCACATTGACTCACTATACAACCTCACCCACGATACATCCACTGATAACACACTGGCACCACCATCTGAGACTACTACAACTCAAAGCCTGAGTACAATGGCAGAATCAAAGTTCCCCGACCTTAAAGTCACCTGCAAACCACTGACAGTGGAGCATACAGGAGAATCTGATCAAATCACGACGACGCAGGTACTGATCATCATAAAAAACTTGAGAGCAGATGGAGCCCCTGGTCCAAACGGCCTCCCCAACGCCTTATTCAGGCAAGATCCAAAGTTCTGGGCCAGCCAACTATCCCCTTTGTTTTGCCACAGCTTAAGCACCGGGAGTATTCCGGATTCTTGGAGGGGCAGTATTTTACATCCGATACATAAATCAGGAGCCCGCTCAGATCCAAATAACTATAGGCTAATAGCCTTAATAGACGTAGAGGCCAAGATCTACGCATCCAATCTTTTGGTAGACCTGGAACTCTGGGTCAACGGAAAAGGGCTAATCCCACCGACACAAACAGGCTTTAGGGCAGGAATGGGCACTCTCACTAACTTATCCGCGCTAACCTTACTGGCTAAAAAGGCAATCGATAGCTCTTCCACACTTTACACCTGCTTTTTAGACTTGACAGCGGCTTTCGATAAAGTCCCCAGATCTAAACTTTGGGCCAAAATGAAAGCCTGGGGCGCGCCGTCAAAGCTATTGGGAGCAATAATAGAGTTATACTCGCATACCTGGGTTCAAATAAAAAAAGGAGATGGCCGAAGTTTAACAAAGAAATTCACAACCTTGAATGGCCTAAAACAAGGCTGCGTGTTGGCCCCCAGCCTTTTTAACATCTACACCGCAGACCTAGAAAGTGATCTACGTACAATCCAGGGAGATCCACCAAAACTGGGACAAACATCCATTGTTAGTCTACAATATGCAGACGACATTGTGCTTCTCTCTAAAACCCCGATCGGCCTACAACGTTTGATTTCCCAACTCGCGTCATATATCACCAAAGCACAATTAACCATAAACCTCAAAAAATCAAATATCTTATGCTTCCCCAGCCTCAGAAATAAAAAAACAAAATTCGTATGGAGGATAAATTCGTCCAAATTGACACAGGTGGATAAATATAAATATTTGGGCATTTTACTTGACCATCAATTAAAGTACAATCACCACTTAGAACTGGGGAAATCAAAAGCCAAACAGCTTCAATTCGCCTTTAAAACTATACAAACACACCTAAGTGGCAGTTCTACCGGCCATTTGCTAAAGATCGTAGCTGCCAAATTCCTGCCATCGCTTACATATGGCTCGGAAATGATGGCAACCAGGGACTCCACAGTGCTAAATCTAGCCCAATCCAGACTGTTTAAAAACCTCTTCTCAATTCCAAGACACATCTCACAAGCCCAAATACGCTTAGAATATGGACTAACTAATCAGACTCCGGCAAGACAAGGTGCTCTGGCCAAATACTACTGGCGCATGAGGGATGCTGAAGATGATACCCTAGCACATCTCTGCTGGCTAGAGGTAGAAAAACAGGCCGGATCTACAAATTCAATATACAAATCTCTCAGGCAAGCGCTGGTTTCGTTAAAGCTGGAAGAAACCTGGCTTTCACCCATATCATACAACGCCTTTAAACAATTCACCAACAAAGCCATCAAACAAGCATCACTGCTAATGGACAAAGCCGCAGTGGCCGGAAAAAGCCATGCCTGGATCGTGTTGTCAACTTACAAACATCTGAAACCTCAGCCATATTTGCAAGACTGCTTTAGGGACTACTATAAGAGGAAATTAAGCCTTCTGAGGCTGGGATGCTTCTTGAGTAAAGACCTCACCCCCAATTGGCAACGGTCCTGGTCAACTTCTGCCTGTCGTCTCTGTGGCAACCCCACGGAGTCTTTATTGCATCTAATATGCATATGCCCTGCATTGCAGAAAACAAGGAAGACGCTTTTGCTACCACTTCTAAGAGAAGCCCAGGTGAGAACTTGTAGGGCGGCTGTGATAGAATGCCTCAGCGGGTCCCGGATACAATTAGCCTGCAAAACCATAAAATTCCTGGCTCATGCTGCAAAAGAGCTAGAAAACAAGGAAATAATTAACGATGACTTCGGCCAACCGGCCTCATCACGGCTGCCCCAGGTCTCCCACTCCCCCTCCTAATGGTTACTCCCTCGCTTTCACCTCTCTAGGTTGTGTTCTCCTTTCTAAGTTAAAATGTGCATTTTTCACCAAACTCATTCGTTCCCCAAAGTTCTCGCTTTTTTCCTAGACCAATTATTAGTTGTTTAGCAGCTCCAACGAGACAGCCTTGTCTTCCCTCAGCCACATTTTTATAATAGTATACTGTGATTGTGTATTTGTCTAAACCTGTCAAGATTAGGTTTTAACTTTATGATTTTTTTTTGGTGATTTTAATTTTGTTTTCATGCTGAGCTTTTGACGTATATGCTGTTTGTATGGTGGTAAGACCCACCCTTTTATGATTTTTATAAATCAAATAAAAGTATTTTTGACAGGACCTGCAATGGCAGACCTGAGCCACACTTTACAAGCTGCTTCTGTGGGTGGCACAGCCAGTGCTGCAAGCCCACCACAGCATTTGATTTACAGGCCCTGGGCACACATGCTGCCCTGTACCAGGGTCTGACAAGTAAATCAAATAAGCCAATCAAAGAGTCACTAATCCACTACAACAATTTGCAATAGGGAGCACTTGCAATTTGGCACTGAACAGCAATGGCAAAGTGCCCAAAGCATCTAGACCAGCAAAAACATAGCAAAAACACAGGAGGAAACAGCAAACAAATGGCAAGGAGACCCACTCCAATGGTGCAAGGTTTTACAGGCGTTGTCTTTGTGTAATGTAACTAGTGCCCATGTATAGCGCTCCAATACCTTTGATCGAAAAGTAAAATTTTACCCATGCTGCACTCGCCATACCCATTTAGCCAAAGGATAAACTCGTATATCTGTAGTACTCGACACCTTTGCTGCCGTCTAGCCCTAGATTTACAGCACTCTCCCACTCTAAATTTGCAGAGCAGAGCTGGGGCTCTTCCATAGTCCACTTCATGACTAAGCTCTGCGCTCCTTGGAGAGGGCATATCCCGTAGATGCAGGGATCAAACATCTCATTCAGAGGACTTCCAGCAAACACAAACTTCCTTGGGCCCTTGGAAATTTGCCTGCTTTCTAACTAAACATACTTCTCCCATTCCAGAAAAAAAAAGATAGACTGCCTCGAGGGCAGACTTTTAAAGATACCATTAGAGGCAAGTGTCAAAATATTTGAAGTACAGGGCGGTCTGGTCTACAAATCGCCTAAAATGGTGCCGGCACAGGAAGCACATCACAGGTAAGTGGGAGCTGCTGTTTAGTGGGAGGTGAAACCGGCTTGCATTCGGGTCCAGTTTCCTGCTTCCCTCTGTCAGGACTCGGTCGTCTGCCAACTTCATTCATTTTGGCTTTCCTTGCAGCACATATTAGTGCTGCTGCATGTTTAAAAGAACCATAATACAGCTCTGGATGCATGTTAGTTTGTGGGAGCGTCATGCCTCTTATCTTGCTTTGTCCTACATGGACAACATTTCCATGACCTTTCTAACGACTTGTTTGTTTAATGGTGCTTTAAATGTTTCCTGCTTTTGTTCAAATTTCGCATAGTATAACTTTATTTTCAATGCAAATGTGTGTGGTCCCCTTGAACTTGTCCTGGACTAGCTCAGGCTTCTTTGGCCTACTGGAGTTGGACTTATGGCTTTATAGACAGATAGTCTTTCTGTCTATGTTGTGCACAATAAGTGTCATCTGTTAGAACATGCATTGATTTTGGCAAAAGAAGTTAAATGGATCATTTTAATTGCTTAAACAATGTCATTAGGCCACAACCCTCTGAAAGATGTTCAATGTCCTTTATGTGGTGAAGGTCTTTTCCCCTCAAACAAGGGCAGCTGCCTCGGAATTCTTTTCCCTTCTGTCAGTCCACATGCCTCATAAAACACTTTTTGTTAAGGGCAGGAGAGCCTTTTCAACTTCTAGAAACCACCACGTAGAATGTCTGCTGAGGTCCAGACTTTGAAGTTTCAATATTTAGTCAAAACAAGGCAGACCTAAGGTCAAAGTTTGGTCTAGGTCGTTTGCGAATGGGCATTGCACATTGGCACAATGGATAGTGCTTTGGATGTCTAGGCTGGCTGTGAAGATATACAAAGATTGTACGGTCGGATCCCTCCAGAGTCTTTCGAGACCTGCATTCCTTAGTATAAACGGATAGCATTTACTGCTCAGCATTGTGGAGCAACACCATTAAGTTGGAGTAATAGTATCCTATTGATGATTTACCTTGGCAGTCCACCGGGACTATCGCGAGCCACTCACTAACTTGCAATGTGAGGTAATAAACAGGTGAGGCGGGAGCTGTCGCTCAAAGTCAGGGGCGCCCTCACGCCCTCCCTAAGTCCCGGGTCGAGCCCTAGCAGGATGGCAAGGGCATCTTTAACAAAAGCAACTTGACATTTGTGGCAATGGCTGAAAGCTAAGATAACCTGCAAAGGGAGCTGTTGACAGGAAAAGCCCTAAAGAAGCAGCGTTATTAACATGTTTGCCTTGTTGAGGCCATGCATGCCGGAGTTATTCATGGCAAATGAATTTCCAGGAAAAGTGATTACAGTGAGGAATTAATTGAGCATCGGGCAATGTGAATGTAGAGACGCAGCACTGGTATAATGAGAGCGTAACTCGCATGCTGTTTTCACGCTTATGGGTTGGGGCAATACCCACCCTGGCCCGCCTCGCCCGCTCGCTCAGAGCCGTTAAGGGTTTTATTATCTGCATAACGACACTCGGAAAGTAGGAAGGTATGCATAATACATGATTAAAGGAAACACATGTAAATCCTGGGAATCGAATGCGATATTCTGGTTATACCATGCGTGTCCCAGAGGTAGTTGGCCTGCGAAGAACCAGGTTGTTGCTTCAGCAGAAATTTTGTTGCTACAATGCATCAGTGACCTTACTAGCTGTTGTGTCCTGCTGGACACATTCTAGTTGTTCAAATGTGTAAACCTACACTTTACACCCACCCACCACTGATGTCACGAGTCATGTGACACAGTTAATAAAAGGAGCCGAGCGCAAGTGCTTGTGGCTCATTAACCAACCGACTATGCTTGTGTCCGTGACACCCTCATTACCCTAATGCTGGCCTAGGGCCCCCGACACAACAATGGCGACGAGGAGTGGCTGTGCTCCGGCGTGGGACAGCCAAAAGAAAAAGGGGAGAGAATGAGGCCCGTCTAAGGGCACCACCTAAGATGAAGCAGCACCAGCCGCCGGAATGCCTGAGGGGTGTGTGCCTTGCCCTGGGCCTAGTCGTCTATGAGGAGGTGACCGGGAGCCCACCCCACACCTCTCTAGCCCTGCCGAGAGCTGTTGTGCTGAGGGAGGCGTATGAGGACACAGCGGACTGACCAGAGCTCACCCGCGTCTGCCACAATTGAGCCCCCACCTGCTGGAGACTGACGCGGTGTCCACCCGCGAGGCAGGAAGGCCCGTAGGCTGGAGGTGAGCCCGGGTGCCATGAATGGCCTCGGTGGTCGTGCATGCCAGAAGCGACCCCCCTTATGACTGCTTATCACGGGAGACCACCTGCTATCAGTGAACACTGTGCCCACAAGTGAGCAGGGCCAGCGGAGCCCACCCGCGGCCTGCCTGCAGCATCTCCCGTCCTGCAGCATAGGTGGAGTGCGGCGGGTGGATAAAGTTCAAGAGGAGAGCGCCCGAGCATGTGGAGAGCTGCGGGGCGCCGATTACTGAAAGGGGATCCCACCCGCCGTGTGAAACAACTCTCGCCCAGTGCAGCATGAAATCTAAATGAAGTCGCTGCGGGTGGGAAAGGAGCCGGGTGAGCGTGAGGCCCACAGCCGAGCCGAGCGGCACCAGCACACCCTCTGAGGGAAGAGAAAAGGCCTATTGCGATGAGCAGGAAGGTTTAAAAAATCACCATATTGAAGAGGAGTCCGCCGAGCATGCCTAACTGCTTGAGTGCCCCGCAGGAAGAGGAGTGTGCACATGCGGCCGGCGAGCGGGTAAGATACATGGGGAAGAGCTGCGTGTGTCAAGGTCCTCATGAATGGCACCTGGAGGCCAGCAGCAGTGAAGAGGACGGCCGACGAGAGCACAGTGTCCAGTGGAAAACTGAACTGTTTCCAACGGAAGGGGGGACCCAGGGAGAGCCAGGCGCGAGCCGGTCTCTTCCTGGGTATGTTCGCGCGAGAATCAGGAAATCAGGTGGGGACTGATTAGCGGAGGAGATATAAGGGAGGCAGGCTGGCGGTTGGGAACTGCGTGGCGGGAGGCTAGAAGGGAGGTTTGTTTTGCGGCGCGCGTGGTGTACCTTTTCTCTGGCCCCATGGAGGAAGCGGCGGAGGTGCGGAGGGCCGTGCAGATTCTCTGCGAGGCCGGGCGCGAAGACCTGCTGCGGCCGGGTGTCCCGGCGGAGGCGTGGGTCGGAATGGCCCGCCCCCCTCGCAAGGCTTCGGAGGGTGTTTCCAGGGCAGTGACGGCGTGCATGTCCCCAGGCCCGGCAGAGGAAGAAGACGGCGAGGCGGCCATGCCGGCGGACGGACCCATGCTTGTTTTGCCCGCCGCAGCTGTGGAGCCCCTGCCGGGTGACCCGGGCGCCCTCCAGCAGGTATGTGCCTTACCGTTCTTTAGTGCTGGTTCACGTGGGGCGCCCGGGGGGAGGCGGGGGCGTTCCATGGGCCGGCAGGCTCCGCGCTCCGCCGGACTGGCCCCGGGAAAGTCGGGAAAGCCACAGGCGGGCCCCAAACCAAAGCGGGGGCGGAGCCTGGACTTACACGGGCACTCGCAGACCCCTCCCCCTGCTGCGGTGCCAGTAGACACCTTACCTACAGTGCTCCCTTTGCCGGAGGGGGTTTCCCCATACCTATGGCTGAATGGGCAATGTTTCCTGCTCTCCCCCGCCACGCCGGGGCCTGGCCATGTTCCCCTCCGCTCTTTTGGCCCCCCACCGCTGGGTGGTGCTGATGCCGGGCCACATACTGCCGCGCTGCTGGCACACCCCCCCTCTGAGGCTCCTACCCCTGTTTCTGTTGTAGATTCTGCGGGTGCTGCACCTAGCATGCTGCCCCCCACGGCCACCAAGTCTGCGGTCACCGGTGTGCCTGGCCCCCAGCTTGCCCCCTCCACGTCCTTGGCCCCTGGTGGGAAGGGTTTGTCACACAGGGGGGCGCCCCCGGTTCCAGGGCAAGCTCTGTTCCCGGTCCCTAGGGGTCGGCCAGGTGGCCTCCAGGGTGTTACTGCGACTGGGTCAGGTGGTGTCCATGGTCTGGCGTCGGTGGGTCGTCCGTTGGGGGGTGATTACAGTTCCGCCTTAGGAGAGAATTTTTTTGGGAACTCTTCCTTGTCTGGCTCGAGCGGCCGCAGTTTTCAATCTGCGCCTTCGGCTGGGCGGCTGTTGGCTGTTTCTACGGGCCCGGGAACTGTCCACACGGCTGTTTCCAGTGGTGGGCTTCCAGGGGAGTTATCTGGAGCGGATAGCTCTTCTACAGCTTTCAGTGCACACAGCTTTCAGAACATTGACTGGCAGTTTTATGATGGGGGTATTGGTGATGGGGCTATGCCCAGTGGCAGTGCGCAAGTTGCATTTTCTGACGAAGCTTTCTGTGGGAATTTTAATGATGATGATTTGGAAGAAGGGGAATTGAGAGACAAGGATGTTGGGCTTTTGGCAGCACGGGCCCAAGGGGGTGGGTTGGGGCTCCCACTGTTTCTCGTGTTTTGCAGGAGTCTCGTGCGGACCATGCAGCTGTACGAGGGGCAGTGAGGTCTGGACCTTCTCAAAAGGATCGTGGGGCTGTTCAACCACAGTCGGAGCAGTTGCCGAGAGGTAAGGATGGGTGGTGGTCTGTGTGGCAACCTAGGGAGAGTCTCCCTGTTAAGAGTACAAGATCTATTGGTACAGGTGATGGGGTTGTGGTTGAGCGAGTCGCTCTGGCACCGAGGCTTGAGCGGCCGGTGATTTCGAATGTTTCTACTGTGCAAGTTGCAAAGGATGTTTCTGCAGTAGGGTCTGGGGGGGTGACTGCCACACGGGTCACGGAGGATAGTATCCTACCGAAGAAATTGCCGTATTCTGGGGTGGGGATGCCGTTGGGGTCCCATTTGTCTGAAAAAACAAAGAATCTCATATGGTCTGGTGCATTTGTGGATTTTTTCGGCTTCTACATAGGGATGTCCAAGCTAAAGAAGGGTCGAAGGAGGAGGAATTAGAATTGGCTCGGAGGCCTCGTGTTCCGAAGTCGATAGAAAATTGGACTTCGGCCTTTCTTATTTATGCCAGCGTTTATTGCCAACGTCATCCAGAGAAGGCAATAGACATGTTTAAATATGCAGATGTCATACGCAAGGCTCACAGTTACTTTGGAGGCTTTGCCTGGTTGTCCTATGATGACGAATTCAGGGCGCGCATGAGCGCTTTTCCTGAGCGTTCATGGGGTGAGGTTGATTCTGAATTATGGCTGCAATGGATGGCATCGGCGAATCCGCCTGCTACGACCCACACGGCTAGCGGGCAGCCGGTGTATTATCGGCCCTTTTCCGCTCGCCCCGCTCAGTCTGGGGCGGGGGTTTGGGGCAGAGGTCAATCATCCGCCTCTGGCACATGCTGGCATTTTAACAGGGGTTCCTGTAACAGACCAGCTTGCAGGTATAAGCATGAGTGTTCGCAGTATGGGGGGAAGCATGCGCTCACCCAGTGTTTTCCCGGCCAGCGATTTGGTGATCAAGGACGGGGTTCAGGGGGTAGAGGACAGCCGCAACAAGCTGTTTACAAGGGCTCCTACTCCTATTAGGCAAGATGTTCTTGATCTCTGGCTGGTGGAATATCCTGAATTTGAGGCTGCTAAGATTTTGTCTTGGGGTTTCAAAATTGGGTTTCGGATTGGGTATCAGGGACCCAGGGTGGGCAGGTGGTCGGACAATTTGAAATCTGCGAAGGAGAGTCCCCATGTTGTGCGGAAAAAGCTGGATGCCGAGCTTGCAGCGGGTCGGATTGCTGGTCCTTTTTTGAATTGTCCTCTGCCTGACTTGATTGTATCGCCTCTGGGTGTGGTACCCAAGAAGGCGGAAGGGGAGTTTCGTCTTATCCATCACCTGTCATGGCCCGAGGGTGCATCCATTAACGATTTTATTGATCCAGCTGACTCAACTGTCAATTATGCTTCAGTGGACGATGCCTTACGGCTCGTGCGCACGGCTGGGGTCGGGGCTTTGCTGGCGAAGAGCGACATTCAGTCGGCTTTCCGGCTATTGCCCATCCATCCTTGGGATTTCAGTCTGTTGGGAATGCAGTTTGATGGTAGTTTCTACGTGGATAGGGTGTTGCCCATGGGCTGTTCAGTGTCATGCTCCCTTTTTGAGACATTCAGCACATTTCTGCAGTGGCGCTTCACTTTTGTTAGCGGCCACGTCCTGGTCTGTCATTACCTGGATGATTTTCTTTTCATTGGGGAGGGTCACTCTGGGCGGTGTCAGTCGGCTTTGACCATCTTTCAGGCTCTGGCGGAGGAATTGGGCGTTCCATTGGCGCCGGATAAGACAGAAGGTCCCTGTACATCCCTGACTTTCTTGGGGATTGAAATTGACACCTTGTCTATGGTGGCGAGATTACCTGAGGCCAAAGTGAAGGAAATGTCTGCATTCATACATCTGGTGTTGGGGGAGCGGAAAGTGGTTTTGAGGACCGTCCAGAAGCTTTTGGGGTACCTCAATTTTGCTTGCCGGGTTGTTCGGGCGGGCAGGACGTTCTGTAGACGTCTGGGTCTTTCCATGTCCGGCGCAAGACTTCCCCATCATCGGGTGCGCATTACCACCGCTGTGCGTGCCGATTTGACTGTCTGGCTTCTTTTCCTGCAGGAGTTCAATGGCGTGTCCTTGTTTTTTGCGGATGAGGACATGGTGTGGCAAGTCCAGTTGTTCACGGATGCGTCGGGAGCTCACGGCTTCGGCGTATTTTGGGAAGGTCGATGGTGCGCGGCCGGCTGGCCGGCGCACTGGAAGGAACAGGGTCGCAGCATAGCGTTTCTGGAGCTCTTCCCGCTGCTGGTTGCTTTGTATCTCTGGGGGGAGGAGTTTCAGAATCGCTCCGTTTTGTTCCATGTGGACAATTTGGCAGTGGTTCACCTTGTCAATCACCAGAAGGCTCGTGACTTGAGGGTCTTGCGGCTCCTGCGCGCATTCATGCTGCGGTGTCTGCCATTAAATATTGTCTTTAAAGCACGGCATGTCCCTGGTACTTCTAATTGCATCGCTGACTCTTTGTCTCGCTTTCAGTGGTCCGAATTCCGCAAATTGGCTCCTGGGGCGGACCTGGAACCCACGGCGATCCCACAGTACGTATGGGACCTGGGGGATTGAGGGTACACCAATTGGTCGAAAATTCAGTGGCTGACTCCACAAGGCGGGGTTATGTGAAGGCCTGGCATGAGTTTCTGCAGTTTGGTAAGGATTTGGCGGGGCCATTCCGGGCCGGGTTGTCAGATGAACAACGCATCTTACAATTTGTTTTACATTTGGCGGACAAGGGCCTATCGCCCACAACCATTTCTGGCAAGTTGGCTGGTGTTTCTTTTTATGGGCAGCTTTGGTGGGGGAGGGATCCTGTTGGGGGGGTGTTGGTTCGTAAAGTGTTGAAAGGTTTGGCCAGGCTTCGGGCTGGTGGTCAGCAGCTCTGGTTGCTCCAGTTGCTGTTGCTGGAATTGGAGGTGTGTTGCCATGACGATTTTGAGTGTGCCAAATTTCGTTTGTGTTTTGTTTGGTTGTTCTTTGGGGCATTTCGGGCATCAGAGTTGCTGGGGTTGAGGGGTAGGGTAGGTATGACCAGCGGTGAGGTGGTGTTGGAAAGTGACAGAGTGCGGCTGTGGCTGCGGGCGTCCAAAACTGACCAGATGGGGAGGGGTAAGTGGGTGTTCCTTGGCAGGAGTGGTGTCTTTACATGTTGCCCGGTTGGAGAGTGGGAAGTGTTTGTGGCCTCCCGACATTTTCTACAGGGGCCCATCTTTTGTCATGCTGATGGTAGTCCCATAGTTGCATCTCAATTGTTGGCTGTATTACGCAAGGTTTTGTTGCGCCTGGGGAGGGATCCTGTTCAATTTGGTACCCATTCCTTCAGAATTGGGGCGGCGACAGAGGCCGCTAGGTTGGGGTGGGACTGGTCACAAATTCGTCGCATTGGACGTTGGCGTTCCAAGTGCTGTGAAAAGTATGTGAGAAAATAGTACAATTTTGCTTGTCTAACATTTATTTTTCTCCTAGGTCCTTGGCCCTCAGTCGCCGGCTCCAAAAGGAGGGTGTGGATACTGGGGCACTCTTTTGTAAAACGGGCAGCTTTCGCCGCTGCCAGTCAGCTTTGTGGGAGATCACTTGGTTTAAACAGCATGACGCACAAAGTCTCCTGGCATGGAACGGGGGGCATGCGCTGGGGTGGGCTTTTTCCCGCCTTGCCGGCTTTGGTTTCACAATGTTTGGGGGGCCCGCCGGATCTCCTGGTCCTGCATTTGGGCGAAAATGACTTGGTTTCACTCTCTGGTTTGACTTTGTTAAAATTGATGAAGCAAGACCTGGAAATCATCAAGACCACATGGGTGAGCACCATGCTGATATGGACTGAGTTTTTGCCTAGGCTGCAATGGCGTGGGGCGAGGAACCATTCCGCTCTCGAAAAGGCTCGAAGGAAAGTTAATAGGACAATGCGACTTTTTTGTCACCACCTGGGTATATACAGTTTGGATCATTACCATTTGAAAGTCTCTGAACATCATTTATTCTGTGAGGATGGTGTGCATCTATCTTCTTTGGGCATCTCTTTTTACCTTCTGGAACTCAGGGATTTGATTAGCAAAGTTCTTCAGGTGCAGTTGTGGTGTGCTCCTTCTTTTCCAATTTTAGGTGGGGCAGGAAAACGCTAAAGGTTTTCCTGGGTGGCGGGTTTTTGCTAGTGGGGTGGGCAGCCTGGAGCGGGTTGGCCATCCTGAAGGGTAGCTCGTTGGGTAGTACTAGGGGTAGTAGGCAGGAGTTTGTTCGGGGTTTTGGGATTTAGGTTTCGTAGGCTCACTGTAGAGTTGATTTATGTAAATAAATAAATAATGAATGTGTTCATGAAATTTATGATGCACCTGTCTTAAAATAAAGTGGCCTTTCTTGCTCCTAAAGAGGTGTGGACAGTGATTTCTTGCGCGAGGGGGGACCCAGGGAGAGCCAGGCGCGAGCCGGTCTCTTCCTGGGTATGTTCGCGCGAGAATCAGGAAATCAGGTGGGGACTGATTTAGCGGAGGAGATATAAGGGAGGCAGGCTGGCGGTTGGGAACTGCGTGGCGGGAGGCTAGAAGGGAGGTTTGTTTTGCCCCACCCACCCTCCCTCTTTTTTATTTTATTTTGTGGGTTTTTTATTTTGCGGTGCTCTAGGTGCTGCTTTGTTTTTGTAGGTTTGCCACTGTTAGGACAGGTGCCTTTGTTCTGTTAGGAGGCGGGTTTTTGCTAGTGGGGTGGGCAGCCTGGAGCGGGTTGGCCATCCTGAAGGGTAGCTCGTTGGGTAGTACTAGGGGTAGTAGGCAGGAGTTTGTTCGGGGTTTTGGGATTTAGGTTTCGTAGGCTCACTGTAGAGTTGATTTATGCAAATAAATAAATAATGAATGTGTTCATGAAATTTATGATGCACCTGTCTTAAAATAAAGTGGCCTTTCTTGCTCCTAAAGAGGTGTGGACAGTGATTTCTTGCGCGAGACATGCAGCCCCTGCGCAGGCTGTGATGCAAGATAGCCTGCTTCGAGGGGCAGAGTGCAACAAGAGTGAAGTGTGCGCACAGCTGAAACAAGGGAGAAGTGAACTAAAGCTGCAGACACGACAGCATTGAGCGAGGCAGTCACAAAGTAACTGTGACCCCCCCCTCCGAAGAGACACTGGAGCAGGGGCACGATGATCGCAAAAGAATACTCCTACCTGCACACGCTGAAAGAGACCGGAGTCTCAGTTTCCCCCTCCCTCCTTCACAATTAAGCCCCAAAGGCAAAGAAAGAACTTACCAGGCATCCAGGAGGCAGCAGCTCCCAGAAGTCTTCCTCTGCCCCCAGCACACCAGTAGAGTCAGAGTGACGGCAGCGCCACCTACTCCCACGCAGAACAAAGCCCAGCACCAGCAGCTCCTTTAGAAAGAAAGAAAGCTCCAGAAAAGGAATTAAACGACGTGGACTGCCAGCCAAGTGGAGCAACACTGCCATCTAGTGACCTTATGCAGCAATCACAGCCTGGGAATAAATCCAATCAGAAAACAAGCATTGGACAAGCCAATCACAGAAATCAACCTAAAGCAACCCAGCAGCGACGCGGACGAAGACTGAGACCCATTACCACTGCTGAAGAGAAGCGCAGTGACACCTGGTGGCCACAGGTGCTCACCACAAATGCAGTGAAGAGAACAGCAACCCAAGACACAGCAGTGGAAAGTCAAGACCGTCTACCGCAGGCAGCAAGGTTCAAGAAAAACTGATGGAAGCGCGCAAGTGTACCCCGGACGCGGACGGTACAGGACAGCGCCTGAGAGCGAGGAAGCCGCACCCAAAGCACTAGAAGATGTGCACAGCAAGTGCCCAAGTACTTGAAGAAGCAGAAGTGCAGCAAGCACGTGAAGTAGCGTGACGACGCCAGAGAAGATAAAGAAGCGCAAGGAACAACGCTACACTGAAGATGTACCACGGACGGTAAGAAGTGAAGCATGAACTTGCAACCGGCACGCACAAAAAGAAGGCGAATCAACCAGGCATGGTTAGCGCCCCAAGAAGATAAAGAGCATCACCGGCAGCGAAAAAGAGTGTGCCCACCGGAGAAGGTCCAAGGAGCAGTGAAGTAACCCTCCGGAACCCGAAGAGCATACAAATAGCGCAGACAAAAGTGCGCCAACGCAAAAGCACTGCAACAGAAGCAAATGGCGATCCCAACGATCGCGGACAGCAAGAAGACTCACGAAGAGGAAGCTGTCTACCCCTTCTGGTAGCAAGAAAGATCACCTAAGAAGAAAGGGATGATCCGACCAGCAAAGAGGCGTACCCAAAGAAAAGCCGACCAGTCAGATGGCCGCCCGTGAAGGAAAAGAGAAAAGATCGTAATGACCGGTCCAGTCACAGAAGAGTGGAGAGAAGGCAGTGTCCGAAAGCCAGAACAAGACCAGAGGGAAACAGATGGAGTGCACGCTGCTTGAAGAAGCCTGGTCAGGAAGACAAAGACAGAAAAGTGACCGCACCGTGTCGCGAAAAGGAAAATGGAGAAGGATGTGGAACAACGCCACGAAGAAGTGAAAATGAAGAAAGGAGTCATGTGGCACGACGCCATCTGGAAAAAGTGAGGAGAGGTGTGACAAGTCTACACACCCACCAGAAGAAGAGGTGACACACACCATAACATCGTGAACAGTGACCCGCACGTACAGGAGGACACTGATAGCACCAAGAACAGAACAGGCATCTACTTACAAGACCCCGATGACCAGTCGACTGCAGGAGAGCTCAGGCGGTACCATTGGCAACACCCACCTTTGGGATTGAGCGGAAGCCTGGATGGGGAGGGAGCTCAGATGTGCTGAAGAAGGAGAACTGACCAATCCACACCAGCCCGTGGAGATCCAAGGGGCAAAGGCCTCAGGGACACCGGTGGCAGAGAGTCCCGACAAGAGAGATGGATCCGTCGCCGTCTACCCTGCACATCCCAGGAAGAAGAGGAACTTGTGCGCAAAGGCAAGAGTCAACAACTGCCCTTCAGGTGGAGCTACGGACTCTGTGAGCTAGTACCCTCATCGTCTCCTCCATTCACACGCAGCAATGCTGTGGAGAACACTCGGCCCAGTGGAACCCTGATGAAAAGGGCCTCTGGGACATCTCGTAGCAGGAGAACAACCGAGATAGGGGCGTCCTAGTGAGAAGGATGTCCTTCAATCACTCTATCCTTTGTAATGTAAAGCCAAGCTGCTGTGGTTCCAAAAATTCTGTACCCTGCTATAATGTGGTACCGAAGCCTAACACTCGTGTCAGAAAATATCATCGTACCATGACGAATTTGGTATCGGCAGACCGGTAATGATTAGGACATTACACCTGTGCATTTGCGTCGTGATCGAGGAATGCAATCACCTTAAAACAGTAGTTTCTGTCTCGAACCCTCGGGTTCCATTTTGTGAGCGGCATCCATCTTGTGGTTGCCCTTACATAGTCAATTGATCAAGGCCGAATTTGATCTGAAAGGACACGTCCACCTTAGCTGACTTCCCCATGACCTGGCCGAGCTGACTCCACTGCCTCCAGCCAAACCTGTTTGGGCGGTTCCTCGCCCAGTGGCCGAGTGAGATAGCATCAAGGCACAACATGTCATTAACCATTCACTACATACCAACCATGCTTTATCATACACACACCTGTCCCTGTTTCTGATTTATGACTAGTTTTACGATGAGGAGGTGCCCGATTTTATTGGGGTTTCATCGATATCTGATGGAAGTTCTGGGCTGGGCTGGGTCATCTGTCACGAACTGGACATACGAAAATGTGGGCTTGCCATCATGATTTTGCTTTCTGATTTTTGTGGAAACATGTATATGACCGTACTGTAAACTAAAGAATTCTTGCCTCAAGCCAATATTTTTGTATAAAGGGAGAAGGCTGGTTCTGTAAAAACGAACAGTCTCCTGAGAGTATACACACCGTGCTGTTGTACTTCTAGGACGCTTGTTACTTGGTTGCAGCCAATAAAACTCGATCTTTGACATCACCTAGAAGACTCTGTGTTTCTGTGGTCCAGAACAGGAAGAACTCAAGAGGTCTCTGGGTGTTCCCCCTGGCACCACGGGTTCCTAAAAACCCGGCATCTCAGTTGGCGCCCAACTCGGGGCGGTATCAAGCGGTATCGGTCCAAGCCAGATGTTCGTGGGGAGCTTCGTGTGAAAATTCCAGAGGACGGCCAGCCACTTCAGTGACCCCTGTATGTCGACGTGGTTCTGAAGGTCTTTGCTGCGAGGTTCCCCGCGTCCCAACGGCTACGAAGGACTGCTGCCCTGACTATCGGCCTATTTCGGACCCATTGATCCTTGGTAGAGCGAAACGATAGACGAGTCTTCTAGTGACGTCATCGATCTTCAATACTTCACTTAAGTATAAGTGAAGCGTCTCCCAGTCCGCAGTTTGATTCTTAGTTTTGGTATCCTTGAGATACACTTTGTTTGGAACTTGCAAGCGCCAAAACCAAGGGATTCGTGTATTCACGAAAATATCGTATTCGATAATCCTTTGAAGTTTGAAGCTAGACTAGTGAACGAAGATGCCTGGTCTTAGCAGACTTGGAAACTTGTTTTGTCTTGGTTGTAGTAAGGACTCCCGATTAGAGGATTCGTGTCCGGTTCCTCCGATTGGAACTCCAACATATGAACTCTATGTGAAGCATGGAGTAGGCCCTATCACATATAATGTAGTGTGGATAAAATACACCAGAAAAGATGGTGTTTTAAAATGGCCCCAATTTGGTAGCTTTGATACAGAAATCCTAGATAATCTAGAGGTTAAACTTTTCAAGAAGAGAGCCCGGCCGGCGATGTTTGACTCCTTTCGCTTATGGCGCAAAGAAGCCAAACAGAAAGAAATGAAATTAGCAAAGAAAAATAAACAAGTTATGTCAATGGTGCAAGCCGCCGTTGCATACAGGGATAATGAGGAAGAGCAAGAGAGTGAACAAATGCTCAGAAGCAAGAAGTTAGCAGTAGATAAATGCTACCCAGTGTTGCCACGTGAAGGACAAGGATCAAAAGGGACACCTGAGAAGGATCCTTTAATGTCCCACTTACTGAGTTCTCCACCCCATATGCACAAAATGCTCCTGCACCCCCGCAGCGTTTTGTTACACCGCGCCCCGGCACACGAAATCTAGTTCTTCCACAAGCACCAGCTCCTCTTCAGCTGGTTTCTACTCCTCCGGCACAGCCCTCTCATGGGCTGCCACCTTTGCTATACACTCCATCTGCTTTTTCTACGACTTCGCCTACTGCTCCTGAGGAAACAGAAATTTTATATGGTCAGTGTGTCCCCCACTCACACCCTATCCATGTACCTATGCCCCATGTATGTCCATGTTATCATATAATTCCCTTCCCGTGCCTGTCATAATAATGCCTCTGCATTTCCGTCTAAGGTTAACATGTCTGCTATTAGGCCTTCCATGAATGAAACGCTAATTCTGCATTGAGGCCTACCTTGCCAATGCATTTACATGGCACACGTTTAAATGTCGAGAAGCACACGTTTTTGTGGCCCAGCCGAGCCAGGCCCTGAATTCAGGCTCCGAGCCTCTTTTGTTTCTGAAAGCTACAGTTTAGGTATGCATCCCTGACCTCTCCCTTACTTCCTGCCCAGCCGAGAGGTGCCCGGCCTGGCCTGCCTGCCAAAACGGTATTTTACCTACAGTTATCTGCTCAGCCTCCGCAAAAACACATTCCAGTCTAGTGAAGGGGGTAAACATTTTCTGCCTGCAGAGCATAGGGCCTAGCCTTCCTGTCTCCATGCAAGTGATTTACTGACTCCGTTGCCATAGTAGGCCCATGGCCCCGCACCATGCACGAAGAAATATATGCGCACACTAGCATTCAGTGATGAACAGCCTTTACTCGAGAGACCTTTACTTCAGACAATACATCCTCCAAACACAAGATATCAGATATGCCAAAGATACAGGTCGTTCTGACATCCCAGACTTCAGACTCCTCTACTAGTGCTAAAGTCAAAGCCCCAGCTCTCCCCAGTTACACGTCAATTCCACGTCATGACCAGTTGGGCGCACATGTAGGTGAAAGGTTTCTGCTGAGCCTACAGACCTCCTCTATGCATCCACCCACCTATGACTCATTCGGTGCACACCCTCGTGTACGCCTCCGTACACGCCTTCTTTTACGCCCATATGTTCTTATCTCTCTTTTTCACTTGTTCCGCCTACTGTATTCACTGCAATTGTATGGTTTTACTATATATAATATGTGATGTTAATAAAATGTGTGACATCCCTTCCTGAACCTTAGTGGTGATGGAACCTGATTCTCCCCCTGGCTCGAGCCATTGAATAAAGCCCTTTTAACTCGGACACCACAGACTCTGCCTCTCATTTTATGAGCTGTCCTTATTCTTTATTAATGTATAGAAATTATGACTGGGTAATTTTATTTACCACACTCCAACTGTTTATCCTGATACTCTTTCTGCTACTGCCTCGACTTCTGCTTTACATCAGCCTGTCTTTTCCGGCGATTCTGCCTTTCCACCAGCTTCTCCTTCTGTTCGACAGAGAGTGACAAATACTGTCACTGGTCTGTTCTCACCTTTCTTTGGGTCGCCTATGACGACCCCTAACACAGGACGTAGACAGTTGCGGAGTCAACTGCCTGATTATCAGGAAAGAGAAGTGCTGAATGAGTTAGCACGTAAATGGGTTACTGATACTGTAAAGTGTGACGTTCAATCCGTAATGGAAGTCTTCCGTCAATGGGAAGTGTCTACACAGAGATATGTTTTTGAGCAAATGTGTGTGTTTCTTTGCGAAGATTTGCAGGCAATGATCCAGAGCGCAACATGCAGGAATTATTCCCTGTGCGATTCAAGTTCTATGAAGCCATGATTGTGGGTGCTGATGTTCAACGAGCAATAGATATGTTGTTATCTTATAGGAGTAAGGGAAGCAATTCTAGATCACTGTATGAGGATGACATGCCAGGTAGGAAAAAGGCGCGACAGTACCCTATGAGAGAGGTTCCTCCAGTTTGGAGGGAAGGTGACGCAAACGCGAATCCAGCAATTCCGCCACATTTCCAGCGTGTATGGGTACATGTTCCCTGGAAAAGATCTGAAGTTTTAGCACTCAAACAGACATTGCCTGATCCCCGTAAAAATCCTGCAGGGTATTATAAGGAGTTATCACAGACTGCCAGCTCATGTTTAATGAATTTAGCAGATATAGACATGTTGTTTGGAAATGTTGTTCCACAGCCTTTATGGGGAAAGATTCATCATGCAGATCATGATCAAGAATTAGGTGACACATGGGCTAATATTGCTGCTGCTGATGCTCGACAAGTTGGTGGCTCTTAGCCTGAGCCTTTGGTAGCAGATCTTCCTGGTAGAATTATCACGTATATGAAGACTTTAATGCCCAAATTGCGTGTGAATTGGGACAAATTGTCTGCGTGCAAGCAGAAGAAAGATGAAAATGTGTCTGACTTTTTCATGAGGTTGAAGAGACTTTCGTCGATCATAGTGGTCAGGATATGGCTACCGAGGGTGGCGAAAGATTGTTTGTAGACAAATTTGTACATAATCTGCTTCCTGAACTATGTAATAAGTTGAAAGATTCAGAGAGTGCTTGGGCTGTTTCCACGTCAGCGCAGATTTTAGCCACAGCCCAGTACTATGAGAATAGGCGCAAAGACAAGTTAGAGAAGGCAGACAAAAAGACGAAAGATTTAAAAACGAAAGTCCTTCTCCAGTGAGCTTATCCGCCTCGTACTGCTAGTCAGCCCGATTATCAGCAACCACAGCAGTATTCGGGAAACTCGCAAAGAAACAAGTTTTCTCAACAGCGTTTACCGTATGGTCCGAATCAGTGTGCGTATTGCAGGGAAGAGGGTAATTTCAAGAATAGTTGTCCAGCTTTATTGCGACGTTTGAATGGTGTTTCTGGTACAAGAGGTAGAGGTGTTTAACAGGCTCCTAGAGGTAGGGGCGAAATTTCCCCCAGAATGCTCGTCCCTTTCCACCTCAGAATTCCATGAACAGCTTTGATCAACAGAATAATGCATCTTCTAGGACAGCTCAGTACTATGCTGATGACCATTATGCAGAAAACGAGAATGAGGGTAATGATTGCTAGGACAGCCATGGACAAAGAGAGGGAGTTGTTTCAGTTCCAGTAGATCAGAACGGACCTTATGTTGAGGTGATTACATCAGGTGTGTCAGAGCCTTTTCTGCTGGATACTGGTGCTACAAAGAGTTCCATTATGCACTCAAAACTTCCTGGCGTACCTTTGTCTGGCGAAATGAATGTTTCAGTAGGTTTTTCTGGTGTCCCTGTTACAAACCCGATCTCTAGCCCTATGTTCCTTTCTGTTGGGCCATGTGAATTAGAAGCACCCCTCATTCTTACAACAGGTTGTGGTGAAAACTTGTTGGGATTGGACTTGTTAAAGAGACTATATGCGACTTTGTACTGTTCTCCTTCGGGAGTACAGCTTACTCTAGGTAAGAAAGTGATTTCTCCAATGTATTTGTCAAAGGAAAATATTCCAACAGAATTGTCATCTCTTCCAGATATACTTTGGGCTACTGGTTCTAACGATGTGGGTCTTTTGGAAATAGCGCCATATGTCATAACATTGAAAGCCAATGTTAGGTTGCCACATATTCCCCAATACAAAATCTCTAGCGAATGTGAAAAAGCGTTGTTAGCAATCATTTACGATCTAATTGAGAAAGATGTAATTGAAGAGACTACAGGCAACGTTTGTAACAGTCCTGTTTTGCCAGTTTTAAAGCGTACTGATCCTTTGCAGCCACCTGTCTATAGATTTGTGATCGATCTTAGAGAAGTGTACAAGATTGTTGTGCCACAGTTTCCAGTTGTCCCTGATATTACTGCCCTATTGACTATGGTTCCAGCTTCAGCCACTTGGTTCTCGGTGATTGACTTGAAGAATGCTTTCTTCAGCATCCCAATTGCCGAGGAGAGCAGAGATATTTTTGGCTTCAATTTAGGAGGTCGAAGCTTCCGCTTCAAACCCGCTCCTCAGGGCTACTGTGAAAGTCCATCGATATTCAGTCAGGCTCTGAAATCACAGCTTGACACGATTGTTCTACCTGATGGTGCGACCCTTATTCAGTACGTAGATGATTTGCTGATCGCTGCAGACACTGAGGAGATTTGCAAGCAAGCCACTTTGTCATTGTTGCGTCATTTATGTGATATGAAGCACAAAGTCTCTCTTTCGAAATTGCAATTTTGTCGACAAGAAGTGACCTACTTAGGTCACATCTTATCGAAGGAGGGAAGGAAGCTTACCCCTGGGAGAATACAGGCAATTGCGAAATTGAGTGTCCCAAGGACACAGAGAGAAGTGTGTGCTTTCTTGGGCATTACATCGTACTGCAGACAGTGGATACCAAATTTCTCATTGTTGGCCAAACCTTTGGTCGCATTAACTTGTAAGGATACACCAAAACCCATTCCGTGGTCTGAAGATTGTCAGAAAAGTTTTCATGAATTGCATGATGCATTGTGTTCGGATCCTGTGTTGGGTAACACTGACTACAGTAAGCCGTTTACATTATATGTCCATGAGAAGGAAGGTTGTGCATTATCAGTCCTGACACAGTCCTTTGGGGACAAACAGCGTCCATGCGCGTACTTTTCAGCAACTCTAGATCCCGTAGCTGAGGCATTGCCAAGTTGCTTGAGGGCCACTGCGGCAGCAGCTGTCTGTATTCGACAGTCTGCTGGGTTAGTAATGAATAATACACTGATCGTTATGGTCCCACATGCAGTAGACATTTTGCTAAACAGAACAAGGACACAGCACTTAAATAGTGCTCGTTTGTCAAGTTATGAGCTGACACTGTTAGCGAGTCACATACACATAAAGAGGTGTGATACACTCAACCCGGCGACGTTATTGCCCATTCTAGTAGAGTCAGATGAGGTCGAGAAACATGACTGCTGCTTTAGGACAGAAGAAGAGACAAAAGGGAGAGTAGACTTGCAGGACACTCCTCTTCCTGAATGTAATGATACTCTATGGGTTGATGGCTCATGTTTCAAGTTGCCGAATGGTGATACGACTGCAGCATATGCTGTGACAACATTGCACACGATTGTAGAAACTGCACTGTAACGGGGAGTACTCGGGTCCGCCAGGCTTACCTGTCTCACCTCTCTTTAACCAGCACACAGGGGCCTGGAGAGACACAGATGTCCTGGATGACACAGAACCGGAAGAGAGTGACGAGCCCTGCTTCTTTAATTGGGCGGAGTTGGAACAGGACAACGTCACGGGGCACACCCCCTCGGCACAGGTAAAGGCCGCCCAGGAATCCTCACAGGTGTGTTTTACACTCGGAGGCGACGGAGGTGAGCGAGACGGGGGGCGGAGTGAAGAGGGGGACGATTGTGGAGGAGAGCGGAGTTTGAGGACGATTGCGGAGGAGAGGCGGGAGCTGAGGAGAGGAGACGAAGGCGGAGCGGAGCAGAATCAGGAGGAGAGGAGACCGGAGGAGAGAGAACATCGGAGGACGGAGGTGGAGAGGAGACCGGAGGAGAGAGAACATCGGAGGACGGAGGTGGAGAGGAGACCGGAGGAGAGAGACCATCGGAGGACGGAGGTGGAGAGGAGACCGGAGGAGAGAGAACATCGGAGGACTGAGGCGACGGTCAGAGACGAGGACGGAGAGAGGAGCGCTGAACTTGGGAGGTCCAGAGGAGCAGAATTCAACAAGCCAGGAGGCCAACAGGAAGGCGCTTCACCCAGCCACACTTCATCGAGGGAAGTGTGGCTACCAGAGGTACGATCAAGGCTTTCGGGCTGGGCGGGTTTTAAGTGGGTTAAACCCCCATAAATGCTCCGAGTTTGCATCCCGTGCACTACCCCTCCCTCACTACCCCAACACTGTGGACCCTAGTCGACTACTTTTGCACGTGTGTTCCCTCACTCCCTCCCCTGTGCAGTTGGGCAGGACAGATATCTAAAACGCCATTGTCTTTCTTCCCTGCACGGACGAGACGCTACGACACCGTGGAGGAAGAGGCGCGGACCACCAGTCCCAGAAGACACCGGGACGAGCGGCGGAAGGCGACAGAGAAACGCCAGCATAGACTGTCTGAGGATTCGGAAAGCCCCCTGCCCTACTACAGGAAACTGTGAAACAGTGAAGGTATCGGATCCTACATCTGACCAGCCCGGATCTCAACAATAGGAAAAACAGAGCAAGGTGGCTGGACAGGATTATTCAAAAAAACATTCCCCAATCACACAGCCAATATGTACCGTGTGACCACTGGATTTGTATTCCAAACAAATTTATTTTCTTTTTTACATAATTTCCATACACTATTTAAGAAAAACAGGCACAACCAGAACCACTGTCAGATCAAAAGGTTCATATATACAGTATCTACAAACATACACATTTACGAATTTGCAACAGTGAATTAAGCAGAATTGATTGAACACACCAAAAAAAACATTAGAATATATAATGGTCCAATTGAATTGCAGTTATATACAGTGCAAAAAAATACATGAACAAAGAACAAACACCAGTTCTAGGAACTAAAAAACCAAGAGACAAGCGGGTTTGAGATCGAAAAACCAAGCCTGCCTGTCTACAAAAGCCTGTGGTGTGATGTTTCTATGGGGTTGCAGCACTAGGGTCCACAATTGTGATGTAATTTATATCCTAGCGGCACCCTTTATTGTTGCCACAGGGTGGTAGTGTCGACGCGTTTCGAACCTAGATGTTCTAGGTTCTCTTCAGGACAGGGACTGGGGGAAAGATTCTGCACGGGGGCACAAAGGTTGCCGTAGTGTAGGTATAGTGTAGTTCGCAGTCAACCCTGCAGTATATGCAGAACAGAACTGAGGGCGTGTGCCTTCGGAGAGCGTTCAAATAGGGAGGCAGCTCACATTATTGGCGCAGAAATGAAGGACTGAGTCTGAGACGCGCAGAGCAGGGAGCACTCGGACACTGAACCCAATTCAGGCCCGTCGGAGGAGTTAGCTCGTTGTTTGAAAGGATTATTCCAGCCTTAATTCAATCGGTCTAGTCCTGAATCAATCGCTCTCTCCAAATGACATGTAGTCTGTAGGACTACAGGAAAACCATACACTGAAAAAGAACCTTCAAGTCAATAAAACCTGCGTTACCCAAATTACCGGTCTCTGTAAGTCTATTCGAGGGGAATGTGACCTCACACACGCCTACACCAATCAGCAAGGGCGAACCCGAAGCGCCACATGCACGTATCCCACACAATTCTGCGCAAGCAGCAGAATTAATTGCACTTACAAGAGCATGTGTGTTGGCAAAAGGAAAACGAGTGAATGTGTACACAGACAGCCAGTACGCCTTTGGCGTAGCTCACAGTTTTGGACGATTGTGGCGTGAACGTGGATTCCTGACATCGCATGGTGCAAAAATACAACATGGTCAGTTAGTAAATGAGCTTCTCGAGTCACTGACCTTGCCACTACAAGTTGCGATTGTGAAATGCAGTGCACGCAAAAAGATTCAAGATGATGTTGGTCGTGGGAATACATTTGCAGATGAGGTTGCGAAAGAGACTGCAAAGAACGTGATGAGTCGAATGTATGTTGCAGGTCCCGCGAGATGGATTGGTGATGTGGGTATGTGTGAGGACACTATTGAGAGTGTGAAATCTATACAATCGAAGCCACAGAGAAAGAGGTGAACACATGGAGAGAAAGTACGGGTAGATTGGATGTGAATGGTTGTTGAGTCGAATTGTCAGAACATCAGAGATGGCTGTTACCCGATGCGTATGTGCTTGCAGTGGTGACACTGGCTCATGGGATGGCTCACATCAGTGTGAAAGGAATCTGTAAGTTGTTGGCCCCAGTATGGCAGAATAGTGGAATACCTAAATGTGCAGAGAATGTGGTCAAGAACTGTATGGTATGTCTGAAGCACAATCCTAGTAAGGGAACTCCAACTCCAGCTGGTCACTTTGCGCCTCCAACGTATCCGTTCGAGGTTTTGCAGCTAGATTTCATCCACATGGAAAGGTGCAACAATCTGAAATACGTACTTGTTGTTGTTTGTGCCTTTTCCAGGTGGGTGGAGGCATATCCCCTTAAGGACAATACTGCCTTGTCCACAGCCAAAGCCCTTGTCAAAGAATTCTTCCCTAGGTTTGGTATGCCTAGAATGGTCTGGAGTAATAATGGAAGTGAATTTGTGGGACGAGTGATGAAGAGAGTGTGTGAGAGTCTAGGCATACATCAGAAGTTCCACGCTGCAAATCACCCCCAATCAGCTGGATTAGTAGAATGCTACAACGGCACCCTAAAGTTAAAATTGGCCAAGATCCAAGCCAGCACAGGTCTTAAATGGCCTGACGCACTCCTATCTCCCAGAATGACTGTCCATTCTAGACTGGGACTTAGTCCCCATGAAATAGTGTTCGGTTGCCCCGCAAACATATGGGGAGTGCCAATGGACTAGTAGAAGACATTCATCCATCAAGTCTACAATCAGGTCATCCTATTCGGCGTCACCTCAAAAGCAAGATCTCTGTGGACTGACAAACACACCTCCAGGGCGCAAGTCCAGAAGAGCACGCCCACCGAGAACCAGGACATCGAGCCCACGAGAACTGATGTCTCAGCAACAATTTACTCCGTTGTCATCAAGCAAGTAGCTGAAGAGACTCATTTTAGATTTGTAATTATTGTATATTTATGTATTTCCTCCCACAGGTTTGGACCTTGCCTTTCATTAATTTTTATCAAATTTTGGGAGGAATGTTGTGTCCTGCTGGACACATTCTAGTTGTTCAAATGTATAAACCTACACTTTACACCCACCCACCACTGATGTCACGAGTCACGTGACACAGTTAATAAAAGAAGCCGAGCGCACGTGCTCGTGGCTCATTAACCAACCAACTATGCTTGTGTCCGTGTCACCCTCATTACCCTAATGCAGGCCTAGGGCCCCCAACACAACAACTAGCCAGCTTTAGGCGGAAAGTCTTGATAGCAAAGTCGAGTATCGGGCTTTTGTAAGCTGGCCTATGGTACTGGTTAGAATCAATTACAAATCATACATCGTAAGGGTTTAAGTCCTGGGTTTCCCCTTTAAATCTTGTACTGTAGGATGTAGCGCATAGCACCGTGCAGGGCATTGTAACCTTGGAGTTTCCAAATTGGGAACAATACTTTGGGCAGGCAACAGTGAATTCTAACACATGAAAGTTCACACACCATTACAACAGCCAGAGTCATCTTCTTGGCTTGAGAATTTGGGGAAACAGCCACTACAACGAAGCCGTTTCCACGCTGTACTTAACCACGCATGCTTTACAACGCATGCGTGGTTACCACGTAAAGCCTTTACCACGCATTTCCTTACTACGAAATACGTAGTAAAGGAATGTGTGGTAAAGGTAGAATAAAAAAAAAAGGGGGCTAGGGGGGTTTGGGGGGGGGGTCCCCCCCCCAACAAAAAGATTGAGTTTAAAAAAAGAAATCACACTTACCATAAAGAGAATGATTTGTGCCTTTCGTCCTTCATGCAAAAAGCCAGCCTCCCTAACGACGTAATAACGTACGTGCGTCCACGTACTTCCAAAACAAAAAAAATAGAAAGAGACCAATTTACATTGAAGGAGAAGTCCGTCTATGACAAACAGTGAGTATTTTTTTTAATTATATTAACTTTAAATGATTTTCGGGAATATATAAGGAATGGTGGAAGGGATCGAAAAAAGCATTTACAATGAAAATGCCATTAACAAGCATAGTTATACAAAGAAAAACGAAGTATAACTATGCGTGGTAAAGGCATTTTCGTTGTAAAGAATATTCGTGGCAGTGGCATCTCGTTGTAACGCATGCGTGGAAAAGGCATGCGTTGCAACGGAATGCGTAGTAAAATCATACAACCATCCAAGATGAGCCAGAAACGAGCATGTTGATAACAAGTGTGTACCAGCCTATGAGGTGATTAAACTGTGGCCGTTCTAACAGCATAAAAGGTCTTGGTGCACTTAATTGATAGGTAAGAGGAACGGCGGGAAGGCCCGGGACTTGCTCCCATAACTGGGTGGGTTAGTGGGTGCTTGAGTATGCCCTTGTCGCCTCACCCACACTTGGCAGACAGCTTACAGTCTTCATGACCTACTGCGTGAGATGAATCCAAGCTATTGATTCCTGCTCGCAAGATGAGAGAGGGGCTGAGAGTGTTTCTGACAGGTGTGTGTCGGCATACACCTTACCGAGAATGCACTTGGGAAATTGCAAACAGGAGACTATAGTGGTTTCGAAAATTGTATTTTTGGTTTACTGTTTTTTCCCTTTAAACACAATATTTAAATCACTTTACAAATGAGTAGTGCACGAGCTACTGTAACATACTTAAATGTCTAAAGATACACCTTCTGGGAAATTGGTGCTTCTGTCATTTAATCTTAAGAAAAAAGAGAGGGGGCAGGCAAGTCGTCCGAAAATGTGTCCCGATCTGAAAAGTGTGTTTCGGACAATGACCTAATCGCATAAAACCAGGACATGTTACCTCCCCTGGCTGGTAGTTGTTGAAGGTATACTAGTGGAGGAGTACCCCACTGTATCAAAAGCATTATATTGCATGGGAATTATATTACATCCACTACAGCGACTTAACCACAACTTTTCAAGGTAAGTAGCAGAGGTAATTGTTAAAGAAGAATGTGCGTTGTTAAGTTATTTACACAGAGACAATGGTATGATTAAAATAGTGGGGCAGATTTACAAGCCCCTTGCGCCACCAGTGCGTCACTTTTATTAAGGGAAAAGGTGACGTACCAGCGACGCAAGGGTCTTGTAAATAAGCCCCAGTAATACTATATCACCAAGACAATGTAATGGCAGGCAATGCGCTGGATGATATAACATTGTGCTCCATATTATTTATAGGGTCAAGAAACCCTGATGGAAAACTACTCAATATTTGTTCATTTCATGAGGCACATTGTCACAGCATATAGGACACACCCTGCCTTATGAGAAGTCATCAGAGGTGTGCCTAGCCCTTTACTTAAGTTAGAATCAAGACTTGGGGTCTTCTAGGTATCCCAGTTCTCCTATTTATTTACATTTTTAAAATCGAACTGCGAATTGCACATATTTATTTAGAAGTTTATTTAGCGTGACAACTTCTCCCAAGCTGTAGCAGATGGTGGCAGAAGGGCCAGCAAAAGTCTTAAGGCTGGAGAAGAGCCAAGTCTTCAAAGCATGTCTGAAAACGGCTTCTGATTCAATCGTACGAAGAGAAAGATGCAGGCTATTCCACACGTTGGCTGTAATCACTGCAAAGGCTCTCTCACCCATTCTAGAACGTTGGATCGGGGGTTGTCAGAAGTCGGAGGTGTTTAGATCTCAAGTCCTGACTATGTTGGGAATGTTTAAGGCGGGCTTGAAGGTAGGCAGGACCACGTCCGTGGAAAGCTCGGAAGGTCAGTATGAGAGCCTTAAACTGGATGCACATTTTAGATGATCTGCAGGTGTCTGGTCAGGAAGGCAGGTGCTCTAAGGTAGAGACTATTAACATAGTCAAGGTGGGAGGTAATCAAGGCATCAACAATGGTTTTACGTGGCTCCAGGGGAAGGAAATGCAGAAATTTGTGAAGCATATGGAGTTTACCAAACAGGAAGAGGATACCTGACTAATTTGAGATTTACAGGACAAGTCGCTGTCAAACCAAAGGCCGAGGTTCCTTGCCGAGACCACGGGCTTGGGAGGGGGATTTAGTTCAGAAGGCCACCACAATAATGAAGTGGAGGGCAGGTTTTATCCAAATTGAACTTTAGGGTGTTGAGTGACATCCAAGAAGAGATACTACACAGGCATTGTCTAAAATTAGTGAATGCAGCTGCCGAGCGGTCTTCAAAAGAAAACACCCATTGGATGTCATCGGCATACAAGATTACTCTCACCCCATGAGATTCAACCAGCGTTGCAAGGGGTGAAAGGTAGATATTAAAAAAAATGGGGCTAAGTGCCGAGCCCTGGGGAACCCCGCAACTTAGTGGTTTCTCATCAGAGATAAAAGGGTGGAGGGTTTCTTGTTGGGTTAGACAGCTAAGGTAAGACTGAGTCCAGGACAGGGGAATGCAATGGATCCCAAGGTTGGAAAGTCTCTCAAGTTGGATGGAATGAGAGACTGTGTTGAATGCTGCGGACAGGTCCAAAAGCACCTGCATGGCTGCTTTTCCTGCATCCACAGATTCCTGGATGGTCTCAGTAACATCTAGCAGGGCGGTGTCGGTACTATAAACCCGGACTGGGAATCCTGGATGCGAGGTTGAGATTCCTGATAGCTAGAGAGTTGTTCTTGGACACATTTTTCCAGGATTTTGGTTGGTGCTGGAAGGAGGGAGATGGGGCGATAGTTGTTATAGACTGCAGGGTCTGCATCAGTTTTCTTCAAGATAGGCAATAGAAGAGTCTGTTTACAATTAGTGGGAAAAATATCAGTGGATAGAGAGGAGTTCCAAATCTTATTTAACTGTGGTTTACTGAGAGGAGCCAAGATGCTCAGGAGCTGAGCCGGGCAGGGATCCTTAGGGGAACTGGATTTACAAGCTAATAATTTCTGCTGTGAGGAATCAGAAGAGATGGGAAGGAAAGGGGAGCATACAGTCATGTTCCCACACTGCACATGTTCTCTGTGGGGTCCCTATCTACTTATCTTGGGTGGTTCTTAGGGTCCCCAGCAATTCTATGCCCTCTCAACATCATCCTGACTCAAGTTGTGGTTCTTATACCACTTTCTTAATATGTTGTTTGGTCACCCCCTGAGGCCCTCTGTGTATTTTGTGCTATTTACTGTACTTCTAGCTAAAATGCATTGCGTTTATCTCTGTGTGGGAGATACTTGGACGTATTAGAGAGTATTACATAATAAATACATATTTTTATAAATACTTGGTGTAGGTATTTTTATTTTATATATACTATAAGATTGCATTGTGGTAAAACAAGCTGTTTTACACTCATTCTGGACTAAGCCTGAAGGCTCCTCTGCACATCTACACTTAGAGCTTTCTAAGGTTGTGTAAGACCTCTTAAATCACCATAGGGATTGTCTGTACTGGTGCAAGGTCCCCACTTACATAAGTGGACATCATATACCATGACATCTTCTCACAGAGGTATTTCTGGGCTCACCCCTTCACATCTGATCTTTTTGCAGCCAGTGAAGCACAGTCCCCATGTTCTACCCAGGGATTGGGAAAAGGAAACAGCCAGAGGCAGCAGTTGTGCAACATACAGAGGTATGTACATTGTTAAAACGTTAAAGAGGGTGATTGGGGTTATCAGCTGTGAAAATGATCTTGCTGAGAGAAGCCTTTCCATGGATTCTGTTCATGCACACCAACCTGTAGATCCGCCAATTGAGGTTGATTGATATAGTGCCTCTGTGGCTAGCCTCTTGCCGGTTACATTCATCAACAAGATGGGGCACACCTCTAAGGAGGTCTCCAGCTCAACCCTAGTTGTAGCCCTGAATGTAAAAGGGAAAAAAGTGTACAATACCACAACGGAGGGTCCATCTGATGACTCAACAGTTAAAAACTCTGATGCAGCACCAGCTTTGAGACAAGGTGGACAACTTTTGGACTTTTGGCGGATTACTTCACAAGCTTCAGTACCCTGCTTCAGGCCCAGTTGACCACTATTTTAGAAAGATTGGTCCCACATCTGGGACACTTGTCCTACCCTCCTGCCCCAGCTACATCACCTGTGCTCGCTCCTGCCCCATTGCTATCAATTAGGAATGGACTTTGTGTGGAATAATTATTTTACCTGTTAAAAGAGTACCACACTCCCCGATGATGTTTATTGATACGGAAGTTGTCTTACATGTTCAATATGGGCTGGTATTAGTTCGGATAACTTTGTATTATGAAGCATGATAGAAGACATAAGAAAGACATTATACAATTTATTGTACCATGACTATTTTATATTACTTTTTTTTAGATTTGTTATTTGTACACTTCATTGTCATTTCCCTTTATCTAAGTCAACATCAGGTGGATCATTAAACTTATTTAAGTGTAAGTACACAAATTACTCTTTGTTATCTTAATGGGATTTGATATAGTGTTGGTGACTCACTCCTGAATGAGTAACTCATCACTCTGAGCAATTCTAGGCAGAAGAGAAATTCAGAATAGCCAGGTCTTTAAGAGTTGTTTAAAGCTGTTGAAGTTTCAGCAGGAAGGGATAAGAAAACAAAGTTTGATCCAGTGATAAGGAGCAACATAGGAAAATGACGACTACGTTGTTTTGCCATACGTATCTGTCAGGGACATAGCAATAGTTGATCCTTAGATCTGAAGTTCCTACTGGGTAGGCAAGGAAGACATTTCTCTTGAAGATAAAATGGACCTATGCCAGAAAAAGATTAATGAATAAGACAAAGAAGCTTAAAAAGGGCACCTTTTTTCAAAGAAAGCCAGTGAAGGCATTTTAGAGTAGGTACCAAAGGAGAGCCAGAATAAACCTTGCAGACCAAACCTGCAGAGGTATTCTGAAATACCTGCAATTTACAGTAGTGACTCATTAGTAGCTACAGAGAGGGCATTCCCATAATCAAGCTGGCTCACAATGAACACTTGAATAAGAGTTATTCTAGAGCTTAATGGGAGCCACTGAAACACTTCTTTGAGCATGTACATAATACCAAAGAATGCAACACATGTTGACCTAATCTGTTCTCTCACGGAGAGATACCCGTCAACCAGGATGCTGAGAAATGTTATTGCCTTCTTGTGGTGAGGAGCAGACCCTAACTCAGAAGGCCACCAGTTGTCAGACCAGTGGGCCTGGGCCTTGCCAAACAGCAAAATCTTGGTCTTGTCTACATTAAGGTGTAGATGATTTGAAGTCATCCAGGAGGTCACTTTCCTCATACATTCAACAACCCTGCATTTGCCTTTTTCTGGATTCAGTCTCAAAGAGACGATCAATTGTGTGTTATCCAAATTTGACATTACTTCAAAGCCACATGATTTGACTATTTGGGCAAGGGCTGCAACATAGATGTTAAAAAGGGCTGAAGGACGAGCTTTGATGAGCCCCCTTGTCCAGCGTCATACTTCGAGGTTTAAATGACTCAAGGAACACCGTCATGGTCCTGTTATCCAAAATGTCCTTCAGTCAGCTCAAAGCTTTCCCATGGATAACAATCTTATAAGACTGTCGAGCAGGATAGAATGAGAGATGATATCAAATGTTGCTGACAGGTCAAATAACAGTAATATTGCCAGAAGGCCAGCATCAAGAGAAATTCTTGCAGAAGATGCAGGGGATGTAGCCAGGTTTCAGAAATAAAGCCAATTTCCTGCTTATTGGAGGAGGTTAGATTCCACAAATCAGTGCCATATTTTTCAATCTATTGTGTTACAATAAAGGCCTTTGAGCATGGTCCGGTTACTGACAGATAGGTTATTCCTCCAAGGACTGCATCAAACCGGGGGTGAATACCCTCCCGCAAACTAGAAGCCTCCAATGGGAGGTACATAGATCGGGAAATGGCATAGTCGGCGCAAAAGGTAAGTCTTTCCAGCACTAAGGAGAGTTGAGAAAGTAGAGAGCAATTTGGAGACACTGTGAGAAATTGCCAGGGCCTTAATAACTTTGAGCTCATGGTTAAAATAGCGAGTCCGTGATAAATTACTTGTCTTTCTATTAAAAACGCAGGATTCCTGTTGTCTGGCTTGTTTTGGGCCAACTGCTAGACCCCGTCATGCTGACATTTCAGTATGGGGCTGAGAAAAAGGCAGAGAGTCACTGCTGACCTCACAAATGGCAGTCAGAGCAGTCACTTTTGTTCCCTCCACACAAATGGCAAAGCCGGTGTGGACTGGGGAGCAAAAGTGAATTGAAAAAAGGACCCCACAGAGTAACACTGAAATCCTACCTCTACCACTTGCCTAACTAAAGTGCTTTGAGTGTTTTAAGTACGTTTACTATGTGCAAGAATCAATAAAACAAAAGGTAAACAAATTAGGAATGTATTGTTGTTTTAAACCTGTATCTTGTCATAGGCATGTATATCACAGTTAGGCGCTGTCCCTTGCATCTTGGCTTTATGGACCAATCAACAGCCTTTGATTCAGTTAATCATTCCAACCAATTGATCTCTCTGTTAAAACTAGACTTGGATCCTCCTGTTGTTACTTTTTTTCATGTCATGGCAATCTAAATGCTTGGGTACGATATGGAAGTTCTGGGGAGGTAATGACATCTTTTCCACTGTCAAAAGGTGTGTTTCAGGGGTTTGTGTTGGATTCACTGTTATTAATTTTGCATATTAATCATTTGTATCTGTCTTACTCCACCAGTGATGTTCCTTTTATTGAAAGTGCTCCTTTGCCAGTAGTGTTGCATGCTGACGCCATGTTGATTGAGTGAAAACCAAATGGCCTGCGGCTGCTAGTTACTGCTTTGAAGACTTTATGTACAGTTTGAATCTTGCAACAAACTTTACTAAAGTCCACTTTATGGTCTGTGTCTGCAAAGATAGGAGAATTTCTGCAGTGTCCCCCAGGCAAAACCATCTTACAGTTGTTATTATATTTTCATATCTAGCTGGTACCTAACTGCATACAGGCCGTGATGTTTTCCCTGAAAACTAGCCTTATTCATTAAGAATGAGGATTCTTGGAATCACAGCAGGACTACCATCTCCCACATAATAACTATGTGTAAGGGTAATTTCTTCCGTCATCCTAAAATGACATAGCACAGCAAGGTAGATCGCCTGAGGGTACCACTTTGAGTATATAAACACCATATCTTTGCAGAGGAAGGGAGAGGGGAAGAAGGACTTTCAAGCTGACACATTGATATGAGACGCTGTGGTTCCTGCACGCAGACACTCCAGCTCGCAGTAGTCTGACATCCCTTGTGGGGTATTCATCTCAAGACCAAGATGGGGTCCAACAATCTCCCACTTCTGGTAAAGAGGTTGACTTCATACTAGAGGGGTTCTTGGCTTTACACCTACATACATGCTAGGTACACGCAGGTACATCTAGTTAGGGTTGCATCGTAGGAGTACACATTATTACTGTTATGTACTCTTTATACCTGCCTATATTCATTGGTTTAGCAATATGGTAGGAATCTACCATCCTTTCACCCTGTTAGTGATTATAATCATTTCTATCTGCTTCTGTCTTAAGGTTGTTTCAGCACATCTATTTTACGCTAGAATGACACTGGTTCAATAAATACTTATTGAAAATGTCTCCACCATTAATTCTGTGTATTTCTCTGAGACAAAGTGAGCACGAGTGACTAAGCGAAAAGTATTGCTCTGTTTTCACGATCCTTAATGGGACAGATTTGTCATATTTGATAGTTGCCAAGAACTGTTTTCGCCCTGATAAGAGGAGTTTATAGTAGCACTGTGAGCTAGCTGGTATACAGGACAACATACCCGGTGGGGGTGTCCAGAATCAACACTACAATCAACACTAAGGCGAGTGCCCTTAGTGTTGACTGTAGTGTTAACACTACAGTCAACACTGAAGGGAGAGCAAATTGCACTAAGATGCAAAGGAGCAAAGTTTGGGCTGGACCAATATTCCAAATACATTTCTAGACAGGGTCTACTAAATGAAAAGTGCCGAGGGGATCAACAAGGTATTCCTTTATTACGGTGAGTCTGGTAGGGCTAAAATAAAATATTTCACAGGATTCAGAATAAAGTTCTACGATATATTACAACCTACTTTTTCGGTCTCAAAATAAAGTGTAGCAATTTACTACATCTTTCATAAACAAGCAACATGTTTCTACCCCTTCGTGGTTAGGGCACTCTTGATCCAGGGCTTTAATCAGGACTACTATGTAGATGCCACGTGATGTCAGTAATTCCTAGTTGGTCGTAGTCAAGGTGACACACACAAACATGTAGCGCTGAACATTCATGCCAGGCCTACTTGCCTGGTTTTCATTTGAGAGCACTCATTGATGGCCTTGTGGGTATGAATGTCAGCGCTCAGTCCATCATCTCCTTGTGTTGGCTTTGCAATACATTTGTCATATGGACATTTTAATATTGCGCAAGTAGAAAAATTGTTATAAAATTATCTAACCAAATCTAACCTGCAACCTGATGTTATATAATGTATTATGCATTATATAAAACTATATACTATGTTATATAATATATGTCTTTTCTACAGGATGGCTTACACTTGTAAGCTGGAACAATAAATGCATTATTTCTTCTGACATTATCACACTGCTTGGATCTTTAAGCAGAGATGTGACTCTTCTACAGGAAGCAGACACTGTGGGGTCATTATTGCTATCAAGATGCTGCGTCAATGGATTTTGGATGAACAGAGCACTACTGTGAGGAATCTGGTACCGATAGGCTGCTGTTGAGTCTGGTAGTGAGATTGCATTTCGAGAGGTGGTGTACAATAACAGTGCACTGTTGAGAGTTAGCGTTTACACTGATGGGAGTATTGGCACACTGGCAGGGCAGTGACAGAAGAAAAGGGATATGGTCATCGCGGAGCTGGCATGACCTGCATATAAGAGTTTCTGTGGCACTACGGAGACATGAGACAATGGGAATAAATACATTAATTATCTTTGCTATATTTGGGCAAACATGTCCATCTAGGAACGAAATATACACAAAACACAAGCAAATGAATTACTCCTGGTTGAGGGGGGGTCACATTTGCGAGCTCCATAAAGTTAGGGCAGCTCTGAAGTCAAAATGTACTTTTCATTGAGCAAATGGTACAGAACTGCTGTATTTTCTGATAAAACATGAGTACATTCTTGGTTGATACAATGCCACAACTTTGCAATTTTCTGTCTTCAGGGGAGAGCTATGTGGTATAAAGTTAGGCACAGAAACTGCCCATGGTGCAGACATTACAACTTACATAGAATATCAAATGGATGTCTAAACTCTAAAATGCATCAAATTTGGAAAAGCAGGGAATGGAATGTACACGGAGTACTGAACTCTTTTTCAAGGTATTTTCTGCTGTTGCCATTTATAGGAATGGGATTACGTATAATGCAACCGCTGTAAAAATGTAACAAATAACAGCGTATTTACTGAAGAGGTTCAGTTATGTTTGAGCACACCCTGCCATGTGTATGCGTATGTGCTCAAATGTTACATGCAACTGGAAGAAAGCGTTAGGATAATAAACAAACTGGGCCGGAGAATAGACTTTTTAAGTAATTCAACAATTAAATGTTTCATGTGTTTGGTAAACAAGCCATGTCCTTACAATACGCCATACTCCAAATCAACATAGTAGGGTGACTCTGCACACACCGTCTATAAAAAGTGTCATTCATTATCATGAGCACGAATGGAATTAAGATCATAGGCTGGAAGCTATGGTGGGTGGGCTTTGATCCAACACATTGTGTGGCCTGGCCGAGAAAAGGTCCCAAGACAAGTTCCCAGCAGGTTCTGGTAGAGGGCCCAGCTGCTATTCATGCAGTGTGCTGAGGCTGATGTGAGGAACGTAGGGGTCCGGTCCCTCTGGGATGGGGCAGGCGGTGCTTCTAGACAGTGCAGCCTGGGGAAGTTTGCCATAGGTGAGTGCAGGCGTGAGAAGTCCGGATAGCAGCACCACGGACGTTACTGGCGAGATTCCGCCAACACAGAAGGACGTGGGCCGGGTGACATGGCATCGAGCCCGTGGCAGACATTTTAGAATGTCAACGTCTCAATCATAGCGGACGGTGATCGCGTAGTGATCGTGTAGTGAAGTGGGAGCGGTGAATGCAGCTTCCATATGTGAGTGACTATAAAAGAATTTCGGGTGCCCCTCTCTCACTTGTCCGGTAAAAGGCCGATACATTAGTGGACTGTTTTGTTGTCTCTTCGGGATGGCTCCCACTTATTGTCGTGACTTACTCTCAGCTTTACTCCGACATTCACTCCCCACGATTTCCGGTCAAAAACAGGAATAAGAGAGGGTTAAAGATATTGCAGCGCTTCCGAAGATGTCTCTTCTCCATCGTGTTTTCAGCTGCCGGGGGAGAAGGCAGAGGAAGGGACAGTTTGAAGAGACGCAGCGCACCTCTGGCCAGCGAGCCACTGTACAGAGTAAAATAAAAACAAACATTTGCAATTGAAGAGGACTCGCAATTACGCAAGAACTATTGCATTGCAAACGGGAGTGTGGTGGGCGGCCGTGATTAAGGCACGGCAGCGGGAGTGGGGGGGCAGGAGAGAAAGCATGGACAGCGTGAGATGTGGCACGGGGACAAAGTAGTGCCAGGAAACATGCAGTAAAGGGGCCCATAGCCATGAAAGGAGACATGGCTGTCATAAGGAGGGACTAGCAGCCCCTAAACCAATCACAAGGCAGCATTTAGAAAGGATAAATCCACAAGCCAATGAAAAAGTGGGGGGAGTGGGTGGGTCTTCCTTCACATATAGTGTATACTGCATGTCTCGCAAAGCGAGCAGCACATGCGCTGCACTGCTAGGAGAGACCTAAAAATTAAACTAGTCTGGGTAGAGGTATTGGAGTGGTCAATCCGTGCCTCAACTTGTTGAAATCTAAATATACGATTGCTAAAAAAGGGTACCATACACTTGACCTTTATGGATTAATCAAATGCATTTAATTGAGTTAATTAATGAGAATTAGAACAAGCAGATGCACAAAATGTTGGCCTTGGGCATTGATCCTCTTTTTGTTAATTTCTTGTTGCAGTGACATATTAACATAACACTTGCATAAGATATGGTGCAACGGGTGAGTGCACAAGTCACTTTAGGATAAGCAAGGGGTGAGGCAGGGATGTATATGATTTAATTTGATTTGATTAAAAAATGTATAAAGCGCGACGAATGCCCGGGGCGTCTTGGGCTCCTTTCTCTCCACATTGCTCTTTAATGACTTGGAGGCAGGCCACAGATAAGGACTCACCCACTTCCTCTATATATCTACACAGATGATGCACTTTTAATTTAAGAATAGGCAATAGCTTGCAATGTTTCTTAGATTTGTTTTCCCATTTTATGGTGAATCTGGATCTTGATACAAAAGTGTCCAAATTTTTTGTGATGGCCCGTGGACTTCCCTCTGTGGAAATTAACTAATTTCGTCCAAGGTGCACCCATTCATATAATTGAGTAAAAAACTTCCAGTGCCTTGGGTGACCATTTCTACTCACAATGAGAAGTAATCATTGAAGCTCAGTTAGAGGACCGCATTTAGCAGTGGCAGAGCTAGACCTGTAAGAGCAGGAGAGGAGGGTGTGTTTGTGTGGGGGGGGCTGCTGGCAAAGTCCTGCGACGGCCGTATTTAAAGTGGTCCTGAGATTTCCACAGTAGGTACAAGTGTGAGTGTGGGGGGTAAAGACTGCAGACCCCAAAACTTGTGTCGTCCGAGGCGGTCCGCCCCCTCCTTGCTACGCCACTGGCATTTGGAAAGGACCATTGATTTGGTTTTAAGGTTCCCCAGCACACTGATTTCCATTGCAAATCATAGGGCAGAATTGCAGATATATAACAGGTAGAATGTTACCGTTGCTTGAGAACGCCTTTTTACACAGACTTCTGTGTGCCCCTAAAAGCACGTCTAATTTTATTTGTCAAAATTAATTATGAATCGCCTATTTCACAGATCATATTCAGTTTTGCCCATTTGCTCACTGGTTTTCCATCTTGGCCAAATAACTGCTTAATTATAGCAGTTTGATTGTTTAGCTATTGAAAAAGCATCACAAATACCTTAGTATAAATATATCAAGAAACGTTTTGATTTCAAAGAAAACCTGAGATCTTTCTCATGCGAGGGCATGGTAATCTTTGTATAAATTATATGTTAAAAATTGTTTTTGTGGAAATGCACAGAAACAAAAAGGAATGTGGATGTGATTAAGCCCTCGGTGCGCTCTTATGGATTCCTCCTCGTGAGAATTATAGGGGATTTTGTACATATCCTGGTCTCTTTTCCGCAGAAAGTCATGGGAAAAAATGTACCTCCTTGTCCCGGGAACAACTATTCTACACAATATACTATGCACTTTCTTTTATTTGATACATTTTACAATGAACCGAGAATTATGTTTTTATTACTATTAGTGTCTTTACCAAATGTTAGATTGCACACATTGTATTATTTACAGGAATTGTCTTTCTATGGCTAAGCTTTTCAACAATATATTGTAATAAGAAATGGTATGCAATTATTTTCATAAACACAAGGAGATGATGGATGGAGTGCTGAAACTTTTCAAACACTAGCCCCCAGTCACAGATATGGGTTGAACCCATCATCGTTCTTTAGCTCACTTCACCACCTCGTCTCAGACACAACTATTTGCAAACAGTCTTGACCATGTGCCTCATGGGAACAGTCCAGCCCAAACTGCCAAGCCATATCTTCCCTGGACCGGAAACAAGCGTTCTGGGACCTGTTTTGGGCTAACAGCCTCATCAGCCAGGCTAGCTTGAATCAAGTGGCTAAGTGAGCAAGAGACCCACGTCTGGGCATACCCTGCCAACTTAAAGCAAACAAAGCAACACAAGGAGATGATGGACAGAATGTTTAAACTTTTCAGACACTCACGCCTAGTCACAGATCTGGGTTGAATCAATCATCTTTCTTTAGATCACTTCACCACTCCAGCTTAGACACAGCTATATGCAAATAGGTCTTGAACCTGTGCCTCATGGGAACAGCCCAGTCCAAAACGGCCAAGCCATATCTTCCTGGAACACAACACAAGCATCCTGGGACCGGTTAGGGCTAACAGCCTTCATCAGCCAGGCTAGCTTGAACTCAGGCAAAGTGAGCAAGGGACCCATATCTGGGCATCCCCTGAAAACTAAGGGCAAACAAAGCAAACACAAGGAGATAAATGATCTGATACTTTTTAAATACTCACCCCCAGTCACAGATCTGGGTTGAATCCATCATTGTTCTTTAGCTTACTTCGCCACTCAAGTTCAGACACAGCTATATGCAAATCAGTCTTGGCCCTGTGCCTCATGGGAACAGTTCACCCGAAGTGTCAAACCATGTCTTCTCTGGACCGCAAACAAGCATCCTGGGACCAGTTTTGGGCTAAAAGCTCTTATCAGGCAGGCTAGCTTGAATTCAGTGGCAAAGTGAACAAAGGACACATGTTAGGGCATACCCTGCCAACCTAGGGCAAAACAAAGCAAAGACAAGGAAATGATGGACTGAGCGCTAACACTTTTCAGAGACTCACCCCTTCACGGATCTCGGTTAAAACCATCATCAGTCTTTAGCTCACTTTGCCACCCCAGTTCAGACACAGCTATTTCCAAATCAGTCTTGACCCTGTGCCTCATGTTATGTTATGTTATAAAATATTTTATTACGCGCTCTGCTACTACAAAGTATCCTGGCGCGATATGTAGGCACTAAACTGACCCAGTCCAAAAAGAAAGAAGCAGAGAACTAGATACTAAGATTAAAAAGATGGGTTTTTAGCCCTTTCTTAAATCCTGCCAATGTGGTTGCTGATCGCAGAGAGAGCGGCAAGGCATTCCAGGCCCGTGCTGTTTGGACTGAAATTGACTGACCGCCCAGTCTCGCATATCTGATTTTAGGCATAGACATCAGACGAAGATTGGCCGATCGGAGAGCACGATGAGGCGTGTAAAAGGAAAACCTCTTGTGCAAATATTGTGGGCCTTGCTGATGCAGGGCCCGAAAGGCCAGAACCAATGATTTAAACATAATGCGATGCGCCACAGGGAGCCAGTGGAGCTCACGAAGATGGGCACGCGCACTAGTTCTTCGAGGAAGATGGAACAGAAGTCGTACGGCCGCGTTCTGAATAATCTGCATTCGCTTGACAAGGTATTTGGGGAGACCACTATAGAGAGCATTGGCATAGTCAAGCCTAGACAGAATCAGAGCACGCAAAACAGTCTCCTTCGCCTCCCTATGGAGAAGTGGAAGGAATCGCTTGAGTGACTTTAAGGTGGCAAAACAGGTTGCAGTAAGTTTTTTTTAGATGGGCTTCAAACTTAAGATCCTGTCCAAACCAGACCCCCAGGTTTTTAGCCGGGCCTCTATGGTAGCTAGGGCATGCAAAATCTGTCGGCCAAATAAGCTCTCTAAAATTGGCCGGAAAATTGCCATAGAATAGTAGCTCAGACTTGTCCTCTTTGCATTTAAGCTGGGCTGAGACAAGCCAACGGAAGACATTGGTCAAACAGGAACAGACTGTCTGAGCGTCTAAGCAGTCCTTAGGCCAGGTGAACAACAGCTCCGTGTCGTCAGCGTATGACATTATTTTGGCTCCCCACTGCTCAGCCAGATAGATCAGCGGAGTCATGTAAACGTTGAACAGCAGTGGGCTCAACGTCGAGCCCTGTGGTACCCCGGTGGTGAGCTTCTTGGGTGATGAGGAAAAAGGAGGCAACCATACCTGCTGCGACCGCTCAGACAAAAATGAGGACAGCCAGGCCAGAACCGCACCCGACAGCCCCACCTCTGCCAGCCTAGTCAGCAGCTGGGCATGGGGCACCGTGTCGAAGGCGGCAGATAAGTCTAGCAAAACCAGGACCGCTCTGCCGCCTCCGTCAAGACACTCCCTAATGGCCTCTGAGACTTCCACCAGAGCCGTTTCAGTACTGAAAGCAGCCCTGAACCCTGATTGAGCCGGGTGCAGGGCATGAGAGGACTCGATGGAAACAGTCCAGCCCTAACTGCCAAACTATATCTGCCCATAACTGGAAACATGCATCCTGGAACTGGTTTTGGGCTAACAACCATTGTCTGCCAGGCTAGCTTTAATCCAATGGCAAAGTGAGCAAAGGACCGACGTCTGGGCATACCCTGCCAACTTAGGGCAAACAAAGCATAGAAAAGGAGATGATGGACGGAGCGCTGCAACTTTTCAGACACTCACCCCCAGTCTTAGATCTGGGTTGAATCCATCATCGTTCTTTAGCTCAATTCACCACCCTAGTGCAGACACAGCTATATCAATCAGTGAACTTGTAGAGCACACTACTCACCTGTGAGGGTTTCAAGGCGCAGAGGGGAGGCGGTGTTGCTACTCCGTGAAGAGCCAGGTCTTGAGGAGTCTTCTGAAGGTGAGCAGGTCTTGGGTCTGCCGCAGATGGGTGGGGAGGGTGCTCCAGGTCTTGGCGGCGTGCAAGGATAAGGCTCTGCCACCGGAGGTTGTTCTTTGGTTGCACAGGATGGCCGCGAGGACGAGGCTGGCAGAGCTGAACTGGCGGGCGGGGGTATAGAAGCTGAGTCTGCTGTTCAGGTAGGCTGGTCCAGTGTTGTGGAGTGGCTTGTGTGCGAGGGTGAGGAGCTTGAAGGTGATCTCTTGTTGACAGGGAGCCAGTGCATGTCTCCTGGGTGGGAGGTGATGAGGCTGTGTCGAGGGATGTTGAGGATCAGGTGGGCGGAGGCTTTTGGATTCATTGTAGTCGTCGTAGGTGTTTGGCTGGGATTCCTGCATAGAGTGAGTTGCCGTAGCCCTGTCTGCTGCTGACGAGGGGCTGGGTGACCGTTCTTCTGGTTTCGGTCAGGATCCACTTGTAGATCCTGCGGAGCATGCGGAGGGAGTTGTAGCAGGAGGAGGAGATGGATTTGACCTGCTTCTACATGGAGAGGGAAGAGTTGAGGATGAATCCTAGGTTGTGTGCGTGGTCCGTAGGTGTTGGTGCTGTTCCCAGTGTGGTCGGACACCAGGAATCGTCCCATGCAGAGGGGGTGGGGCCGAGGATGAGGATCTCCGTTTTGTCCGAGTTCAGTTTTAGACGGATTCTCCTCATCCATTCGGCAACGGCCTTCATTCCCTCGTGGAGGTAGGTTTCGGCAGTGTGTGGGTCCTTGGTGAGGGAGAGGATGAGCTGGGTGTTGTCGGCGTAGTAGATGATGTTCAGGTTGTGCTGTCGGGCAACTTGTGTGAGGGGGGCCATGAAGACGTTGAACAGGGTCGGGCTGAGGGATGAGCCCTGGGGTACGCCGTAGATGATGCCTGTATATGCAAATCGGTCATGTTCCTGTGCCTCATGGGAATAGTTCAGCCCGAACGGCCAAGCCATGAGTTCCCTGGACCAGAAACAAGCATCCTGGGACCAGTTTTAGGCTAACAGCCAGGCTAGCTTGATCCAGTGGCAAGGTGAGCAAGGGACCCACGTCTGGGCATACCCTGCAAACTTAGGGCAAACAAAGCAAACACAAGGAGATGATGGACTGAGTGCATAAACTTTTCTGACACTCACCACCACTCACAGATCTAGGTTGAATCCATTGTCATTCTTTAGCTTACCTCGCCACGCCGGTTCAGACACAGCTATAAGCAAATCAGTCTTGGCATTGTGCCTCCTGGGAACAGTCCTGCCCGAACTGCCAGCAATGTTTTCTCTAGACCAGAAACCAACATACTGGGAACAGTTTTGTGTTAACAGCCCTCATCAGCCAGGCTAGCTTTAAACCAGTGGCAAAGTGAGCAAGGGACCGATGTCTGGGCATGCACTGCCAACCTAGGGCGAACAAAGCAAAGACAAGGCGATGATAGACTGAGCGCTGAAACTTTTCAGAGTCTCACCCCATCACAGATCTAGGTTGAATCCATCATTGTTCTTTAGCTCACTTCACTACCCAAGTTCAGACACAGCTACATCCAAATTATTCTTGACCCTGTGCAGCATGGGAACAGTCCAGCCTGAACTGCCAAGCCATACCTTTTCTGGAATGGAAACAAGCATCCTGTAACTGGTTTCAGGCTAATAGCATTTATCTGCCAGGGTTTCTTGAATCCAGTTTCAAAGTGAGCAAAGGAACCACGTCGTGGCATACCCTGCCAACTTATGGAGAACAAAGCAAACACAAGGAGATGATGGACGGAACGCTTAAACTTTTCAGACACTCACCCCCATTCACAGACTTGGGTTCAATCCATCATCGCTCTTTAGCATACTTGGCCACCCCATTTCAGATACAGCTATATGCAAATCATTCTTGAAACTGGTGCCTTCTGGGAACAGTTTAGCACAAACTGCCAGCCATGTTTTACCTGGACCGGAAACAAGCATCCTGGGACCTGTTTCAGGTTAACAGCCCTCATCAGCCAGGCATACAAAAGGTGATGATGGTCGGAGCGCTGACACTTTTCAGACACTCACCCCCAGTCTTAAATCTGGGTTGAATCCATCATTGTTCTTTAGCTCACTTTGCCACACCAGTTCAGACACAACTATAGGCAAATCATTCTTGACGCTGTGCCCCATGGGAACAGTCCAGCCCAAATTGCCAAGCCATGTTTACCCCAAACTGGAAACAAACATGCTGGGACCGGTTTCGGGCTAACGGCCCTCATCAGCCACGCTAGCTTGAATTCAGTTGCAAAGTGAGCAAGGAAACCCCGTCAGGGCATAACCTGCCAACTTAGGGCGAACAAAGCAAACACAAGTATATGATGGACGGAGCGCTGAAACCTTTCAATCACTTACCCCTAGGAACAGATCTGGGTTGAATCCATCATCATTCCTTAGCTAACTTCACCACCCCAGTTCAGAGACAGCTATCGGTAAATCAGTCTTGACCCTGTGCCTCATGGAAACAGACCAGCCCGAACTGCAAAGCCATGGCTTTCCTGGACCGGAAACAAGCATCCAAGTACTGGTTTCGGGCTAACAGCCCTCATAAACCAGGCTAGCTTGAATCCAGTGGCAAAGTGAGCAAAGGACCAACATCTGGGCATAGCCTTGCAACTGTAGGGCGAAAAAAGCAAACACAAGGAGATGATGAACGGAGTGCTTTAACTTTTCACACACTAGTCCATCATTGTTCTTTATCTCACTTCACCACCCCAGTGAAGACACAGCTATTTGCAAACCAGTCTTTATTGTGTGCCTCATGGGAACAGTCCAGCCCAAACTGCCAAGCCATGTCTTCCCTGGACCAGAAACAAGCATCCTGGGACTGGTTTCGGGCTGACAGCCTCATCAGCCAGGCTAGCTTGAATCCAGTGGCTAAGTGAGCAAGGGACCCAAGTCTGGGCATACCCTGCCAACTTAAAGCAAACAAAGCAAACACAAGGAGATGATGGACGGAACGCTTACACTTTTCAGACACTCAACCCTAGTCACAGTTCTGGGTTGAATCAATCATCTTTCTTTAATTCACTTCACCACCCCATTTTAGACACAGCTATATGCAAATAAGTCTTGAACCTGAGCCTCATGGGAAAAGTCCAGCCCTAAACTGCCAAGCCATGTCTTCCCTGGACCACAAAACAAGCATCCTGGGACAGGTTTCGGTCTAACAGCCTTCATCAGCAAAGCTAGATTGAATTCAGGCAAAGTGAGCAAAGGACCCACATCTGGGCATCCCCTGAGAACTTAGGGCGAACCAAGCAAACACAAGGAGATGATGGACAGAGCGCTGATACTTTTTGAATACTCAGCCCTAGTCACAGATCTGGGTTGAATCCATCAATGTTCTTTAGTTCACTTTGCCACTCAGGTTCATACATAGGTATATGAAAATCAGTCTTGACCCTGTGCCTCATGGGAACAGTTCAGCCCAAACTGTCAAACCATGTCTTTTCTGGACCGGAAACAAGCATCCTGGGACCGGTTTTGGGCTAAAAGCCCTTATCAGCCAGACTAGCTTGAATCCAGTTGGATAAGGTAGGGGGGTTTTACCCAAAGGAATCCACATGGGACCTGGGTGCTATATGATGTACAAAATAAGGGTCCCTGTGAACTGATAAACCATTATTTAAATTTATTTAGGGAAATAGTAGTAAAACAATCAACACACTGTAAATTAATCACAATGAGTAAACCAATACAATTGATGAATAACAGTGCCCCAAAGGAAAGGGAGTGAAATAGCGTGATACTGTGAAAGGAAAGAAATAGTGAGAAGGTAGTAGTCGTGACAAATGATAATATCCAATTTCATTAGAAATACAAACACTATTAAACAGCTTCAGATCCCTGAGCCCAAGTGAGGGATCATAACATATCCCATTTAAGTAAAATTGTCTATATTGACATGGTATAGAAATATCCAAAATAGTGCGGGCGGTGTCAACTGAGGAAGGAAGGAGGTAGCCATCGACGTTTCGGTCCCACGCTACAATTGTAGGCGTACTTGTTGCCTTACATCGGGGTCTTCATCAGGACAAGGTGTATACAGGGTGCACTACAATATCTGTAAAGATGTAAATAATGTGACGTAAATATGATGAGAGGCGATAATGAATATCGAATTACCGTAGTGAGCGGTAAATAAAATGAATCAGATATTACCATGGTTCTAAAGAATAATTACTTGTGTTAATGAATATAGTGAATTACTGTCTTCAGATCAACAGAGATGAAGAATCATCAGTTTTGCACTGTAAATTTGATTAAATGATTGCATTTCTTTCTCAATAGGTGATGCTTAACTTATCAGCGTTAAAAAACAAACAAAAACACAAACAATCCTGCATCGACCAGGATGAACCAAAGTTCTATCAATGACAAGATTAATAGTCTTGAACATCATATTGAATGTAGGTGGAGTCCATTGCGTTAGATATTAAGGAGTGAACTTTTAAGATGTTCAAGGTTGGCACTTACAACAGGAAGGTATAGGAATGAACCTATAAGTACTGTATGGGAGTTGAATCCTCCTAGTGAGGAAAGGAGCTGATATGTTTACTTTATATGTAATCATCATATTGTCAATTATCATATGAGATTACTCAGAACATCGATCAGGTGAAGCTCTGCTATTATATTCATTAAGGCTGTGAGTGACATACCTGCAGCAGAACCACCCAAGGTGTATACTACTCTTTACGTTTTTCTTCGAAGAAATATAAGGAAACCTGCAAGGGTAGAGAGGAAGGGCTATGTGATTCACATCGGCCTCGAATGCAACAACAGACCCTTAGTTATTATCAGGGAGATAGCATATTGTCCACGTACCTGATACAGGACTTAGGGATTGCGTCATGTTTGATCGCTCCCAAACGCCGTATCTGTGGACGGCAATTATAACTCTCATTAATATGGAGCGAGCGTGGTAAAGAATAGATTGGCAAATTGAACTAAGCCATGTCTTACCTAATACTAGCGTCGGTTCTCCTTAAGCGCGAAAACAGCCTCTTCATGTCTACAATCGCCAAGCGAGTGAATGTGCTGCCGAAATAAACGGAGGACTATGCGTCATGTCCGATCGCTCCCAAACGCCGTATCTGGGGACGGCAATTACAACTCTCAGTGATATGGAGCGAGCGTGGTAAAGAATAGATTGGCAAATTGAACTAAACCATGTCTTACCTAATATTAGCTTCGGTTCTCCTTAAGCGCGAAAGCAGCCTCTTCGTGTCTACAATCGCCAAGCGAGTGAATGTGCTGCCGAAATAAACGGAGGACTGAGGTTCCGTGACGATTTGAACCCGTGTTTTCAAGTTTGTCGGAAATACATAATATTGGTATCAGCGAACCGCAAATGATCCATTTAGTATATCCTGGTGTTTTCGCTACGTTACGAGCAAGAGCACTCCTTTTATAAACACATTTCTGATCTACCCACGGCATCCATCTTAGATCATGGTCGCCATTTTGTGTTTCTTGCCCTCACATACGCAATAACCTCTGATCACTTCATTTCGATTAAGGACACGTAGCCTTAGCCGGAGATTCACCTCTTTCATGACACGTGCACCTTAAACCAGATCACGCTGTAGCTACATGACTCGACAAAGGCTACCTCCTCTGCCCGAGGCCAGTCCTGCCAAACTGGTCTTCGTGTCCATTGTCCTGATCATGATTAGGCGGCCGAAGCCGGTAGCCTTGCCCATTTACAACCCACAAACATCCCTTATCCCACTTTTCTATCTTCCACACCTGGCTCTGTTTCTTTCTTTCTGAATCTTTATTAGGGGGAGGTAACGAACTTTACGATGAGGCGGTCCGGGTCCTGAATGCAATATTGACAGGGAATTGTGACAAACTAGTGGGAACCCCTCACTTCGCAATGTTTGGCCTCAGATATTATCGACGGTTCCTGTGTAACGCCAAATATTTATTGTTTTAGACACAAAGGTTTTGGGAATGTATTACATGTAAAGAATTCGCCCCCAGCTTAAAATTTAGTATATAAGGAGCAACCCGCTTTGTACAAATTGAACAGGCTCCTGGTTACTGCCCGTGTGTAGTATCTGTGACTTCTGTGTCCCTGCAGTAATAAACCTTTGGTCTTTGACGCCACCATCGAGAAGCCCGTGTTTCTGTTCATTTGTGCACCAAGGCAGGTGGAACTCCGGGGTCTTTGGGTGTTGTTCCCTGACACCTCTGGACGGAACCAAAAAGTCCAGAACTCCAATTGGCGCCCAACGTGGGGCTCGACGTCATTCGGTACCGGTCCAAAAGCCTGAAGAGTTCGAGAAGCTTCGTGTGAAGATTCCTGAGGGAGGCGCCCCACTTCATCGATCCCGGCATATCGCACAAGTGGCCCGAAGTTCTCTTCCACGAGGGTTTCCCGTTCAGGACGGCTGCAGTGGGCCGTTGCCTTGACCGTCGCCCTGTCTTGGACCCGAGGTGCAGTCCTTAGTACAGCGAAACGTGACGGGTTTCTCCTTGGTGACGTCTTCAGTGACTCAGTTAAGTATTTTAGTGATAGCTAGCTGGTTACTTTTGTGAGGATTGTTAAGTCCTTGATCGGTTCTTGGTTTGGTTTGGTTTTGTAAGATTATCACTGGTTGTTCTAGTTACGATAATCTATTTGGTTTAGTTTGGGTATCGATACATCAGTTCGTTTTGGTAGGCCTAAGTTCTTGGTTCAAGTGCACATATTTGTTTCGTGTTTGTTTGTTTAGTGTTCCGGACTGAAAATGGTAAGTCGGAAAATGTTGTTTTGTTTTGGTTGCAACCGTGATTCACGATTGGAGGACTCTTGTCTGGTTCCTCCGATTGGGACTCCCCTATATGATTTATATTGTAAGCATGGTGTGGGTCCTATATCTTATAATGAGGTATGGGTCCGTTATTGTAAGAAAGATGGTGTCCTTAGTTGGCCACTGCATGGTAGTTTTGAACCAGAGATTCTCGACAACTTAGAAGCGAAATTGTTCAAGAAGAAAGCCCGGCCGGCAATGTTTGATTCTTTCCGTTACTGGCGAAAAGAATCCAAACAGAGAGAAATGAAAAGGTTGAAGAAAGAACAGAAAGAACAAGAAGAGTTAACTCTAGAGCAAGCGGCTAAACAGTTGCAGGCTAACGAGTGTGAGAAAGCCATAGATGTAGCCATTAGGGAACATAACCTAGCGATTGACAAGTGCTATCCTGCCTTGCCATCGAAAATGGCTAAGATACTGGAGGATTCTGAAAATGACCCTCTGCTATCCTATCTGTTAAGGTCACCTCCACCGTATGCACAAGGTGCTGCGGTTCCACTTGTCCCGAATGTTCAATTGCCGGTTGCTGGACAACCTGGTGTTCCTGCTCCTGTTCCTCAGAATCAAGTTCCCGTACCTCCTGTGATGAATGTGAATGTTCCTACAGCTCCTCCTCTTCCTGCACTGCCAGCTTCTATACCTACTTCTGTACCTACTGCTCCAGAAACTATTTTCCTCGATACTCCTACTGTTCCGTTATCTATTCCTACCTCTACTGCATTCTCTACGTCTGCGAGTGTGCTAACTCCACTTTCTGTTCGTCGAAGAATCACTGATTCTGTTACTAATATGCTGTCTCCTTTATATAAAACTTTAATTAAGACTCCTACTCCTGACTCTGTTCAGAGACGTAGTCAGCTTCCAAGTACTGAGGAACGGGGAATTTTAGATTCCACGGCTCTCAGATGGATTTCGAAGAGTAGAAGATATAGTACGAGAGATGTGTTAGACACATTTATGCAATGGAAGGAACCAACGCAACGGTACGTCTTTGATGAGATGTGCTCGTTGTTACGTGAAGAAATAGAAGAAGATGATGTCGAATCAGATTTGGAAGATTTAATTAGAGCTCAAAAAGAGTTCGCTGCTGGAATGATAGTGGGTGAGAATATAAAGGAAGCGATGGAACTTATTTTAAGTTTTAGGAATGATCCATCTCTTCGTTCGCCGAGAGATTTAGAAAAAGGTAAAATGAAGCTAAGTCGCCAATATCCTATGAGGGAGGTTCCTCCAATCTGGCGCGAAGCAATACAACGTGATGATAATGCAGGAATTGCAGCTGCTCCAGCACAGTTCCAACGAGTGTGGATACACATTCCATGGAAACGAGCTGAAGTGTTAGCGGTGAAGCAGGCCTTGCCAGATCCACGTAAAAATCCAGCTGGATATTACAAGGAATTAACACAGACAGTTGAGGCTTGTATAATGAACTTAGCCGACATCGATATGTTGTTTGGTAACGTAGTTCCGCAACCAGTGTGGGCTAAAATTCGTAGAGAGGATCATCAAGCTGCCTTAGGTGGTGATTGGGCAGCTATCACTGCAGCAGATGGTCAGCAAATAGGTGGTGCAAAACCCGAACCTCTAATTGCTAATCTTCCAGGTAGAATAATTGATCTAATGAAGACTCTGATGCCAGCATTGCGTGTAAATTGGGACAAGCTGTCAGCATGCAGGCAGAAGAAAGACGAAAGTGTCTCCGACTTCTTCACGAGGTTTGAAGAGACTTTTGTAGATCATAGTGGTCAGGACATGAGTACAGAAGGAGGGCAAAGACTGTTTGTAGATAAATTTGTGCATAATTTGTTACCTGAATTATGCAATAAATTAAAGGATTCAGAAAGTGCGTGGGCTGTATCTACGACAGCGCAAATACTTGCGACTGCACAGTACTACGAAAATAGGGATAAAGAGGAAAAGGAAAAATCAGAGAAGAAAACGAAAGATTTAAAAACTAAAGTTCTTTTGCAGCAGGCGTATCCGCCTCGCACGAATCAGACTAATACGCAGCAAGGTTCGTACCAAAGGACAGATTATGGTTCATCAAGACCTCAATATCAGTGGAATCAGTGTGCGTACTGTAAGAAAGAGGGTCACTATAAAAATGAATGTCCGATCTTAGCGCAAAATAATGCAGCAGCAGCTCAGAGAGGTCGTGGTGGTTTTGTGCAGAATTCTAGAGGTCGAGGACGAGGTGCTATGCCTCCACAAACGAATGATCGTCCCTCCAATCACTTTGATCAACGAAATGGACAATCTGCTCAGCAAAATAGATCTCAACAGTATCTTGTTGAGGACTATAATGAAGTAGATGAGGGTTTTCAGCAAAATGGGTACTAGGACAGCCATGGACAGAGAGAGGGAGTAGTATCAGTTCCAGTGGATCAGAGTGGGCCTTATGTCGCAGTAGCAACATCAGGTGTAGTCGAACCGTTTCTGTTGGATACTGGTGCCGCAAAAAGTTCTATCATTCATGCGAAACTCCCTGGCGCACCTTTGTCCGGCTCAACAAATGTTTCCGTAGGTTTTTCAGGCGCCCCTGTTTACAACCCGATATCTGGTCCTTTGTCTATTTCTGTTGGACCATGCCAATTGAAAGCACCCCTGATTTTGACGACAGGTTGTAATGAAAATCTGCTTGGTTTAGATTTGTTAAAACGACTATATGCGACATTGTACTGTTCTCCGGAAGGAGTACAGCTTACATTGGGTAAAAATATCACCTCTCCGATGTACTTGTCAATGGATGCACTCCCGCCGGAGCTACATTCACTCCCTGATTCTCTTTGGGCGACTGGTCCTAATGATGTAGGTCTCCTAGAAATTCCACCATATGTGGTAACTTTGAAAGCGAATGTAAAATTTCCAAGGATTCCCCAATATAAAATATCGGGTGAAGGAGAGCGTGCACTTTTATTGATTGTGCAAGATTTGATTAAAAAAGGTGTGGTTGAAGAAACTAGAGGAAATGTCTGTAACAGTCCTGTATTGCCGATTCTGAAGCGAACTGATCCTACAAAACCTCCAGTGTACAGGTTTGTCATAGACCTTAGAGAAGTTAATAAGATTGTAGTCCCGCAGTTTCCTGTAGTGCCAGACATTACTGCCTTGTTAACATTGATTCCTGCCACAGCCACATGGTTCTCAGTTATTGACCTAAAGAATGCCTTTTTCAGCATTCCGATAGCCGAAGAAAGTAGGGATATTTTCGGCTTCTGTCTTGGAGGTCGCAGTTTCAGATTTAAACGCGCTCCACAAGGCTATTGTGAAAGTCCATCCATTTACAGTCAAGCATTAAAAAGCCAGTTAGATTCTTTTGTCCTTCCTCCAGGTTCTGCCCTAGTACAGTACGTAGACGATCTTTTAGTGGCTGCCGATGACAAGGAAACTTGCAAAGCAGCTACAATTTCCTTATTGCATCATTTGTCTAATTTGAATCACAAGGTGTCTCCTTCCAAAATGCAATACTGCTGCCAAGAAGTGACCTACCTAGGTCATCTCTTGTCAAAGGAGGGAAGGAAGTTGACCCCAGAAAGAATAAAAGCAATTACACAGATGAGTGTTCCACGCACACAGAGAGAAGTACGTGCCTTCCTAGGTATTACCTCTTACTGTAGGCAGTGGATTCCAAATTTTTCTCTTTTAGCGAAACCATTGGTAGCTTTGACTGGGAAAAATGTTCCGAGTCCGGTGCCATGGTCTGATGAATGTCAAGAGAGTTTTACTGAATTACGAAAAGCATTGTGTTCAGCTCCTGTATTGGGTACACCTGATTACAGTAAACCATTCACGCTCTACGTTCACGAAAGGGAAGGTTGCGCGTTGAGTGTTCTGACACAGAAGTTTGGTGATAAACAACGCCCTTGTGCGTATTTCTCATCAACATTAGATCCGGTAGCCAGAGCGTTGCCTAGTTGTTTGAGAGCTACAGTGGCAGCTGCGGCTTCCATTCGACAATCTGCTGGTTTGGTGATGAACAATATGCTAGTGGTCATGGTTCCTCATGCAGTGGATAGACTCATGAACCGAACAAAGACTCAACACCTTACTAGTGCGAGATTATCTGGTCACGAGCTGACATTACTAGCGAGTCATATTCAGATCAAAAGATGCAATGTATTGAATCCAGCAACATTGTTGCCGACTGATCAAGAGTCGAGTGATTCCGAGCCACATGATTGCTATTTCAAAACGGAGGAAGAGACAAAAGGACGCATTGATTTAAAAGATACTCCGCTATCAGATCCGGATGGTACGCTGTATGTGGACGGGTCATGTTTTAAATTGGAGAATGGTGATGTGACTGCTGCTTACGCAGTAACGACTTTGAAGACGATTGTGGAGACTGCAAGAGTGAGTCAGAATTCTGCCCAAGCTGCAGAATTGATAGCTCTAACGAGAGCGTGTGTTTTAGCTGAGGGAAAGAGAGTGAATGTGTTTACAGATAGTCAGTACGCATTTGGCGTGGCCCATAGTTTTGGCCGGTTGTGGAGAGAAAGGGGTTTCATTACGTCCCATGGGACTAAGATCCAACATGGTCAGCTAGTTAACGACTTGTTGGAGTCTCTAACCTTGCCGACTGAAGTTGCGATTGTGAAGTGCAGTGCTCATAAAGCAATCACGGATGATGTTGGTCGTGGGAATGCTTTTGCTGACGAAATTGCTAAACAGACAGCTAGAGACACGATGAGCAGAATGTATGTTGCTACGTCTGCAAGATGGATTGCTGAGTCTGGAATGTGTGAGGATACTATGGAAAGTGTGAAAGAGATTCAGAAAGAAGCAACTGAGGAAGAGAAACGTGTATGGAGAGAAAGTACGGGCAAGTTGGACTCGAATGGATGTTGGATTGATTTGACAGAACAGCAGCGTTGGATGTTGCCCGATGCGTATGTGCTTGCAGTAGTGACGATGGCGCATGGAGTAGCGCATATAAGTTCTAAAGGGATATGTAAGATGTTAGCTCCGGTCTGGAAGAATGAGGGAATCAGTAAGTGTGCAGAGAGAGTGGTGAAAAATTGTATGGTGTGCTTGATGCACAATCCTGGCAAGGGAACTCCAACTCCAGCTGGTCATTTCGCTCCTCCTTCCTGCCCCTTTGAAGTGATTCAGTTAGATTTCATTCACATGGAACGCTGCAATAATTTGAAGTATGTCCTGGTGGTAGTTTGTGCTTTTTCCAGGTGGATAGAAGCATACCCACTAAAGGACAACACTGCCCTATCTACTGCCAAAATTCTTCTCAAAGAATTTTTCCCTAGATATGGAATGCCACGGATTGTATGGTCAGATAACGGAAGTGAGTTTATAGGGAAAGTTATGCAGAGTGTGTGTGCCGGCCTAGGATTGAAACAGAAATTTCACAGTGCAAACCATCCCCAGTCTGCTGGTTTAGTCGAGGGTTACAATGGCACCCTCAAGCTGAAAATAGCCAAAATACAAGCATCCACAGGTTTAGCCTGGCCAGACGCACTTCCTTTGGCCTTGTTATCAACGAGAGCAACAGTACATTCTAGAATAGGGCTTAGTCCTTACGAGATAGTCTTTGGTCGCCCGGCAAATATCTGGGGTGTACCAAGGCCTAAAGAATTTTGCTCCATAGAATATCCTATGTTGATAGACTACCTTTACGACTTGACTGCTAAATTGAGTCTTATTCATCAACAGGTTTTCGATGCTTTGCCAAAACCTCCGGAGAGTCCAGGGCATCAGCTGAAACCAGGAGATCTGGTTGTCATCAAGAACTTCGCGAGGACGAAGAACCTTCAGCCGAGATTTGTGGGGCCTTTTCAGATCTTACTGGCAACGAGGACAGCAGTTCGTGTAGCTGGCCGTAAGCACTGGATACACGCCTCTCATGTTAAGCGTGTTCCTTTGCCTCTCCCTTACGACGACTGGGTGAAAAAGGGAATTGGTGCCTCCGAATCTGAAAGCACACCGAAGTTCGTCTCTTTCAGCGATGCCGAATTGATTACTGACACTTCAAAACCTGACTCTCCTCCTGAAAAGACTCCTTTGAACACTGAACATTTGTCTCCAGCATCAGAAGAAACTTTGCTATCTGCGAACTTAAACTCTGCAACAGCTGCTAGTGATACACTATTTTCCGATCAGACAGTACCAGCGAAGCAGAGATACAACCTAAGAAGCCGTAAAATGGACAAATAAAGCAGGCAACTGCATATTGTGATTTTGATATATTGAACTTTTGCCTTCAGCCAGGAAGTTTGCTATTGTTTATTGTTTTTAAAATTGCCTTGCCGTCTGGGTAGCCGTAGGGTCGTGGCTGTGTGCCTAGTTTGAATTTGCAGGGGTCTGACACAAGGTCGATCTTTCTGTTGGTTCTGGGAACTCCCAGGGCTGATAGAGGCATTTTCATCTACGTACACATCATCAGTGGTCGCGAGCGGATTGTAGAAGATGGAGCTTCCTGGGCTGCAACGAGAAAATGTGATTTATGTTGGCAGAAACAGATTTAATAGAATTCTTCATAGCAAATGCTTTTTGATGCAATGTGCCATTACATTTTTGATTGTTTTAGCAACATTGGTGGGCGGAATCGTCTTTAGTATAAATTTGATTTTTGTGCCAGTTACTACAGTACCTCCCCTTGATCCTGCTATTTCTACTGTTTCTTCTATACACTCTTTTCACTCGTTTCCGGAACATGAGCAAGCCAGACGCTCAGAGTTCACCAACAACACTTTTGTACAGCTCTTGCACCAACACCAACTGGTAGTTAACACTACAAACTGCTGGGTGTGTGGCTTGATACCCCACACTATGGATAAAGGTATTCCCTATCTGGTTTTGCCTTACAGCTATAATGGATCATTTCAGGCCTTCCAAACCATCTTTGCTTATGCCCTTGAAACCTATCCTCCACGTCCACCGCGTTCCACTAAATATAACTCTGCCAACAAAGCCTTAGTCCAGGGAATTATTGACATGGTCAAGGACGTCAATAATACTCCATCTTACCCTAGAGACGAATTGCGAGTATATTTAAGTTGGAATACTTCAGAGTATCGCCTTAGTTTAGGAGAAAGCAAGCGTAAAAGCTCAACTCCAATCTGGGTCGTACCTCACCGAGGTCAGGTCTGTTTGCAAGGTAACGGGAGAAATCCGAGAGCTCAGCTAGGGAGGAGTGAGTGCGTAGAGACTTACGTGTTTCCGGCTAACTCTTCCCCTGCCTTTCTTACTGCTAGGGGTACCTACTTCATTTGTCGAGACAGAGCTTATACATGGTTGCCTGCCGACTTTTCAGGATCATGTTACATTGCTCGATTGTTGCCTCCGACATACACTGCTTCATCTGATTACCACAGAACCAGAGTAGCGAGAGGTGTCTTCAGCAAGGAAGATACCGCTGGTCAGGAAGCTGGAGACTTCTTCAAAGGCTTCCTTCCGTTCTGGGGGCCTATGGCCAATAGTAGAAACATACGTCAGCTAACACGGGTAGTTGAATCTACTATCACCGAAACTGCTGGTGCCCTTAGCAATCTGACAGCTGAGCTTCAGGCGGATAGGCTCATGACGTTGCAGAACCGTATGGTTCTAGACGTTATACTTGCAGATCGAGGTGGGGTATGCAGAATGATCCAATCGAGCTGCTGTGTCTTTATTCCTAATAATGCTCCAACAGTCTATGAGGCGATCTCTAAGTTGCACAAGATTTCGGACTCCATACATGTAGACAAGGGAAATTGGTCCTTCATGGAGTGGTTTTGGACTCTGATATCAGCGTGGGGATGGAAGGTTCTAATGGTCATTGGTGTCATCTTAGTATTCCTATTCTCATGTTGTCTGATTATCCAGTGTGGTCCGGCTCTGTGTAGTCTTTGTGCTGCAACTTGTCTCAGAAAACCACCTGCGTTTGGAGAAAAGACACGAGAAAGGATGATGATACAACAGCATGTCACTGACCTGATGAGCATAGAACTAGATTCTGACATAGACTGAGTAATTGCCTATGTAAGGGCAAAAGGAGGGTCTGAGGTTCCGTGACGATTTGAACCCGTGTTTTCAAGTTTGTCGGAAATACATAATATTGGTATCAGCGAACCGCAAATGATCCATTTAGTATATCCTGGTGTTTTCGCTACGTTACGAGCAAGAGCACTCCTTTTATAAACACATTTCTGATCTACCCACGGCATCCATCTTAGATCATGGTCGCCATTTTGTGTTTCTTGCCCTCACATACGCAATAACCTCTGATCACTTCATTTCGATTAAGGACACGTAGCCTTAGCCGGAGATTCACCTCTTTCATGACACGTGCACCTTAAACCAGATCACGCTGTAGCTACATGACTCGACAAAGGCTACCTCCTCTGCCCGAGGCCAGTCCTGCCAAACTGGTCTTCGTGTCCATTGTCCTGATCATGATTAGGCGGCCGAAGCCGGTAGCCTTGCCCATTTACAACCCACAAACATCCCTTATCCCACTTTTCTATCTTCCACACCTGGCTCTGTTTCTTTCTGAATCTTTATTAGGGGGAGGTAACGAACTTTACGATGAGGCGGTCCGGGTCCTGAATGCAATATTGACAGGGAATTGTGACAAACTAGTGGGAACCCCTCACTTCGCAATGTTTGGCCTCAGATATTATCGACGGTTCCTGTGTAACGCCAAATATTTATTGTTTTAGACACAAAGGTTTTGGGAATGTATTACATGTAAAGAATTCGCCCCCAGCTTAAAATTTAGTATATAAGGAGCAACCCGCTTTGTACAAATTGAACAGGCTCCTGGTTACTGCCCGTGTGTAGTATCTGTGACTTCTGTGTCCCTGCAGTAATAAACCTTTGGTCTTTGACGCCACCATCGAGAAGCCCGTGTTTCTGTTCATTTGTGCACCAAGGCAGGTGGAACTCCGGGGTCTTTGGGTGTTGTTCCCTGACACCTCTGGACGGAACCAAAAAGTCCAGAACTCCAGGACTACGAGTCTAGCACATCCGGGTCGTTACTCAGGGCAACAGCGGATTAGCCGCGAGATCTTTCCGGGTCGTAACTAATGTCAATAAACGCTACGATTCATATTGGTTAGAAAGCGCCGTTGTGATGTTTGCGAAGGCAGCGGCGAAACTCCTCATGGCATTTAAGTAGGAAAGGGCCATATCATACATTTGGTGTTACGAATGATCAAAATTCTTATTGAGCAACATTTGTCAAACAATTAAATTATTCTTAAACATTGGCAGACCATTTGGTTAATCATGAATCATATTATATAAACATTAGAAGATCATTTGCCGCGCACCTCTCACACAGGAGGGTGAAAAGGCAAAATGTATTATATTACAGTATTTCGATGTTAGAAAAATAGCCAACAATTATTCAACCTCAAATTTAAATTTATGACTGGGCACTTTTAGTGTAATGTGAACCATTCATAAGAGATGAAACATCAATGATTCGATCTAAAAAGAATTTAGATGGCATTGAGAAAACATGTTAATATGCATTAAGAGATGGCTCAATCCAAACATATCAAAATAAATAATTCTCTTGAAAGTGCATTATTGGTAAAGAATAAGGACTAGTCTTGCAATACAGTAATTCACTTAAACAGATGCACCTCTCGAACATGAGGGTGAAGATCTTTGTATTGAATATCTCAGCGGCCAAATCTGGCCAGTAGCGCATGACTACTTTCAGCCTCATTCAGTCCATTACGGATGGTATCTAAGGTTGTCATCCATTTTGATTCCCTCAAGGTGAGGATATGTGTAATATCTCCACCTCTGGGTCCCAATTTGATTTTCTCCAGGATTAACCACTGTAAAGTGTCTGGAGTGTGGCCTTTTCTTGTGCAGTGGTCTATTAAGGGGGCCCCCTGTACTCCACATCTAATTCTACTAGCATGTTGTAGGATGCAGGCCTTAACCTTTTGTTGAGTTTAGCCTAAATACGCCAAATCGCATGGGCATTTGATCCAATAGACTACGTTAGACGTATTACAATTGGTATGAGATTTAAGTGTGTAGGTCTTGCCCCTGTAGGTTAGATCTTTAGTCTGAATTGTTGTATTGCACGCTGCGCAGGACCCACATCTAGTGTGGCCCACAATAGGTGGGAGATGCCACAACGATTGAATAGTAGGGTTCTGAGGTATCGGTAAGAATGATTGTACCACTTGGTCTCTGATGTTACGTGCTCTCTTAAAAGAATGCAAGGGTAAGGCCTTCTGTCCAATATCATCTGCCATTAAACTCCAATGATGGTTAATAATTTTCTTGATATCATTGCTGCGAGTGGAGAATGTGGTGACACATATGACACGTTCTCTGGCCGAGTCCTCTTTTTGCTCGCAATTCAAGAGACTTTCTCGGGGGCTATACCAAGCTCTTTAGCGAGCACGTTTGACTAAACGTGCTGGGTATCCCCATGCTGTTAAGCGATCTGAAAGATCCTGCAATTCAGCCATATAATTTTCTTTGCAGGAACAATTACGGTGAATTCTGAGGAATTGGCCCACGGGGAGGTTGTCACGCAATCCCCTAGGGTGGTGACTATTGTACTCTAATAAGGAGTTTCATTCCGATGGTTTACGAAATAGAGTTGTCTCTAGCTGGTTGGTCTCAGGATTGACATAGATAGTAATGTCTAGAAAGGTAATCCTCTCTTTGTTTGCTCCCAGAGTGAATTGAATGTCCGTGCTGTTTGTATTGAGCCATGTGTGAAATGATGTGAGGTCCTCTTTAGTGCCGTCCCAAATGCACAGCACATCATCTATGTAACGGACCCACATAGCCATGTGGTGTCCGAATGGGTCGGTATTACTGAAGATGAATTTGTTCTCATAATCATCCATGTATAGTACTGCCTGCCATCATTGGAGTTTAGTGGCAGATGATATTGGACAGAAGGCCTTACCCTTGCATTCTTTTAAGAGAGCACGTAACATCAGAGACCAAGTGGTACAATCATTCTTACCGATACCTCAGAACCCTACTATTCAATCGTTGTGGCATCTCCCACCTATTGTGGGCCACATTAGATGTGGGTCCTGCGCAGCGTGCAATACAACAATTCAGACTAAAGATCTAACCTACAGGGGCAAGACCTACACACTTAAATCTCATACCAATTGTAATACGTCTAACGTAATCTATTGGATCAAATGCCCATGCGATTTGGCGTATGTAGGCCAAACTCAACAAAAGGTTAAGGCCTGCATCCTACAACATGCTAGTAGAATTAAATGTGGAGTACAGGGGGCCCCCTTACTAGACCACTGCACAAGAAAAGGCCACACTCCAGACACTTTACAGTGGTTAGTCCTGGAGAAAATCAATTTGGGACCCAGAGGTGGAAATATTACACATATCCTCACCTTGAGGGAATCAAAATGGATGACAACCTTAGATACCATCCGTAATGGACTGAATGAGGCTGTAAGTAGTCATGCGCAACTGGCCAGATTTGGCCGCTGAGATATTCAATACAAAGATCTTCACCCTCATGTTCGAGAGGTGCATCTGTTTAAGTGAATTACTGTATTGCAAGACTAGTCCTTATTCTTTACCAATAATGCACTTTCAAGAGAATTATTTATTTTGATATGTTTGGATTGAGCCATCTCTTAATGCATATTAACATGTTTTCTCAATGCCATTTAAATTCTTTGTAGATCGAATCATTGATGTTTCATCTCTTATGAATGGTTCACATTACACTAAAAGTGCCCAGTCATAAATTTTAATTTGAGGTTGAATAATTGTTGGCTATTTTTCTAACATCGAAATACTGTAATAAAATACATTTTGCCTTTTCACCCTCCTGTGTGAGAGGTGCGCGGCAAATGATCTTCTAATGTTTATATAATATGATTCATGATTAACCAAATGGTCTGCCAATGTTTAAGAATAATTTAATTGTTTGACAAATGTTGCTCAATAAGAATTTTGATCATTCGTAACACCAAATGTATGATATGGCCCTTTCCTAATTAAATGCCATGAGGAGTTTCGCCGCTGCCTTCGCAAACATCACAACGGCGCTTTCTAACCAATATGAATCGTAGCGTTTGTTGACATTAGTTACGACCCGGAAAGATCTCGCGGCTAATCCGCTGTTGCCCTGAGTAACGACCCGGATGTGCTAGACTCGTAGTCCTCCGTTTATTTCGGCAGCACATTCACTCGCTTGGCGATTGTAGACACGAAGAGGCTGCTTTCGCGCTTAAGGAGAACCAATGCTAATATTAGGTAAGACATGGTATAGTTCAATTTGCCAATCTATTCTTTACCACGCTCGCTCCATATCACTGAGAGTTGTAATTGCCGTCCACAGATATGGCGTTTGGGAGCGATCGGACATGACGCATAGTCCTCCGTTTATTTCGGCAGCACATTCACTCGCTTGGCGATTGTAGACACGAAGAGGCTGTTTTCGCGCTTAAGGAGAACCGACGCTAGTATTAGGTAAGACATGGCTTAGTTCAATTTGTCAATCTATTCTTTACCACGCTCGCTCCATATTACTGAGAGTTATAATTGCCGTCCACAGATACAGCGTTTGGGAGCAATCGGACATGACGCAATCCTTAAGTCCTGTATCAGGTACGTGGGCAATATGCTATCTCCCTGATAATAACTAACCGTCTGTTGTTGCATTCGAGGCCGATGTGAATCACATAGCCCCTCCTCTCTACCCTTGCAGGTTTCCTTATATTTCTTCGAAGAAAAACGTAAAGAGTAGTATACACCTTCGGTGGTTCTGCTGCAGGTATGTCACTCACAGCCTTAATGAACATAATAGCAGAGCTTCACCTGATTCAATATTCTGAGTAATCTCATATGATAATTGACAATATGATTATTACATATAAAGTAAACATATCAAATCCTTTCCTCACTAGGAGGATTCAACTCCCACACAGTACTTATAGGTTCATTCCTATACCTTCCTGTTGTAAGTGCAAACCTTGAACATCTTAAAAGTTCACTCCTTAATATCTAACGCAATGGACTCCACCTACATTCAATATGATGTTCAAGGCTATTAATCTTGTCATTGATAGAACTTTGGTTTATCCTGGTCGATGCAGGATTGTTTGTGTTTTTGTTTGTTTTTTAACGCTGATAAGTTAGGCATCACCTATTGAGAAAGAAATGCAATCATTTAATCAAATTTACAGTACACAAGTAATTATTCTTTAGAACCATGGTAATATCTGATTCGTTTTATTTACCGCTCACTACAGTAATTCGATATTCATTATCGCCTCTCATCATATTTACGTCACATTATTTACAGCTTTACAGATATTGCAGGGCACCCTGTATACACCTTGTCCTGTTGAAGACCCCGATGTAAGGCAACAAGTACGCCTACAATTGTAGCGTGGGACCGAAACGTCGACGGCTACCTCCTCCCTTCCTCAGTTGACACCGCCCGCACTATTTTGGATATTTCTATACAAGTGTCAATATAGACAATTTTACTTAAATGGGATTTGTTATGATCCCTCACTTAGGCTCAGGGATCTGAAGCCGTTTAATAGTGTTTGTATTTCTAATAAAATTGGATATTTTCATTTGTCACGACTACTACCTTCTCACTATTTCTTTCCTTTCACAGCATCATGCTATTTCACTCCCTTTCCTTTGGGGCACTGTTATTTATCAATTGTATTGGTTTACTCATTGTGATTAATTTACAGTGTGTTGATTGTTTTACTACTATTTCCCTAAATAAATTTAAATAATGGTTTAGCTTGAATCCAGTGGCAAAGTGAGCAAGGGACAAATGTCTGGGTAGACCCTGCCAACTTAGGGCGAACAAAGAAAACACAAGGAGATGATGGACTGAGCGCTGAAACATTTCAGAGACTCACCCAGTCACAGATCTCGGTTCAATCCATCATGATTCTTTAGCTCAATTCACCACCCCAGTTCAGACATAGCTATATCCAAATCTGTCTTGACCCTGTGCCTCATGGGAACAGTCCAGACCTAACTGCCAAGCCGTATCTGACCTGGACTGGAAAAAAGCATCAGGCTACTGGTTTTGGGCTAACAACCCTTATCAGCCAGGCTAGCTTGAATCCAATGGCAAAGTGAGCGAGGGACCCACATCTGGGCATACCCTGCCAACTTAGGGCGAATAAAGCATACAAAAGGAGATGATAGACGGAACGCTAAAACTTTTCGGGCACACTCTGCCAGTCTTAGATCTGGGTTGAATCCATCATCATTCTTTAGCTCACTTCGCCACCCCAGTTCAGACACAACTATATGCAAATCAGTGTTGACCCTGTGCCCAATGGGAACAGTCCAGCCCAAACTGTCAAGTCATGTGTACCCCGGACTGGAAACAAACACGCTGGTACAGGTTTTGGTCTAACAGCCCTTATCAGCCAGGCTAGCTTGAATACAGTGGCAAAGTGAGCAAGGGGTCCACATCTGGGAATACCCTGCCAAATTAGGGCGAATAAAGCAAACACAAGGATATGATGGACAGAGGACTTAAACTTTTCAGACACAGATCTGGGTTGAATCCTTCATCGTTCTTTGTCTCACTTTGCCACCCAAGTTCAGAACAGCTATATGCAAGTCAGTTTTGACCCTGTGCCTCGTGGGAATAGTCCATCCTGAACTGCCAAGCTACGTCTTCCCTGGACCAGAAACAAGCATCCTGGGACTGGTTTTGGGCTAACAGCCCTCATCAGCCAGTCTAGCTTTAATCCAGTGGCAAAGTGAGCAAGGGACACAGGCCTGAGCTTACCCTGCTAACTTGGGGTGAACACAGCAAACACAAGGAGATGATGGACGGTGCGCTTAAACTTTTCAGACACTCACCCCCTTGTCACAGAACTGGGATGAATCCATCATCGTTCTTTAGCTCACTTCACCACTCTAGTTCAGAGACAGCTATATGCAAATCAGTCTTGACCATGTGCCTCAAGGGAAAAGTCCAGCCCAAACTGCCAAGACATTTTCAGGCTAAGAGCCCTCATCAGCCAGGCTAGCTTGAATCCAGTGGCAAAGTGAGCAAGGGACCCACGTCTGGGCATACCCTGCCAAATTTTTGCGAACAAAGCATACACAAGGAAATGATGGACCTGGCGCTTACACTTTTCATACACTCACCCCCCAGGCACATATCTGGTTTATATCTATTGTCATTCTTTAGCTCACTTTGCCACTCCAGTTCAGAGACAGCTATATGCAAATCAGTCTTGATCCTTTGCCTCCTGGGAACAGTTCAGCCCAAACTGCCAGCCATGTTTTCCCTGGGACGAAAAGAGGCATTCTGGGATCGGTTTCGGGTTAACAGCCCTCATCTGCCATGCAACCTTGAATCCAGTTGCAAAGTGTTGCAAGGGCCCCGAGTCAGGGCATACCCTGCCAACTTAGGGCAAACAAAGCAAACACAAGGAGATGACGGACAGAGCGTTTAAACTTTTCAGACACTCAGCCCTAGCCACAGATCTGGGTTGAATCTATCATCATTCTTTATCTCACTTCGCCACTCCAGTTCAGAGACAGCTATATGCAAATCAGTTTTGATCCTATGCCTCTTGGGAACAGTCCAGCCCGAACTGTCATCTATGTTTTCCCTGGACCGGATTAACAGCCCTCATCAGCTAGGCTACCTTGAATCCAGTTGCAAAGTGAGCAATGGACCCGAGTGTGGGCATACCCGGCCAACTTAGGGCAAACAAAGCAAACCCAAGGAAATGATGGATGGAGTGCTTAAACTTTTCAGACACAGATCATGGTTGAATCCATCATTGTTCTTTGGCTCAGTTTGCCACCCAAGTTCAGAACAGCTATATGCAAGTCAGTTTTGACCCTGTGCCTCATGGGAATAGTCCATCCTGAACTGCCAAGCCATGTCTTCCCTGGACCAGAAACACGCATCCTGGGATGTGTTTCAGGCTAACAACCCTAGTCAGCCAGGCTTGCTTCAATACAGTGGCAAAGTGATCAAGGGACCCACATATGGGAATACCCTGCCAACTTGGGGCGAACAAAGCAAACACAAGGAGATGATGGACGGAGAGCTTAACCTTTTCAGACACTCACCCCCTTGTCACAGATCTGGGTTGAATCCATCGTCGTTCTTTAGCTCACTTTGCCACTCCAGATCAGAGACACCTATATGAAAATCAGCCTTGATCCAATGCCTCCTGGAAACAGTCCAATCCGAACTGCCAGCCACGTTGCCCATGGACCAGAAATAAGTATTCTGGGACCGGTTTGGGGTTAACAGCCCTTATCAGCCATGCTACCTTGAATCCAGTGGCAAAGTGAGGAAGGGAACCACGTCTGGGCATACCCTGCCAACTTAGGGCAAACACAAGGAAATGATGGACGGAGCTCTTAAACTTTTCAGACACTCACCCCCAGACACAGATCTGGGTTGATTCCATCATCGTTCTTTAGCTCAATTTGCCACCCAAATTTCAGAACATCTATATGCAAGTCAGTCTTGACCCTGTGCCTCATGAGAACAGTCCAGCCTGAACTGCCAAGTCATGTCTTCCCTGGACCAGAAACAAATATCCTGGAACGGTTTTTGGGCTAACAGCCCTCATCAGCCAGGCTGCTTGAATCCAGTGTCAATATGATCAAGGGACCCACGTCTGGGAATACACTGCCAACAAAGGCCAAACAACACAAACATAAGGAAGATCAACGGAGCGTTTACATTTTTAAGACACTCACCCCCAGTCACAGAACTGGGATAAATCCATCATCGTTCTTTAGCTCACTTCGCCACTCTAATTCAGAGACAGCTAAATGCAAATCAGTCTTGACCCTGTGCCTCAAGGGAACAGTCCAGCCCAAACTGCCAAGCCATGTCTTCCCTGGATCAGAAACAGGCATCCTGGGACCAGTTTCAGGCTAACAGCCCTCATCAGCCAGGTTTGCTAAAATCCAGTGGCAAAGTGAGCAAGGAACCCACGTCTGGGCATTCCCTATCAAATTAGGGCGAACAAAACAAACACAAGGAGATGATGGACGGGGCGCCTAAAATTTTCAGATACTCACCCCCAGGCACATATCGGGGTTTAATCTATCATTGTTCTTTAGCTCACTTCGCTACTCCAGTTCAGAGACAGATATATTCAAATCAGTCTTGATCTAATGCCTCCTGGCAACAGTCCAGCCCAAACTGCCAGCCATGTTTTCACTGGACCAGAAATAGGCATCCTGGGACCGATTTTGTGTTTACAGCCCTCATCAGCCAGGCTACCTTTAATCAAGTTGCAAAGTGAGCAAGGGGCCTGAGTCTAGGCATACCCTGCCAACTTAGGGCAAACAAAGCCTGCCACATGGCACCCAAGCCTGTTTTGGGGGTGCCAGGGGGTGTCAAAGTGACACCCCCTGCACCCTTGAGAATTCGGTATTTACCGATTCGGTAAATACCGAATCGGTAATGCCCATTCATTCCTATGGGCTTCAAAGCCCATAGGAATGAATGGGCATTACCGATTCGGTATTTACCGAATCGGTAAATACCGAATTCATCCAATTCGGTATTCCAGCACATCTGGAATACCTACATGTCGGAACCATAGATTTACCGATTTTAAATTACCGAATCAGTAAAATTCGGTAATTTAAATTCGGTAAATCTTTTCTACCTACATCTAGCCCAAAGTGAGCAAAGGAACCACTTCATGGCATACCCTGCCAACTCATGGCGAACAAAGCAAACACAAGGAGATGATGGACGGAGCGCTTAACCTTTTCAGACACTCACCCCCATTCACAGATCTGGGTTCAATCCATAATCGTTCTTCAGCATACTTTGCCACCCATTTCAGATACAGCTATATGCAAATCCTTCTTGAAACTGGTGCCTTCTGGGAACAGTTCTGCACGAACTGCCAGCCATGTTTTACCTGGACCGGAAACAAGCATCCTGGGACCTGTTTTGGGTTAACAGCCCTCATCAGCCAGGCATACAAAAGGTGATGATGGTCGGAGCGCTGACATTTTTCAGACACTCACCCTCAGTCTTAAATCTGGGTTGAATCCATCATCGTTCTTTAGCTCACATCGCCACCCCAGTTCAGACTCAACTATATGCAAATCATTCTTGATGCTGTGCCCCATGGGAATAGTCCAGCCCAAATTGCCAAGCCATGTTTACCCCGAACTGGAAACAAACATGCTGGGACCGGTTTCGGGCTAACGGCCCTCATCAGCAAGGCTAGCTTGAATACAGTTGCAAAGTGAGCAAGGAAACCCCGTCAGGGCATAACCTGCCAACTTAGGGCGAACAAAGCAAACACAAGGATATGATGGACGGAGCGCTGAAACTTTTCAATCACTTACCCCCAGGAACAGATCTGGGTTGAATCCATCATCGTTCTTTAGCTAACTTCACCACCCCAGTTCAGAGACAGCTATCGGTAAATCAGTCTTGACCCTGTGCCTCATGGAAACAGACCAGCCCGAACTGCAAAGCCATGTCTTTCCTGGACCGGAAACAAACATCCAAGGACTGGTTTCGGGCTAACAGCCCTCATGAACCAGGCTAGCTTGAATCAGGTGGCAAAGTGAGCAAGGGACGAACGTCTGGGCATAGCCTTGCAACTCAGGGTGAAAAAATCAAACACCAGGAGATGATGGATGGAGTGCTTAAACTTTTCAGACACTAATCCATCATCATTATTTAGCTCACTTCACCACCCCAGTTCAGACACAGCTATTTGCAAACCAGTCTTGACTGTGTGCCTCATTGGAACAGTCTAGCCCAAACTGCCAAGCCATGTCTTCCCTGAACCAGAAACAAGCATCCTGTGACTGGTTTCGGGCTGACAGCCTCCACAGCCAGGCTAGCTTGAATCCAGTGGCTAAGTGAGCAAGGAACCCACGTCTGGGCATACCCTGCCAACTTAAAGCAAACAAAGCAAACACAAGGAGATGATGGACGGAACGCTTAAACTTTTCAGACACTCAACCCTAGTCACAGTTCAGGGTTGAATCAATCATCTTTCTTAAATTCACTTCACCACCCCATTTTAGACACAGCTATATGCAAATATGTCTTGAACCTGGGCCTCATGGGAAAAGTCCAGCCCTAAACTGCCAAGCCATGTCTTCCCTGTTCCACCAAACAAGCATCCTGGGACAGGTTTCGGTCTAACTGCCGTCATCAGCTAAGCTAGATTGAATTCAGGCAAAGTGAGCAAGGGACCCACATCTGGGCATCCCCTGAGAACTTAGGGCGAACAAGGCAAACATAGGAGATGATGGACAGAGCACTGATACTTTTTAAATACTCATCCCTAGTCACAGATCTGGGTTGAATCCATCAATGTTCTTTAGTTCACTTTACCACTCAAGTTCATACATAGGTAAATGATAATCAGTCTTGACCCTGTGCCTCATGGGAAGAGTTGAGCCCAAACTGTCATACCATGTCTTTTCTGGACCGAAAACAAGCATCCTGGGACAGGTTTTGGGCTAACAGCCCTTATCAGCCAGGCTAGCTTGAATCCAGTGGCAAAGTGAGCAAGGGATCCATGTCTGGGCATACCCTACCAAATTAGGGTGAAGAAAGCAAACACAAGGAGATGATGGACAGAGGGATTGAACTTTTCAGACACAGATCTAAGTTGAATCCATCATCGTTCTTTGTCTCACTTTGCCACCCAAGTTAAGAACAGCTATATGCAAGTCAGTTTTGACCCTGTGCCTCATGGGAATAGTCCATCCTGAACTGCCAAGCCATGTCTTCCCTGGACCAGAAACAAGCATCCTGGGACCAATTTTTGGGCTAACAGCCCTCATCAGCCAGGCTAGCTTTAATCCAGTGGCAAAGTGAGCAAGGGACACACGCCTGAGTTTACCCTGCTAACTTGGGGTGAACAAAGCAAACTCAAGGAGATGATGGACCTGGCGCTTACACTTTTCAGACACTCACCCCCAGGCACAGATCTGGGTTGAATCTATCATCATTCTTTAGCTCACTTCGCCACTCCAGTTCACAGACAGTTATATGCAAATCAGTTTTGATCCTATGCCTCTTGGGAACAGTCCAGCCCGAACTGCCAGCCATGTTTTCCCTGGACCGGAAAGAGGCATCCTGGGACCGGTTTCGGATTAACAGCCCTCATCAGCTAGGCTACCTTGAATCCAGTTGCAAAGTGAGCAAGGGACCCGAGTCTGGGCATACCCGGCCAACTTAGGGCAAACAAAGCAAACACAAGGAAATGATGGACAGAGCGCTTAAACTTTTCAGACACAGATCAGGGTTGAATCCATCATTGGTGTTTGGCTCACTTTGCCACCCAAGTTCAGAACAGCTATATGCAAGTCAGTTTTGACCCTTTGCCTCATGGGAATATTCCATCCTGAACTGCAAAACCATGTCTTCCCTGGACCGGAAACAAGCATCCTGGGATGTTTCAGGCTAACAACCCTCATCAGCCAGGCTATCTTCAATCCAGTGGCAAAGTGATCAAAGAACCCACATATGGGAATAGCCTGCCAACTTGGGGCGAACAAAGCAAACACAAGGCGATGATGGATGGAGCGCTTAACCTTTTCAGACACTAACCCCCTTGCCACAGATCTGGATTGAATCCATCATCATTCTTTAGCTCACTTTGCCACTCCAGATCAGAGACACCTATATGCAAATCAGTCTTGATCCTGTGCCTCCTGGGAACAGTCCAGCTGGATTTGTCAGCCAAGTTGTCCATGGACCAGAAATAAGTATCCTGGGGCCGGTTTGGGGTTAACAGCCCTTATCAGCCATGCTACCTTGAATCCAGTGGCAAAGTGAGAAAGGGAACCACGTCTGGGCATACCCTGGCAACTTAGGGCAAACACAAGGAAATGATGGACGGAGCTGTTACACTTTTCAGACACTCACCCCCAGACACAGATCTGGGTTGAATCCATCATCGTTCTTTAGCTCAATTTGCCACCCAACTTCAGAACAGCTATATGCAAGTCAGTCTTGACCCTGTGCCTCATGAGAACAGTCCAACCTGAACTGCCAAGTCATGTCTTCCCTGGACTAGAAACAAACATCCTGGAACCGTTTTTGGGCTAACAGCCCTCATCAGCCAGGCTAGTTTGAAACCAGTGGCAATGTGATCAAGGGACCCACGTCTGCGAATACACTGCCAACTTAGGCCGAACAACGCAAACACAAGGATGATCAATGGAGCGCTTAAACTTTTAAGACACTCACCCCCAGTCACAGAAATGGGATAAATCCATCATCGTTCTTTAGCTCACTTCGCCCCTCTAGTTCAGAGACAGCTAAATGCAAATCAGTCTTGACCCTGTGCCTCAAGGGAACAGTCCAGCCCAAACTGCCAAGCCATGTCTTCCCTGGATCAGAAACAACACCCTGGGACCATTTTCAGGCTAACAGCCCTCATCAGCCAGGTTTGCTAAAATCCAGTGGCAAAGTGAGCAAGGAACCCACGTCAGGGCATTCCCTGCCAAATCAGGGCGAACAAAACAAACACAAGGAGATGATGGACGGGGCGCTTAAAATGTTCAGATACTCACCCCCAGGCACAGATCTGGGTTGAAACTATTGTTGTTCTTTAGCTCACTTCGCCACTCCAGTTCAGAGACAGATATATGCAAATCAGTCTTGATCCTATGCCTCCTGGGAACAGTCCAGCCCAAACTGCCAGCCATGTTTTCACTGGACCGGAAATAGGCATCCTGGGACCGAGTTTGGGTTTACAACCCTCATCAGCCAGGCTACCTTGAATCCAGTTGCAAAGTGAGCAAGGGGCCCGAGTCTGGGCATTCCCTGCCAACTTAGGGCAAACAAAGCAAACACAAGGAAATGATGGACAGAGCGCTTAAACTTTTCAGACACGCAGCCCCAGACAAGGATCTGGGTTGAATTCATCATCGTTCTGTGGCTCACTTTGAAACCCAAGTTCAGAACAGCTATATGCAAGTCACTCTTGACCCTGTGCCTCATAGGAATAGTCCATCCTGAACTGCCAAGCCATGTCTTCCCTCAACAGGGAACAAGCATCCTGGGACCGGTTTTGGGCTAACAGCCCTCATCAGCCAGGCTAGCTTCAATCCAGTGGCAAAGTGAGTAAGGGACACACGTCTGGGCATAAACTGCCAACTTAGGGCGAGCAAAGCAAACACAAGGAGATGAAGGATGGAGCGCTGAAACTTTTCAGACACTCACCCTGTCACAGATCTGGGTTGAATCCATCATCAATCTTTAGCTTACTTCACAACCACAGTTCAGACACAGCTATATGCAGATGCATGGAGGGGGTGGGTGTAGAGGAGTCGGCACCCTGGTAAAATTGTAAGTAGATTTGTGTGGCATGGACTGGGATATGACAAACGATTTGTGCATTGAGGTACAATCCATGTCCCTGCTCCTACAATTTTCATTTTATTTTACTTCTCTTGTATTCACAGCCCGGTAATGTGCGGGCGTCACTTGCTCTCGCCGGTGGAGGTTTCTTCACAACTCGGCGAGGTAAGCATAATTTCTGAACTAATCTCCGCTGGCTATTGCTACAGGGCGGGACTAGACTCATATAAAATCGCCATCAGTTATGTCTTACTTGGGCACACTCTGCATTTGGGTCATTTAGAGGTGGTGAGTGCCATCACAAACACAATGAAAAATTGACCCCACGTGTTTGCAACATTGCACTGAGATAGGCCACTTTGAAAATACTCATATACCTCGTGTGCCTGTTCTTCTCTTTTCACACATTGATTGATACAAATTGATGTGCACACAGATGTGGCACATTATGAGACATCAAGTTGTTACTGATGCTCTTATCTGTTGTTTATTTTTCTTATGTTTCCTAGGTTTCCATCAGGAGCGTTCTTTCATCATGCAGCTGTAGCCATGCTATAGGTATGCAGGGTACTGCACCGCCCTGCTTGTTTTTAAAGGGTTTAGCAATATTTTATCACGTGCACTTCACATATTTTTGTTCTGGTCCTGAAGAAGCGCCAACGATCTATATGGCAATACAGGCGTGAAACATGTCGACCTATGACCTTAAACACCTGGGCATAGTATGCCTCTGGGATAAGATTTTATTTAGCAGTTCATCTGCCAAGGGTTACAATCTATACATTTGTTACATGTTTACCCTGAATTAAAAAAGATTTTCACAATTCTGCACGCACTTTTTTACCCTGAAGAGAACCACACACCCACATGCACCATCCGGCTGTCCTCAAAAGATCTCCGATAAAGAGACCCTTCGGGGGGCCCGTAGGGAATTGCAACGCCGGCCCTACGAGGAGCAACTGCCCGATGATGAAGCATGACACCCCCTGGGGTGTGTGAGGGCAACAGAGGACAAGTTGGTGTTCCCCTTTACCAGTGGGTCATAATTACCTGGGATCTCTTTTGCCTTTTCTTATCTTCTCACTTTTCTATCTTTACTGCACGGGTGACTATTTGCACCCTGATGCGTGGGTGACTTTTTGGACCCCGCAATAGGAACAGTGTCCCTTTGTGAAAACAGCTATATGCATACCAGTCTTGACCCTGTGCCTCATGGGAGCAGTGCAGCCCTAACTACAAAGCCATGTCTTCCCTGGACCGGAAACAAGCATCCTGGGACTGGTTTTGGGCTAACAGACCTCATCAGCCAGGCTAGCTTGAATCCAGTGGCAAAGTATACAGGGGACACACGTCTGGGCATGCCCTGCCAACTTAGGGCGAACAAAGCAAACAAAAGGAGATGATGGACTGAGCAATGAAACTTTTTAGACACCCACCCCTGTCACTGATCTGGATTGAATCCATCATCATTCTTTAGCTTACTTTCACACCCCAGTTCAGACACAGCTATATGTAAATCAGTCTTGACCGTGAGCCTCCTGGGAAAAGTTCAGCCCAACTGCAAAGCCATGTTTTCCCCTGGACAGCAAACAAGCATCCTGGGACCGGTTTTGCCAGGCTAGCTCATCAGCCAGGCTAGCTTGAATCCAGTGGCAAAGTGAACAAGGGACTCAAGTCTGGGCATAGCCTGCCAACCTAGGGCGAAGAAAGCAAATACAAGGAGATGATGGGCGGAGTGCTCAAACGTTTCAGACACTAACCTCCAGTCAGAGATCTGGGTTGAGCCCATCATCGTTCTTTAGCTCACTTCGCCACCCCAGTTCAGACACAGCTATTTGCAAACCAGTCTTGACCATGTCCCTCATGGGAACAGTCCAGCCCAAACTGCCAAGCCATGTCTTCCCTGGACCAGAAACAAACATCCTCAGATCGGCTTCGGGCTAACAGCCCTCATCAGCCAGGCTAGCATGAATCCATTGGCTAAGTAAGCAAGGGACCCACGTCTGGGCATAACCAGCCAACTTAGGGCAAACAAAGCAAACACAAGGAGATGTCGGACAGAGTGCTTAAACTTTTCAGACACTCAGCCCTAGAACACAGATCTTTGTTGAATCAATCATTGTTCTTTAGCTCACTTCACCACCCCAGTTCAAACATAGCTTTATTCAAATCAGTCTTGACCCTGTGTTTCATGGGAACAGTCAAGCTCTAACTGCCAAGCCATGTTTTCGCTGGACGGCAAACAAGCATTCTGGGACCGTTTTATGGCTAAGAGCCCTCATCAGCCAGGCTAGCTTGAATCCAGTGGGAAAGTGAGCAAGGGACCCACATCTAGGCAAAACCTGCCAACTTAGTGCGAACAAAGCAAACACAAGGAGATGATGGACGGAGCACTTAAACTTTTCAGACATTCACCGCCAGTCACAGATCTGTGTTGAATCCATCATCGTTCTTTACCTTACTTTGCCACCCCAGTCAGAGACAGGTATGTGCAAATCAATCATGACCCTGGGCCTCCTGGAAACACTCCGGCTCGAACTACCAAACCATGTTTTTCTTGGACCGGAAACTAGCATCTTGGGACCGGTTTTGGGCTAACAGCCCTCATCAGCAAGGCTAGCTTGAATACAGTGGCAAATTGAGCAAGAGACTCACGTCTGGGCATACTCTGCCAACTTAGGGCAAATAAAGCAAACACAATGAGATGATGGACTGACCATTAATAATTTTCATAGACTAACCCCCAGTCAGAGCTCTGGGTTGAATCTATCATCGTTCTTTAGCTCACCTTTCCCCCTAATACAGACACTGCTATATGAAAATCTGTCTTGACCATGTGCTTCATGGGAACAGTCCAGCTCTAACTGCCAAGTCATATCAATCAATCAATCAATCAATCAATCAATCACGGCATTAATATAGCGTGCTACTCACCCGGGAGGGTCTCAAGGCGCTGGGGGAGAGGGGTATGTTCCTGCTCGAACAGCCAGGTCTTGAGTTGCTTCCTGAAGGAGAGATGGTCTTGGGTTCGCCGAAGGTGGGTGGGGAGGGAGTTCCAAGTCTTGGCTGCCAGGTAGGAGAAGGACCTTCCACCGGCGGTGGCTCGGCGGATGCGTGGTACGGTGGCGAGTGCGTGGCTGGTTGATCGTAGCTTGCGGGTGGGCGTGTAGAAGGTCATGCGGTTGTTGAGGTACTTGGAGCCCAGGTCGTGGAGAGCCTTGTGTGCGTGGGTGAGGAGTCTGAACGGGATTCTCTTGCTGACGGTGAGCCAGTGCAGGTCTCTCAGGTGTCCGGTGATGTGGCTGTGTCGGGGGATGTCCAGGATGAGTCATGCAGAGGCGTTCTGGATGCGTTGGAGTCTTCTCTGGAGTTTGGCTGTGGTTCCAGCATAGAGGGCGTTCCCGTAGTCCAGTCGGCTGGTGACGAGTGCCTGGGTGACGGTCTTCCTGGTTTCAGTTGGGATCCATCTGAAGATCTTGCTGAGCATGCGCAGGGTGTTGAAGCACGAGAAAGACACGGCGTTGACTTGTCTGGTCATTGACAGGGAGGAGTCCAGGATGAAGCCCAGGTTATGTGCGTGGTCCATTGGTTTGGGAGCGGTGCCCAGGGCCGGGGCCACCAGGAGTCGTCCCAGGCGGAGGGTGATGATCCCAGGATGAGGACTTCCGTCTTGTCTGATTTCAGTTTAAGGCGGCTGTTCCTCATCCAGTCGGCGACGTCTTTCATCCCTTCGTGAAGGTTGGCTCTGGCGGTGGTGGGATCGTTGGTGAGGAAGAGGATCAGCTGGGTGTCGTCGGCGTAGGAGATGATGTTGAGGTTGTGTTGGCGTGCGATGGCTGCGAGGGGGCTCATGTAGACGTTGAAGAGGGTCGGGCTGAGAGAAGATCCTTGTGGTACGCCGCAGATGACTTCGGTGGCCTCGGATCTGAATGGAGGTAGGCGGACTATCTGGGTTCTTCCGGTGAGGAACGAGATGATCCATTCCAGCGCTTTCTCTCGGATTCCGATGTTGCTGAGGCGCTTCACTAGGGTTCGGTGGCAGAACGTGTCGAACGCTGCGGAGAGGTCCAGGAGGATGAGAGCCGCTGTTTCCCCGTTGTCGATCAGGGTTCTGATGTCGTCGGTGGTTGCGATCAGGACGGTCTCGGTGCTGTGGTTGGCCAGAAATCCGGACTGTGAGAGGTCGAGGGATCCGTTCGTCTCGAGGAAGGCGGCAAGCTGTTTGTTGACGGTCTTATCGATGACTTTGGCCGGAAAAGGAAGGAGCGAGATGGGATGGTAGTTCTTGAGGTCTGTGTCACCACCTTCAATACAAAAAGTAACAGGATTAAACGGATCATTAATCAACATTGGCACTTGATATCTGAAGATATCCAACAACCTGAGACACCGCTACATGCAATTAAGAAAGCTAAGAGTATTAAGGACTATTGTGGTATGCTCCTTCCTACCCACAGCCAACCAACCCAACATCAATTCCTTATAGAACTTACCACCAGTGATTGGCCATTTCAAGTGTGGTCATTGTAAAGCCTGCGACTCTGCAATTCAAACCAAAGAATTCCAACATCACCATCTAACACTAAAGCTCAAGACCCTCAGCAACTGCAACTTGAACAACATCATTTATGCAATTGTTTGCCCATGTCAAAAAATTTACATCGGCCAAACCCAACAAAAAGCAAAAGCGAGGATTTTACAACATATGAGTAGGATCAGATGTGATGTCCCTGGTGCACCACTTGTTGACCACTTTAAGTTGAATTCTCATCCCCCTGACAGTCTGCGATGGGTGGTCATCGAAAGGGCAACACTGGGACCACGAGGTGGAAATATTTCTGACATTCTGAACACCCGTGAACTCAAATGGATCTACTTCTTTGATTCTATTGACACTGGTCTCAATGAACATGACAGTTCGTTTTCCCAATTAGCTACACTTCCATGAGGGCTCTGATATCATGATAATGTGCCTAGCATTCAAACTAATGTCCTTTACTCTTATGAGTGCTAATATCCCGATCCATTGCGGTTGGCCCCAGTCTAAGTATCACCATTCTCTCAATTAATTCAGTATATGTATCTCAATGTATATTTGATTGTCAGTTACATGGCCTTACCCCCGTGGCTGGGAGGTACGCCATAACTAAGTATTTAATAACATGCTGTCTCCTTTTTCCAAAATCCCTATGTTTTATTTATTAGCTTAATGTGCTTTACCCTCATGTCTGAGAGGTACGCCATGCTTACGCCGTTTTTTCTATGTGCTAATATACTGTTCTCATGATCCTTTGACTCCCAAGCTTGACATCCTCTGACCACGCACTAAATCTTTTGACCAATCACCTACAGGATTGAACGTATTAATTTACCACATGCTAAATTGTCTGCTTCGACTCTATTTAATTGTCCTGCGAAGTTGGCACATTTATTCCACACTGTGCTGGCTTTCAAGATTCTTTAGTACCCCTAAAACCGACTGGGTTGACCAGGATGACTATTACCCGCATAGTCTGTTGTCGGGTTTCATGGTCTGCCCGAACACCATGTGACAACGTCACCATGGTGATTTCATTAACCAGGAAATAGAGCTCGCGTCGTCGCCCTTGCACGGAGCTCTCCGATTCATTCGGCTTCAGTAAGTAGAATTCCCTCCCCCGTCCATCCATATCCATGACTCGTGTGCGGCTAATTTTCTAAATAATGCTCCCGTTTCCCGCCCTCTTCTTTGATCCAACAGACGAACGGTGGATTAATTTCCAACCCTTCCAACGCGGCTTCATATTTTGCCCGGCACCGTACGAGTGCTCTCCCGGTGTATCGGTAAGCTTCTTACATTTGGTTGACATCGGCACTATCGTACTGCACACTAGCTGCCCTGTGTTTGGTAGGCTTTTAACCAGTGCTCGTATGTTGTTTTCAGGTGCCGTCTGGCTATTGATAACGCCCCCAACAAATGACCATACTCAGGACACTTACCCATAGGTGAGATTTGTTCCCCTTTACATAGTCTGTGACATCTCTGCACCCCTGACCAGTCTTGTAATACAAACTCACTATGTTGCAGACAATTCCCATAGGATATTCGTTACCGAACTCCACCTATCCAGTTCCAACGTTTAATCAATCTCAGGTATTTTGTTTAAAATACGTTTTAGGTGTGTCTTGCCTTGAGTCAGTGTTGCCACCACCCAACGTGCCAGTTCTCTGATCTTTACGCTCTGGTCCCTCTCCAAATGTATGTGATGTATTGTAGTATTGTCTTTGATGGTTGGACGGTATCCATACCATGGTACCTCTATCCAGCCATCTGTGATGCTCTATACATTCACTTTTAGAGTCATATGTAATCATGATTAGACTAATCCCACTATTACCCTCAACTAATGACTAAGTACATAGTGCGCTTTCATTTGTTGTATAGCTACCGATGTGATAACTTATGAGGCGGGAATTGTACCCCTCAAGTAATTTTAGTTCATTGTACTTACTTTTATTAGTTTACCTGCCCCCACCCCTTGGTCCTGATGAAGACCCCGCAGCAAGGATACAAACATTCCCTGCACTGATAAGAGGGTCGAAACGTCGACTGTTTTGCTTGTGGCAACTTCACGCCAACATTGTGTAGGTTAATTGTACTTTGTGAAGTATGCTTTTCTAAATAATGGTCGCCATTATTAATATTGTGGCCATTTTGGCTATATAACTTACAGCCGAATTTGTTCTAGGTGTTTGATTTTACTGTCACACATTCCTACCACTTTCTTATCCTCACCTTGATCACTTCCTCCCTCCCTCCCTGGAGCACTGTATGACCTTAAATACAGTTGACTGTTTGCCATATGTATTCATTACATTTGATCCCTCAGTGAATAAAACTCTGTGGATCTAAGTGTTGTTTTTTGATTAATTCTTTGAATTGTGTAAAATTGTTCCCTGTCTACACTGGGACCCCTTCCTTCCAGTACTTACTAAACCCAGGTCCCAGTGACTATGTTTGGGTAACCCACTTATATATAAACTGATTTCAGTTTAAGGCGGCTGTTCCTCATCCAGTCGGCGACGTCTTTCATCCCTTCGTGAAGGTTGGCTCTGGCGGTGGTGGGATCGTTGGTGAGGAAGAGGATCAGCTGGGTGTCGTCGGCGTAGGAGATGATGTTGAGGTTGTGTTGGTGTGCGATGGCTGCGAGGGGGCTCATGTAGACGTTGAAGAGGGTCGGGCTGAGAGAAGATCCTTGTGGTACGCTGCAGATGACTTCAGTGGCCTCGGATCTGAACGGAGGGAGGCGGACTCTCTGGGTTCTTCAGGTGAGGAACGAGATGATCCATTCCAGCGCTTTCTCTCGGATTCCGATGTTGCTGGGGCGCTTTACTAGGGTTCGGTGGCAGACCGTGTCGAACGCTGCGGAGAGGTCCAGGAGGATGAGGGCCGCTGTTTCCCCGTTGTCGATCAGGGTTCTGATGTCATCGGTGGCTGCGATCAGGGCGGTCTCGGTGCTGTGGTTGGCCCGAAATCCGGACTGCGAGGGGTCGAGGGATCCGTTCGTCTCGAGGAAGGCGGCAAGCTGTTTGTTGACGGTCATCTCGATGACTTTAGCCGGAAAAGGAAGGAGTGAGATGGGACGGTAGTTCTTGAGGTCGGTGGGGTCCGCCGTTGGTTTCTTCAGGAGGGCGGTCAGCTCGGCAGGCTTCCAGCTCTCCGGGAAGGTGGCGGTGTGGAAGGAGGAGTTGATGGTGTCTCGGAGATGGGGTGCGATGGTGGCGTCGGCTTTGTTGAAGACGTGGTGTGGGCACGGGTCGGTTGGTGATCCTGAGTGGATGGAGTTCATCATGCAGGTGGTGTCTTCGGGGCTGATCGCGGTCCAGTTGCAGAGGGTAGTGGTGGTGGGCGTTGGTTCGGTGGTAGTGTGTGTGGTCTGTGCGTCGAAGCTGTTGTGCATGTCAGCGATCTTGCGGTGGAAGAACGAGGTGAGTGAGTCGTAGAGGTCTTCGAGGGAGTGATGTAGTTGATTCCGGTGCTGGGGTTGGAGAACTCTTTGACGATGCTGAAGAGTTCCTTGCTGTCATGGGCGCTGTTGTCCAGTCGTTCTTTGAGTGCCGTCTTCTTGGTGGCGCGGATCAGCTGATGGTGTTTGCGGGTGGCGTGCTTGAGGGCGTTCCAGTTGTCTGTGGTGTGGTCGAGCCGCCAGGCTTTCTCGAGGGTGCAGCAGTTCTTCTTGGATTCCTTGAGTTCGTCGGTGAACCAGGGGGTTTTCTTGCTGCCGGGTCTGCTGGGGGGGGTTCTTTAGTGGTGCAAGGTCATCGGCGCAGGCGGTCAGCCACTTGGTGAGGTTGCTGGCTGCTTTGTTGGGGTCCGTTGTGCTGGTGGGAGTGTTCTGGCTGAGGGAGGCGGTGAGCTGCTCGGCGGTGATCTTGCTCCAGCTGCACGGGGGACCCGTTGCGGTTGGTGGCGGGTCATAGTTCTACTGAAGCTGAAGTGGGCGCAGCTGTGATCTGTCCAGTGGAGTCCGGTGGCCTGGCTGAAGGAGACGTGCTTGCTGGATGAGAAGACGGGGTCAAGCGTGTGTCCGGCATAGTGGGTTGGGGTGTTCACCAGTTGCTTGAGTCCGAGGTTGGCGAGGTTCTCCAGCAGGGCGGTGGTGTTTCTGTCGTTGTTGTTCTCCAGGTGGAAGTTCAGGTCCCCTAGGAGGATGTAGTCAGCGGAGGGAAGGGCGTGTGGGCTGATGAAGTCTGCGATGTCTTCGCTGAACTGTGTGTGTGGTCCCAGTGGTCTGTAGATGAGGGTGCCTCGGAGGGTAGTCTTGGGGTCGGTGTGTATCTGGAAGTGCAGGTGCTCGGCGGCGGAGAAGGTTTCGTCGGAGTTAGCCGAGATGCGGATGGTGTTCTTGTGTACGATGGCGATGCCTCCTCCCGTCTGGTTGACACGGTCCTTCCGGGTGATCTTGTATCATTCCGGGATGGCTGTGGCGATGTCGGGCGCTGAGGAGGCGTTCATCCAGGTTTCCGTGATGAAGGCGACGTCCGGTGCTGTCGCGTCGAGCAGGTCCTAGAGTTCCACGGCGTGCCTGTGGACGGAGCAGGTGTTCAGCAGGATGCACTTCAGGTGGTTGCTGTTTGTGTTGGACTCGGAGGGGCGGTGCAGATCCGGTAGCAGGTGAATCGGCAGGCTTTGCAGGCGAAGGGTCCGTTGGTGCGTCTCGGGGTGGCTCGGTAGCAGGCAGGGTTCCGGCCGGCATTGAGTGCGTTGAGAGTGGCCACGTCGTAGGTCTGTCGTGAAGTCTTGCATCGGCGGTGTGGACCAGGGTTCCTGGCGCTGGGCACGGTCCAGGCGTGGACGGGCGCAGACAGACTTGCCTTTGGCGCGCCTTCAGCGCACAATCGGAGCGCCCGCTGCGCGTGACCGCTGCACGTGCATGAGGGCAGCATAAGTAGGGAGCCGGGTGGGCGGAAAAGCTGGTTGGCGGGAGCGGGCGGCGAATGGGCTGGCGGGGGCAGGGCCGCAGGGAGGCAGCAGCGGGAAGAAGCTGGTGCGGGCAGGTGGCTCAGCGGCGGCGGGTCGCCCGAGCACGAAGAACCAGGAAGCGGCAGCAGGCAGGAAGCGTCAGCAGGTAGGCAGGCAGGAGCAGCAAAGGAGCGTGGGGGCGACTGGGCCTGATCACAGGCACTGTTTCCTAGACTGGAAACAAGCATCCTGGGACCGGTTTCGAGCTAAGATCCCTCATCAGCCAGGCTAGCTTGAATCCAGTTTCAAAGTGAGCAAAGGAACCAGGTCGTGGTATACCCTGCCAACTTATGGTGAACAAAGCAAACACAAGGAGATGATGGACGGAGCGCTTTAACTTTTCAGACACTCACCCCCAGACACAGATATGGGTTTAATCCATCATCATTCTTAAGCTTACTTTGCCACCCCATTTCAGAGACAGCTATATGCAAAAAATTCCTGAACCTTTTGCCTTCTGGGAACAGTCAAGCACGAACTGTCAGCCATGTTTTATCTGGACCGAAAACAAGCATCCTGGGACCGGTTTCGGGCTAACAGCCCTCATCTGCCAGGCTAGCTTAAATCCAGTGGTAAAGAGAGCAAGGGGCCCACGACTGGACATACCCTGCCAACTTAGGACAAACAAAGTAAACACAAGGAATAGATGGATGGAGAGCTTAAACTTTTCAGATACTCGCCCCCAGTCACATATCTGGGTTGAATCCATCATCATTCTTTAGCTTACTTTGTCACCCCAGTTCTGACAGCTATTTGCAAACTGTTAGAACCGGCTGTCTCTAGTTGGCAGAGGTATGCACTTCTGACAAATAGGGACACACCTTTTCTAGTCAGGGCGAGGGGATCACACCCTTTGATAACCCCTGCTCACCCCCTTGGTAGCTTGGCAGAGCAGACAGGCTTATCTCAGAGGCTGCGTGTTAAGCATTTATGACCACATACAGTAATAAAGTGAATACACTACAAATGGACACAACACAGTAGTATTATAAAAATAAGGATTTTTATATAAGGCTTAGCACAAGACCAAATAACGACAAAAATATACCACCATCTTAATAAATACTATTGGAAGGAAAAATAATAGTTCAAGTATAGTTTCTTCTTAGCACAAAAGTCTTTAGTATCAAAAGCAACTCTTCTTCTTTAAAACACAGTTCTTGGCAACAATGTAACCCACACGGGAGTCACACGACGTCGAGGCAAAGTTAATCCAAAGGGTTCGGCGTAGACCGCGAGGAGCGCTACGTCGAGCCCGGAGTCGCACAGACCCCCACAACACAGTACCTTGAAAAAGCGAAGCAAACGATGATCAGCGGCGTCGAGATGTCCGGCGTCGCGTCTCCGGCGTCGATCCGGCCTCGGAGTCTGGGCGACCTGCAGCGGCGTCGACAGATGTCAGGCAGGAGCAGCGCTCACGAGGTTAAGCAGGATACGGCGTCATCGTCGATGTCGATGCTGATGATGCAAGAGTGAGCAGCGCTCACGGCGTCGAGAGGGCACGAAGTCGATGCAATCAGCAGCGGTGCAGACACGGGGTCACTTGGAGCTGGAGCCGAACTCGCTACTCACTGTCGGTGCTGCTGGCGCCGATCGGGCCCAGCGGCCGGCGTCGAGGAAGCGGGACACTGGAGCCGTTACTCACGATGTCGAGCTGGATTCGGCGATGTCCGTCGGCTTCGAGATTGCTGGTTTCTTTCAGAGGTGCTGGATTCTCAAGATCCAGCAACAAGCACTTTTAGCAGATGAAGTCCTTTAGCCCTGTGACTTCAAAAGGAGGCTGGCACTCTTCCAGCCCTTGGAGATTTTCTTTAGCAAAGCTTGAGAGTACACACTCAGTTCCTCTCTCCTGGTTCCTTGGCAAAAATAAAGAAGCACTGCAGGATTCCCCCCAGCAAAGAGCACACTGGCAGAAGGGGTAGGCAAGTCCTTGGATCACCACGCTTCTTGTCCTTGGTTCAGGTTTCCTTGTCAGAAGTGATCTGCTTAGGTGATGGTTTTCCTTCTATAGGTCCTGATGATAAGGTCCTAGTTCCCTGCGTGATTTTCCTACAGGATTTTAGGGTTGCGTAGGAGGTATTTACTCTTTACCAGTGATTACTGGTTGTGTGCTGCATTTACAATTTTGGTGCTACAGTCATTATATGTTTATGTGCTAAGTGTTATACCTACAAGTATTATTTCTAACAAGTGCCTACCCCTGACAGTGGTCCATGTGGCCCTGTCCTGTACATAATCCCTTATAAATTCTGCCCATGCCTGTTGGCACATTGTAAAGTTTGTGTGTTATCTAATGTGTTTTTACTATAATACAAAGGCTATTTTTTATACAACCTTGTGTGGAGTTTCCTTTGTGGTGGGCCTTGGGTGTTGTTGCTGGGGTGCGTGCGCAAATACTTAGCTCACATCGCCTCCAAGTTTAGCCTTGCTGCTCGCGCCACGTTACCTAGAGGGTGAGCAGGGGTTATCTTGGCGTGTAACTCCCTTGCCCTGACTTAGGAGTGGTGGTCTCTGACTGACTTTGGCGTGAGCCCTGGCCAGCCAGGGATCCCGTTTCTAACATTGGACGCAGCGGTGAGGATTTGAACCTTGCATTTATGACCCATGTGCAGTGATTAGTGTGCGCTACATAGTGAAAGCAGACCATAGCGCAGCCACAATCTAATTTGGAAGGATTCTATTTTTGTTCTCCGCTTTTCTGAAGCTTGATTTTTGGAACACTGCCAGTTTTGACCATGAGTGATGCCGGAGTCACTACCCCTGTTGTTGTTGTGGAGGAATTTGATAGAAATTTGATAAAGGACTACAAGAAGAAGCAGCTGCAACACTTTGCAAGCAGTTTAAAGTGCCTACCACAGGCCTCTCAAGAAAGGAGGGATATGTTAAAGCATTGCAGGCCTGGTTAGAGGCCAGAGATCCCACTGATCTGGTGGTGGTACCGCCAGTGGAAGGGGATGAGGAGGTACCAGTGAATGGGCCTGTGTCCTCTCCCGGTAACAGTGTTTCCTCTAAAGGTCTTTCCCCTGAAGAAAGAGAAGAAACGGAGAAGGAGCGAGCATACAACATGGAAATGGCAAAACTAAAGATAAATGGGCAGTTGGAGTTAGAAAATGCAAGAGGTAGGAGAGAAGCTGATTTGGAGATCAAAAGGTTGGAGTTTGAGAGAGAAAAGTTAGCTTCGGAGCGTGATACAAGGGAGGGAGCAGACTCTGGAAGAGGGTGCAGAGGGTGGGAGAGCCCACCTCTGACCCCGGTACCACCTGAGGGGTTAAACCCTAGGTCGGGAGAACGGTGTTTTGAGGGTACCCCTGGCAGGAGGAGGAGGAACCCTAGGAGAAGAGGTAAGGGGAGGAGAGCCTTCCCTGAGACTCCCGGTCCAACTAAGGTTGTAGAACCTAGGCTGGTTAGCCTGGCTCCAGGAAGGCTGGATGGGTCTGCCCGGAGGTGAGTGTGAGATTAGCATGTTGATGGCTGGGGAGGAGTGCACCTGTGTCCTGAATGAGACTGGGTTTTCCCCACACAATGCTGGCTCCACCCCCTGTAGTGGGACTGATGACCCTAGCCCTGCCAGTGAAATAAATGGGTGGTTGAGCTATCAAGGGTACTTCAAAACCCGCTGCGACTGGTTTCCCCCCACCCTTCACCCACAGACAAAGGGTTTTACAGTATAAGAAGGGGCTGTGTCCCCATACAATTGGGTTCTGTTCTGCTTTGGATCCTTGCCAGAGGGGGCTGCTGCTGCTGCTGGGGCCAGGAGGACCGCCACTTGGACTGTCTCCCTGCCTGGAGACCCAGTGGGCTGGCTCTGGCCCTGCCTTGCCCCCTGTCTGCCTCCAGACCTTGCTGGAGCTTTACGTTTGCCCCTAGCACTGAAGAGCGCTTCCTTCGTGCTGCCTAGCGCTGGGAGCGCTTTTTCTTTACTGCTAGTGCTTCGAGCGCTTTATTTGTATTTCCAGCGCTGGGAGCGCTTTCCCTGTGGTCCATAGCGCTTAGGAGCGCTTTATTTACAGAAGCCGGTGCCCACCCGGCTTTGGACCCGATTCGCCGATTATCGGCCGAGCGAGTGCCACCTCGCTTTATATTTTTATTTAAAGGCCGGTGCCTATCCGGCATTGCCCCGTGGTGTTTATTATTTACAAGCCGGTGCCGACCCGGCATTGCCCGTGATCACCGCCGCAGCCCAGGAGCATTGAAAACCGTTGCCGGGCCGCTGCCTAGTGCGACCCGGAAGTCCCGCCTCCTTACCCCCAGGGCCGTGTTGCCATTGGCGGCCCCAGAGGAAGTCAGGTGAGTTGCAGAGTGACGGGGCCAGGCGGGAGACAAAGGAAGCAGCCGGCCGTGTCCAAAGCTCCCTCGAGGAAGAGGAGCCCCACCCGCGGCCCCGCAGAGCCGCCCAGGAAGCAGAGAGCCGGCGAGTGGGGCCGGGAAGAGCGAGTGAAGGGAGGAGGGCATCGGGGCACATTGCCGGTGCCCGCCCCTCCCCTCTAGTGTGCTGACCGGGCCTGAGAGAGGCCCAGCTGTGTTAGAGCCCGAGAGGCTCCGGGGGCATTACTTCAGTTCGAGTCCCCCGTGAGGTACTCCACCGTGCCGCATCTCTGTGTTGAGGAGCCCCGAGGCTCCTGGGGGCAATTTGTATATTTCGAGCCCGAGTGGCTCAGGGCATTCCCGATTTCGAGCCCGAGAGGCTCCAGGGCCCCCAGTTGATCTTTGAGACCATGAGGCTCCAGCCACAGTCCTTTCTACGAGCCTGAGAGAGGCTCCTGCGTGCCATATTTGTTTATGAGCCCCAGAAAGGCTCTTGAGCGCCCGCATGTGTTTAGTTTTAGAAGGAGTGAGCGACCCGGAATACCCTTGAGGGCTTGGGTAATACAATGGAAAGGGTAAATTTGCCTTCAAGGGATTTATTCACAATATATTTTGTTTGATTAAGGTTATTTCTGAAAAGGATCAATCACTTATCCTTATAATGAATCCATCAACAATTTTGTAATTCAACACGAGCAATATATCAACATATAACATGTAAACATGAAGACAAAGACACAAGGTGTATACGAAAAATATGATTTTATCAAATAGCTTAATCAAAGAAATCAGCTACATGTACAGATCAGTAAGTGAATAAAATTAGGGCTGTAGGTACACATATAAGTGAATTATCAAGTGACACAACAGAACCTAAATAAGACACCTATCCCAAAACATATTGAACCAAACAAAAGAAAGGGATAAAGTGTGAAGTCGACGTTTCGGTTTCTCTGACGTTAGTTTGCTGAAACCATCCTCAGGACTGTTATTGAATTATGGTCTGTAAAGAGATTGTAATCTGTAAATCAAAAAAATAGTTCATAGTTTACAATCTGAAACTAAATATTAACGTAACACCTTGGTGAAAAAAGACATTTGAGACAATTCACTACAAAGAACACATACTATATACATAGGCAAACATTTTACACATGTGTGAGATATTTTCAAACAGTCACTTGACTATTTACAAATTTTAGTCAATTCGAAAACAACATTTCTTAGTTCCAAACAAATTACTACTAAGAGGTAAAAGAAATTTCTGTTTACAGTCTTTTCTATTGAACATATGTCCACTTTAAATGAAGACTTTGTCTAAAGAGACAGCATATATATACAATGGCTTTGAGTGTGGCCCGTACGTTTCTGTATATGGTTTCATATTAGACATTTATCATATGAATTTGATGTGTTCTCACAGAAAACATAAGTTCTACTGATTGGACCATTATAGGGTCCATGATTGAAGTCCTTGCTTAATTGAATAACACAGACCTTTGGATCATAGTGAACACCTCAAACAGGACCATCTATTACCTTAACATGTATTTCAATACGGATGTTCTATGAGACCATATGGGATAAGGAAAGGAATACCTGTATCATAGGATTGACTGCATCCCGTTGATAGCTTGTCGTCAAAATGATTTAGTGATTCTAATGGAAAATAAGGGTTCGATTTCAAGGTCTGCGTTTAGAGGAAAACATAGGATAAAGATATTTTAAGTGAACACATACCTATATATTATTGATTGGGAAACTATATTTGATAGTTCACGCTGTCGACGGGTTGTTCCTCATCAATATTCAATCGAATGCAATGGTAGCAGAAAAAACTGCAAGAATGTAATAATCAATATTACTAACTTTCATCTCTATCTAGATCAACTGACTATATATTATTATATGGGGATAGTTCTTACCCTGTGTGTATCAGATTGTAGTTTCAAGATGTCAAATTCAGGTAAATATCGATCGGAGTCGATGATCAATAAAGCAGTAGTTAATCCTGCATCACCTATCCTAGGTAGATAAGAAACATATGTATATAACTGACTCGAGTTTCTCATAAACCAGCGTCACAGTGTTAATTAATATATAGCGTCTGTCCAATCGGTATATATCCGAAATTATAAGTGCCGCCTAGTACGCTCTCTTGTGGGGTTAAAGAGAGCCGGTTGACTTTATCAGAGCGCAGCTTTAAAAGTTAAACGTGACTAATATATAATCATTCTAGGCATATCATTTAAGCTATAGAGATTTATCAGCAACATGGTTAAGACGGCGTCATGCGCCTTTTCTAGGTGACAGAGGCTGCAGAGCACGTTACGCAACAATGAACAAAAGTGGTTTCAATGTTTTAACAAAAATTGGAAGTCTACACACAACGTTATGCGCTTATTAGAGAATTATCAGCAAAACGGTTTAATGCGCCTTTTCTAGGTGACAGAGACTACAGATCACGTTACGCAACAATGAGCAAAAGTGGTTTCAATGTTTTAACAAAAAATTGGAAGTCTACAAACAACGTTATGCGCCTATTAATGGAAGCTGCAAGGGGAATTTCACAAAGCTGAGCCAAAGTGGTCTAGAAAGTCACTTAAAAATTTAAAAGTCTACGAGAGAACATTTTTTTTTACCTAGTCATTGAGGCAACGCAGGTTGCGGGGAGCTTTGCACACAACAGTGTCAAAATAATTTATGAATATCCCACTTTCTTATTGTTTAAGTATAACTTTCTTAAAGCAGACGTGCACATAGCGATAACGCCTCGAGGTGACACGAAGGGGATACATTCTGAGCTAAGCAATGTGTAGCCACACATCACGTAAGTCTTACCTTGAATTCAAGTGGAGCAGCCTCAAAGCACGTCTCGTCTATACGGACTAGCAAGTGGTGACTACTCACTGACTCGTATTTAAAGCTGAATTGTTTGGAGATAGAGATAGGACTGATCTTGGCAGCCATCTTAGACTAGTCAAGAGACAAGGAAGTTCATGGGTTTCTGAATTGTTTCGAAATAGAGAAAGGACTGATCTTGGCAGCCATCTTAGACTAGTCAAGAGACAGGGAAGTTTATGGGTTTATTCATACAACATCCGTTTCTTACAAAGTGTATCAAAATAGGAAGATGACAACAATTAATCATATGAACCGTATGAAACATTAACATTTACATTTTGAAAAAGAAAGTGCATTTAGGCAAGTATCAGTTTGTCAAAGAAGTTATAGTTTCATAATAGTTGAACTCCTTGCGGTCACAGTATTGTTCTTTTAAATAAATGGGTAAACATTATTCAGGTCAAGCATGCCAATGCATGCCATTCTGTTGCTGAGTTAAGGCCATATTTGACCGTGTCGGTAAGGCATATAAGCTTGCCTTCTCGTAGAGTAAGGATTTTATCGCTATTGTTTTGCCTTTTATTTGGTTTTATCACTTCCAACACCCACCAGGTCATTTCAGTTTCCTTGTGGCCCAATCTCAGAAAATGTTCAACTAGGGGAGCTGTTTCCTTTTTACAACGAATGCGCGACTGATGTTGTAGAATGCGCTTTTTTACAGGCTGGATGGTCTTACCTATATAGTGTAAGAGACAGGGGCATTGAATGCAATAGACCACATTGGTGGTATTGCAATTGGAAAAGCTCTTGTTGGTAAACTTAATGTTGTTAATAGTGCATGCTTTGACTGTTCTGGTGGTTGCACATGCAGTACAATTATTGCATTTGAAGTGGCCGACTACTGGGCTTAATTGACGCATGTTGTTTACAGTGTTCAATGTGGAAGGGTTTTCGTACGCATGAATCAATCTATCTTGAAGATTCGTGCCTCTCTTGAAAGCAAAAAGGGGCTTCTGCTTTAGTTCAGGGAAAGAATGTAGTAAATTCCACTGTTTCAATATGATTTTTTTAATTGCATTTGAATGCGTTCCAAAGGTGGTTATGCAGACTATGTTGGTATCATTTGTGCGTTCTTTTGTTGTTAACAAAGCATCACGGTCTTGGTACCATGCTCTTTTCATGGACTGTCTTAATAGTCTACCGGGATAACCCCGTGAGAATAATTTGTCTTTTAGTTTTTTTGCTTCCAGAAAGTAGTCATCCTTATATGTACAGTTTCGCCGAAGGCGAAGAAACTGCCCAAAGGGTAGACCATCTTTCAATGCCTGAGGGTGATGGCTCGTGTACTTGAGTAATGTATTTCTGGCCGTTTTCTTGGTGAATAAGGTGGTGAAAAGTTGTTTGTTGGTATCTACCTTAATGTTAATATCCAAGAAAGGCATTTCCGTGCTATTAAACTCAAGGGTAAACTGAAGATTGGTGTTTCTTGAATTCAACCATATGTGAAATTCCTTCAGTTGATCAACTGTACCTTCCCATATCAAAAACACGTCATCAATATAACGTAGCCATTTTAGAATCCTTGATGAAAACGGATTAGAGGAGTGCCAGATGTAATCATCCTCGAATTGGGCCACATAAATGTTGGCAATGTCTGGGGCAAAAACTGCGCCCATGGCTACGCCTTTTTGTTGCTGGTAGAATGTGTTTTGGTATAGGAAGAAGTTTTCGCATAGAGGTAGTCTCGTGCATTCTATGATGAAATCAGTGGGGACCGAGTGAGGTCTGGGTCTGGTTTCCAAGAGTTTATGAAGTAAATCTAGGACCTCCCTTTGTGGAATGTTTGTATATAAACTCTCTATGTCCATAGAGGCTAATATACTGGTTGTTGTATCAAAATGGAATCCTTCGATTTCATTTATTACGGCCGTGGTGTCTCTAATGTACGTGGACCGTTCGATGGCAAAAGGTCTTACAAAGAAGTCCGCATATTGTGCCAATGGTTTGAGGACTGAGTTGCATCCCGAGACTATCGGGCGGCCAGGAGGATTGCTGAGGTCTTTGTGCACCTTCGGGAGCATATATATCACTGGTATAGTTGGTGTTTTGTTAACCAGGAAAGATGACTCTTTTTCATTTAGCCAGCCTCCATTGAAGCCTATTTGGCTCAATTTAAAAATTTCAGTTGTTAATCTTTTTGTCGGGTCACAGCTTAGTTTCTTATAATGAGCTGTGTTAGAAAGTTGTTTCATCATTTCATTGTCATATTTGGATTTCTGCCAAAGCACAATACCTCCACCCTTGTCTGCAGGTTTCAGTACTGCGTCTGGTAAAGTCTGGAGATTTTGTAGGGCTGTTTGTTGTTCTCTTGGTAGATTAGATGTAAATCTACGCGGTGTTTTAAAGAGGTTCTCTATTTCAAGTAGTGTGGCATTTTCAAAGGTGATGATATCTTTGTTTGTCATAGCATTGGGTGGGTAAAAGGTGGAAGGATTTCTCAACCCTGTATAACCCGGTTTGGGGTCAGAGATGTTGTTAGAGAAGAAATTCTTCAACCTTACTGTTCGAAAAAAGCGATACAGTTCTAACTTCGTTTGGAAGAGATCATTCCTGTAAGTTGGTACAAAGCTTAGTCCATTTGAGAGAACTGCCATCTCTTGTTCCGATAATTGGTAAGATGACAGATTGAAAATGGGTATGGATAGGTCTTGGTTTACCATTCGTAATACCGATTGCGGGTTTGTCGGAACCCCGGAGTGTATTGTTTCCGGTACCATCCCCGCTTCGGTGGTTGGTGTCTCCCTGGGGGTCTGGAGCCTCGCTGGCCCTGCCCTAAAAAAGGGGATTGATGGGATGTTGATGGTTCCTGATCGTTATGACGATAGTTCGAGTTAAAGGATCTGTCACCACCGGATTCAGATCCACTTTCAGAAAAATTCACTCTTTTGGACGATTGGTTGTTAGGACCCTGTGTTGTAAAGAAGTCCTTTCTAAGATAAGGATATGTGTTTTCTTTGTTATATCTCTTTATGTCGTTTTGTAGTTTTTCTGTTTTTTTGTGGGAGTTAAATTCCTCAAACTCTTTGATGGTCTGTTGTACTTTATCTAACAGAAGTTTGCTGTTAGTGATGGTACTATCGCCAGAGATCTTTTTTTCTAAAGCTTCAATTTCTTTAGTTAGTTTAGTAATCTGTCTAAGAGCAGTTTCTATGCTTAACACCATCCAGGTGCGTGAGCATCGGTTGGCTGAAAAGCTAAAACCGGTCTTAAATTCCTCATCATCAATGAAAATTATTGGGACATTACGAATTTGTAAACCTGCCGGTATGATATTGGCGTTGAGACAACCGGTTAGAAATTTTGAGTGCAATTCAGTGCGTACCAATTTCTTTTTCAATCTTTCTAACTGGTTCAGATCTGATTCATACGGTGCACTGGTAACTGGGCCTTTATTCCCTAAGAGAGAAGGGCCAGATGCAATTTTCAACATGTACTCATCGCTATAGGCTAAGGTTTCAGCCTCAGACATTTATTATTCAAATTCTTTGAACAGAAGGTACAAAGAAGGAAAACCACTGATTAAAGCGGCTCACACCAGACCAGCGTCTGTGCAAGATAAGTTTTAGAAGGAGTGAGCGACCCGGAATACCCTTGAGGGCTTGGGTAATACAATGGAAAGGGTAAATTTGCCTTCAAGGGATTTATTCACAATATATTTTGTTTGATTAAGGTTATTTCTGAAAAGGATCAATCACTTATCCTTATAATGAATCCATCAACAATTTTGTAATTCAACACGAGCAATATATCAACATATAACATGTAAACATGAAGACAAAGACACAAGGTGTATACGAAAAATATGATTTTATCAAATAGCTTAATCAAAGAAATCAGCTACATGTACAGATCAGTAAGTGAATAAAATTAGGGCTGTAGGTACACATATAAGTGAATTATCAAGTGACACAACAGAACCTAAATAAGACACCTATCCCAAAACATATTGAACCAAACAAAAGAAAGGGATAAAGTGTGAAGTCGACGTTTCGGTTTCTCTGACGTTAGTTTGCTGAAACCATCCTCAGGACTGTTATTGAATTATGGTCTGTAAAGAGATTGTAATCTGTAAATCAAAAAAATAGTTCATAGTTTACAATCTGAAACTAAATATTAACGTAACACCTTGGTGAAAAAAGACATTTGAGACAATTCACTACAAAGAACACATACTATATACATAGGCAAACATTTTACACATGTGTGAGATATTTTCAAACAGTCACTTGACTATTTACAAATTTTAGTCAATTCGAAAACAACATTTCTTAGTTCCAAACAAATTACTACTAAGAGGTAAAAGAAATTTCTGTTTACAGTCTTTTCTATTGAACATATGTCCACTTTAAATGAAGACTTTGTCTAAAGAGACAGCATATATATACAATGGCTTTGAGTGTGGCCCGTACGTTTCTGTATATGGTTTCATATTAGACATTTATCATATGAATTTGATGTGTTCTCACAGAAAACATAAGTTCTACTGATTGGACCATTATAGGGTCCATGATTGAAGTCCTTGCTTAATTGAATAACACAGACCTTTGGATCATAGTGAACACCTCAAACAGGACCATCTATTACCTTAACATGTATTTCAATACGGATGTTCTATGAGACCATATGGGATAAGGAAAGGAATACCTGTATCATAGGATTGACTGCATCCCGTTGATAGCTTGTCGTCAAAATGATTTAGTGATTCTAATGGAAAATAAGGGTTCGATTTCAAGGTCTGCGTTTAGAGGAAAACATAGGATAAAGATATTTTAAGTGAACACATACCTATATATTATTGATTGGGAAACTATATTTGATAGTTCACGCTGTCGACGGGTTGTTCCTCATCAATATTCAATCGAATGCAATGGTAGCAGAAAAAACTGCAAGAATGTAATAATCAATATTACTAACTTTCATCTCTATCTAGATCAACTGACTATATATTATTATATGGGGATAGTTCTTACCCTGTGTGTATCAGATTGTAGTTTCAAGATGTCAAATTCAGGTAAATATCGATCGGAGTCGATGATCAATAAAGCAGTAGTTAATCCTGCATCACCTATCCTAGGTAGATAAGAAACATATGTATATAACTGACTCGAGTTTCTCATAAACCAGCGTCACAGTGTTAATTAATATATAGCGTCTGTCCAATCGGTATATATCCGAAATTATAAGTGCCGCCTAGTACGCTCTCTTGTGGGGTTAAAGAGAGCCGGTTGACTTTATCAGAGCGCAGCTTTAAAAGTTAAACGTGACTAATATATAATCATTCTAGGCATATCATTTAAGCTATAGAGATTTATCAGCAACATGGTTAAGACGGCGTCATGCGCCTTTTCTAGGTGACAGAGGCTGCAGAGCACGTTACGCAACAATGAACAAAAGTGGTTTCAATGTTTTAACAAAAATTGGAAGTCTACACACAACGTTATGCGCTTATTAGAGAATTATCAGCAAAACGGTTTAATGCGCCTTTTCTAGGTGACAGAGACTACAGATCACGTTACGCAACAATGAGCAAAAGTGGTTTCAATGTTTTAACAAAAAATTGGAAGTCTACAAACAACGTTATGCGCCTATTAATGGAAGCTGCAAGGGGAATTTCACAAAGCTGAGCCAAAGTGGTCTAGAAAGTCACTTAAAAATTTAAAAGTTTACGAGAGAACATTTTTTTTACCTAGTCATTGAGGCAACGCAGGTTGCGGGGAGCTTTGCACACAACAGTGTCAAAATAATTTATGAATATCCCACTTTCTTATTGTTTAAGTATAACTTTCTTAAAGCAGACGTGCACATAGCGATAACGCCTCGAGGTGACACGAAGGGGATACATTCTGAGCTAAGCAATGTGTAGCCACACATCACGTAAGTCTTACCTTGAATTCAAGTGGAGCAGCCTCAAAGCACGTCTCGTCTATACGGACTAGCAAGTGGTGACTACTCACTGACTCGTATTTAAAGCTGAATTGTTTGGAGATAGAGATAGGACTGATCTTGGCAGCCATCTTAGACTAGTCAAGAGACAAGGAAGTTCATGGGTTTCTGAATTGTTTCGAAATAGAGAAAGGACTGATCTTGGCAGCCATCTTAGACTAGTCAAGAGACAGGGAAGTTTATGGGTTTATTCATACAACATCCGTTTCTTACAAAGTGTATCAAAATAGGAAGATGACAACAATTAATCATATGAACCGTATGAAACATTAACATTTACATTTTGAAAAAGAAAGTGCATTTAGGCAAGTATCAGTTTGTCAAAGAAGTTATAGTTTCATAATAGTTGAACTCCTTGCGGTCACAGTATTGTTCTTTTAAATAAATGGGTAAACATTATTCAGGTCAAGCATGCCAATGCATGCCATTCTGTTGCTGAGTTAAGGCCATATTTGACCGTGTCGGTAAGGCATATAAGCTTGCCTTCTCGTAGAGTAAGGATTTTATCGCTATTGTTTTGCCTTTTATTTGGTTTTATCACTTCCAACACCCACCAGGTCATTTCAGTTTCCTTGTGGCCCAATCTCAGAAAATGTTCAACTAGGGGAGCTGTTTCCTTTTTACAACGAATGCGCGACTGATGTTGTAGAATGCGCTTTTTTACAGGCTGGATGGTCTTACCTATATAGTGTAAGAGACAGGGGCATTGAATGCAATAGACCACATTGGTGGTATTGCAATTGGAAAAGCTCTTGTTGGTAAACTTAATGTTGTTAATAGTGCATGCTTTGACTGTTCTGGTGGTTGCACATGCACTAGTCTAAGATGGCTGCCAAGATCAGTCCTTTCTCTATTTCGAAACAATTCAGAAACCCATGAACTTCCTTGTCTCTTGACTAGTCTAAGATGGCTGCCAAGATCAGTCCTATCTCTATCTCCAAACAATTCAGCTTTAAATACGAGTCAGTGAGTAGTCACCACTTGCTAGTCCGTATAGACGAGACGTGCTTTGAGGCTGCTCCACTTGAATTCAAGGTAAGACTTACGTGATGTGTGGCTACACATTGCTTAGCTCAGAATGTATCCCCTTCGTGTCACCTCGAGGCGTTATCGCTATGTGCACGTCTGCTTTAAGAAAGTTATACTTAAACAATAAGAAAGTGGGATATTCATAAATTATTTTGACACTGTTGTGTGCAAAGCTCCCCGCAACCTGCGTTGCCTCAATGACTAGGTAAAAAAAATGTTCTCTCGTAGACTTTTAAATTTTTAAGTGACTTTCTAGACCACTTTGGCTCAGCTTTGTGAAATTCCCCTTGCAGCTTCCATTAATAGGCGCATAACGTTGTTTGTAGACTTCCAATTTTTTGTTAAAACATTGAAACCACTTTTGCTCATTGTTGCGTAACGTGATCTGTAGTCTCTGTCACCTAGAAAAGGCGCATTAAACCGTTTTGCTGATAATTCTCTAATAAGCGCATAACGTTGTGTGTAGACTTCCAATTTTTGTTAAAACATTGAAACCACTTTTGTTCATTGTTGCGTAACGTGCTCTGCAGCCTCTGTCACCTAGAAAAGGCGCATGACGCCGTCTTAACCATGTTGCTGATAAATCTCTATAGCTTAAATGATATGCCTAGAATGATTATATATTAGTCACGTTTAACTTTTAAAGCTGCGCTCTGATAAAGTCAACCGGCTCTCTTTAACCCCACAAGAGAGCGTACTAGGCGGCACTTATAATTTCGGATATATACCGATTGGACAGACGCTATATATTAATTAACACTGTGACGCTGGTTTATGAGAAACTCGAGTCAGTTATATACATATGTTTCTTATCTACCTAGGATAGGTGATGCAGGATTAACTACTGCTTTATTGATCATCGACTCCGATCGATATTTACCTGAATTTGACATCTTGAAACTACAATCTGATACACACAGGGTAAGAACTATCCCCATATAATAATATATAGTCAGTTGATCTAGATAGAGATGAAAGTTAGTAATATTGATTATTACATTCTTGCAGTTTTTTCTGCTACCATTGCATTCGATTGAATATTGATGAGGAACAACCCGTCGACAGCGTGAACTATCAAATATAGTTTCCCAATCAATAATATATAGGTATGTGTTCACTTAAAATATCTTTATCCTATGTTTTCCTCTAAACGCAGACCTTGAAATCGAACCCTTATTTTCCATTAGAATCACTAAATCATTTTGACGACAAGCTATCAACGGGATGCAGTCAATCCTATGATACAGGTATTCCTTTCCTTATCCCATATGGTCTCATAGAACATCCGTATTGAAATACATGTTAAGGTAATAGATGGTCCTGTTTGAGGTGTTCACTATGATCCAAAGGTCTGTGTTATTCAATTAAGCAAGGACTTCAATCATGGACCCTATAATGGTCCAATCAGTAGAACTTATGTTTTCTGTGAGAACACATCAAATTCATATGATAAATGTCTAATATGAAACCATATACAGAAACGTACGGGCCACACTCAAAGCCATTGTATATATATGCTGTCTCTTTAGACAAAGTCTTCATTTAAAGTGGACATATGTTCAATAGAAAAGACTGTAAACAGAAATTTCTTTTACCTCTTAGTAGTAATTTGTTTGGAACTAAGAAATGTTGTTTTCGAATTGACTAAAATTTGTAAATAGTCAAGTGACTGTTTGAAAATATCTCACACATGTGTAAAATGTTTGCCTATGTATATAGTATGTGTTCTTTGTAGTGAATTGTCTCAAATGTCTTTTTTCACCAAGGTGTTACGTTAATATTTAGTTTCAGATTGTAAACTATGAACTATTTTTTTGATTTACAGATTACAATCTCTTTACAGACCATAATTCAATAACAGTCCTGAGGATGGTTTCAGCAAACTAACGTCAGAGAAACCGAAACGTCGACTTCACACTTTATCCCTTTCTTTTGTTTGGTTCAATATGTTTTGGGATAGGTGTCTTATTTAGGTTCTGTTGTGTCACTTGATAATTCACTTATATGTGTACCTACAGCCCTAATTTTATTCACTTACTGATCTGTACATGTAGCTGATTTCTTTGATTAAGCTATTTGATAAAATCATATTTTTCGTATACACCTTGTGTCTTTGTCTTCATGTTTACATGTTATATGTTGATATATTGCTCGTGTTGAATTACAAAATTGTTGATGGATTCATTATAAGGATAAGTGATTGATCCTTTTCAGAAATAACCTTAATCAAACAAAATATATTGTGAATAAATCCCTTGAAGGCAAATTTACCCTCCTCCGCATGTGTTTAGAGCACTGAAGCTCTTTAGTGCCTATTTGCTTTACGAGCCCTGATAGGCTCTGGGGGAGCCCTGTGAGCTGGTTAGAGCCCGAGGCTCCCACGCTGTGCTTCGCCCCACCAGTGTTCTTGAGCCCACGTGGCTCCAACTTTGCCCAGCAGTGATTCACAGCTGTCCAGCACTTAGTGGACAGTTGCTACAATTAGGCTTGTGTTCTTGGCTGCCTGCGCAGCCTGCCTGACATTGAGACTCAGGGCAGTTCAGCCCTTGCGAGGCCAGTTGGCCTGAGGGACAGTTCTAGTGTGGTGCTATGTGCACCCTGCGCATTGTAATTTACCTGTGTATGTGATTCCTGCGCAAATGTTCTACCTGAACCTCTGAATGTGTTTTAATGCCTCACGTGCAATGTGTTGATGTTATTACCTTTGCTAAAAGTGACCTGCTTAGGTATTCTATGTTTTATCCCCTTTGCTAACAGTGACCTGCTTAGAGGATTGTTTATGTTCCATTACCTCTGCTAAAAGTGACCTGCTTAGAGGATTGTTTATGTCCCATTACCTCTGCTAAAAGTGACCTGCTTATGTATTCTATGTTTTATCCCCTTTGCTAAAAGTGACCTGCTTAGGTGATTGTTTAGGTTTTCTTCCCTTTGCTAAAAGTGACCTGCTTAGGTGATGGTTTTCCTTCTATAGGTCCTGATGATAAGGTCCTAGTTCCCTGCGTGATTTTCCTACAGTTTTTTAGGTTTGCGTAGGAGGTATCTACTCTTTACCAGTGATTACTGGTTTTGTGCTGCATTTACAATTTTGGTGCTACAGTCATTATATGTTTATGTGCTAAGTGTTATACCTACTAGTATTATTTCTAACAAGTGCCTACCCCTGACAGTCGTCCATGTGGCCCTGTCCTGTACATAATCCCTTGTAAATTCTGCCCGTGTCTGTTGGCACATTGTAAAGTTTGTGTGTTATCTAATGTGTTTTTACTATAATACAAAGGCTATTTTTTATATAACCTTGTGTGGAGTTTCCTTTGTGGTGGGCCTTGGGTGTTGTTGCTGGGGTGCGTGCGCAAATACTTAGCTCACATCGCCTCCAAGTTCAGCCTTGCTGCTCGCGCCACGTTGCCTGGAGGGTGAGCAGGGGTTATCTTGGCGTGTAACTCCCTTGCCCTGACTTAGGAGTGGTGGTCTCTGACTGACTTTGGCGTGAGCCCTGGCCAGCCAGGGATCCCGTTTCTAACACAAACCAGTCTTGACCCTGTGCCTCATGGGAACAGTACAGCCTTGACTGCCAAGCCATGTTTTTCCCTGACCGGAAACAAGCATCCTGGGACCAGTTTTGGGCTGCCAGCCCTCATCAGCCAGGCTAGTTTGAATCCTGTGGCAAAGTGAGCAAGGGACCCACGTCTAGGCATACCCTGCCAGCTTAGGCTGAACAAAGCAAACACAATGAGGTGATCAACGTAGCGCCTAAACTTTTCTAACATACGCCCCCAGTCACAGATCTGGATTGAATCCATCGTCTTTCTTTAACTCACTTTGCCACTCCAGTTCAGAGACAGCTATATGCAAATCAATCTTGACCCTGTGTCTCATGAGAACAGTCCAGGCCTAACTGCCAAGCCATGTCTTCCCTGGACCGGAAAATAGAAGCCTGGGACCTGTTTCGGGTTGACAGCCCTCATCAGCCAGGCTAGCTTGAATCCAGTGGCTAAGTGAGCAACAAACCCACGTCTGGGCATAACTAGCCAACTTATGGCAAACAAAGCAAACACAAGGAGATGACTGACAGAGCGCTAACACTTTTCAGACACTCAGCCCTAGTAACAGATATGGGTTGAATCAATCATCTTTCTTCAGCTCACTTCACCACCCCAGTTCAAACCCTGCTGTATGCAATTCAGTCTTGACCCTGCGCCTCCTGGGAACAATTCAGCCCAAATGCCAAGCCATGTTTTCCCAGGACGGCAAACAAGCATCCTGGGACCGGTTTTCTGCTACAGCCCTCATCAGCCAGGCTAGCTTGAATCCAGTGGCAAAGTGAGCAAGGGACCCACATCGAGGCATACCCTGCCAACTTAGGGCGAACAAACCAAACACAAGGAGATGATAGACAGAGCACTTAAACTTTTCAGACATTCAACCCAAGTCACAAATCTGTGTTGAATCCATCATCGTTAAGCAGCTTACTTTGCCACCCCAGTTCAGAGACAGGTATATGCAAATCAGTCATGATCCTGGGCCTCCTGGGAACACTCCGTCTCCAACTACCAAGCCATGTTTTTCTTGGAACGGAAACAAGCATATTGGGACCGGTTTGGGGCTTACAGCCCTCATCAGCAAGGCTACCTTGAATCCAGTGGCAAAGTGAGCAAGGGACTCACGTCTGGGCATACCCAGCCAACTTAGGGCGAATAAAGCAAACACAAGGACATGATGGACTGAGCGTTGATACATTTCATAGACTAACCCCCAGTCAGAGATCTGGGTTGAATCTATTATCATTCTTTAGCTCACCTCCCACCCCCCCCATACAGACACAGCTATATGAAAATCAGTGATGACCCTGTGCTTCATGCGAACAGTCCAGCTCTAACTTCTAAGCCATATCTTCCCTAGACTGGAAACAAGCATCCTGGGACCGGTTTTGGGCTAACAGCCCTCATCTGCCAGGCTAGCTTGAATCCAATTGCAAAGAGAGCAAGGGACCCACGTCTGGACATACCCTTCCAACTTACGGCAAACAAAGTAAACACAAGGAATAGATGGAGGGAGCGCTTACACTTTTCAGACACTCACCCCCAGTCACAGATCTGGGTTGAATCCCTCATCGTTCTTTAGCTTACTTCGCCACCCCAGTTCAAAAGCTATATGCAAATCAGTCTTGACCCTGTGCCTCATGGGAACAGTCCAGCCTTAACTGCCAAGCCATGTCTTCCCTGGACCGGAAACAAGCATCCTGGAAACGGTTTTGGGCTGCCAGCCCTTATCAGCCAGGCTAGTTTGAAACTAGTGGCAAAGTGAGCAAGGGACCCACGTCTGGGCATACCCTGCCAACTTAGGCCAAACAAAGCAAACACAAGGAGACGATGGACGGTGCGCTTAAACTTTTCAGACACTCACCCCCAGTCACAGATCTTGGTTGAATCCATCATCGTTTTTTAGCTTACTTCGCCACCCCAGTTCAGAGACAGGTACATGCTAATCAGTCATGACCCTGTGTCTCAAGGGAATAGTCAAGCCCTAACTGCCAAGCCATGTCTTCCCTGGACTGGAAAAATGCATCCTTCGACCAGTTTCGGGCTGATAGATCTTATCAACCAGGCTAGCTTAAATCCAGTGTCAAAGTGAGCAAGGGACCCACGTCTGGGTATACCCTGCCAACTTATGCTCAACAAAGCAAACACAAGGAGATGATCAACGGAGCGCTTAAACTTTTCAAACACTCACCTCCAGTCACAGATGTGGGTTGAATCCATTGTCATTCTTTAGCTCATTCGCCACCCAAATACAGACACAGCTATATGAAAATTAGTCTTGACCCTGTGCCTCATGGGATCATTCCAGGTATTACTGCCAAGCAATGTCTTCCCTGGACCAGAAACAAGCATCCTGGGACCAGTTTCAGGCTAAGAGCCCTCATTAGCCAGGCTAGCTTGAATCCAGTGGCAAAGTGAGCAAGGGACCCATGTCTGGGCATACCCTGCCAAATTAGGGAGAACAAAGCAAACACAAAGAGATGATGGACTGAGCGCTGAAAATTTTCAGGCACTTACCCCCAGTCACAGATTTGGATGGAATCCATCATCGTTCTTCAGGTCACTTCAGCACCCATGTTCAGACACAGCTATATGCAAATCAGTCATGACCAAGTGCCTCATGGGAACATGGCTGGGTTCAAACTGGAAAGGCATGTGAGCAAAAAAACAATTAATTTGGCCCCAGATATCTGTACTGGGGTGATTGTATGACATTGTTATGTCCATCAATTGTCCATTATTGAACTATTTTGAGCTAGAGATCCTTTCCATTGGGATGATGTCATGATCAATTCAAATTAGTATATTATGTTATTTAAGAATATTTTCATGTTTCGGGAATATTATATTAAGATTTTATGTCAGATTCTGCTGAATAATACATTCTAGACTGACTGAATACTAATTGTCATGAGGAACACAATGAACTAGTCCTTGGTCTACCTATTACCCACCATTTTATTCTTGGGCTGCTTAAAATTGGGCCAGAGGAAGTTTGTGGAGAAGTGTGGCTCACTGGTTAGAGCAGGCAGACCCTGAAGCAGAGGTCAGACCCGGGACCAGGGTTCGATTCCCGACGCGGCAGGGTGTTGAGCTCAAATGTCCACGGACTCGATAATTCTCGCTTCGGTGCCTGACCTAATCATGGGTTCACACTCTGCAACTCTGGGCATTAAGCTTGCTTAATCTCCACAACGGCCCCCCGTGGCGGGATGCTTGGCTTTCACCTTGGGGATGCCCTGTAGGGGCTATCTCACAGGGAAAAACCAGGACGGGTTCCCAAGGCAAGCGCGGAGATACCCCTTCGGGGGTCGATTCTGGCGCTATATAAGAAATATAATAATAATAATAATAACTAAGACTACACCTTCCAGAATGATGGTAACCATATACCCTAAGCAAGGGACAAGAAAACATAGACTGATTAAACAATTTTGGTAATAACAATTGCAAAGCAAAACAATTCAAGCATGTTAAAAGGCAGGTTCATTTGAGAATATTATGGTTACCATCATGGGATCTCGGACAAGCCACAATTAGATATAGCTGCACCTTAGTAAGCTCTGGCCACTTCTCGGCATCCAACAGTGATCCTGTCATTACCTATGCACATCCAACTCTCTCTAAGCAGTGCCTCACCACTAAAATGTGCTTGCAGCTTAGAGGGTGAATTTTGTAGTGTGATTGGCAAAACCGAGATGAGAGAGGTGACGAATAGCCCAAGCTGGTAACTGGCCCAAGATGGTCACAATATCACTGCAGGGGAGCCTGGGGCTGTTGTAGCAGTGCATCACACATGAACCTAACTACTGGCCTACCTCTGTTGAGATGGCGCAGACTGCTGGCTCCCTGTAATCTGGGCAACCCAGACGAGGGACAACAGACGTGAATGAGACAATATGGGGCTGTTGTATATGAATTTAGGACCCTAGTGTAATTTTCCCGATTCATGCCCTTATATAGGTATAAATCACCCTATCCTTATATAGGCATTGAAATCTAAACCATATTTAGACTTAGCCTATGCAGTCCAAATACGGCATGGCTAGTTCCACTAGTTCCAAAAATCCACAACGATTTCTTGGAAAAACCCGCCATCAGCAGGCAGGGACTTTCCCTTGCTCAAATATTGATTTGTCCAAGAACTCATGGAGTTTTCAAAGAACTGAGTCTTTGATGACGTTATTATGTCCAACCCTACGTCAAACTCGGCACCTTCAAGGTATAAATATGCCCACACCTGTCCAAGCAAACACACAGTGGTTTTGGAGCAGTTCGACTTTCTACCTACACCACACGGCTCGCCGCAGCGAGTGCCGAAGGAAGCCGACCCTCCAGCAGATGCACTGAGAGAGACGCTGTCTTTTCTCTTGCCGAAAAATCCAGCTCCAGTGTTTCCAAGCTACCCTTGCGGATTGTGGGGAAATCGAGTCCTGAGAGAGAGAGAGAGATACCAGACCTCCTATATTCTAAACCAAGGTATGGAGCTGATTAGACCCTTAGAGAATTCTTGGATAGATTCTTGTCAAAGAATACTGAAACTAAGCTACACCTCACTTACTTCTTCTCTTGTACTAGACCTTGGTTAAATACACCGAGGTGGGCGTATTTTAGAAGCACCAGTTGAGTACTTTTAGTCTTTATTTAATAATGAATGTATTCTGTGTATTTTATGGCTTAGAAACCATAACATGCTTTTACAGTATTATTTTATAATACTCTTCGTACTATACGCATTGTACTTTGCAACCAGTATTACGATTGTAGCAGTTCATTTCTTCTGCATGAGAAAGAAGACCGTTCAATTAATACTTTTATTGAAAACGCCTGTCTATCTCTATTTCTCTGCAACTCTGGTGAAACGAAGAATGCACGATTGACTGAGTGAAATATCTATCTATTGTTTCCACGGCTCTAGAGATACATTTTTACCTTGGGAAACAAAGTTGTCATGTTTTATGCGGTTGTCAGAAACTAATCTTCTTGTGATTTCGAGAAAGTTTCTAGTGACCTCTGAGCTAACTAGCACTCACAATTAAGTCTAACATATTTGATAGAGACCTAGCCAACCTCAGTCCTACGTCTAATCTATAGTATATATTATTCCAATGCGCAGAGCCTATTGGGAATATAGCAACTACACTACGTGGCGCCCAACGTTTGGTAAGGTGATAATTTAACGCTAGGTACTAGAGTAACTCAGTCATGCTTTTCACACAGACCCCTTTTCCCGTAAAATACTCCAATTGACGTCTGGAGAGGGTAAAAGTAAAATGTCCACCATAACTCAGTAGGACGGAAAATCCTATGTATCTGTTTTTGGTATGTTCAACGTTGAAGGATACAGTGTTCCAAAAATATTGTTATCTTTGTTTCCTTGAAGCTTGCTCTGCAAACTTTCAATCAACAAAATGATGGATAGTGACGAAGAGAGGGAAAGAGCTGCAGCAGCAGCTCAAGCAGTTTTAGACGACACAAGTCTCCAACAAGATGACCTGGATGCTTTATTCATCCTGGTAAATGTAAGAAAAACTATAACTTACAAAGTTAAAAATAATGGAGCATTATTGAGAGGTGGTAAAGTAATATTTGTCATAGAGGCACCTGAATATCGGCAGACAGAGGTATTCTATTCATGGATTATGTTTCCAGCTGCAAATCCAGAAACAAATGAGTTCCACTACTACAAAGTGGAGGAACTTCCAGCGGAATACGTTCCTTTCAAGGATGTTGAAATTCCCTTAACATACCATGTTCCCTCTGAGCCTGTAAGCAGCGCTATTTCAGAGCTACTGATGGATGTTGCAGGCTTCACATGCTGCCTTCTCTATTATGCCATGGCTCAGAGAGGCCATTCACTTGAGGCCCCCATGGAGGACTGTTGGATCAGGGAGATGAACATAAGGTGCGAACAGGGGCAAGAAGGAAGACACTTGAAAGTCTCACTATTCTGGTACCTCGTGCTGCACTTACCCAAGATGCGGCTCAGTGCTCCGACCACTGCTAACGGAGACCCTGGGGATTGAGGCTGTTACAAACAGGAGGGCTATGGCCCATGGCTGGGGTATAGGCCCTAGGAGTCACAACTGAGGGAGTCAGCAAAGGTGTTCCCTGCCTCTTCTTTAACCAATGATCCAGAACCTCGATTGGAAAGCACCAGTGGCCCATTCATCCCCACTCCTCCAGGCTGCCCATACAAACATAAAGCCCTGCTTGAACGTACAGAGGCTCCTCTGAAGCAGATTCCCACTGACCTAGTATCCTGCCACACAAGGAGGATCTATAGGGAGATGAAGAGCACAGAGAGGATGCTGCAAATTGCCCCTGTGGATTGTGAAAGATTGACCACACCAGATCAACAAAGGAGCCTGGGGATACCCATATTCGAGCCCAGAATGCAACCCACCATATGTGAATAAGATACAATTCAATTAGTAGGAATCAAGCAGACGGATTCCTGCCCCAGACAAACTGCATTGTATACTGAACACCATTACTTTCAACAGGAAGACCCTGGAAGAAAAAATAGACCATGTGGTGATAGATATGAGCATTCTCCGTAATGACTATTTCAAACTAGAGTACAACGTGAAAAATTATGAAAATGCCTTACATACTGTGAACCCTATCAAAGATGGTTTAAAGAGACAGGTTGAGTCACTCATTAAAACTGTAGACCAGCTAGATAAAAGGACGACAGACACAGAGGGGCACAGTAGACACAACAATGTGGGGGTTGTAGGCCTTCAAAAAGGGGTCAAAGACAATGACAAGGTGGAATACCTGACAACACAGATCTACACCACTGTGGCCCCATATAGACTATCCATATTCCTTGCACTGGAAAGGGCGCTCAGGTTGAAAGCAAAATCCCCACTGCTGGGGGCAGCATCATGCCCATTGTTAGCCAGACTACTCAAATATAGAGATCGGGAATGTCTGCTATGAGCTGCGAAGGCATCAGGTCCTCTAAAGTTCGACAATAGCACTCTCATCATCTTCCTGAACTATATGCTAGCCGTCCAACGCACTGAGCCTCATTAGTGAAAGTGAAACAGGCACTCAGAGAGTCGAGCCTTCAATAAACGTTGCTGTTCCCGTCATGTCTCAAGCTAGTTGTGAATGACAGCAAACTCTTTTTTGATAACCCGGTGGATGTATCGGACTGGATCAATTAACATCAAATGGGCTAGATGGCGCTTCCACTTGTTGCTCACCCTGACTGAAGAGGTGATTTAAGTCACGCTCCAATGGAGGTTGCCCAACTAGGAGACAGATGGATCTTGACAGAGTGGCAGCTCTGGAGGCTGAGAGCCACATAAGTAGCTCACCCTGCATGACATTGGGGGCCATCTGTGGGACTCATCCCGTGCTGGCACTGACTCTGACCTGTCTTCAGAGGACCCCGCCCAGGGCCAGGGCTGAATGCTGTGCTCAGCCAACAATCTTTGAATCAGTTCCCTTTGAGTCCCTCTGCCATCACATCTAGGGGACCTGAGCGTCAAAGTGGAAAGGTATTGCCCTCTGAGATGGTGAATGGCTGGTGGCCTGCTCCAGTTTAGGCAATGGACCCCCACCACTGCAGTGCCTTGATGGACTTTGCAGCTGGGTCACTGTTGCACACGTTAATGGTTTGCAGACTTTTGGGAACCTAGCCGTTGTTTTGGCACCCTGAGAGCTGGGGACTGTTTAGTTCAGTTCCACAGGTACATACATTTCAGGGTGTCTTCCACTTGAATGGACAGCTCCAGATGCCAAAATGTGAGCCTGATCACCCAGGGTCATGTACTTGGGGGACAGGGTCATAGCGAGTTTCCTGGCTTCAGTATGACTTCCTTGTACCATAGTTGCACCATCCTCACATGAAATATCAGCGCCGTGCATTCAGCCTGCAAACGATATCAGGTATATTGTATCTGAAGAGGAAGGGTGTTGATTTGGTCCAACTCCCGGAAACTCACTTAGCTGGACCAGAGATCTCCAGCTTGCAATGGAGATGGAGGGGATGAGTTTATGCTATCAGTTACTCCTCTTTTGCTAGGGGAACATTTATACAGATCAGGGCAGGGGTACCAATCCACTGCTCTTTACAAAGGCTAGAAAAAGAGGGCAGATACACAATCATTCACCAGGCTCTAGACGGGGCAACACTAGAAAATGGCAGCATTTATGTCCTTAATATGAACTAGATTCCATTCTTGAAGTCCTTAGAGCCGATATTGGGCATACCACCCACATGGAAAGAATACTAGGTGGAGAATATAACTACATGATAGACATCTGAACTGAATCGGTCCACCTCTCTGCTCTTTGACTCCCCTACTCAGAGAGTGGCCAGTGATTTTCGGGAATGGGTGGAGAACTGGAATCTAATAGATTTTTGGAAACATAGGCATATAAAAGCAAGGGGGGTACACATTTTATTCCCTAGTGTATCACTTACATGTTAGACTGCATACCCTATTTTTTTAACAGCAATGACGGGAATATTCTCCCAGACAAAATACCTGGCTCACACCTTCTCAGACCACACCTCCTCCTGATATGCTTAGGCTGGGGAAGGACTATAGCTGATTCCTACATGGTGGCTTCATCCTGAGTTGCTGCAAGACCCAGCATTGAGAGATTCTTTAGCAAACACTATACAGGAGTACATCCAACATAGTAAGGACTCTGCATTCTCATTTACAGTTTGGGAGACAATTAAAGGAGTTGTCAGAGGACAAGGTATGTGTAAACAGATTGGCAGCAGCAAGTCACTACAGTCGAGCTCACACGGCTTGAGGACACACTGAGTGACATGGAGTTCAGAGTGTACTTAGACTTGGTCTGGTGCCCGGACTATCTGGGCTTGAAGTAACGCCAGGCCGAAGTGGTGTAGAGGCGTGCCCTTTTTTCTCACAAAGAATACTTGGATAGATAGAACAAAGATGGGGCACAGTGTGGTAACTTCTAGCATAGCTAGTTACACAAGAGTGCTGTGCACACATGGTACGAGCACTCTGAAACAAAGATGACACACTGAAACACACACACAGAGATACACAACATATTTGTACAACACTATAACATATATAGTGGGTTGAGTCTGGCTGAGGGAGAAGTTATAGAACAATTTCTGGACAAAGCCACCCTGAGAAACAAGTTGTGGGGGCTTGGCTTAGCCGACTACAAGATAGCTGCACCTTGAGTGGGTTGTCGGCCAAGCCTAAAATCCGCCATTATCCTCTGGACCTACATGTTCCTGTGACACACACACTACGATCCGGGCTCCCCACATCCAGTGCTACAAGGTGATCACTTCATTAGCGTTTTTTCACGCCGCTGTGCAGAAGCCTGGGAAGCTGCTGGGGCTTGTGAGAGTGGGCGGAGCTGATCGGGCAGAGGACACAGCGGCAGTGAGACGGAGCTGCAATGGGGCACTTTTACCAGGTGTATGCCCCTTGTCCTGTGTCCGGTGCCGACAGCGTGGTCCTATCTGTAGTGGCCCTCACGGATGACAGGTTAGTGCAGCACATACCATGGTAGTTGTCTGTGGCGAAGCAGGGGCATGTGCGTTGTACCGCGTGGCCCGGGGGCCACGTGTTGTTGCAGGGGCCTTGACCTCTCCCTGGTGGTCAGAGTCTCCCTCGGCGTGCTTAGAGCTCTGCGACAGGGGTGCCATGTACCCCTAGTCTCTTTGTTGCAGCCAGCCTCCTGGGTTTGGCACACTCCTTTGGGCCTCTGGCGGTGGCTTAGTGAGATATTGAAGGTGGAACCGGGTGCGCTCCCGAGGCCTTTCAGCGACTGGCCTTGGGGTGGCTCTGTACCCCCTCAGGGCACATCCATTTCTCATGCTCGCTCTGGCTTGCCCCTCATTACATTTCTGATGCCTGCTGGCCAGCCCTCACGATTCCTGTAATTGCTGTGGGTGGGACTGCACAGCACCAGCCGGGAATTGCCCTGAGGTGTACCATTAGCCCTGCTTTCTTTCTGGGGATACAGGCACCTTCTACGCTCCTACAAGTGCCTTCTCAGCAGCGATAGTGTTCCCCTATCTGTTTATTCCATTGGAGGGGCACCCACCACCTAACCTGCTTCTTTATGTGCATTGCCATCTCCACCAGCGCCTGTTCACCTGCTTGCTCTTGGGGCTTCCTTGCTTTTTCCTCGCAGCTTATAAGTGCCTTTAGCCCAACTGGCGTATCTCCTGGAGATCCTGCTAGGCACTCTGTGATTGTCTTGTGTGGGTGCTACTGGCAAGATGGGCAAGGTGGATGCCAAGCAGTCCAAGCTTGCCTTTGGGCAGTGCTTGTAGACTAGGCAGGATGACCCAGCTCTGGAGACCAGAGAGCTTTCCACACAGACTGATCCTGGTGTAGCACTTGATGATGATCTCATGGCTATACTGCTAGACATCAAAGCAAGCATTGGCGGCATTGCAATCAAGCTGGACCAGCTTTCTGCCAGCTTAGACACCATCAAGATGAGGGTTGATAAGCATGACTTGCAAATAGCTCAACTGGAGGCGAGGGTGACAGGTGTGGAAGACACTATGGCCGGCGACAAGCGTAAACTGCTCCAAATAGACAGAGTCCTGGAGCTTATAAAAGCTAAGAATGAGGATTTGGAGGTGCACTCTCGTAGTAGCAACCATTGCATTACCGGCGTGCCTGAATCCTCCAACCTCTCAAAAATCAAATACTTTGTCGAGGATTTGCTCCATGACCTCTTTGGAGAGGTACTCCCACCGGTCTTCATTGTGGAACAGGAGCATTGCTCTTTGGGCTGCGTCCTTCTTGTGGAGTGCTGGCCCGCCAAATCATTGCCAAACTCTTGAACTACCGCAATCGCAACTCAATACTGTGTGCTTCTCGAGAGCGAGGCGAGGTGCGGTCCCAGGGGAATTCACTTGTGTTTTACCTGGTCTTCACACTGGCAGTGCAGGCTGCAAGACGGGAGTTCCTCCTGGCCACGAAACTGCTCCAGCAACATGGTGTTGCCTATTCCCTAGTCTATCCTGCTAAGATGAGAATTAAAATGAGTAAGTAGTTTCAAGTTTTCAATGATACCAAAGCCACCCTTGCCTTTGCCAGAAAACTGGCGAAACGACAGCGTCAAGCTTTGAGTGTCTCGCAGCAGGTCGAAGATGGAGGCCTGAGCAATAACAACTGATGGCCGCTCAGGGTTCTGTTCTTCTCTCTCCCCCTGTGGAATCCAACATTTTTTCTGCCCATTGACTCTTCAAATCTCGTCTGGGACATGATGCCTGCACCTTTTATAGGAAGTCACTTCGTCATCCATTTTTCCTGCTTGGCCCTCTGTCGCCATATATGAACATTAGATGGTCATTGCTAGACTGAACTGTGAGACCCTATAGAATACTTGCCTTCTTTCCAGGGTGTTGGGTTATAGGCCTGTCAGCGTGTTGTTACCTCAGGCTCACAGCTCATCCCTTTTGGGGCGCGGTGCCTTCATGTCTTTTCCATTCTTGATTCACAATTATCCTAACCTCATTGAGGCATAGACATCCTGTCTTCATTAAATATCAAATGGGGAATGGATCACTTGACTTGAGTAACCAGAGTTTGCGAATTTCATGTAGGATACCGATAAAAAACCCTCATTCACGTACAGAGGTCGGAATGGTGGTATATCTTGATTCTCTGCCCTGCTCTTAAAAACATGACAGCATCATCATAGGGTTGGTTTCTTATCTTTCCTCCATCCGGGGGTGAAACACTGGTTATTGCAGTAGTGACCAAAGAAAAATGTGAGGGCCAGAGGAAGAGTCAGCACAAGTCGTGCTATACCAGCGCGACAGCAGGTAACAAGCTCCCTGGTCGCCTGATGAAGTCCATACAGTAGGACTTAAGGTACTATTTGACCACGTAAGAATCAGGTTAACATCCCTAGATTCATAGAGACCTCAACAAAAAAAACGGTCTCCACCACCTTTTCTTCTCTCTAGGTCCTGAAGAAAGCCCACTTGACCCGCATGGGCAACCACAAGGGCTGAAACATGTCAACCTTTTTATGGATACCCTGAGTGCGTCAGACCCTTAATTAGTCTTCTCACGCACAAAACATTTTTTAAAGCATCTTGAACCCAGACTGATTAAATTAACAAATCTGGGGGCATATTATCAAGGGGGTTTATCTCCGCTTTTTTTGGCTTTAAAAGTCAAGAAAGCGGAGATAAAATTATCTCCCTATTACCTAGCTGTCGCTAACACCAGTTAGCGACAGCTAGTAGGAGATAGAGACCATCTTGGGCCCCGCTTTGCATGTCAGTGATATTTATCACTAATGACATGCAAAGTGGGCGTGCCAAGATGTTAGCGACTGGAAACAGTCGCTAACATCTCTATCTCCTATTACCAACTTTTGGAGATATTCGCACTAAGCGCGAATATCTCCAAAAGCTAACACCTGCCCCTGAGCAGTTCTTAGCCATGTTCTCCAATGGTAGGTGGATAAGATGGCTAAGAGCATTAGCTCTGTAATGCATGAATATCGCTGACTTTTCAGCGATATTCATGCATTTTGGCCAATTTATATCGCTTAGGAGATAAACCTTGATAATAGCAAGGTTCCTAAGCGATAAAAATCGCCACAGCTCGGCGATAAAAATATCGCCGCTAAACCAACATAGCGATAATTATCGCTAGTTGTTGGTAATATGCCCCCTGGTTATACGAGTTTTTAACATCACCTCTTGAGATTCACTGCACAACAACATTCACATTTTTCTTTGATCACTACTGTAATAACCAGTGGTTCACCTCCGGAAGGAGGAAGCATAAAAAACTAACCCAATGATGATGCTGTCACGTTTTTAAGAGCAGGGCGGAGAATCAAGATATATCGCCATTCGTCCTCTGTACGTGAATGAGAGTTTTTATCGGTATACTACACAAAATTTGCAAACCCTGGTTACTCAGGTCAAGTGATTAAATTCCCCATTTGATATTTAGTGTATAAGTAAGGAAGCTGAATGGATCACAGTCCCTTCTTTCTTCCCCCCTTTTGATTCGATACATCCTGTCTACGTTGCAGAGGTGCATGCCAGGCGGTTCCTGGCCTTCTTGGGATGATTCACTTTTGTCTCTGCAACACTATTTCTCCAAATTAGGATTCCCTGGGTGAGGTGGGTTTGGACACTCAACCTAATTGGTGGGTTAGAGTGGGTGGTGGGAGGGTGGGAGTTATTCCAGTACAGGGATGATGCCTCTCGCAGAAGGCTTGTTGTTGTTACTGTTCTATTTGAACCTTGATATGCTGTTGAAGTCTGGACTTCATCACGTATTGTTTACACTGGCACTTCTTGAAGTCAGGCTTACACTTTGCCCTATGTCCTTTGCTATTCAACTTTTCCATTGCATCGTATGACGGACACCACATTCTGGACCTGGAATGTTGGAGGCCTCAATGACAATCGTAAAGCTCGCCTTATGCATTCGCACTTGATCCGTCACAAAGTAGACATCTGCTTCCTCCAAAAAACCCACCTTCTTCTTGCTACTGCCTTTAGGCTGAGCTCAAGTTATTGGAGCGATTCTAATTCCTCCTTCTACTCTAACTATTCCCGTGGCATTTATATCCTCTTCGGAAAGGGTCTCCCATGGCACAACTCTCACTTCATCATTGACCCAGAGGGAGATACGTAATCCTTGCAGGTACACTTTTTAATCAACCCTTAATCCTAGCAGCCTTATAAGGCCCCAATTCCAGATGCGCCATGACTTTTTCACATTCATCTGGCAGCTCATTACCACCCTAGGTCCTCATTCCCTGATCTGGGGTGGCAACTTCAACATAGCTTTTGTGCCTGCTTTGGACTACTCTTGGGATCATACTCAGCACCCACTGGCCACTTCTCTTCTTCATTCCATCATGTCCGGCAATAATTAACTGGATGCGTGGCTACATGTACATCCCAATGGGCGCGAGGGGACTTGTGTTTCCGGTTCTCGTGCTTCATGGTCTCGTATCCACCTATGGCTCACCACCCGAGATGTCACCTCCTGGACCACGTCAGTGGATCATATGGCCCGTACCCTCTCCGACCATACCCCTGTCAGCCTTCGGTTGCGTCTCCCGCTAACGCTGCCTCGGATTTTTGCTTGACGCTTGCCCTTAAATGCTCTATGTGATGGGGCTTTCCGCGAGGAGATTCATGCTGCCATAATCACCTACTTTGAAAACAACGTTGGCTCACTTGATTCTCCCTCAACCCTCTGGGAGGCCTTAAAGGTTGTCATCCGGGAGGAATGTATCACCAAGCAGTCTGAGGTGCTGAGATCCATTTGCAGCACCCTTGAGCGTCTTGAGAACGAGATAAAAATGTTTGGACCACTTGTAGTCCAAATATCCCAGCCCAGCCACCCTCTCACTGATCAGAACCAAAATCACAGACTTCTAAGAGGAGGCAGATAGGGAGCTCGCTTTCCTGGGCAGAGAGGCACGTGCTCGTCGCCACGGCGAGGGTGACTGCCCCAGCAAAACACTGGCCAACCTTCTTCGGCAACCACATGGTTCTTCCTATATTACGGGCCTGCAAGACCAGGACTTTAGCAGGATGACGTACCCTTCTAAGGTCATTGCCAGAATCTCCATCTTTTATTCGCACATGTACACCGCTTGTTAGGTTCCCCCGCGTGAGGTCCTGGACTAATATTTCGACTCTATTCAGCTCCTTTGGCTGAGTAACAATCACCGGGCCTATTTTGATGAGCCATTCACTCTGGAGGAGATATCCGTCGTTATCGATTGACTCCCAGGTGATAACGCCCCCGGGTCAGATGACCTCACCCCAGCATTCTATAAACAATATGCTCCTCTCCTCATCCCGCACTTAGCCACCATGTACATTGATTCGCTCGAGCGCGGTTGCTTCCCCTTGTCTCTGCGTAAGGCCATACTCACCCTTCTGTTGAAACTGGACAAATCCCCAGAGAGCTGTGATTCATACCATCCTCTCTCCCTTACTAATACAGACAATAATATCTAAGCCAAGGTGCTGGCTACCCGCCTTCTCCCACTCATGTCACTCATTGCTTGTTCGGATCAGTCCAGCTTTATCCCTGTGCATGCCACCTCCCACAATCTTCGCCCCATTTGTTCCATCCTCCAACAAATAAGCCCCTCTCCCGGCTGTGGCCGCATTGTTATATGCTACCAAGGCTTTTGACACTCTTGAGTTGCCTTTCCTCTTTTATCTCCTTCATGGCAGATAAAATCCAGGATTTTGTTCACAAGATTCACCTGCTCTACACGCTCCACACAGCACACATCTGAATAAATGGGCATGTCACTGATCCCCTCCCGATTTCAAGAGGGATCAGGCAGGGGTGTCTTCTTTCCCCCATGCTTTTTGCCATCGCCATGGAGCCTTTGGCGGCTTTTTTCTATCAACACCACACCCAGTGTGGCATAGGCTTCTCGGCTCAGGCCCTTGTCACTTCTATGTATGCAGATGACATCACGATCTACGTCCAGGATCCCCAGGTAAATCTTGCTCCCATGATGCAAGAGGTGGTGCGGTTCCGCTGTCTGTCTGGGGTCCAAGTTAACTGGAGCAAGTTGGTCTTTTTCCTCCTCACAAATGCTACAACACTTTTTACTCCAGATTACCCCTTTGTCTGGGCTTCTGGACCCACTCGCTACCTCTGCATATGGCTAAGTAGGGACGTAGATGAACCTTGGAGGGCCAATTTCGGTCGGACGATGGAATGGCTGGAGACCAAGATCCGTATATGGCATGAACTTCCTTTGTCACTTGCGGGACGCATTGCCATTGCTAAGATGGTGGTGCTCCCAAAATTCTTATATCTCTTTGTAAACATTCCAGTTCCCCTCACATCTCAATTTGTCCGCAAACTATGCTCCAACATTATAACTCTGCTCTGGGCTGGGCACCAGCCTTGTATTGCCTACAATATTCTCACTCTACCCTGGTTCCTAGCGGAAGGGGCGCCCCGGACTTTAAACTTTATGTGATGTGCACCCAGGCTAGCTTCCTCCACTTCTGGCTGTATCCTGTGCACTTACAGCCTCACTTGGTGGTCGAGGCAGACCTCGTTACCCCCTGGTATCTCTGCACCGTGCTTTTTGTCCCACCTCGGCCTCCAAGGGGAGAGATAGAAATGGATGAGTGCCTGCGATAGGCTTGGAATGGGTTGGCAAGTACACTGGCGCTGACATACTTTTTGCCCCCTCCATCCCTCTTGCCAATAACCCGGCATTTCCCCCACTGCAGATGACTGTAATGGCCCACCGCGCTGCCCACTTAGGACTCCACACCCTTGCAGACATATACCCAGACAACACATTTTTCACTGCCCGCGACGATGCTACAATAACAGATAGGTTACTATAGTATAAGATTAGAGCGACCTGCAAGGATGCCAACCTAATGTCCCCTCAGGACCCCCCAGCTATTGCCGCCCTCGAATGGGTTCACACTTCCACCTCTCCGTGCAAGCTGGTCACTCGACTCTACGCACTCTCATTAGCTGCTTCCTCTATTAGTACCGAGCGTGCCCATGATGCGTGGCGTGCAGACCTAGGCACAGATATACCCCTAAACCAATGGCTGCACTGTTGTAATCAGACCACACCCCTCTCTCCCAACTACCACCTGTATCTCATTCACTATAAATATCTGCATAGGCTCTATCCATGTCTTTATTTAAGACAGCTGTCTTTGACCATGATAAATAAGCATGCTGCTCTACTCCTGACACAGAATTTGCCCACTTACCCTGGTTACGCCCCAGCGTCTCCTCCTTAGGGCAGGGGGTGTGCACAAACATCAGTGATATTACACTAGAGCACCTCACTCCTGACCTCCTGGGGTGTCTCCTGGGATATGTCAAACATACCTCTGATGCCCCTGGTAAGCTCATTGCGATGCTATTTGTGTTGGCCAAGCGCAGGGTTTCCATTCACTAGGGACGCAGACCGGTGCCTACTGTCAAGGTTTGGCTGGACGACGTGGTCCACTGCCAGACACTGCTGGGTGACTTTTGGGACCTGATGCTGGCTGCCAGCAAACCCCCAGACATTTGGGCTCCACTTACCTCCTATCTACATCGTTTAGCTGCCCTAGATGATTCACCATTGCATTCTCCCACATCTGTAACACCTACTGACAGGGACAGTGCTGCTCAATGTTTCCCCTCAATGGGTCAGCTCCCAAATGGCTCTCCTGAAGCACTGTGATCCCTGCCTTCTGAGCCTGAGCTATATGTTATGTTCTTCTAAGTGTGGTGTCCATCTTCCTCCTATTATGATCTATAATTGTGATTGCATTTTATGACAGAATTGTTGCAGCAACTCTAATTTGTAATGTGTCATGATTTCCTTTTCAATGAAGGTTTAGGAAAAAAAAATAATAATAAAAAAAAGAAAGAAATGACTTACCTTTGGTAATGTATTATCTGGTAGAGATAAGATCTAGCCGCTGATTCCTTACCTTTGAATTTCCCAGGCGTCAAACTGGATCTGGACGATTTTTGCATGAGTGGTACCCCAGCGCACCTGTTAGTTGCATTAATCTGCTCTGCATGGCATCCTTGGAGTCATCTTTGCCAGGAGTGACGTCCGTGACACCTATATGGGTGCCACCTCGGCACGCTGATGTCAGTTACTTTTCACGACTTTCCAAGCCAAAACGCAGGGCCATGAAGTGCACTCAGACAGGTGTGTCCAAACTAAGACCCTGAAAGGGATCAGCCCTAACCCTAGAAACGTGTCCGCAGGGGAGGGAGGATGGGTGAGTCAGTAGGGAATCCGCTGCAAGATCTTTTCTCTACCAGATAATGCATTACTGAAGGTAAGTAACATATAGTTTCTTACAGGTCGTTGTAGTTTTGCAGCTTGAAGAATTTTTAGGATTCACATGCTGTGTATTATTACGCCATCTAGTGGTTGGGTCTGGAATTTTCTAAAAACTTTTTGACCTTCTACTCTTTTTATTTTTTTGGAATTGGTGAACATCAAAGGACCTCCATTTGGTGGCCCCTTGTGACTTTGGCGTGCTTCCTCCAGAAGTTCCCACCTTTGGCCGCCATCTTAAGATTCCTTTTTTGTTTTTGTTGGCTTCCTTCTATCTTTATTGGCAGAGGAAGGTGGGATCGCTTGCGAACCCAGAAAATTCTTCGAGCTTCAAAACTTCACAGACAGGTAAGAAACTATACGTTTTGCAGCATGAATTTTTTTTTTCTGAATTCATATGCTGTGCATAGATTTTGTAGTGCTTTGTTTCTAGAGTGGTGGTTGGGTTGAAGATGAAAATGATTTGAAAACAGATATTGTAGGACTTATTGACCTACTTGAACTTCCTTTTTCATCTGAATATCCACACAATGGTGATTTGTGAATGCTTGTTGCTATACAAATATCTTGAAATGGCGTATTTGATAAAAAAAGACAATATTTGCTCCTTTTTCTCTTGTTGAATGCACCTCCAGAGTGTTTTATAATGTTTCTCCTGCATTATTTTGGCACAACTGAATAGTTTGAGCTATCCATCTTGCAATTGTGTTCTTGGTAACTGGTTTTTCTAGAAAACTCTTTCCAAATGATACAAAGAGGTGTTTTTGTTTTCCTGTCAGCCTTTGTTCTTTTGATGTAATACATTTCTGCACGTCTAGCAGTCAAAGTGATTAATGTCCTCACTGTGTACATTTTAGGTTTATGAAAGAAACTTGCCATCTATATACCATGGTTGATGTTAAACTGTGAGATAACTTTTTGCATGAATTACTAGTCAATTTTCTTGACAAGTCTGTCTTTGCGAACTTGAAAATAAGGTTTCTGTAAGGTGAGTGCTTGTTATTCACTACCCCTGCACATTGATGTTATGGCCACCAAAAAGGTAGTCTTTAGTGGGAGCATTTGCAATGAAGTCTGGTCTACCAATTCAAATGGTGCCTTTATCAATTTGTGTGCAATACTACTGCTGTTAAATGAACCTTTAAGGATGCATAATTCAGTTTACAGTTTAGAGGGTGCGCTATGAACTTCAGTACTGTCTTATCTCTGGTGATCTTTTCTAATAATCCTTCCTTAAGACACTAGAGTGAGTATCATTTCCAATTAACAAGTTCTCCATTTTTCTTTAAATAGCCCAATCCCACATTTCTTGTGCTAATCTTCACAGTGGTAGAAACTGAGTCCAACCCTGCTTGTTTATGTAAAACATGGTGGTTGCGTTGTCTGTTTGTATCAGTGCTGTTTATCCTCATATCCCTTTTTTAAAGGCTTTAAAGGCTAGCAATACTGTTTTAGTTTCAGGATGTAGATGTGTTGTACTGCATCCTGGTCTTTCCAGACTACCCTTAATTTTAGATTGTTCATGTGTGCTTCCCATCTCCTCTGTGAGGCATCTGTTGTTATGCTTACTGTTGCAGTTAGTTGTGTAAATGTTCATCCTTCCGTTATATCTGACCTGTTCCACCATGCTATAGCCTCTATCATTTGCGTGACAATCACTAGATCCTCCCAACTCCCCATTGTCTGTGACCATTGAACTTGTTGCCATTCGTGAATTGGTCTCGTGTTGGAGACTTATATTTATTATCAGAGAGATGCCATCATTCCTAATACCTTACCCACCATCCTCTCTGTCCGAGCTTGCCCCTTGCGGTATATCTGTATGTCTTTCAACAGTGCTACTGCTCTCTTCTCGCCAGGGAATATTTTCCCCTGAATTTAATTTATTCTGGACCAATATCATGTTCTCTTGTTCTGGCTCCGGGGATGACTTCTCTAAGTGTATTGAGAATCCTAGCTGGTTTAGAGTACTTATTACTTGATGAATATTCTCTTTGCATCTCTTATTTAAGTTTGCTCTTACCAGCCAGTTGTCTAGGTATGGATGAACATGTATGCCCAGCCTTTGAAGGTGTGCTGCTAGTGCTGCTAGACACTTTGTGAATACTCTTGGTGATGATTTTCTTATGAATGCCATCACTTTGAATTGATAGTGCTTTTTTGTCTACCACAAATCTTAGGATTTTTTGGGGGTTTGTGTTCATGAGAATGTGTAAATAAGCGTCCTTTAATTCTAATGTTACCATGTAATCCCCTACTTGTAGTTGTGGAATTACCTCTTGCAGGGTTTTCATCTTTAATTTTTGCTTTTTTATAAATTTGTTCAAACACCTTAAGTCCAGAATAGAACGTGGTGTCCTGTCTACCTTTTGAATGAGGAAATATGTTGAGTAATTTCACTTTCTTATTGCTTTCTTTGGCACCAATTATATTGCGTGCTTTGCCAACATCTCTTCTACTTCTTTGAGTAGTCATGTTTCTTCCTTGGAATGTGTTTTCATATTTGGCCATTCTCCTGGAAGTGGTTCATCTAATTTTATACAATATCATATAGTATTATGTTTAGAATCCAATTGTCTGAAGGGATCTTCTTCCACTCCTGAAGGACATTTTGTGTCTTGCCTTCTACTGGTGCTGGAGGTAGGAATGCTTGGTTTTATAAGCTTACCCCTTGTTCTTTCTCCTTTCTTGCTAACACACTCATGGATCTGATTGGAGTTTTTATTGCACTTGTTGGTACGTCTCTTGCTTACAAGGGATGCTCCTCCTCTTTATGGTTGTCCTCTTCTACATGGACGTCTGCTAAATGACTGTAATCCCTGCTGGTTCTGACAAACTCATTGCTGTTGCTGTTGGGGTGATTGATTTCCGCCCTGATATGGCTACTGGTATGTTTGATGAGAGGTTGATGGGTGAAAAATCCCTCTTCCTGAAGGTCTTCTTGAAGGGAATGGTTCCCCTAAGCATGTTGATGTGTAATGCTGCCATTGATTTTGCCATCTCATTATCCTTCTCTAACTGACACAGAGAGTCATCTACTGCACTTCCGACAAGCTGTTTCAGTTTAAATTGTGCTTTTAAGATGTTGCTTTGAACTTCAGGTTTGAAACCTGAAATGCATAGCCAGGCATGCCTTCTTTCAGTGAAGCCAAATCATCTTTTGTCTGCTTGATGTATCCGCAGCATCTAGGGCTGATTTTAAACAGGTATTGATAATTTTTTCCCCTCTTCTACGAGATGGGCTGCTCTCTTTTGATACTGTTCTAATAAGTGTTTCATTATTGGCAGACCTTGCTGACTCCTATCTGCCTGCCAATGGGCTTCTTGCTTGGAGCTCGTGCCCTTTCTCCACTCTGGGCTCACCTGGGCTGCGCTTCCCTGCTCTACTGCTCTCCTCTCGCCACAGCTAATTACTGCCACCATTCCGAGGCTGCTGTGTGGGGGAGGGCCATTGCGCTAAGGACTACAGGTACCAGACTGCAACGCGGCCGGAAGCCTCCACCGCCTAAAACGCGCCAGGAGGCGCTTTAAAGACTGCCTCTTCCCCCGCGTCGCGGGAGCGCACGGGAGCATCCCAGGAGAAGCCCGGGACAAGGGTGGGCCCTCTTAGGCCCTCAGAGGCAAGAGGAGGCTGGGCTGGGCCCACCCCTTTTCGATCCCTGGATGAACATTCGCTGACCCTTTATAATTGGGTACTGTTGATATGGCTAAATCTATCCCTAAAGTGTGTTCAGGCGTTGGGGGCATGAGGACTCTTGATGCTTATTTAAAAAGAGCAGAATCTGAAGTGGCAAAAGAAAACGAAAGAGCTGAGAGGAGACTCTCTTTGGATCCCCTACGGCAAATAGACCCTTTGCCTTTAATTGCAGAGATAACTGCTCTAACTGTTGCCCCACTGGTCGGAACGCAAATTAATTAAGTTCCCAATGGGTCAGTGTTAAAGATCAGCTTGTCAATTTCTCCTGCCCCTTCACCTGTAACTAGCCCAGTCCCTTCCCCTATGGTGACATGTACAAGGCAGTTAAGGGCTAGGCCAGGTACGATGGCTACAGGCTGTAAAGCCATACCGGGGAAAAGGAAAGCTAAGAACACCCCCAAAGGTAGTTTCCAACAGGCTAAACAGCCAAGGAACAATAATTCCGCATTTGGGTTGGGTAGTAACGGAACATATGCCCCTCATCAGGCTGTTGAGAACAGGAGTGCAGGAAGAAATGATCATATTGCTCTAGATGTTGATAAAGAGAGGAGGGGAATGATGTCCGACTTCATAAGAACTATGGACGAACGGTTCAGGCTATTTACTTACCCACTAATGGACAAACTAGAGAAAATAGATGACCGACTTAACTTAATTAAAAAAGATCTTAAAGATAACAAATGCCCAACTCTAGGGTCCAATTTACCTGTAGTGGACTCTTTGAGGGCAGTCACAACTTCTGTTTATAACCTGTTGGATTCTAAGATCACTCAACTTCTTCCACCTGAACCACAAGTTGTAGCCCCAGTTATAGTGCCTAACATTCCACCTTTAGTAGTCGTCAAAAAGGAGGGAGAGGGATCAGTCGATCAGACGGGCACTAATTACCACCCAAGGAGAGGGAGGAAGGTCCAGTATCAGCTTGTGCCCGTGTAGCCTAAACGTTTCAAAAAGGAGGGTTGCTGAACTGTTCCTAAAGGAATGTATACAGATTGGCTCGACCGAAGGTGTGTATTTTACACCTTTGGGCATCCATTATGTTGGACGTGTTTGCCTCACACACCCAAGGGTGTCATGCTTCATCATAGGCGTTTGCTCCTCATCGGGGAGGCGGTGCAATCCCCGACGGGCTCACCTCAAAGAGGGGCTCTTTGGCGGAGATCTTTTTGTCCAACAGCCTATTGGTGAAGTGCGGGTATGTGGGCCAGGGCAATCAGTATCCTGATGAAGAGTGAGTTAAAATGTAGCAGGGGGTGCCGGAAACCACTTTATTCTGGGGGTCCCCCTACTGCAGTTAAAAAAGTGGGAATAGCTTGTTGGGTGACGGCAGGTTAGGTAGCGTAACCCAAAACGAGACTAAAGTGAGGGTCGGTCAACATGTTTCTCGCATGGGAAGTTCCCGCGATTCTTCAGGACCTAGTGAAGGTGAAAAGTTGTTAAAAGGGGGTAAAAAGGAAACCATGCTAATGTCATGTGTCTCGTGTGAATTAGCTCAAGGGAATTACCTCAGGGGATAATCCTATGCCTAAACAATAAGAAAAAAGAAGAACATGGTTAAACAGTTGTAACGTTCTCTAGTAAAGGCATCCACGGTCACAGCCAATACAACAACAAAGTGCAGTGAAGTGGCGGTAGTGTGTGGGAATTCACAAGACCAAAACATGCCAGTGTTGTCGTAGGGTGAGCACTCTTCCACACTGTGTATGTGACTAGTGTGGTGTGAACATAAAACCAGTGTAATTTAAAAACCGCAGCAGCAATCTCTAAGAGAGTGTCATGGCTAAAGAGTAGAAAACGTAAACAGCGGTGGTGGTATGATATTAACTCACCTAAAGGTCTTGGATTAATTGCCACCTGAGTTGTCGGCGGGTCGGTACAACGGGGGTAGCCTATAGTGCTGGCTGAAGGAGGGGGAGGTACTGTTATTTATTGGGAGTTATGAATAAAATAAAATAAACCCCTTGTAGAGGTTGAGAGAAGGTTAGCTGTGGCATAGGGGTTGCCAGGTGTGGAACAGGGAAGGGATTGTCTTACCTCTAGTTACCCGTGTCCGTGCGAAGTCACCTACCCATCACCGCCGAGCTCGAATAGGTAAAGGCGCTCGGGGGCGTGTACTATTTATAGGTGACCTCGTCATAGGTTAGCGGCCGTAGACTTCCACTACGTGGGTCACGTGTTATCTAGTGTGGTAGACCCAGCCATAGTTGAGTGGTGTTGGACAGACTGAAACTGGTCTGGATCCAGCTGCTCAGTAAATTAAAAGTGGAACAGACAAGGAAAAACTCATAGGAACTAGTACAAGAATGTCATGTATGTTCTGAACATGAAGGGTTATCAGACCGGCAGGTGGATGGAATAGGCAGTGGCTAGTTTAATGAGTGCTAAGGGATGTCTTTATTAAGCCCTTGTATGTCTGTAGAGAGGCGATGAACCCATCTTTGTTCTTTGCGGAACAGGGCATTCTTTGGGCAGTTGGGACTGGATTCAAGGACAACCCATCTAATCGAGTCCGCATTGTGGTGATTTTCCACATAATGTTTGCACATTTTGGTGTGTGTTTTCTTACACCGAAAATTACTGCGATGCTCAATGATGCGTGTCTTAATTGGGCGGGTCGTCATCCCAATGTATTGCACCGCACGGGCATGTGAGCATATATATGCAGTTACTGGTATTGCAATTAGTGTGTCCCCGGATTTCCCATTTAAAGGTGTCAGATAGTTGTAGTGTTTTGTGTGGTGCAGTGTATTTACAAACCCCGCAATTGCCGCATGGGTAGTGGCCGGTGACCGGGGGTAGATTCCATAGGGTTTGTTGGGCACACTTCTTGGTCGTTTTGGGTCTGGTGTTGATGAGGATATCTTTCACGTTTTGTGACCTTTTAAATGCGAACCTTGGTTGTTCGAAGTTGATGTCTCCTGTGTTAAGGATCCCCCAATGGCGCTTGATTGTGCTCTTGATTTTGTTCGATATGGGGGTGAACGTTGTGACACAGGTAATGGGTTGGTTCTCAGTGGGTGTTTTTTCTCTTCTCTCCAGTGGGGCTTCTCGGTTATTGTTTCTGGCCCGTTTGTTAGCTCTGCTGACCTCTCTTGTGGGGTAACCTCTATCGAGCAGATTCCTAGACAGGATGGTGGATTCTTTTTTATAGTCTGCGATGTCACTGCAGTTACGCCTGATTCGGAGAAACTGTCCGAAGGGTAAGTTAGAGCGTAAAGCTTTAGGCAGGTGGCTATCATAGTGTAGCAAGCTATTACGATCTGTAGGTTTTCTAAACATTGTAGTCTGGAGTCTGCCCTCCAGCAATTTGATCGTGAGGTCAAGGAAGACAATCTCATTAGCTGAGGATGACATGGTGAAGTGTAGATAAGGGTTCAGTGTGTTCACCCATTCGAAGAAAGTCTCATGAGAGCCGGGTGGGCCCGTCCATAGGATGAGGATATCGTCTATGAAGCGTTTCCACATTTTGATATTATCTGTGAAAGGATTTGATTGATGGTGAATGTGTCTTTCTTCGAAATCTGCCATGTACAGACATGCCACTGACGGGGCAAAAGTGCTGCCCATCGAGGTCCCCTGGGTCTGGTGGAAATATTTGCCCTTGAACTCAAAGAAGTTTTCCGTGAGCGCTATGGTGGCACATTCCATAATGAATGAAGGAGGGGTGTTTGAGTTCCATTCCTCCAATCCTAGGCGTGACTCAATGACCTCTAGTGTGGCCCTCTGGGGGATGTTGGTATAGAGGGCCTCAACATCTAGAGTAATCAGGAGATCGATATGCCCCAGGTCTTGGAGTGAGTTCAGAAGCCGTAGGACATCAGTGGTGTCCTGGATGTAGGAGGGAATGCGTTTGACTAGCGGTTGTAAAAAGTGATCGCAAAATTGCGATAGTGGTTCCAGTACTGAACCAATACCTGAGACTATGGGTCTCCCAGGGACTGGCCTTGTTCCCTTATGAATTTTGGGCAGAATATAGAAATATGGAACCCTTGGTTCTTTTTTCATTAGGAATTCTGCCTCCTTCTTGCTAATCCATAGCTCGCATTCTGCACTTTCCACTAAGCCTGCGATAGTGGTTTGTAGGCGTGGGGTAGGGTCACTGGGAATGGGAGTGTAGTACCGTTGATCATTCAGTTGCCTGGAACACTCAAGTTCATAATCTGTGGTGTTCATCAGAACCGTGGCGCCACCTTTGTCAGCTTGTTTTATGGTGACAAGAGGGTCGTCTGCCAGTGATTTTAACACTTCCATCTCATTGCGGGAAATGTTGGAGTGTCTAGTTTGTCGGTCAAGAGCATCCATGTCTTTGAGTACTGCTTGTTCAAAAGTCAGAACCTCATTAGGGACCATCCCATTATGGGGAGTGAAGGTAGATGGGTTATGTAGACCCGAGTCTTCTGTTGGTTCACAGGGTTTACCATCAAAGAAGGCTTTGAGTCTGACCTTTCTAAAGAATGATTGGATCTCCCTGGTCTGATTGAACAGGTCAATTCTGGGCGTTGGAACAAAACCTAGTCCTTTTTGAAGGACTTTTTCTTCGCTCTCTGTCAGGATGCGATCCGAAAGGTTGACTACAAGGCTCATTTTGGTCCTGACCTGCTCGTGCTCCGTGTATCCATCCCCTGGGGGCGTGTGTCCTCCCATTGCACTCTCTTCTCTGAGGCGTTGCCTCGCTTTCGCCCGCGCCCTCTGCCCCAACCTCTGCCTAAAAAAGGGGGGCGTGCAGACCCTTGAGGTGCGAAGAATGGTGGGTACTGTGGAGTGAACGGTGGTTGGAACTGCGGGAATTGCGGGTATTGCCAAAACGGGGGGCCCATGGGTTGTCCTTGTTGGGGAAAGTTAGGGTAATTATGGAAATTCCGTTGACCTCGACCCCTGCCTCTTTTGGCCCTAGGTTGTATATTTGACATTTCATTGTCATCGCTGTTCTCAGATCCACTGTTAGAACCTCTCCTGGATGAGGTTGTGCTCGAGTCTGAATTATAATTAGTTCCTGGGGGGACATAGTCTTCCTTGAGGTAAGGATAGACTTTTTCCTTCGAGAACCTCTTGATATCCTTTTGGAGTTTGGCCACTTTTTGGTTCATGAGGTACTCCTTATGCTCTGCCATTTCTTTATTAAGTTCGGCCAGTTTGGTTTTGAAACCTGTGTTCTGGGCCGCTGTCTTGAGGGCTGCCTCAGCCGCCTGGATGCGGACTAAGAAGGCGTCTGCTAGTCATTTTGCAGTATTAACAATGAGGATCAAAAGGTCGTGGGTGCACTTCCACGAGACTTGAGACCACTCGACTTTAAACTGTCCGTCTTCCCAGAAGATCCTGGGGAAATTTTTAACTATCAGGCCATTGGGAGCAATTTTGGCTTTGAAGTATTCAGCCATCATCGTTCCATGTATCGTAATCCTTATCTATTCCCGTTTCAGATCTGCCAGGGATTGCCACTCAGTAGTGTTGCTAACTGAGGCTGTTTCTACATCTATGCCAAAGAGTGATGGAGTTCTCATAATTGCCGCTGCGTCCTCTTCCCCGAAACTTAGTCCTTGACCTTCCATGACGGTTGAGTCAAGAGACACGTTCCCGGGTGAAAAGGGGATCCTTCAAAATTGAAGGGTGGGAAGGAAGACTGAGTAGAAGGTGCGCTACCCACTAAGGGTAAGGTGCGTGACTAACCAATGTGGTATAACAGTCACTAGGTGGGGGATATGAGCAATCTAACCCGCCAGGATTGAGCTCCCACGGTTTGTACCGTGCATAAGCAGTCGTCAAAAAGGAGGGAGGGGGATCAGTCGATCAGACGGGCACTAATTACCACCCAAGGAGAGGGAGGAAGGTCCAGTATCAGCTTGTGCCCGTGTAGCCTAAACGTTTCAAAAAGGAGGGTTGCTGAACTGTTCCTAAAGGAATTTATACAGATTGGCTCGACCGAAGGTGTGTATTTTACACCTTTGGGCATCCATTATGTTGGAGGTGTTTGCCTCACACTTCCAAGGGTGTCATGCTTCATCATAGGCGTTTGCTCCTCGTCGGGGAGGCGGTGCAATCCCCGACGGGCTCACCTCAGAGAGGGGCTCTTTGGCGGAGATCTTTTTGTCCAACAGCCTATTGGTGAAGTGCGGGTATGTGGGCCAGGGCAATCAGTATCCTGATGAAGAGTGAGTTAAAATGTAGCAGGGGGTGCCGGAAACCACTTTATTCTGGGGGTCCCCCTACTGCAGTTAAAAAAGTGGGAATAGCTCGTTGGGTGACGGCAGGTTAGGTAGCGTAACCCAAAACGAGACTAAAGTGAGGGTCGGTCAACATGTTTCTCGCATGGGAAGTTCCCGCGATTCTTCAGGACCTAGTGAAGGTGAAAAGTTGTTAAAAGGGGGTAAAAAGGAAACCATGCTAATGTCATGTGTCTCGTGTGAATTAGCTCAAGGGAATTACCTCAGGGGATAATCCTATGCCTAAACAATAAGAAAAAAGAAGAACATGGTTAAACAGTTGTAACGTTCTCTAGTAAAGGCATCCACGGTCACAGCCAATACAACAACAAAGTGCAGTGAAGTGGCGGTAGTGTGTGGGAATTCACACGACCAAAACATGCCAGTGTTGTCGTAGGGTGAGCACTCTTCCACACTGTGTATGTGACTAGCGTGGTGTGAACATATAAAACCAGTGTAATTTAAAAACCGCAGCAGCAATCTCTAAGAGAGTGTCATGGCTAAAGAGTAGAAAACTTAAACAGTGGTGGTGGTATGATAATAACTCACCTAAAGGTCTTGGATTAATTGCCACATGAGTTGTCGGCGGGTCGGTACAACGGGGGTAGCCTATAGTGCTGGCTGAAGGAGGGGGAGGTACTGTTATTTATTGGGAGTTATGAATAAAATAAAATAAACCCCTTGTTGAGGTTGAGAGAAGGTTAGCTGTGGCATAGGGGTTGCCAGGTGTGGAACAGGGAAGGGATTGTCTTACCTCTAGTTACCCGTGTCCGTGCGAAGTCACCTACCCATCACCGCCGAGCTCGAATAGGTAAAGGGGCTCGGGGCGTGTACTATTTATAGGTGACCTCGTCATAGGTTAGCGCCCGTAGACGCCCACTACGTGGGTCACGTGTTATCTAGTGTGGTAGACCCAGCCATAGTTGAGTGGTTTTGGACAGACTGGAACTGGTCTGGATCCAGCTGCTCAGTAAATTAAAAGTGGAACAGACAAGGAAAACTCATAGGAACTAGTACAAGAATGTCATGTATGTTCTGAACATGAAGGGTTATCAGACTGGCAGGTGGATGGAATAGGCAGTGGCTAGTTTAATGAGTGCCAAGGGATGTCTTCATTAAGCCATTGTATGTCTGTAGAGAGGCGATGAATCCATCTTTGTTCTTTGCGGAACAGGGCATTCTTTGGGCAGTTGGGACTGGATTCAAGGACAACCCATCTAATCGAGTCCGCATTGTGGTGATTTTCCACATAATGTTTGCACATTTTGGTGTGTGTTTTCTTACACCGAAAATTACTGCGATGCTCAATGATGCGTGTCTTAATTGGGCCGGTCGTTATCCCAATGTATTGGAGACCGCACGGGCATGTGAGCATATATATGCAGTTACTGGTATTGTAATTAGTGTGTCCCCGGATTTCCCATTTAAAGGTGTCAGATAGTTGTAGTGTTTTGTGTGGTGCAGTGTATTTACAAACCCCGCAATTGCCGCATGGGTAGTGGCCGGTGACCGGGGGTAGATTCCATAGGGTTTGTTGGGCACACTTCTTGGTCGTTTTGGGTCTGGTGTTGATGAGGATATCTTTCACGTTTTGTGACCTTTTGAATGCGAACCTTGGTTGTTCGAAGTTGATGTCTCCTGTGTTAAGGATCCCCCAATGGCGCTTGATTGTGCTCTTGATTTTGTTCGATATGGGGGTGAACGTTGTGACACAGGTGATGGGTTGGTTCTCAGTGGGTGCACGAGCAGGTCAGGACCAAAATGAGCCTTGTAGTCAACCTTTCGGATCGCATCCTGACAGAGAGCGAAGAAAAAGTCCTTCAAAAAGGACTAGGTTTTGTTCCAACGCCCAGAATTGACCTGTTCAATCAGACCAGGGAGATCCAATCATTCTTTAGAAAGGTCAGACTCAAAGCCTTCTTTGATGGTAAACCCTGTGAACCAACAGAAGACTCGGGTCTACATAACCCATCTACCTTCACTCCCCATAATGGGATGGTCCCTAATGAGGTTCTGACTTTTGAACAAGCAGTACTCAGAGACATTGATGCTCTTGACCGACAAACTAGACACTCCAACATTTCCCGCAATGAGATGGAAGTGTTAAAATCACTGGCAGACGACCCTCTTGTCACCATAAAATAAGCTGACAAAGGTGGCGCCACGGTTCTGATGAACACCACAGATTATGAACTTGAGTGTTCCAGGCAACTGAATGATCAACGGTACTACACTCCCATTCCCAGTGACCCTACCCCACGCCTACAAACTACTATCGCAGGCTTAGTGGAAACTGCAGAATGCGAGCTATGGATTAGCAAGAAGGAGGCAGAATTCCTAACGAAAAAAGAACCAAGGGTTCCATATTTCTATATTCTGCCCAAAATTCATAAGGGAACAAGGCCAGTCCCTGGGAGACCCATAGTCTCAGGTATTGGTTCAGTACTGGAACCACTATCGCAATTTTGCGATCACTTTTTACAACCGCTAGTCAAACGCATTCCCTCCTACATCCAGGACACCACTGATGTCCTATGGCTTCTGAACTCACTCCAAGACTTGGGGCATATCGATCTCCTGATTACTCTAGATGTTGAGGCCCTCTATACCAACATCCCCCAGAGGGCCACACTAGAGGTCATTGAGTCACGCCTAGGATTGGAAGAATGGAACTCAAACACCCCTCCTTCATTCATTATGGAATGTGCCACCATAGCGCTCACGGAAAACTTCTTTGAGTTCAAGGGCAAATATTTCCACCAGACCCAGGGGACCTCGATCGGCAGCACTTTTGCCCTGTCAGTGGCATGTCTGTACATGGCAGATTTCGAAGAAAGACACATTCACCATCAATCAAATCCTTTCACAGATAATATCAAAATGTGGAAACGCTTCATAGACAATATCCTCATCCTATGGACGGGCCCACCCGGCTCTCATGAGGCTTTCTTCGAATGGGTGAACACACTGAACCCTTATCTACACTTCACCATGTCATCCTCAGCTAATGAGATTGCCTTCCTTGACCTCACGATCAAATTGCTGGAGGGCAGACTCCAGACTACAATGTTTAGAAAACCTACAGATCGTAATAGCTTGCTACACTATGATAGCCACCACCCTAAAGCTTTACGCTCTAACTTACCCTTCGGACAGTTTCTCCGAATCAGGCGTAACTGCAGTGACATCGCAGACTATAAAAAAGAATCCTCCATCCTGTCTAGGAATCTGCTCGATAGAGGTTACCCCACAAGAGAGGTCACCAGAGCTAACAAACGGGCCAGAAACAATAACCGAGAAGCCCTACTGGAGAGAAGAGAAAAAACACCCACTGAGAACCAACCCATCACCTGTGTCACAACGTTCACCCCCATATCGAACAAAATCAAGAGCACAATCAAGCGCCAATGGGGGATCCTTAACACAGGAGACATCAACTTCGAACAACCAAGGTTCGCATTCAAAAGGTCACAAAACGTGAAAGATATCCTCATCAACACCAGACCCAAAACGACCAAGAAGTGTGCCCAACAAACCCTATGGAATCTACCCCCGGTCACCGGCCACTACCCATGCGGCAATTGCGGGGTTTGTAAATACACTGCACCCCACAAAACACTACAACTATCTGACACCTTTAAATGGGAAATCCGGGGACACACTAATTGCAATACCAGTAACTGCATATTTATGCTCACATGCCCGTGCGGTCTCCAATACATTGGGATGACGACCCGCCCAATTAAGACACGCATCATTGAGCATCGCAGTAATTTTCGGTGTAAGAAAACACACACCAAAATGTGCAAACATTATGTGGAAAATCACCACAATGCGGACTCGATTAGATGGGTTGTCCTTGAATCCAGTCCCAACTGCCCAAAGAATGCCCTGTTCCGCAAAGAACAAAGATGGGTTCATCGCCTCTCTACAGACATACAAGGGCTTAATGAAGACATCCCTTGGCACTCATTAAACTAGCCACTGCCTATTCCATCCACCTGCCGGTCTGATAACCCTTCATGTTCAGAACATACATGACATTCTTGTACTAGTTCCTATGAGTTTTTCCTTGTCTGTTCCACTTTTAATTTACTGAGCAGCTGGATCCAGACCAGTTCCAGTCTGTCCAACACCACTCAACTATGGCTGGGTCTATCACACTATATAACACGTGACCCACGTAGTGGGCGTCTACGGGCGCTAACCTATGACGAGGTCACCTATAAATAGTACACGCCCCCGAGCGCCTTTACCTATTCGAGCTCGGCGGTGATGGGTAGGTGACTTCGCACGGACACGGGTAACTAGAGGTAAGACAATCCCTTCCCTGTTCCACACCTGGCAACCCCTATGCCACAGCTAACCTTCTCTCAACCTCTACAAGGGGTTTATTTTATTTTATTCATAACTCCCAATAAATAACAGTACCTCCCCCTCCTTCAGCCAGCACTATAGGCTACCCCCGTTGTACCGACCCGCCGACAACTCAGGTGGCAATTAATCCAAGACCTTTAGGTGAGTTATTATCATACCACCACCACTGTTTACGTTTTCTACTCTTTAGCCATGACACTCTCTTAGAGATTGCTGCTGCGGTTTTTAAATTACACTGGTTTTATGTTCACACCACACTAGTCACATACACAGTGTGGAAGAGTGCTCACCCTACGACAACACTGGCATGTTTTGGTCGTGTGAATTCCCACACACTACCGCCACTTCACTGCACTTTGTTGTTGTATTGGCTGTGACCGTGGATGTCTTTACTAGAGAACGTTACAACTGTTTAACCATGTTCTTCTTTTTTCTTATTGTTTAGGCATAGGATTATCCCCTGAGGTAATTCCCTTGAGCTAATTCACACGAGACACATGACATTAGCATGGTTTCCTTTTTACCCCCTTTTAACTACTTTTCACCTTCACTAGGTCCTGAAGAATCGCGGGAACTTCCCATGCGAGAAACATGTTGACCGACCCTCACTTTAGTCTCGTTTTGGGTTACGCTACCTAACCTGCCGTCACCCAACGAGCTATTCCCACTTTTTTAACTGCAGTAGGGGGACCCCCAGAAGAAAGTGGTTTCCGGCACCCCCTGCTACATTTTAACTCACTCTTCATCAGGATACTGATTGCCCTGGCCCACATACCCGCACTTCACCAATAGGCTGTTGGACAAAAAGATCTCCGCCAAAGAGCCCCTCTCTGAGGTGAGCCCGTTGGGGATTGCACCGCCTCCCCGACGAGGAGCAAACGCCTATGATGAAGCATGACACCTTTGGGTGTGTGAGGCAAACACGTCCAACATAATGGATGCCCAAAGGTGTAAAATACACACCTTCGGTCGAGCCAATCTGTATAAATTCCTTTAGGAACAGTTCAGCAACCCTCCTTTTTGAAACATTCCACCTTTAGTCCCAGGAGCCACGGGAACTATGCAGGGAGGGAAACAAGGTCCCCGGGGCCCAGTGGGGAAATTGTAGTGTAGTGAGTAGCATTTTAGTTATTAATTTTTATAATTCATATGATAGAGCCACTACGACAGATCATTCTGCCATGTTAAACCTTTTTTTGGCAGATTATAAAGAGGTGAACAATCGTCAATGTTTCATTATAGTACTAGGCGATTTTAACATCCATGGGTGCCTGGATAAATGTCAGGCATTAGATCAATTAGGCCCCATAGAGCAAGGGGATACCCATTTTGAGCACTCTGCACAAGGAGAACTCCTTGAAATAATCTTGGCAGATAATGGTCTATTGCTTCCATCTATGGTGGATGAGGAGATACCTACTTTTAAAGGGAATGGAAGTCATTCAGTGATTGATTATATGTTCATTAGCTCTACGCTGGGGGATAAGATCCATGGCTACTCTGCGGTATGGTTACATTTCAGTGACCATAATCCAGTGGTTGCTAGTATTAAGGACCTGATCAAAAAATCAGAAGCGGGTCATAACAGTACAAATAAGTTTGATATCCGCCCAACAGATCAGGCCCGCAGAATTAAATGGAATAGAGTTGTACCTGGAGACTTTTCTGATAACTTTTTAAACATAGTAGGAACTGAGCTGCACATAGGTATGAATGTGCAAGCAGGGAATGAAGAGGTTTTTGAGGCTTACTCCAAAATCTGCACTCAGGTCGCAGCCAATCTGAGACGACCAGGTAAAGTGAAGGATCCCGCTGGGATGGGTTGGTTTGATCAAAACTGTTCGGCAGCAAATCAAAAGTTGATGGCTGCCCTGAAATGTAAACCAGTGGACAAGGCCATTGTGGCCTCATTAAGGAAAGCTTATAAAATTACACTTGAAGTCAGAAGACGGGAAATTAGGGAAGAGGCCTGGGAAGAATTAACCTCTATAGATGTCCTTAAGAGCAGCTCCAAATTTTGGGCAGTCTTAAATAAACCTTTTTTCCAGGATTCTTGTAATGGCCAATTGGATTGAGGCATCCAGGAGCAGGTGTGGTGCTCCCATTTTAAGTCAGTCTATGAAGAGGAAAACTCAGGGTAGGTGTCTATATTCACCCCCACTTTGTTACCCTATACTTTAGTGGTCACTGAGATAGAGGTGGCACAAATGTTTTTAACAGGGTTTGTAAATTGGGTATTCCAGGTACCTGGTTGGAATCCATCATTGTACCCATCTTCAAGAAAGGCGACAGAGAGGACCCAAGTTGCTATCGCCCGATCTCTCTTATTGATTCTGCCGTGAAAGTGTTAGGTCGGGTGGTCTTAGGTAGACTTTCTGATTGGCTAGCTGAAACAAACACCCTTTTGGCCCTACAGTATGGGTTTAGGAAAGGTTGAGGGACCATAGATCAGAGCCTTAATTTACAATTATTAATTGGGAAATACACAATTGCCAACAGGGGCACTCTATATCTAGCCTTCATGGACCTTTCCTCGGCCTTTGACCGTGTGAATAGGTCCAAACTATGGGGGTTGCTCCTTAAGTTGGGCATGGAAAAAAATATTGTATATTTCCTTGCTGATCTGCATAGGGACCTCACGGCTACAGTCAGATACGACCGCTTGGGCAATAGTACGGGTAAGATTGGGATCACAAATGGGGTTAGGCAGGGCTGCATTTTAGCCCCCCTACTCTTTACCCTCTACATTAACGACCTAGGCACTGTTTTAACTGAGGTGGGCAAGGATATACCGAGGGCAGGCAAACGTTTCATTCCGGCATTACTTTATACGGACGATGCCGCTCTATTAGCGCACACAGCAGTAGTGCTGCAATGTCTTTTAAATTCATTTGCTACTTTTATGAAAGCGCTGGATCTCAGTGTAAATTTTTCTAAATCGCATGTAATGATTGTGGGCAGTAAACCTAAACGAATTAAAACTCTGCACTGTGAAGGGATTGTTCTGTCTAGGGTGTCAAGATTCCCATACTTAGGGGATATGTTTGATGATAAATCTACATGATTGCCTCAACTGGTTGCAAAACGCAATACCTTTGCAACGTCTATCCTGGCTGTCTTGGGTTTCGCCTGCAAATAGGGGGTGAATCTGTTGCAAGCGGTGTTAAAGATATACAGCGCTAAATGTATCTCGTTAGCAATGTATGGAGCTGATCTTTGGGGTTTTAAAAATGTATAGGCCATGCAGGTGGCAGAGGATAAGTTTCTGAAATCCATCTTATCCGTCCCCCAGTCAACTTCTGGCTACATCGCTCATCAAGAGTGTGGTGTAGAATATTTAGAAGATCATATAGTCATAGCCCCGCTCCTGAAATTGATAACAATTTGGCTGAACCCCGAGCTGGAGTGGAATCATGAGATTCTCAGGGACTGTTTAGCCCTTGAGCATGGCAACTCCATCCCATGGCTGAACAATGTTAAAAAATTGGCAGTTAAACTGGGTCGTCCAGAGCTGTTTGATCAGCCGAACAATCTATTGAAGGGGGACGTCAAATGGGTGAAAGACAAGCATAAGTTGATGGCATCTCTGGCTAGAGAAGATAAGGAGCTGGGTAAATCAACAGTAAGGGCTCACCAGCTGTTAATAACATCAAGTGAGATGGAACTCTACTTAAGAATTGCTAACAATACCAACCACCGATTCTTATTGACAAAGTTTAGATTGAACAAATTCCACCTACTCCTCACAGAATGCCCAGGTTGGACTAAGGAGATAGATTTGGGGATCTGTTCTTGTGATGGATTCTGCATCATGGACACTGTGCACTTTATTTTCTTTTGTGAACACCTTCGCCCCATTCGTAAAAGGTTCATCCGGCCTCTTATTAAAGACAAGGGCTTCAGATAAGTTAAACCCTCCCTGTTGTATCTACAGCTGTTGTCTAACTTATGGGAGATTTTCAACATAGCAAATTTCCTTGCAATAGCCATGAGACTTAAGAGGAAAATTAATGTGGACCCATTGTGCATAGCAGTGAACTTATGAATTGCGATCTAGCACTTTATCTATTTTTTAAATAAAATGTTCTTACTCTTTTTAATTAGTCTTTTTACATGATATCTGCAGATGTAATGAAATCCCTTGCTTATCTCGCTAGTGTATGCTTTTAATTATGATAATGTATTTTATGGATTGTATATTTGTATAACTTTCTTATCGTTTGTTACTGTGGTCTTGACCTTGATGTTTAGTATACTTTTATGGTTTTTTTCATGAACCGAATAAAGTACTTTTGACTGACAAAAAAAGTGTTTCACTAACTCTCCTATCTCTTCCCAATGTTGATAGGCCCGGTGATTGAGCAAAACATTATAATGTACAATGAACCATAGATTTGCTGCTCTACCTTTTGGCTCATGAGGTCCATCCACTTACTCTAGCTATTTGAAGGAGGACCTGTTGTGCTTGGTGCATTAGCTCTTTTCCTATCAGTAGATGTTATAATGGAATTCTCTGAGACTGTACGCTTAATGTAATTTGGGTCCTTAGTAGAGTATTATTCCCCTTCTCTGTTGAAGGAGTAACTGCCTTTCATGCGGAAGGCTCTTTAAAATCTTCTCTCCCTTGATCTAACACTTAGCAACATAGGGAGAAATTGTTTTTTAGTTTGTGATGGTAGATGCCTTTTCAATAATGATTGGGCTTTCTCCTCCTCAAGTTGAACACCATTTCTATCTGCTGCCGTCTTGATCACCTGATGATATAGTCCAATGTCATCGGGTTGTAGCGGCCTCGACAGATATGTGTCGACAGCCTCTTCCTGAGAATCTGATTCGAGATCCTGCCAATGTGTTTCCTTATATTCTGAAGACTCAAAACACATGTACATCTGTTAATCCTCCTCTTCGTAAAAGATTTATTCTTACTGCACCTCCTGAGGTTCAGGAGTTAAGGGCGGCTCTGTGTCTTCACCTCTTTTCTCTCCTTACTCTGTTGTCGTCGAGCTCTTATTAGGGATTCAATATTGTTTTAGATTTTTGCCAAAGTCCTCCTTCTTTTGTTTGGGCCTCAAACCTTCCCCTCTTTCTCTCTATCTCCAATGCTTGTTATTCGGAGTCTGGAATTTCAGCTTTTTTCTTCACTATCAAAGAGTTTTCCGAAGACGGTGGTGATGGTGAACTGTGTCTCTATTATTTTGAGCACTCCTATTTCAATGTTGATGCCTCTTTTCCCTGCACGTCCTTTGACGTCTTGGATTTTTCAGGGGTCTTTACCACTGCTGAGTCCTTTTCTAAGGATCTGAGGGTACTCTTCTCTGGGCACAGCTGCGGTTGTTGAGTGCCTCGATGCCGAGGCACCCTTCAAGCTCTTAGAGTCTGTGTTTTGGGACTCTCCTCAGTTTTTCTAAGATTTTGGTTCTTCTACTTCTCAAAAGGTCTTCTTGCCTCCCTTGTGTTTCTACATCCACTATCTGGATGTCAATCTCTGCCTCTCCTTCTGAACCTTCAGTCACATTCTCCTCCTTGTCGCTTGAGAGACCCAGGTATCATAGAGACAGTGGGGGATATTGGCCAGGCATGTTGTAGTAGATTCTTGTCTGCCTATCTCTCACCCTGAGAGTCTTCGGGGCAAACACTGAGTAGACGATGCAGTCCTCACTTCGGTGGTCTACCGGCAGGCAGAGGTTGCAGACTAGATGCAGGGTCTTCTGAGCAAACTTGTGATGGCAATTCTTACAGATCGAGAATGGAGTTTTCTTCATTACCACACACAGGGAGCCCTCATTATGTGCTTTCCCTATTTTCGTTGAAGAGGGTATTCACTTCTCAGTTAAAGCTTTTCCAGTACCTTCTTCGGATGTTTCCTTCTTTCTAGTTGACTTTCAAAATGTTTATTCTGATTTTTCGAGAATTGATTTTCTTCCAATTGTTAGAGCTCCTTCAACATACATCCAGGCCCAATGGCGGAAAAAAATTTATCTGAAGATGTCAAACAAAGGTGGGTGCTTCGGGAGGAAGTACGATGATGTCACAAGGGGACACCAAATGGAGGTACGCCGATGCCCACCACAAACTAAAAACAAAAAGAGTAGAAAGCCAAAAAGGTTTTTTAAAGAATCCCGGACCCAACCACTAGATGGTGGAATTCGTTCATAAACTTTATTCAACAGTTAAGTCATAAAAATACAATATAAAAACACACTTTTACCTATAAAACCAGATAATAAATAAATAAGATACATCCTGTAGTAACTTTCGAATGCATATTTGAAAGTGATCACTCTATCACAATAAAATGTGTAGTAAACAATCAAAATTCATTATACAATTAAAATATGACTCCAAACAGGAGCCAAAGTCAACTTTAACGATGGAGATGCAACACATTCCTATCCATTGGAATTCTATACAGCATGTGAATTCGGAAAACATTTGCACTGCAAAACCTGTTAATCTGATAGCGACATCTATCCACAGATTCCTCAGCCTTGAAAAGATAACCAAGCAATACCATACCCAGTGGTGGGCTGCTGACAATTTCTAAACCTGAAAGTCCTGCAGGACCAAAAGTGCTAAGTGCCATCCTTGCGAACCTGACTACCTAGGTGGTAATGTCTGGTGAAACAGTGCAGAGACACCCGTGTAGTTGCCTGGCAGACATCCAGGACTGGGACCTCATGTGCTAGTGCAGTGGTAGCAGCTTTAGCCCTGGTAGAATGAGTCCTTAAGACATCAAGGGGCTGCTTCTTTGCCAGTGTGTAACAGATTTTATACAGAGAATGACCCAGCACAAAATGGTTCCTTTGCAGCCTGACCCTTCTTTGCTACAACATACCCCAAGAAGGGTTGGTGGTCCACTTTCGTGTGCGGTCAAGGTAGAACAACAATGCACTTTATGTGTCCAAAAGATGGAGTCGCTCCTCTTCTTTTGACTGATCTGGAGGAGCATAGACAGTGGGCAAGGTAACAGATTGGCCCATATGAAATGGTGTTACCACTTTAAATAGGACTGAGGCTCTAGTGCGCAGTACCAACATGTCTGGAATTATAGACAGGAGTAAAGTCTCGGAGGATAAAGCTCGCAACTCACTCACCTTCCAGGCAGATGTGATTGCCTCTTGAAAGGCTGTCTTGATTGTGAGTAGCTGGAGGGGAAAATTATGAAGAGGCTCGAAGGAGCACACATTAGACAAATGTGTCCCACTGAAGCATAGTGGAATGTGCTAACATATGTAAGAGACCTTTGAGAAACCTATGTATAATAGGGAACTTAAATAAAGAGTGTTGGTCAGGTAACTGTAAAAAGGCAGTCTGAGCAGCAAGGTAACCCTTGAGAATATCTAGAGCAGAGCCCTGCCGAGCATGGGTAAGGATAAAAAGAAGAACATTAAAAATAGAAGCAGAAAGGGGTCAATAGACTTTTCTGTAAACTATAATACAATGTTCCCATCAGCAGGCATACACCGTCTTGGTGGAGGTACGTCTGGCTGCCAAAATAACATATCAGACTTTGGAAAGTAGGTTGAAAGCTAGCAACTGTTGCTGCTCAATCTCCATGCAAGAAGAAGCAGAGATGACAGGTTCAGTTAGAGGACCCATCCATGCTGCTGTGGCAAATCTCCACAGAGAAAGCGTATTGTCAGCAGTTTTATGCACAAAACTGCTGACATTGCGCTTTCTCAGTGGAGCTGAACAGATCTAATCAAGTCTCGCCCCACTACTGAAAGAGAATTGTACCACCTCAAGATGGAGATGCCATTTCTGAACTGCTTGGCATCGATGGCTGAGTTTGTCCACTGTGGAGTTCAGGGAAGCTGCCAGGTATTGAACCACTTAGGAATGCCATGCTGTTCCAGCCGTTTCCGGAGACGCAGGGTCTCTGGAAACAGGGTCCATTATCCCACTCTGCCATGTTTGTTTCAGTACCACATGGTGGTGGTATTGTCTGTGAACACTTGTACCAGCCTTCCCTTGATGTAGGGAAGGAAGGCTTTCAATGCCAGCCGGATTTCTCGTAACTCCAGCATGTTTATGATGAGTACGGATTCCGCCGAAGATTAAAGTCCTCTGATCTCCTCCTCTCCCAGATGGACACCCCATCCCAGGAGTGAGGCATCTGGCACTATTGGGAGATATGGTTGGGGAAGGGAGAGAGCTCTGCCTCTGATCCAATTGCAGTTCATTAGCCACCACTGCAGGTCTTTTGCAGTTGCCTTTGAGATCTGGACCATCTCTGGGAGATTCCCCTTATGCTGCTCCCACTGGAACATTAGGTCCCATTGCAGAGCCCGCATATGCTATCTGGCATGTGTCATTAGTATCACCTCAAAGAAATTTCTGTATGTCTAGAGGTGTAAAGCATACACAGTATTTGTTAAAATACCCCACACACACAAAAGGGCCCTTGGTGTCATGCTTCATCATCGGGGTCTTCCCGCCCCGCTGCGGGACGGGGTGTGCTACGACTAGCGACTGCGCTGGAGCACTTGGTTTTTGTAAGTGCTATGTGAGGTGTTTTTGTTGTGAGTAAAAAGGGTCAGGGGTGATGAAAAAGTGATGTTAAAAAATACCTGCCCTTATGGATACAAAAACAATTTATTTGGTCATAGGCTGGTACTGTTAAAAAGGGTGAGTCGGAGAAATTGCGCTAGTAATGTGCTGGTTCTCCTGGGGGTGTCAACATGTTTCGAAGCTGTAATGCTTCTTCGTCAGGACGGAGTAAGATCCCTCTGTCACTCCCTATGTTGCTATCAATATGTAAAATATATACAAGTGATTTAAAATACAATACCTATGTGGTACGGGTATATGTTTTCTAAAGCTCTGTCAGTATTTCTGAGAAAAAGCCTGTAAAAGAGAGCACAGTTACTGCACATGCGCTTCCCAATGCGCAAACTCAGATCACCTATGGAAGAGAAAAAGGGGATAAACAGTGAACTTTGTAAACATTATATGCTACAGTTAAAAATTGGTGCTGTGACCTGTTCTGGTAAAGGAAGGGGGGAGACAATACACACAACAAAAAAACAATAAAACTGAAAGCACACACTCTATATGGTGAATTTGTTGCTTCTAGGTTGAAAAAATGTGAGTTTGTTCAGATCCAAAAGAAAGTACATATTAGAAACGTAAGGAGTCAATGCTCCATGAGCCATCGGGTCGAGAGGTAAATTGAAACTTTCATCTGTTAGTATGGAAAAATGGAGAAAAACAAAGATGGACAAAGTCTTGTATTAACAGCTCCTTGGGAAGAAATCGCCTACTGTTGCATTCATTGTCAAGGGGACATATTAGTGATCAGTTCCCTCCTTAGACGGCTATGCCGTACTTACATCAAGTTGTGAAGTCCTCGATTCCTCTTTCGCCATCCCGCGGTTCCGTGGTGTGGAAGAGAGGGCGAGTGGTGGCGTATTTATACGTGATTTAATTGGTTAAGTGATTGGTAAAGGGTTGCACCTGTCCGCATGTTGCCTGGGTGGAGGTCGCAAAACACTAGGATGTTCCTCACTTAGTTCCGGAAATCCGGGGGCTATGTTGGTGCTAGGAAAGACAAGAACATTGCCCATCTGATACGGGGAAGTCGGAAGTGACATCCGATTCATTTGTTAGACCGGAAGTGTATGAAACAGGAGTTTGAGGTGCGCATCTAATCAGAGGTCAAACGGTGCAGAAGAGAAATAAGTGCATCTGTGGTACCGTTCAAAGAGACATGTTACAGCGTCTTTGTTATGCAGAGAGACGCTGGCAAATGATGGTTATAAGTGAAAAGATCCATACACCCAAAATGTTACAGCGTGTTTGTTGACAAATGGTGGCTTCATTAGGCATGGGCGGAAAATCCGTTCCGCTCGTGGATTTTTCAGATTTTCGGTAAATTCGCAATCCGCGAACGCTCGCGAATTTACCGAAAATCCGCAAATTCGCACGCAGCGGATTTTTTTTTCTTGGTGTTACAATTTTGCGGCGCGCTGCGTTCACTTACCGTCATTCAGCGTTTGCCGAGTTGTTTTTCTCAATATTTTGTGAGTGCTGCGCCATTTTGGATCTTGCTGCGGGATCCCGCGGGAGTTTGGCGAGCGCGAGTACGTCATCGCGGCTTGCCACCTTGTACTGCAAGAGTTTGTCAATGCGAGTACGCCGTGATCACGTATCGCGGGAGTTCGCAATTGCGAACTTGTAGATGCGGCGGGCAGCAACAATCTCGCACTCGCGAAAATACAAAATTTGCAATTCTGCACAAGAAATCCACCAGCAAGCAGCATAAACCTTCTGGAAATGATGATTTTTATCAGAATAACTTCTCAGGTTGACATTTGCCTGCACTTTTTTTTGCAAGGAATCCATTTGGGGGGGGGGAGGAGGAAGGAAGTGCCCCACAGTCTCCAACTTCCTGTTCCTGTCCAGCAGGCTCCTCCCAGTGCTTTCTTCATGTGCTAGTCACTTTCATTCGGATTCTTCACCTGGAAGGATTACTTTTTGTGGATGCTGCTGGATATTTGGATTTGAGGCCTTTTTGACTTTCTTTGGATCACTTTTGGATTAGAAATTTCACAAGTAAGTTTGTTTGGGGCATTACAGTTGCTGCAACTACAATTTTGGAATTTTCGATTTTTGGGCTGTTTTGGGGCCTTTTGCCCAGGGGTACTCAGTGGTGGGTGGACTGAGTCGTTCTGTGGGGTGTCTTGAATTTAAACATCATGGAGGGCCTGGATGGTTTGGGATTGTGCTAATTTTTCTGTGATTTTCGTTTTGTTGGCCTGTTGTTGTGGCCTTTTCACCAGGGGTAGTGAGTGGTCCATGAGCCGAGTCTTTCTGTGGGGTGTCTTGAATTTAAACATCATGGAGGGCATGGATGGCATGGGATTGTGCTGATTTTTCTGTGTTTTTCGATATTTTGGGGTGTTCATGGGGACAGGCCATGTGGGTGGGGGCCATTTTGAGTGCTGCTACAGGCAGGCCCTGGCCATGTGATGGGAGGCAGGGGGCCATTTTGAATGCAGGCAGTGTTCTTAGGTCTGCAACCATTTTGCCTAGCTTTCAACCTTTATGCCCAGGGGTAGTGAGTGATGCATGGGCCTAGTCTTTCTGTGGGGTGTCTTGAATTTAAACATCATGGATGGCCTGGGATTGTGCTGATTTTTCTGTGATTATTTGGGGTGTATAACTGAACTGATGTTCCTCTGTCTTCCATTGCTTTTAGGTGCACAAGACTCAAGAGAACCACCAGTGCCAGGAAGAAGTCCTGCAGCGGTGTGTGTGTGCAGCATAACGTCACGCGACGTCACGTCTGGCCACAGACAACTCTGCAACTCGTGCAACTGCGGCCTGCTGTTCTGACCTGCTCTGAAGAAGATGGCCCCAAAAAAAGTTTCCCGTAGCTCCTCCAGAAAGAAAGTTGGCAGTAAGGAGCAGAAGAAGCAAGTTACCAAGGAGACTGGTGTGCCGCCCACCACATTTTTTGGGAGTAAAAAAAAAGTACGCCTGCAGCAGCAGCGGGATCTGCTGGGGACCAAGCTGGGAGCAGCACCCCCGCTCCATTGGGCTCAGTGCCACCACCACCACCACGCCAACTTAAGTCCAAGCCCTTGAGTGCTGCAGAGGCACTTAGTCTAGTTGTTCAATCACCATCGACCAGTGATGTTGGTTCATCGCAAGAAAGTAGCAGCAATGTCCCTCAATCAACACAGGTTGTTGTAACTCATCTGACGAGTGTTGAACAACCACAGCCGCAACAACAACCACATGTGCAAGTACAAGCCCAAGTACTTGTGGAAGGAGAGGCAGCGGAAGGAGATGCGCAAGCAGAGGTGCATGGAGGGTCACAAGTGCCCACAATAGTTGTTCCTCCAGAAGTAGGGGCACATCAGGAAATCAACAATCAAGCCGAGGTATCAGTTGAGGAAGCCACTCCTCCTGATCATTCATTGTCTTCCTCATCCCTAGCAAGGAAAAGATCAAGGGTGGAGTCTACATCTTCTCCAAGCCCCCTTCCTTCTGATGATATGGATCTAAATTGGGAACCACCACAGCCGTCTGAGAGTGAGGCACACCATGATCTGACAAAGGTAGTTAAGCATAAAAGGAAGCTCGTCCAACGTCTCATAGTTATGGAGTGTGATGAGGCTCAACAAGAAGTGGCGGATACTGCTGCTGATGAAGACTGTCACGACAACGACCCAGTCATCATAAAGGTCACTGCAGCCCCAGCGGGCATGCAGCAAACATACATTTTGACCCCAGCCCGAGAAGCTGCTGAGCGTGATGATGTTGTCGACGAGGAGGCAATGGAAGAAACGCCACAATCATTGGAGTTAACTAGTACACCAACACGTACCACTTCCATATTTCTTCCTCGCCAGAAGGGACCTCCATCCACCTTGACCTCAATTAGTGGTGGTGAAAGTGCACAACGTACTAAAGTTCGGCAATCCACATCCTCCACTTCATCTGGCATTAGCAGCATGACCACCACCGCCAGTATCGCCTTCTCCTCCGGCCCCCACAGACAATTCAAGTCCCCAGCTTGGGACTTCTTTAGTGTTTGCCAAAAAAGGGAAAACTTCGCCATTTGTAGCATGTAAGGTTGCAGTTAGTCGTGGTAAGTTTGGTAGCAACTATGGTACCGGAGGCCAGAGAGGTCATCTTAAGAGACAGCATGCAGTCCAATGGTTTGCGCACCTACAGGCGATCAGAGAAGCCCAAATTGCACGTCAAGAAAACGTTGATGTTTCATCTGATGATGACGAGGAGGAAGAAGACTTGTCATACACTTCACTAACACCCAGTACCCCTGTCAGCAGCACACCCCATGTGAGTCACACTAAGAGTGTGGGAGAGAGTGAGACACCAATTCGAAAAAGTTCATCAGCGAGCATAACTGGGTCGCAGAAGTCATCATCATCATCCCGTAAATGCTTGGGCCAGGGTAACATTAGAACCATGCTGTTTACAGACACACCATATGAACGCAACCACCCACTGACGCGTCTGTATAACACTAAGCTGGCTAAAATGCTAGCTCTGGACCTTCTCCCTTTTTCTTTTGTAGAAGGAGTTGGTTTTCTAGAATTAGTGCCAGCGCTCTGCCCTAAATGGAAGGTTCCTAGCCGGTTCTATTTTGCCAGAGTTGCGGTTCCAGCACTACATGAAGATGTGCTGGAGGTGATTGGGGCAGCTTTGCAGAAGAGTGCTGTTCACACTATACATCTGACAACAGACATGTGGACCAGTGGCGCAGGCGCTGATTACATGTGCATCACTGCACACTGGGTCTCTTTTTCAGGGGTTAAAGCAAAGCTAAACGCAGGTGTTGACCCGGACCAAGTTTTTAAAGCTGCTCGGAAACATGCAACACTAGCCATGTTTGGCTTGGAGAAACGTCACACGGCACAAAACATTTTGGATGAGTTTAACACAAAGGTCCTTCACTTGCTGTCCCCAAAAAAATGCCAGATTGGTTATGTTTCCACGGATAATGGCGCCAATGTAGTTAAGGCCGTGGAGCTAGGTGACTATTTCAGAGTGCCGTGTTTGGCGCACTGTATAAACCTGGTTGTTAAAAAATTCTTGAGTGATAAAGACAGTCCAGCGTGCGAGGTAGTGGACACCTGCCAAAAAATGTGCAACCATTTCAGCCATTCTTTTAAGGCCCGGAAGCATCTGAGGAGCCTGCTACATGAACGTCGAATGCCAGTGAAAGCACTCATCCAGGAGATGGCAACACGTTGGAACTCAACCTTCTACATGCTTGAGCGTCTGTATGAGCAGTATACGGTACTCGATCACTATTTCTTAAAACAGGGTACAGCTCAGAAGGACCTGAGGATGGATGCGGCGCAATGGGAAATAGTTAAAAGCCTGACAGACATGCTTCGTCTTTTTGAGGTCTTCACGCGTGCAGTCAGCAAGGAGGACTGTAATTTGGGAAAAGCTATCCCATTGTTCAACATGCTGGAGCACCAACTGAAGGTGGTGTCTTCTGTGTTTCAAAAAGATGAAAAAAACCAAGACCCTTTTGTTTTGGCGGAGAAATTATTAGAGCGCCTACAAGGTGATGAACGTCTTAAAATGATCCACTCAGAACAGCATTACATTTGTGCTACTATTCTGGATCCACGCTACAAAAAGGCACTGGCAGACCGAGCATTCTTTCCTTTTGCTGATGAAGATGTTACAAAACACAAACGTTGGCTAGCCTTGTCAGCCAAGAGGTTTGAAAGAGAACGGCAGCTCATTGAAGGAAAAGGCAGTGCATCAGCATCAGCAGGCCATCCCCAGTCAAAACAATCCACTTCTGCACCTGTGGTTGTGGCACAAGTGACCTCTCAGCCGTTAAAGACACCGGCAACCGGATCATCAGCACCAGACACAACAGTAACATTGGATGCTGAAGAGGATTGGCTAACTCTGCTTGGGTTTGGTTCTCAAAAGGTCACAGCAACAGCTAAGCAAAGTGGAGGAACCTTGGAGGACCTTGAGTCGATGGTGCAGGACTATCTGAATGACTCAACAGAGGTCTATGTTCATGCTGACCCATTGGCGTATTGGCATGGGAAAAAAGAATTGTGGCCACAGCTCTCCAACCTGACTTTAAACTACTTGTCTTGCCCACTCGCAAGCGTGTCTTCTGAACGTGTTTTCAGTGCTGCTGGTGGCATTGTAACTCCCAAACGGAGCCGCCTCTCGCCCAAAAATGTGGAGAGGTTAACAATGATCAAGATGAATCAGCACCTCATACCACCAGATTACAAAGTATGAGAAAGCACGCCGGATGAAGACGAGGTGGACAGCAACGTAGATGAGGGAATTTCTTCTCTGTTAGGTGACACTGAGCTCACCCTGCCTGAATTCGCAGAGTATGATGACGAAGCCTTATTCTTATTCCCTGACACCGAGCCCTGAAAATGAGACAATGAATCAATAACTTTCTTTTTCATCCTTATTCACTTTTATTCATGTGTGTCTGTCTTTCTTTGTTGTGCACAGTTAATATAATTCAAACTTTAATCACCTAATCACACAAACAAGCCCATCAGCAGAACTGTCTTCACTTGTTTGCTTATTGATTTGAAGGTGCCGCAGTCTGCATTCCTCAGGTTCACAAGTTCAGAAGAACATGCTCCTCTATCCTCCTCCTCCAGACTCCTATTTCCCTCGAAGCAGAGGGCGGGATTACGCCCAATGAAGAAAGACTCAGCACTTGTGGGGGTGTTCTACTTCTTTGCGGGTGAGTTGACGGCTCTGGGGCCATTGCTGGGAAGCTCTAATACCGGATAAAAGTGGTTTGGACCAAATCGGAGGCAGAATTCTTTTTGCGTATTTGCTGACTTGCTTGCCTTTCAGGTGCTCTTTGGGGGGGGGGTTCCGTGTGTTTGTGGGTGAGTTTTGGGGTCCGGGAGCACTGCTGGGACAGTCTAATCTTGATTGCATTTGCTTTTCAGGAAATCCGTGGTGGAAAACGGGAGTTATGACCTAGCTGCACAGCGCGTTTGGACCGAAGGCCGAGAAATATTGTAAGTATGAGATTTTCCTTTTTGGCTTTTGGGGGTGTTGTGCTTTTTGGCGGGTGGGTTGGCGGGCCTTGGGGCATTCCTGGGAAGGTCTAATACCTGATAGAAGTGGTTTGGACAAAATCCATGCAGAATATTTTTTTGCTATTTCTGACATTTTGCTCAATGTAGCGTTTTCGGGGGCCTGTTTGGGGGGCTTCCTGTGTTTGTGGGTGGGTTTCGGGGTCTGGGAGCACTGCTGGCTATGGATACTTTAGTTTGCAAGAGGTTTGAAGCAAATCCATGGTGGCAGAGGGAAGTTAGGGCCTAGCTGCAGAGCGCCGCGCGGAGTGATTTTGGAAATTGGCAAGAAAATGACTAAGTCCACATTTTTGTACTTTTGCTTTTTGGCTGTTTGGGGGTCTTCTACTAGTTTTCTCCTGGGTTGACGGCTCTGGGGCCATTGCAGGGAAGCTCTTATACCGGATAAAAGTGGTTTGGACCAAATCGGAGGCGGAATTTCTTTTGCGTATTTGCTGACTTGCTTGCCTTTCAGGTGCTCTTTGGGGGGGTTCCGGTGTTTGTGGGTGAGTTTTGGGGTCTGGGAGCACTGCCGGGAAAGTCTAATCTTGATTGCATTTGCTTTTCAGGAAATCCGTGGTTGAAAACGGGAGTTATGTCCTAGCTGCACAGCGCGTTTGGACCGAAGGCCGAGAAATATTGTAAGCATGAGATTTTCCTTTTTGGCTGTTTGGGGGTGTTGTGCTTTTTGGCGGGTGGGTTGGCGGGTCTTGGGGCATTTCTGGGAAGGTCTAATACCGGATAGAAGTGGTTTGGACAAAATCCATAAGGAAAAGCCTTTTGGCACTTTTTGTAACTTAGGGTTTGTTAGGGTTAGCCCTAGCAGCAGGATTGCATGTGTTTCGGGGTGTTATAGATTTTTGCAACTGAGTGCTGGGGTCTTAGAGCACTCGTGAGAATGTGTAATTTTGGTTGCAAGTCATTTGAAGAAAATCCATGTTGGGAAAGGGGGGATTTGGCATAGTTAAAGAAAGCCTTTGCCACTATTCTTAACTTAGGGCTTGTTAGGGTTAGCAGTATTTCTATTGCATGTGTTTGGGTGGGGGGGGTTTCGAGTCTTGGAGCGATGTGGATACTTTTGCTTGCTTGCAAGTGGTTTGAATACAATCCACGGTGGGTAAGGGGGTATTAGGCCTACTTTTACTTTCAAAGTACGTTTTGTCACCAGTTTTTGCGACTGGCTTTAGTAAGGGTCTGGGTGGGAGCACTGCTGGGAAGGTCTAATTTTGTTCTAAAACACAGTTTACAGTACACCTAGCTTGAGGGGAAAGATCCGCTAAATTAATTTGCCCATACTTATTTATCCTTCAAAAGGATTATATATACCTTATATTTATCAGTGGTGTTGTAATATATCACTTCCTGTTTTTCATTCAATAATTACAGGACGGGTTTCAGTCTGTGCAATGGGGAAAAAAGGATGGAGTCAGGCTTCACATTAGCGAGCCGCAATTCAGCATCCGCCAGGCAGGCAGTGGACAGGGTGTCTTCTGGTCACCAACATTGATGGACGAAGCGTCAGCTGGAATGGAGGAGTGCCGCTAATAAGAGGAATTGTTTGCTGCATGCAACTTACTTACCAAATTCAACAGGACAACTACAACAACATACAGATACAGTATCCATTGTTTTCTTCTATGAATGTGACTGCATTTCTTGGATCTCTCTCTGCTTCTAAATTGATCCCTACAGCCACTATATAGGTTTTAGTTTGGCTATTTTTTAAACCTAATTTAATGTAATAAGTGTTTCTCTGAGTGCAGAGATAGGCAAGTGAAAACGCTGCAGCCCTGTACTGTCGCATTCTAGTACCACTTACTTTTCAGCAAAAATGCATGCAGTAGTGCATGCACTTCCTTTATGTCACTTAAAAGATTTATGGTTAGCTTTGTACCCAATGATTTCTTTATCTTCAATTATTGTTTGTCCATGCTGTGCTTTTTTTTTCTTCTCTCAACAAAACCTACCCAAAAAGAAACCCCCATTCCCATCCATTTCCAAGCCCTAACCCTCTTCCCCCGGGCTGTGTGCTTTTGCTTGATGTGTGACTAAATGACATCAATAATTCCACACACTTGCTGGGGAGGATAAGGTCATAGCAACAGGCTGGTGAAGGAATCCGTGGATATATTCTAGACTTACTCAGCTTCAGTACTCTTTCTTGTAGTAGTAGCCAATGTCAAAGAAATCCAACACAAGTACAAGTTACACTTTCAATACTTTACCATTTGTTAGGCTACATTGTGGCACTGTTCTAGTGTACTGTCACCTGCTATATTCTCTATCGTACCGTTGTAATGCTACAGTAAGGACAAACCAGGTTTCATTTTCTTTTTTTCCATAGGCATGCAACTGCCGCTGTGTCACACCGCTAGTACCACCGCAATGAGGAGGACATTTCATCCGCCCAGGATTGCCAACCCTAATTGCCATTTCCCGTGGAGCCAGCCCTGGACCTAGCCCTACTTTCAAACACAAATTACAGGTAAGATAAGCATTTGGTTGGAGGTAGTATAATGGAGTATTAGGAGAGACGAGAGATTGACGGTAGTACTACTAAAGTCCTAGGACTATTCAGGAAAACAAACTTACTGTTAAACCCCCACCCACCAGACTCAAAAGCAGTAAAAAACAGGTATGGTCAGATAAAGTTTCAAAAAGTATATTTTTGTAGCCCTAACAAAATATTCTCCCACAAGACCCTCCCTAACCCCAACGATTGTCCTTCAAAAGTCCCAAAAACAACCCAACTCCCAATTCCCACCCCCCAAAAGTCTCTAAAAAAGGGGCAAGGGACACTACGGCAGGGTGCTGTTGACTTTAGCAGCCAGGGCATCATGCTCCTTGCGGAGGGTGGCATGGTCGAAGGGGAGGCCCTCCACCAAGTTCTTATAGGTTAGGACCTCCTGCTCCAGGTAGGACACTCTGAGGCATAAGCGGCGCTGGCGTGCCTTGCAAATCCTGTGGGGGGCAGCTGCTGTCTTTGCTGCTCGGCGGTGGCGGTTGGCTTTGGTAGCCCGGCTCCGTACCGCTGAAGCACTGCGCTGGCTGGCAGCCCGTGGGAGCACGGAGGAGGATGCAGCTGTCCCAGTGGATGTTGTTGTTGCACCGGTAGACTGCGTGTCCTCCTCCTCCAGGGCCACCAGCCGCCGATATTCGGCGACAGTGGCATCCAGCCTCCGTTGCCGGGCCATTCGAGCCAGCTCCCTCCTCCTTGATGGTCTGTTTGATTTGGAAGGAGCAACTGTATGAAGAAAGAAAGACATAGTCTGTAACCAATGCTCCTTAAGATTAACACAAAATGATTGAGCAGAAAGTTGTGTCACAGTACAAGTAGCAAATTGAAAGCACAGTACATAACTATTGAGGACAGTATCTATGTAAACTCTGACGTCTTCATCCTTGCTCTAATATTAGTGGGAGTTTAAGGAACAAATTCTACGAGCACTATGGACTTCCATTACAGTCGACTATGACAGTACACCAGTCTTATTCTTCTTCTTCTCTCTTGTTTAGGAAAATTTGTACGTTATCTTATGCAAGCCGGCATAATGCCAGCGCAGTGAACTTGCACCCGAGAAAAACAGACGCACACCATGATGAGTGAGACAGACTTGTGTTACTGTACCGGTCCAGTACATGCAGGTGGTGATGCTCTTACTTTTCTATTACAGGTGGCACTGAGAATACTTTGTTAAAAGGGCTACTGCTTAATTAATTTAGCTTTCACCCTACAGTGCAAATGAGTACTAGAAAAGGAAAATGAAGAAGCTAAATAATCTGATTATCTATCACTTCACATGGGATGTATTTGATGACATATGGGATGACTTTAGGTGCTTTGCTTATTATTGAGTGAACAGTGATACACCCACACATGAATGAGTACTCCTACTAAACTAAAGTTAATAAGAGAGGTAGGAAGTGTCCACCGTAATAACCGGATATATGCTGTGCTTGCAGTTGCAATACAAACTACTGCTACTATTCATGGTAGTATTTGGACAAAATTACAACTTCTTTTCCTTGCCTTTCCTACACTGGAACGGACGTGCAGGTGCGGTGTTACATGCTCTTTAAAGTAACACTTAGTTCATCCAGTGACCGTCTACTCTCTCTAGATACACATATGCTATCTAAGAGTCAGATAGTACCATGATCCAGGCATCCATCCATTCAAAGTAAATGCACACATACAGATTCTGTTCCACCCACCCCGGCTGTTCTCCTTCCACCCATCCTTGCTTCATCATTCACTCAGCCATGCACCATACCATATTCTTTCCTTCCCAGCCACCTCGGGGACCAAGCAAACACATATCATTCTTCTTTGCCAGTCATTATTACATTTCTCGCCCTTCCACACTTACTTACACCCTTCTTTCACTTTTCGTTCATCCCATCCATCAAGTTCATCTCAGATCTGATTGGGATTCTTCTCGCCAAAAACTTCACAGCTAAGTCGAAGTACATTTAGAGGAGGCTACTACCTGGTTGATTTATAATACACCCGTGCAGAAAGCACACTTTGCAGTCTTCAATCTCAATAAGTAAGGAATATATAGCTTACCTCTGCCCGCCACCACCGTGTTATCCCTCACAGGCATGTCCGGCACTTGCACCACCTCCTCCTCCCCAGAGTTGTTCCCCTCGTCCAATACCACCACCTCCGCGCTGGCCCCGTCTCCAGATGTTCCACCTACAAAGTACATTTAAGAATGTTAGAATACACCACTCACTACTATATAATATTTGGTCTAGGAGGAAGAAAGAAATGTGAAAAAAAACAGAATACAATGTAATAATTTGTGACTGTCTACTCTAAAGTAAAAATGTCCCTTTTTCCAGGGAAGGCTGTTGTCTTGCTGCACTTTTTGGCACAACTGATGAATGCTTCCTTTTTATTTTTAACACAAACCACTTTTTCTCCTAACAGACAGAAGCTTAACTTCTAAGAACACGAGCAGGATCAAGTTCAAACCAGGTGAGAGCTCGGCTCGACCACAAGAAATGTGTCCAATTAATCGTCAGCACTAAGCACTTTTCCATTTTCAGTTAAACGTTTACTTTTATGACAAACTTGATTTTAATAAATGTGTTCACTTTTAATAAAGCTTTTACACTTAAATAGACTCTGTGGTTTTTGGTCCTCCAGACTAGAGTGGATGAGCTAAAGGTTTTGGAATTTTTGCAAGCATGAGTCCGTGCCTCTGACATCATTGGGGATCAATCATTGGTGACTTTGGGAGCTAAATGACTCTGCCACACTATCTAGTCAGTAAGGAGATTGGGGGTTCAACTACAAAGTCTGTTATCGCTGAGGTATGTGGAAAGTCTAACAGCACCTATTATAATTGATAAGCTAAGCAATGCATTATTTAGTGTCCATAGTTCTGTTTGTGCAGATTTGTCCCTGCAACAGTAGTAGAATGGATTGTCCTACTATCCAAACCAAAAGTAAAGTAGTATCTTATTCTTTCTTGGTGGTCATTCACCTTTTTATAGTTGGCAATTGTCAAAGCATAAACATTTAGAAGACTTGAAAAGACATTTTGGACAATCCCAGAGGACTGCACTCAGTGCATAGAGCTATTGCTGACTAGAATGGGAGTCCAATGGAATTGCCAAATATGCAATCTTAGTTAGCTACACAGACAGACTAATAAGAATAATCTAGTAATACCACAGGGAGTCATAGTCGAGGCAGGATAAGAATTTAGATCCAGTCTACAAGAAGATCAATGACGATTTAGAAAAAATCGAATGAGGAACGCTAGGAAAAAATAAGTACTCTATATTAAAATTAAAACTTACTGGGTCCAGCAAAGGAGCCCTCGCCTGCCCGATCCTGGCCTGCATCCTGAACAGCACCCTCCTCCTCCTCCTGCGCCCTCTTGCCCCTGGGGGGAGCTGATGTACAACATGAAAGAAATAAAGACCAGAAAACAAGGATGATATTTGTCAACCAAATCAAACATTTCAAAAGAACAATAACAAAATATTTTGGCGAAATAGCAAATAGACAACTATTCCACGGGATATATTGACCGATCTCATGTGGTCTACTACGTTATTAGTATTGCTTGATTTGCGGACCGTCGAATTGGACACTTCTTATGTAACTCACTAAACAAAGTACTAAAAAGGTTTGCCTAGGATTGGCAGGCAGCAGTCCGCAGCACGCGAAGTGACAGACAAAGTCCATCGTGATTGCAAATCAGCGACAACACTAAAGTTTCCTACTACATTAACCAGTCATTAAAATACTCAAACTATCAATCCACCACCACTATTTCTTCTTATTGCCATGTGTACAAAGGAAGGACTGGACTTGAGTCTGTAGGGGCTGATTTAGAAGCCCCTTGCGGCTCTTTTGCTCCATTGTTGTGTGACTTTTGTGACGCAGCGGCAGAACAAAAGAGCCGCAATGGTGCGGCGTATATTAACAACGTGACGCATATGGGAGATGCAACGCGTTGTAAAGCCCTGCGCCATCAGGGGGCGTTCCGGCGCAAGGGAGGGCGTTCCTGCACAGGAACGCATCCTAAAAGTGGCTGAGGGAAATCTACAAGATTTCAATCACTCACTTTAACGACAATGATGCGTGACTCAAACCCTGCGCCTGCTTGAAGCAGATGTACGGCTTGACGCAGCATTGGGGAGATAGGGCACCCCAGAGCATTGATGGAGCTGCGCCATCGTTGCGACGCAACTCCAGAAATGCGCCGCCTTTACGGCACAGATGCGTAACGCTTTGGTGACGTTTTGGGCCCATGGTGCTCCGCATTGTAAATACGGCACACCATGGGTGGTGGTGGCGTGGCGCACAATTACTGGCGCATCCCTGCTACTTTGCAGGGATGCGCCGGTAATTAAAAATCTGAACCTTAGGGGCAGATTTATGTTAACTGGCACATCCCCAGGGATGCGCCAGTTAACGTGCGCCACAGTGCGCCACAGCTCCGCCACCCATGGTGCGCGGCATTTATAATGCGGCGCACCATCGTGCAAAAACGACACAGATGCGTGACGCATCTGTGCAGGAAATGTGGTGCATTGCTGGAGTTGCAACGCAAGCGCAACGCTGCTCCAGCAAGGTTCGGGGGTGCCCCATCTACACAAGGCTGCGTCAAGACCTACGCCTGCTTCAAACAGGCTCAGGGTTTTGATGCAGCATTGCCCTGAATTTGACTGAGTGAAATCTCATAGATTTCACTCAGCTACTTTCAGGAGGCGTTCCTGCGCAGGAACGCCCCCCCCTGCGCAGGAACGCCTCCTTATGGCGCAGTGCTTTACAACGTGACGCATCTCCTAGATGCGTCACATTGTAAATAGGGTGCATTGTTTGTGCCGCAGTTGCGTAAAATAAAGTGACGCAATTGCGGCGCAAAGAGGCGCAACGGCCTCATAAATCTGCCCCTTAGTGTCTAGCATTACGCAGTTCTTTAAACTACACTCATACATAATTTCACAGGCCAATGAAATGAACACAAAATCGAAAACAAATAAGCATAGTAGCAACACTACTGAGAGAGCAGTGCACCTGAAATGCACAGAAGATTTCGAAATGTAATTTACCTACAATGTAATCTGCAGCATTATTGCTCTTGGTAAAAAACAAAAATGTGTTAGATAATAACACACAGAGCAGGAGAAAACAGAGTAGTAAAGAAATAGCTACTACTACTTACCAAGCCTGGGGATCTCAAGGCCAAGCAGGTCGAGCAGATCGCGTTCACGGTCCAGGACATCCGTCCAGCGGTGGGTGGCCTGGTTGTAGGTGCGCCGGACCCGAGAGTGGTGGTACATGGCCCGGCACACCTTCTCCCACCGCTTCCGGCGCTCCCGGATCCCGTATCCGGTAGAGATCCTGCCGCCTGCCATGATGGTCCTGGGGAGGCGGCGCTGAACATAAAAAATTAGTGCGGCCACCTCCTCCGGGCTGAAGATCTCCCGGGGTGTGACTGTCTCCCCCCTCAAACGCCCGCACGGGAGCCGGGCATGGGGTGCGGGACCCTTCCCCTTCTCGGGATGCTTCCCGGCTCCCTTCACCATGGTCTGGGCGGAAAGGAAGCTAAATAATAAAGAAAATAGAATAGGGAAGAGAAGAAAAGAAAAGAGTTTAAAAAAGTAGTTTAAAATTAACCAAAAGTAGCAGAAAACACAAAAATATAGGGCTAGAAAAATAGAGGGATAGATAATAAGTAAAATAGATAAAAAAACTTCAAACAAGCAAAGGATGGCAGAGATTTAGAGAGGATACAAAAAGCATGCCCAGAACCATAGCAATGAATGAGAAACAAGATGGCCTCGCCCGTTCACGACCGCGCGGGTAAGTTCGCGCAAGATTTTCCTTGCGAACACACGCGAAATTGTACTAGCGAGCCGCACACTTTGCGAGATTACACTTTGCGCCCGGAAACGGAAATACGTCATGCAAACAAGATGGACGCGCCCTTGAACCACCGCGAGGGTAACTTAGCACCTTGCGCTATAAGCGGCTCGCTAAAACGCACAAAACCTTGCGAACTAACACGCCGCAAAAAAACAAATCGCATATTCGCACGAATTCTCGGCTTCCGAATCCGATCACGCGCAAGTTCGCGCCCCGCGAATCCTGCGAAATTGCAGAAAAATGAGTTTTGCAAAACTGAAAGCACTCAGCAGGTGCAAGAGTTCAAACTCATCATTAGTAACCATTCCCTGTAGTGCTTCCTGACTGGGGCCCCTCCAGAGTTCAGTTGCTAGTTGCAACAATTGTATGACCCTGCTCTGACCCTCACAGCAGGCTCATAGAATAGCTACAAGTAGGCCACAAAGGTCCTGGAAAAAAAATTGCACTGCAACAGAAAGCAAATTACTGATAAGGAAGCAGGTGCCAGACCTGGAATTTTAAAACAGTGACACAGTAATAAACCAACCCCAAATGAATTCATGTCAGTTGAAGCAGGGCAGGTGTGCTTGCTTTTCCCCCCCATAATCTACAGTGATGATGTACCAGAGGGTGGCATTGATGTACCAGAGGGTGGCATGGGTGAAACAGAGGGTGGCAGTGGTGAAACGAGGGTGCTGGGAACCTGTGATGATGAACCAGACATAGAAACAACATAGTTGCGACCGTTGCGAGCCGACAAGTAAGTTCGCAATTGCGAACTGGTACCAAACCCTCGCGAACTGGCAGAAACCCCTTGCGAACACACAAAAAAACAATCCGCAAATTCGCGAGAATTCGCGGATTTTGCAGATTGCGAGTTCGCAAATTCGTAAAATTCGCGAATGCCAGATTCGCAAAATTCGCCCATGCTTAGGCTTCATGCACCATATATATTTTATTATATATTGTGACGATTGGTATAGTTTGTGGCACCAAACAACAAGAAAAGAGAGGTCTGGTCAGTCTTAAGGCTGCCAGAAATATGGAGCAAGGAGATAAGTGGGTTTTGTTTGTACACAGTCACTCCGATTGAGTAGGAAAGCCCTCACACACCGACCTGGTCAGTGTCATGCTTCATCATCGGGCCCCACCGAAGAGACCGAGTGCCTCTTCGGTGTGCTACGACGCCAGAAAGACTGCGGAGCTGGTCGTGTGGGGAGGACGTGATGTGAAAATTAGAAAATTAAAAGTGCCTAACAGGGTATCAGAAAAATTTTTTAATGAGTGATCCCTAAGACACGTGTGGGTGGTTTTATGTGTCTGAATTTACGTGCCAAGGTTATTACGAGTTGGGATAAATTCAGCTAAATACCACGCGTTTTAAAATTAATCAGTCAACATGTTTCTGCCGTACTTGTGGTATGTATTCACCAAGGCATTCTTCAGGACTATACCCCGGCGGTATGGACACTCTAATAGTCCACCCTGACCTGGGGGCGTGAAAGTGAAAAAGAAAAAGTGAAAAAAGTGCTTAAACATTAGAAGAGCAATTGCTCATTCTAAAAAAGCCCCAAATTCAGGGGTGTGTCAGCACTTTAAAATAGGGCGCTACTAGCACCATGGGTCTCGGGAGGAGGATTGGAGCGCGCCTGGCACATCGCCCTCAGCGTTCACAATCCGCTTCTAAACCTGCAAGAATCCTCTTTACCGGACCCCGACGGGGTATAGCTGAATTTATCCCAACTCGTAATAACCTTGGCACGTAAATTCAGACACATAAAACCACCCACACGTGTCTTAGGGATCACTCATTAAAAAAAATTTCTGATACCCTGTTAGGCACTTTTAATTTTCTAATTTTCACATCACGTCCTCCCCACACGACCAGCTCCGCAGTCTTTCTGGCATCGTAGCACACCGAAGAGGCACTCGGTCTCTTCGGTGGGGCCCGATGATGAAGCATGACACTGACCAGGTCGGTGTGTGAGGGCTTTCCTACTCAATCGGAGTGACTGTGTACAAACAAAACCCACTTATCTCCTTGCTCCATATTTCTGGCAGCCTTACGACTGACCAGACCTCTCTTTTCTTGTTGTTTGATACCTAACTGGGGACTAAGAGAGTGTCCTTGATATCCCTACCTCTCTCTTTGTTGACATATAGTTTGTGGCACAGCATGCAAAAATTATTAGTTTTTATTGTGCAAAACAGTACTGCCACCTAATGGCTGTTTGTGAACAGATTCACGTACCATCTATTTTCATATTGTAGTGCTCCTAGTGCCACAGGGCAAACCATACTGGTAAGTAACGCGCAGGAGTTAGATAAATCTCCAATAGTTGATTTAACATTAGCTAACATATATTCAAGAGCCAAAAAAGGGGGATGGTGTGTCCACGGGGCAGTCGTTGGAAGGGCCAAATCCTAAGCAAGTAAGGACAAAAAGTACTGCAATTAGAATTTGCACATGGTTACTGGTTTTTCGTGGAGTGCTAGTTTAATTGCGCCCACAGAATGTCATTGTTGAGCCCTGTGACATGTGTCCCTAGGCGGAACACCCAACGTTGTTCTTTTTTAAGTAGGCCCCTTTCATTCTGGATATGTTCAATCACAGTCCATTGTAGATCTTTTATGCTATGACCCATTGTTAAGTAGTGGTTGGCCATCTTAGTCATGCTTTTTATGCATCGAATATTACTCTTATGCTCACCGAACCGTATCATGACAGATCTGGATGTCTTTGCTACGTATTCATTGCCGCAGGGGCATGCGATCAAGTAGATGACATTTCTACTATTGCAGTTCGTGAAAGTTCTCTGCTCTCATGTAGTGCCATTTGCAAATCTTATTGTTTTACTCTTCTTTATTAATTCACAGGTGCTACATGAGCCACATGGGTGATGTCCGTGTACCGGTTGAAGTCCTGTCATACAGGTGTTAGGTCCTTGGGCGGCTATCAGTCTTGTGTGAAACAACATGTCTCTCAGATTTCTACCCCTTCTGTGTGAGAACTGTCTTGTCGCGTGGTGCTGAGTGCTGGCAGTTGTAATAGAACCTATTTTTTGTTGATTTTGTTAGTGATTTACATAACTTTCCAAGTAGACGGTCTGCGAATCCAGCAATACTGTACTAGTATCCTCCTAGTTGACCAGATCAGATAGGTCAATACATATAGTGCAATTGTTGCTAATTTGTTTCCCGAGATAATTTTAGATTGTAGTCAAAGAAATCAAATATTTCAAAAAACAATCATCCATGGTGTGTTTCTTTATTTCATGATCATCAGCACCTCCCAGGGGCAAGGGAACTAGCAGCAACATGGAGACTCCGGTGGAAGAAGGTGGACAGTCACAGGATCGGTCCCTTGCAGGCTCTTCTGTTGGCCTCAGTAAGTTGTTCTATTGTTATAATAATACTTATACTTCCCTAACTTTTACAGCTCCAATTCATTACAAACTGTTTCCTAATTCTATTTTTTACAAAATAGTATTTGATCTTCTTCTAATCTAGACTACTTTCTACATTCTTATCCTGCCTCTACCATCACTCTCTGTGCTACTACTATTTACGATTATGAGTCGGTCTGTGTAGGTAGCTAAGCTTGCCCAGTCGGCAAACGGTGTTAAACAAAACTCTGATCCAGCAATAGCTCTAGGCACCGAGTGCAGTCATCTGGGTTGCCCTTGCTGTCTATTCCAGTCTTCTTAATGTAAGTGCTTTGACAATTCCCAACAACAAAATGTTAATGTTTACACCAGGAAAAAGGTAACAGTTGCCTTTTTGATTTGCTAGGAGCACATACCATACTGCTAGTGTTTCAGGGACTATTCTGCACATAAAGAAGTATGGACAAGAGAAATAACACATTATTGACGATAGGTGCAGTTCGACTTTCCACATACCTCAGTCCGAACAGAAGTTGAACCCCCAATCCCCTGACCGACTATCTAATGTGTCTGACCAATGATTTTACGACCCAGAAGAACAGAAGAAGACTACCGCCGAGTTCCTGCCTATCTGAGTCACAGAAACATGACTGCCAAGTGCAGTAGTTCAAACCCTTCAGCTCACTCACTCGTGAACAAAAACCACATAGTGTTTGTTAGTTTTAAAGTTTTATTTTCAATTAAGAAATGAAAAAATTATTTCTTTATTTTTAATAGTGTAGTATTCGGAGTGAGCACTGCTGATAGATGACGTTAAAGTTTAAACAACATTCCCATGAATCAAATTACTTTAACGTAATAGTTAACAGACACATAAAATTATTAGAATAACTGTGCGGGAGCCACCACCTTCTTTAAAGTTCTTAAAGTACTGCTGGTGATGACTTACTAGTAGTTGGTGAATCATCCTGTTGGCAGACGGGCAATGTAATCTTCTGTCTGTAATTAGAAAAATGGTGCGTGTTAAGCAAGCATTCATCAGTTGTCCTAAGAAGTGTAGCATTTAATGGGGAAATTAACACCCTCCCCAAAACCGTTACTTTTTTTCAATCCCAGTATTAAAAAATGTGCTATGTAAAATTTCCTTCTATTACGAGACAAAATAGGGGGTTGTGTATGGCATCTGAAAATATGACATGTTTTTTCTAGACGTCACAGCATCTGATGCAGCACAGATGACCCCCAGTGCCGGGGCCACCAGTGCGGAGGACTCCACTCTAGGGGCGGATGCGGCGGCGCCACCAGAAGGAGCTGGGGGGGAAGGCTCAGAGGCACCGGACGGTAGTAAGATATTATAATCCTTACTTATTTACATTTTTGAGTAGTCTCGCAAAGGAGTGTGTGATGTACTGTACAGTACACTAGTACCAGTACACTGTACTGTTAAGAACAGTTACTAATTTAAAACTACTTTTTTGGCTATCACCGAAAAGACAGTCAACCTTGACTTGTAATAGCATTAACGGCGGTACTTCTCGGGTAAGCAATGGCCCCCTCTATTTGACTTCAACTCAGCTGGCAAACTTTAATCGTGTAGCCAAGTCATATCAGATGTACTTTAGGGATGTGAAGAACGAAAAGTGAAAGAAGGGTGAAACGAAGGACGAGCGAGTCTTTTATGACTGTAAAGAATGGTGTTTTGAATGCAAGTCAAGAGAAGAAGACGGTGGTTTCCAAAATATAATGAAAAGGGTGTTAGTTGGTTGTTGAGAAAAATAAAACTTAGGGCCCTATTATGATGGCGGACGGACTTGCATCCGTCCGCCACCCCTAAATAAGAGGGACCGTCCGCATGGGCAGCGGCGGTCCCTCCATGGCAATAAGGATGTGACCGCCACCCTGGCGGTCACATCCTGTATTTTTTACATTGCGGCAGGTGCTGCTTGAAACATCACCCACCGCAATGTAAAAAATGAAAGCAGTGCATTTGCATGCACAAAGCGGCAGGCACCGTGCGGTGCCTTCCGCTTTGTGCACACAAAGTCAGGGGGGTACCATAGGTACCCCCCATGTGCACCCTCACCCCCTCTTCACCCAGGGGGCCTGCAACGGGCCCCCGAAGTGAATGTCTATATGTTTTTCCACAGCAGAAAAGCCGCCGCGGAAAAGCATGTGATTCCCTCCATCCTAATATGGATGGCGGTGTCTGATAGACACCGCCAGCCATGTTAGTGCTTTTCCGCCGCGGTCGGAATGCGACCACCGCGGAAAAGCTGTGGATGGAATTCAAGACCCACCAGCCATCCTAATTTGGCGGTGGGTCTGTGGAGGCTCCGCAGTGGTTTTCCCGCATCCTCTGGGCCGGTGGTGGCTTCCGCCGGCCCGGAGGATGCGGGAAAACCGCAATCATAATAGGCCCCTTAGTACATTTGAGACATTAAGAAGAATGATAGACGTGCTTTGGAAGCCTGGATGTTATCTTCTTTTTCCTCATCGATAGCAGAGGTGTATGATGTAGTAGAGCAGACGCTGAGTGGATGAAGATTGTTACTTTAAACAGCATGTCCATGCCAGGGTAGCAAAGCTGAGGAAATCCAAATACTAGGATTTGTTATTGTTCACAAATACTCCCTGTCTTGACTAACAGTACAGTACTTTACTTTGCAAGCGCATCATCTATTGTGTATGGATTGTATAGTTGACAACATTATATCAAGTCAAGTCCCTTCCTCCGCCAATTATGGGTTCCACACTCACTCCCTATGGTAATAATTTTATTTCAGCTGTGTCATGGCTGGATTATTGCTGTAGTTATTATTATTATTATTAATTGGGTTTTGTAGAGCGCAAACAACCCGGAGGCCTCGTAGCGCTAGTTCACTCAATCTATCAATACAAAGCACATAAAGGCATCCATCATATAACCAAAGATCATGTGATCGGCAGGATAATGATATATGATCAGAATTGAATATCACCTGCATGTACTGCTTAAAGTACTGCGAGTCTGCGTCATCATGGCTTGTGTCTGTTTTTCTTGGGTGCAAGCTGAGTGAGCTGCCATGCCGGCTACCACAAGTTCACGTACCAGTAATTTCTTTTGCAAAACAAGAGAAAAAAACAGAAGACTTTTTTTAGTACTCTCTGACTATGTATGTATTAGTGAGTCCATCCCTAGTCCTGCTAGTGGAATTCCTGAAACTCCCAGTAATGTCAAAGGCCTAAAAAGATGGCGGAAAGATACATGCCAAAATGTTATACTGTGTTTGCTACTTGCTGCTGTTACTGAGAGTGAACTTTCCGTTGAATTATTTTGACTTTATGTTAAAGAATATTGGCTACAGTATTTTTATTTCTTTCTTCATATAGATGCTATTCCGAAAAAGTTCACCCGAAAGGAGATGGCTCTCCGGGCCTGGGCCCGTAAGCTGGAGGCTATTTGTGCCGAGCATCAGCAGCTGTGGGCTCGGGAGCAGGAGGAGGAGACTGCAACTACTGCATCCTCCTCCAGTGCTCCAGTGTCCACCTGCCAGAAGCCTCCAGTCAAACAGAGCTGTGGCCCGACAGCCTCCCGCTGCCGCCGCACAGCAGCAACACAATCAGCTGCCCCCCCCCAGAGCCTGGAAGGTACGTTAGCGCTGCCTCCGTAAAAGAGTGGACTACCTGGAGCGGTTGGCCAAAAAATATCAGCGCCAACTCCGGGACCTCCGCATAGAGCTGCAGAATGTCCAGCAACAGCTGTCCACACTACGCCACCGGAGGAAATGACTGTCCCTTGCCCCTTTTTTAAAGACAGTTGGGGGGTGGGAATTGGGTGTTTGGATAAGGGGACTTTTGGACTTTTGGACATTGGTTGGGGTTAGGTAGGGGGGTGAGTTGGGTTAATTTATTTGATTTTTGGACTACATGAATATATTTCTTAATAAATATTTTTCATACCAAAACATAGTATACGCATTCATATTATTTTGTGTTGGGGTGGGCGGTGGTTACTGGACGTTTGCTTTCTTCCAACTTACCAGCGTGAATGAAACATCTAGTCCTGAAATGAACCAAAGTGCCAGTAACCGAGTTAGTGAATTCAGTAGCCCTACTAGTACTTCACTAGTAGTACTGGCAGTCTCTGCTCTCCTCCCAGTCCTAGCCAATTATTCTACCTCTCCAAAATGCTTATCTTACCTGTGATTCGTGTTTGAGAATAGGGGTAGCCACGGGGCTGCCTGCATGGCAAATGGTTGGTTGTTGACATGAATCCTCAATGGATGAAATGTCATTGCTGTGCTGGTAGTAGTAGTGGTACACACTGGCAGTAGCAGCTTATGAAAATAAAGGAAATTAAACATTGAGTGGCCTGAGCGTAGCATTAGAAACAGTACGACAGATAGTACGCTACAGAACAGTGCCATAAATTGTAGCATAAGCAGTGATAAAGTATTGTAAATATAAGTACTAGTTTCGTGGACTATGGCAACTATAAGAAATATTATGAAGGCAAAGGATACTTAAACATAAGAATTAACCATTTGATTCGTCATGTGCACGAGCATGATGTTTGATGCTCAATTCACGATGTCGCACATGAAATTCCATTTTCTAACATTTTTCTGGTGCTTAAACCTTATCCTCCCCTGCAAGTGTGTGGAATTTCTTGTTGTTATAGTCATACCTCAATGAAAAACCACCCAGCCCGGGGGAAGAGGGTTAGGGTTGTTGAAGATTGGATGGGAATGGGGTTTTTTGGGAAAGGTTTTGTGGAGAGAAGAAAAAAACACTGCATGGACAAACAACAAATTAAGAGAAACACATTTTTGGATTCAAAGATATCCATAAATCTTTTAAGGGACATTGTGGTAGTGCACTACTGCATGCATGAAGTTGTTTGCTAAACGGATGGTTAGGTTACGGAAAAGTTGTACTTACTACATCTTATTAGTAAGTATAAGGAACCAATTTGACATTGTCACTAGTATAGGGCTGCATTAATTACGCAATTTCACTTGCCTTTCTGCCCTCATAGAGAATAAACACTTATTATTAGTACATTAGGTTAGTTATAAAAATAGCAAAGACACATATGAAATAGCTGGAGATATGACTTTGAAGCAGAGAACAAAGAAACGCACCTAGTCACATTCGTAGAAGTTCAAGTTTGTTACAACAATAACATTTAAAAGATAAGGAGAAGTTAAGAGAGAATACTGTAACTTTATGTTGTAGTTGTCCTGTTGAATTGGTGAAGTTGCATGCATCCAGCCATTCCTCTTATTCGCGATATACTCCTCCATTCCATCTTACGATCCGTCGATCAATATTGGTGACCAGATACACTGTCCACTGGCTACCTGATGAGTAATTGCGGATTGCGTCCGAGTTCAGCGTTTCTTCCACATGGTAAAAGCCCTCCTGTAATTTTTGATGGGAAAAAACAGGAAGTGAACGAGTTAAAAAAATCTAAGGTACGCTGTGTAGTGCAAAAATAACACTTTCAGTTTTCAGGGCTGACATTATTATTATATACAATCATCACTTCAAAATTGCGTAACCTGGTTCTCCTTTACAAGGATAGTAATAGTAACTATGGTTGAATTCTGCTGATCCACCATGTATTTCCTTTAAGAAAATTGCAAACAAAATTAGACATTCCCAGGGGTGCTCCCAGACCCCTGAACCCAGTCGGCAAAATGTAGAACACCCCCAAGTAGCCCCCTAAAAACATGCGATTCTGCTACCAGGTTGAACCCTAACTTTAAAACGTGCTACAGCTAGGCCCTAACTCCCCTTTCCCACCATGGATTTTCTTCAAATAACTTGCAATCCAAATTATACTGTCCCAGCAGTGCTCCCAGACCCCAAAACCCAGCCCCACAAATCTAGAACACCCCCAAACAGCCCCCCAAAAACACACAATACTACTAGGCCTCAGTTTAAATTGTGCCAAAACGCTGTCTGCAACTAGGCCCAAATCCCCCTTTTCCACCATGGATTTTCTTCAAACCACTCGCAATCAAAATAGACTATCCCAGCAGTGCTCCCAGACCCCCCGACCCACCCCCACAAATCTAGAACACCCCCAAACAGCCCCTCAGAAACATGCAATACTAGTATATTCAAAACATGGCAAATTGCGCTGTTTACAAAAAATTGCTGTTTTCAGCACTTCCACTACTTCGATCCTCTTGAAACTTACCTGGACAATTGTTCCAGCAATTCCCAAGAATCTCAGCAAGGCAGAACAAAGCCGAACCAATGTAATGTTGTTCTGTATGTATGTTTTTAAGCCTTTGATTGTCAACTAGGCGGCTTAATAACCTCTCCGCCAAATGATATGCGTCTTGCTTTTCAGCATCATCTCGGAACGTTGAAGACACCGCCTTCAGTTGGTGCTCTAGCATGACCAACAATGGGATAGCTTTGTCCAAAGAACAGTCCTACCTGCTGACTTCACGCGTGAAGACCTAAAAAGGACGAAGCATGTCTGTCAGGCTTGCAACTAGCTTCCATTCTTCCAACTCTAGCCTCATGTCTTTCATAGTAGAACCCAGTTTATAGACATAATCATTTATTACTCCCCACTGCTCAGACAGACGCTCAAGCATGTAAAAGGTTGAGTTCCAACGTGTTGCCACCTCCTGGATGAGTCCTTTGACTGGCAGTCTACGTTCATTTTGAATGCTCCTCAGCTGCCTCCGGGCCTTAAAAGAATGGCTGAAATGTGTGCAGATTCTTCGGCAGGTGGTCAGTAACTTGATGACTGTGTTTTAGTTTTTCAAGTTATCTTGCACCACAATATTAATACTGTGCGCCAAACACGGCATTCTGAAATAGCCACCATCCTGCATGGCCTTAACTATATTGCTGCCATTATCCGTGGAAACATAACCAACTGTGCGAATTCTTGGATGCAGCCATTCAGAGACCTTCCTATCAAACTCGTCCAAAAGGTTAGATGCAGTATGAGTTTTCTCCATGGCAAACATGGCTAAAGTTGCATGTTTCCGAGGAGCTTGAAAAACTGTGTCCGGGTCAACACCTGCACTTGTCTTGTCTCTAACCCCTGCAAAAGAGACCCAGTGTGCTGTGATGCACATGTAATCAAGGGCTTGGCAACTGGTCCACATGTCTGTTGTCAAGTGGATAGTGTGAACAGCACTCTTCTGCAAAGCTGCCCCAATCACCTCCAGCACATCTTGATGTAGTGCTGGAACCGCAACTCTGGCAAAATAGGACCGGCTAGGAACCTTCCATTTAGGGCAGACTGTTGCCGCAAATTCTAGAAAACCCACCCCTTCCACGAAAGAAAAAGGGAGAAGGTCCAGCGCTAGCATATTTAGCCAGCTTTGAGTTATACAGACGTACTGTTGGGTGGTTGCATTCAAATGGCACATCCGACCAAAAGATGCTTCTAATGGTGGGCTGGACCGCTTTACGTGATGATGATGATGATGCAGACTTCAAACCAGTTACCCTTATTGATGTACTTTTTTGCATTGGTGTCTGTCCCAGACTCTTAGTGTGCCTCATACATGTTGCAGGGGTAGAGGGTGTGGGCGCTACCACTGCAGTGCTGCTGCCAGGGGACTGGGTGTACCAGAAAAAATGTCAGTTCTTGCCTGCCCCCCTGCACAATCAGCCCCTCGTCAGCATCAGATGCAATGTGAATGGATACATTTGGATCAGTTATACTTTGGACTTCCTGGATCTTACTTAGGTGCGCATACCACTGGATAGGGTGGTGTTTTTTTAGATGACCTCTCTGGCCTCCGGTACCATGTTTGGTACCAAGCTTACCCCGACTAACTAATACTTTACAAACCGAACAAAACAACCATGTTTTTTGCCTTTTGGCTAACAGTAAAGAAGTCCCAAACTGGGGACTGGAGATGTCTGCTGGTGGTGGAGGTGCTACTTTGACTTTCAATGCCAGATGAAGTGGAGGATGGGCGTGGTTGAATTCATTTCTGTTGTTCACTTACAGCACCACTACTTGAGGTAATGGAGATCATGCTGGATGGAGGTCCCTGCTGGCCCTTCTGACTTAAAGAGATGGAAGCTGTAGGTCGTGTTGGTTTTGTAGTTAACTGCGTTGGTGGTGATACCAGTGCCACGCCGCCCACATCCCGCTCAGCAACCATTCGGGATAGGGTGAAAATGTCTGTCTGCTGCATGCCCGCTGGGGCTGGAGTGACGTCTGTGATGACTGGGTCGTCGTCAGACTGTTCATCAGCAGCAGAAGACTCAACTTCTTATTCGCCGTCGTCACACATAAGTCGAAGCCTTGCAGGAACCTTCCTTTTAGGCTTAGCTACCTTTGTCGGCTCATGGCATGCCTCACTCTCAGACTGCATTTGTGGGTTCCAATCAAGATCAAGCTCATCAGAATGAAGGGGGCTTGAAGAAGAACTTGTAGTAGTAGTAGCCCTCCTTGACCTTTTTCTTGCTGGGGATCTGGAAGACAATGGATCATCCTCAGGAGGTGTGGCTTCCTCGGATGATACCTCCGCTTGAATATCAATTTCCTGATGTGCCCCTACTTCTGGAGGAATAAGCGTTGTAGGCAGTTGTGCCACTCCATGAACCTCTAGTTGCACCTCTCCATGCACCTCTCCGTGCACCTCTCCATGCGTCTCTCCTTGCGCCTCTCCTTGCGCCTCTCCTTGCCCATGAACTTGTGCTTGTACTAGTTGCACCTGTGGTTGTCGTTGGGGCTCTGGTTATTGAACACTCGTCAGCTGAGTTACACCCGGCGTTGATTGGATGGTACTTTCTTGTGATGAGCCAACATCACTGGTCGATGGTGATTGAGAAACTAAAGTGGCTGCTTCAGCAGCGCTCAAGGTCTTGGACCTAACTTGGCGTGGTGGCACTGAGCCCAATGAAGCGGAGGTGCTGCTTCCAGCTTGGTCCCCGGCGGACACCACTGCTGCTGCAGGCGTAGTTTTTTTTCTCCAAAAAAAGGTGTCGGTGGGCACACCAGTCTCCTTGGTAGTTGGTGTCACTTGCTTCTTCTGCTCCTTCTTATTGGAAGAGGCACTGGCAACTTTTTTCGCTGAGGCGCTACGGCCACCTTTCTTTGGACCCATCTTTTTCAGATGTCAGAAGAACAGCAGGCCGAAGTTGCACGAGTTGCAGAGTTGTCTTGTCTGTGGCCACACGTGACGTCACGTGACGTTGTGCTGCACACACCGCTGCAGGACTACTTCCTGGCACTGGTGGTTCTCTTGTGCACCTAAAAGCAATGGAAGCCAGAGGAACATCAGTTAAACACCCCAAAAAGTCGAAAAACACACAGAAAATCACCACAATCCAATGCCATCCATGCCCTCAATGTTTCAATTCAAGACACTCCACAGAAAGACTAGGTCCATGCACCACTGACTACCCCTGGGCATAATGGTTGAAAGCAAGGCAAACTGGGTGAAGGGCTGAGCACACTGCCTGGCTTCAAAATGGCCCTTTGACCCCCAGCCACATGGCCAGGCCCTGCCTGTATCAGGCCTCAAAATGGCCCAAGTAAAAAAACACACAAAAATCACCACTATCCAATGCCATCCACTCCCTCAAATGATGTTTAAATTCAAGACACTCCACAGAAAGACTTGGTCCATGCATCACTGACTACCCCTGGGCATAATTGTTGAAAGCAAGGCAAACTGGGTGCAGGCCTGAGCACACTGCCTGGCTTCAAAATGGCCCCTTGACCCCCAGCCACATCGACAGGACCTGCCTGGACCAGGCCTCAAAATGGCCCCCACCCACATGGCCAGGCCCCAACACCACCCCAAAAAGTATAAAAACACACAAAAATCACCACAATCTATTTATTTATTTATTTATTTATTTATTTATTTACTGGCATTTTTAGAGCGCAACCAAATACCCGTGGGTGTCACGGCGCTAGACTGCAGTAATGTCTGTCCTAAGGAGAAGTACGGTGAGCTGAGGATGTGGTTACTGGTCAAATAACCAAGTTTTTAATTGTTTCCTAAACTGTAGGAGTGATGAGCTGGATTTGACGTGATGAGGTAGGGAATTCCAGATTTTAGAGGCTGCGGCCGGAAAACGACGGTCGCCCCAAGTAGCTGTTCTGCTGCGTGGAGTGATCAGTTGATTGAGTGTGGAGGAGCGGAGTGTTCTGACTGGATTGTAGAGTTTTAATTGATCTTTAAGGAAGCGAGGCCCCTGGTCCTGCATCACTTTGTACACTATACACATGGCTTTAAACTTTATCCTGTTTTGGATGGACAGCCAGTGATAGGTTCTCAGAGTATCTGAGATGGGGGTGAATTTGGGTTTTTTGGATAACAGGCGAGCAGCCGCGTTTTGTACCGTCTGTAGTTTTTTTGTAACTCTTTTTTGTGCGTTTAGAAGAAGGCCATTGCAATAATCAAGGGAGGTAAGAACCAGTGATGTAACCAGGGTCTTGGCAGCCGTGTCAGGTAGAAAAGGCAAGATTTTTCTAATCATCCTGAGTTTGTAGTGGGCCGTGGAAGCTACCTTGTTGGCATGAGTCATAAAGTTGAGTTGGTCATCAAACATGACTCCCAGATTTCTGGCCTTAGAGACGGGACAAGGTGGGGTGCCAAAAGTTGATGGCCACCAGGCTGTGGGCCAAGATGGTGAGAGCTTGCCAAAGATGACCACCTCCGTTTTATCGGAGTTTAGCTTTAGGCAGTTGCCTGCCATCCATTCTCCGATTGCCATCATACCAGCTTGGAACCGTTCGGCCACCTCCTGACCATTATCCTTAATGGCTAGAACGAGCTGCGTGTCGTCGGCGTATGAGGTTAGGCTCATCCCATGTGCTTTGATGACATTTGCAAGGTCCGACACGTAGATGTTGAAAAGTGTCGGACTAAGGGATGAGCCTTGAGGAACCCCACACGGTAGCGACCGACTGGCAGATTGGAATGGGCCGAGAGTGACCGCCTGCGTTCTGTTAGCCAGGAAGGAGGTCAGTAGATCTTTTGCCGTGGACTGGATGCCCATTTTTTCGACACGGTTGACCAGGATCTTGTGGTCAACCGTGTCGAAAGCTGCAGAAAGGTCTAAGAGCACCAGCAGGGCAGTTCCTCCCTGGTCCCGGATGGTTCTAATATCATCTGCTGCCTTAATGAGAGCAGTTTCCGTCCCATGGTATTTACGGAACCCAAACTGGGTGTCATCAAGCAGGTTATTCCTCTCTATGTGGTCCGATAGCTGTTGGTTCATAGCTTTCTCCATGATTTTGGCTAAGAAAGGGAGACTCGCTATCGGCCGATAGTTTTTCAGCTCTTGTCTGTCCAGAGTGACCTTTTTTAGTAAGGGCTTAATCAATGTGTTTTTCAGAGCATCCGGGTAAAACCCGGAGCTCAGTATAGAGTTGCAGACATGGGTGATGACAGGGATAATGGTGTCTGCACCCGAAGTTAACACAGAAGTGGGGCAAGGGTCCAAGGCTGATCCTGATTTGACTGAGTTCAGTATGGTCCTGGTTTGATCAGTAGTTAGAGGAGTAAAGCTCGTCAGAGGACTGCTCAGAGAGATCAGAGGAGGGGGGGTACTAGTAGTGCTTGAATCTGAAGTGAAAGTTTGGTAGATGTTATTTACCTTCTCGAAGAAAAACTCAGATAGAGCGTTGCATAGTGATTGTGAGGGTGGAGGTGTTAAGTCTGGTGTGTTACCTGATAATGTTTTAGCTATATTGTATAGCTGTTTACTAGAGTTTTTGGCTAATTCAATATGTTTAGAGAAGAAGAGTTTCTTTGCTTCTGTTATCATGGACTTATAGGTGGCTAGGGCCTTTTTGTATACATCCTTACTTTCGCCATCATAATCTCGTCGCCAGTGTCTCTCCTTGTTCCTTGTTAGTTGTTTTTGTGTTTTTAATTCTTTGGTGTACCATTGGGCAGTAGGAGTGTTCCTATTTCTAGAATGGGACTTGGTTGGTACTAATTCCGAGGTGGCGACCCTCAGCCATTCATGGAATTGATCAGTGGCAAGACTGGGATTGTTGGATAGGTCTGGTTTGAGCTGAGTTAATAGTATGTTTAAATTATTGCAATCTAAATCTTTCCAGGCTTTGAAAGGACCAGTCTTAAGATGGGGGGTCTTTTTATTCAACGAGTCTTTGATGGTCATACTAAAGAATATGGCCGAGTGGTCTGTCCAGGTCATCGGGAGAATGTCGGTCACATGTAGATTCTCGATGTTAGTAAAGATGCCATCTAACGTGTGTCCTGCTTGGTGGGTGGGGGCGGCGACTAATTGCCTAAGACCTATTAATTCTAGGTCTGACGTGAGGGAGATGGTATCATTGTCAGCGTGTTGCTCAAGATAGAAATTAAAATCGCCCATAACCGTGGTGGACTCATCAGTGGCTATAGATTCAGTTATCGTCCCCAAGTTGGCCAGGAACGCTGCTCTGGACCCCGGAGGACGGTATAGAAGCACTCCCTTAAAACTGAAGGACGGAGAGAATTTTATTAGAAAATGTAGGGCTTCGCATGACAAAGGCGAGATGGGGGAGGTACGAATTTCGAAGTGATCTTTAATTATGATGGCCAGACCTCCACCCCTGTTTTTCACCCTGTCCTGCCTATGGACAGTGTAGCCAGGTGGAACTGCCGTAACCAGGTCTGGAGCAGATGCCTCATCAGTCCATGTTTCGGTTACGTATAGTACATCAAGATTGTAATCAATAATAAGGTCGGCGATCTCTTGGCAGTGTTTAGGCAAGGATCGCGCATTGATAAGGGCCATGGTGATATGACTTTCCTTACTGCTCTTGATGGCAGGAGTAGCGGTGGTACTTTTAATAAAGTGAATGGGGGTATTACAGTGAGGACAAATAAAGGTAGTACCTGTAGGCTTGAGTGCCGGGTCAATGATGGTGCAGCAGGAGGCGAGCGAGGGGCGAAGTTGCAAGAGGGTGCACCGCTGATAAGATATGGGACAAGCAGGGGTTATGGCCCTGGGCCCGGTACTGGCGCGGACGGGTGCAGACGGGCTTGCCTCTGGCGCGCCTCCGGCGCGCCGTCGGCGCGCCCGCTGCGCCCGTCCGCTGCGCGGACGGGAAGCCTTCGTCTTATATCCGACGTGAGGAGGGTGGGAAGCGTCCTGCATCTCGAGCGCCACCCCTCCCTCACCCAAGATGGCCGAACCCTTCTCTCCAGGCGCCCCGGATATCAATGCGCTCTGGGAGTCGGTTCGAGTGGCCAGGGATCCGCTAAGTTATTAAATCAACTACAATAATCAATCCCTATATTACTAAAGGTATTAGGACATGTGCAGCAACTTTTTAAAATCAAGTTTAAACACAGTAAAAATACAATATCGGAAAGTGCAGAGTGCAGAGTTTAAAAATTAAGCACAGCGCCCCCGGCTTCCGCCTCAGGGGAAAGACATCAGTTGAGTCTAATGCCATCCATTCCCTCAATGATGTTTAAATTCAAGACACCCCACAGAAAGACTTGGTTCATGCATCACTCACTACTCCTGGTCCTAATCGAAGAAAGCAAGGCAAACTGGGGGCAGGCCTGAGCACACTGCCTGGCTTCAAAATGGCCCCTTGACCCCCAGCCACATGGCCAGGCCCTGCCTGGACCAGGCCTCAAACTGGCCCCCACCCACATGGCCAGGCCCCAACACCACCGCAAAAAGTTGAAAAACACACACAAATCACCACAATCCAATGCCATCCATGCCCTCAATGATGTTTAAATTCAATACACCCCACAGAAAGACTTGGTCCATGCACCACTCCTCATTACCTCTGGGCTTAACGGAAGAAAGCAAGGCAAACTGGGTGCAGGCCTGAGTACACTGCTGGCTTCAAAATGGCCCCTTGACCCCCAGCCACATGGCCAGGCCCTGCCTGGACCAGGCCTCAAAATGGCCCCCACCCACATGGTCAGGCCCCAACACCACCGCAACAAGTAAAAAAACACACAAAAATCACCACAATCCAATGCCATCCATGCCCTCAATGATGTTTAAATTCAAGACACCCCACAGAAAGACTTGGTCCATGCACCACTCACTACCCCTGGGCCTAATGGAAGAAAGCAAGGCAAACTGGGTGCAGGCCTGAGCACACTGCCTGGCTTCAAAATGGCACCTTGACCCCCACCACATGGCCAGGCCTTGCCTGTACCAGGCCTCAAAATGGCCCCCACCCACATGGCCAGGCCCCAACAACACCCCAAAAAGTAAAAAAAAACACACAAAAATCACCACAATTCAATGCAATCCATGCCCTCAATGATGTTTAAATTCAAGACACCCCACAGAAAGACTAGTTCCATGCACCACTGACTTCCCCTGGGCATAATGGGTGAAAGCAAGGCAAACTGGGTGCAGGGCTGAGCACACTGCCTGGCTTCAAAATGGCCCCATGACCCCCACCACATGGCCAGGCCCTGCCTGGACCAGGGCTCAAAATGGCTAGTGAGGCTTTACAGGCACCCCAAAATAAAAAAAGCAACATATAACAGTGAGGTAAAATTCCATGACATAAATGAGAATTAAGTTAAAAAAAATCACAGAAACAGTTGTATCATGCACCTATGACTAACCCTGGGCCTTCTGGATACTGTGGCTACCCACAGTATATATTTATTTAAGTTGTTGAAAAAGTTTAAAAACTGTAGTTGCAGCAACTGCAATGCCCCAAACAATTAACACCAACTTACTTGTAAAATCTCAAGTCCAAAAGTGATCCAAACTCCAAAGTCCAAAAAGTCCTCAAATACAAATATCCAGCAGCAGCCACAAAAAGTAATCCTTCCAACTCCAGATACAAATAAAAAATGACCAGGACATGGACAAAGCACTGGGAGGAGCCTGCTGGACAGGAACAGGAAGTTGGAGACTCTGGGGCACTTCATTCCTCCCACCACCCCCCAAAAATGGACTCCTTGCACCAAAAAGTGCAGTCAAATGTCAATCTGAGGAGTTATTCTGATCAAAATCATCATTTTCAGAAGGTTTATGCTTCCTGTGGTGGATTTCTTGTGCAGAATTGCAATTTTTGCAATTTCGGGAAAGCGAGCTGTTCAAATCTTCCGCCGGAAGTCAGCTGCGCGCCGCATCTACGTGTTCAGCATTGTTTACTCCTGCAATGCGTAATCGCGGGCCCTTATGACGTACACGCGTTCGAAAAACTCTCGCGCGATCACGCAGCAAGATCCAAAATGGCGCAGCACACGCAAACCAGGAGAAAAACAACTCAGCGGACTCAGAATCACGGTAAGTCAACGCCACGTGCGCGATATTGTATTTTTCAATCGCGACCAAGCAAAACAATCCGCAGCTTGCGAATACGCGGATTTTTGGGCAAATTTGCACAATTTGCAGACCGCGAATTTGCCAAAAATCTGCAAATTCCGCAAACAAAATGGATTTTGTGCCCACGCTTACAATCTATACTACTATAATAAAGGAAGAACTTTCAGCCTTTGAGGCGGGTAAACTCGGGAACCACAGTGCCAATCCACAAAACCGATACACCGTTGGAATCGTCAGGGTGTGTAGATGGTTATAGGCTATATAAATAAAAATAAAAGCGTTATTTCAAAAATTTACAGTAAAAAAAAAAAATAGTCCCTCCGAAGTAGCGCCGGCCGCGACGTGCGTGCTCACGTCAGGAGCGCGGGGAGGAGAGGCGTCCAGGAGCCAGACGAGGAGCGGCGGACATGGCACGGGGAGGAGCGGTGAGGTGAGGAGCAGCGGACAGGCCAGCGGCGGTCAGGTGAAGCGGCGAGGAGCGGTAAACTGAGGAGTGGCGGCTGAGGTAAGGGGACCCATGTCGGAGCAGGCAGGGGTCGGGGCAGGCGGGGGACGGCCCAGGTGGGGGCCGGGCTGCTGCAAGGGCAGGCGGGGGCCAGGGCAGGCGGGGGACGGGCCTGGCGGGGGCTGGGCTAATAGCTGTGGGCCAGGACTCTCCAGGGCGTAGGAGACAGGTCTTGAAAGAACAACTATCTGGTTTAAATCCCCTCCACCACCGTATGTTATGCCTCCCGGAAGTGAAAGGGAAGCTTACAAATACTGGCGCCTACGCATTTTTCTATACCCCCGACTGCTGCTCTCATGGAAGGTGTGGAGACTCACAAAATCCTGTTTCTGCTAATATGTTTAAATGCATGTTTGTACTTCTCCGAACTGTTGTAAACTATATTTTCAACGGGGCGGGTGGGAAAGCCTGATTGCTCCCGGATAAGGTCGGGACGGGCTGCTAGTATATAATAAAATATATATGGTGCATGATGCCACCATTTGTCAACAATCATTTGTCAACAAACACGCTGTAACATTTTGGGTGCATGAATCTCTTTCCTTATAACCGTCATTTGCCAGCGTCTCTCTGCACAACAAAGATGCTGTAACATGTCTCTTTGAACGGTACTACAGATGCACTTATTTCTCTTCCGCACCGTTTGACATCTGATTAGGTGAGCACATCAAGCTCCTGTTTCATACCCTTCCAACCAACAACCAAATCGGTTGTCACTTCCAACTTCCCTGTATCAGATGGGCAATGTTCTAGTCTTTCCTAGCACCAACATGGCCCCCGGATTTCCGGAACTATGTGAGGAACATCCTAGTGTTTTGCGACCTCCACCCAGGCAACATGCGGACAGGTGCAACCCTTTACCAATCACTTAACCAATTAAATCACGTATAAATACGGCACCGCTCGCCCTCTCTTCCACACCACAAAACCCAGGGATGGAGAAAGAGGAAGCAAGGACTTCATGACTTGATGTAAGTAAGGCATAGCCATCTAAGGAGGGAACTGATCACTAATATTTCCCCTTGACAATGACTGCAACAGTAGGGGATTTCTTCACAAGTAGCTGTTAATACAAGACTTTCTCCATCTTTGTTTTTCCCCATTTTTCCATACTAACAGATGAAAGTTTCAATTTACCTCTCGACCCAGTGGCTCATGGAGCATTGACTCCTTACGTTTCTAGTATGTACTTTGTTTTGGCACTGAAGAGACTCACATTTTTTCAGCCTAAAAACAACAAATTCACCATATAGAGTGTGGGCTTTCCGTTTTTTGTTTGTTTTGTTGTGTGTATTGTCTCCCCCCTTCCTTTACCAGAACAGGTCACAGCACCAATGTTTAACTGTAGCATATTATGTTTACAAGGTTCACTGTGCATCACCTTTTTCTCTTCCATAGGTGATCTGAGTTTGCGCATTGGAAAGCGCACGTGAAGTAACTGTGCTCTCTTTTACAGGCTTATTCTCAGAAATATGGACAGAGCTTTAGAAAACATATAAGCGTACTACATAGGTATTGTATTTTAAATCACTTGTATATATTTTACATATTGATAGCAACATAGTGAGTGACACAGGGATCTTACTCCGTCCTGACAAAGAAGCATTACAGCTTTGAAACTTGTGGACTTCCAGGAGAACCAGCACATTACTAGCGTAATTTCTCCGACTCACCCTTTTTAACAGTCCCAGCCTATGACTGTATAAAGTTTTTTTGTATCCACAAGGCCAGGTATTTTTTAACATCACTTTTTCATTCACCCCTGACCCTTTTCACTCACAACAAATACACCTCAAATAGCACTTACAAAAACCAAGTGCTCCAGCGTAGTCGCCAGTCGTGGCACGTCCCGTCCCGCAGCGGGCGGGAAGACCCAGATGATGAAGCATGACACCAAGGACCCTTTTGGTGTGTGAGGGGTATTTTAACAAATACTGTGTATGCCTTACACCTCTAGACATACAGAAACCTCTTTGAGGTGGATCTTTTTGTTTTCTAACTCATTGCATGGAGGAGGATGCATCCACCACAGTACTCTCATGAGCGTTACCTCTTCACTCCCTAACCCTTGATTTTTTGATTTATGTGTCATTAGTAGCCTCAGAGTCATTCTCACGAAAGCCAGGATAGAGACTTAAACATCGGTGTCATAGCCTGAATATCCTGGACTCGCTGCTCTTGAGGATAAGCCTGAAACAGCAATGTGTCCAGAATAGCTCTGATAAAAGGGAACATCTGAGAAGGAGTCAGGTGTGACTTCAGGACATTTATAGTGAACCCGAGTGAATGCAAAAGGTTTGTCGTAGTTTGGAGGTGCGAGACGGCAGCCAGAGGAAATCCCGCCTTCATCAACCAATTGTTTAGATATGAGAAGACTGGTACTCCTGATCATTCAGATGAACTGCAACCACCACCATCACCTTGGTGAACACCCAAGGGTCACTGGTAAGGCCAAAGGGTAGCACAATAAATTGAAATTGCTTGCAGCCTACCGTAAACCACATTTAACGTCGATGGGAAGGCAGGATGGGAATATGAAAGTAAGTGTCTGACAAGTCCAGCATTACCATTCAGTTTCCTGGGTCCAGGGCAGACAATACTTGAGCCAAAGTGAGAATCTTGAACTTCCCCTTTTCAAGGAAGAGGTTGAAGAGTCTCAGATCTAGATCTTTTTGGGGATCAGAGAGCACTGGGAATAGCACCCACTACCTACTTCTGACATCAGAACCCTCTCTCTGGCTCCCTCATTGGCCAGGTGAGCCGTGACTTCCTCGTGGTCCAAGGACAAATGATCCTCCATCAGCCAATCATGAGTGGGAGGCAAAGGGGCAGGAGATCATACAAAAGTAAGGAAGTAGCCCCATCAAATAATCTGTTGCACCCACTTGTATGTCGGTATGGACTGCCAGTGGTGAAGATAATGGCTGATTCTGCCAACTGTCCGCCAATCTCTTGTAGAGCAAGTTTAGGAGGGCTTACAGGCTGTGACTGCAGGGTGATTGGTGGCTATGACAGATGTGTGGTTATGCGACCTACGGGTTGGTATGAACCGCATTCTCAACCCCACACAGATCGGGTAGTTTGCATGGGTCCAGTGACCGAAGTAGGGTTGGTGCAGATGAAAACCCCTTCTGTAGCCATGAAAGGGGTGATAGGCAGACTGGGGATGACGGTGGCAACTGACAGGTCCAAGGACTTGACTGTAGACCGTGAGTCCTTAAAGCACTTCAGCACTGAGTCTGTCTTGTCTCTGAAGGGACGGTTGTCATCAAAGCCTAGGTCCAGGAGGGAAGTCTTGACATGCCCTGAAAAGCCAGATGCTCTCAGCCAAGTGTGGTATTGAAGTGCCACTGTCGTCGGAACGACTCTGCCCAGCGAGTCAGTTGTATCCACACCAGGGCCTCCCCTTGTACCTGTGGCAACACTTGTGCAACCGTGTGTTTGAGTAGCGGCCCAATAAGCATGCAGTGTTCCCTGACCGCAGTGCAAGGCTGCTGGATGAAAAGATCTGCTTCCACAAGATGCCCAGACTCTTGGATTCTCTGTCCGGGGCTGTGGCAGGAAATGTGCCATGGGACGTAGAGGCTTGGACTGCCAAGCTCTCTGGGGTGGGGTATTGTGTAAGAACACTCGGGTCCCAGAGTGCTGGGCAGTGGTGACGGGCAATTGTGTTTACAGGAGCCCCTTGTACTGGGCTTTCACCAGGTTCCCAGGAAGACATCCATCAGTGCTTTATTAAAAGGGAACAAAGATTTGGAAGCAGAAGCTCCCAGCAGCAGCACTTCAGTCAAGTTGTTAGTCTTGACTGCCATTGATGGTAACTCAAGATCCAGGACCTCAGCTACGCTCTTCACCACCATAGAATTAGATGCCCTCCTCTGTCATATCTACAGTAGGGGGATAAAGCATACCAGTGTCTGGGAGGGTGTCTTAAAAACTGGCACCCTCGAGTTCCCCACACCATCCATATAACATAACATGTGTATTTGTGAAGTGCACATTCACCCATAGGTCTCTTGGTGCTGAATAACAGATGTTTATTGTAACCCAACTCAATGGTACTCAATTTATCGACCTCAGATGGATGAAAGGCTGAGTGGACCTGCCGGGATTTGAACCTGTGACCAAGAGGTCGAACACAGGCCCTTGCAATGGATGCATTAGTCCAATGAGCCACCCGACCCAGCTATCAACTTCTAACTCGTATTCTAAAGAATCCAGTGACCCCTCCCACATTTCCCCATATCCAGCCCTTCTGAATAGGGCTCAGGCTTTGACTTAGGATGCAGAAGTTCGGTCGGCACCAGAAGCGGAATTGGTCAATACAACTCTAGCTCCATGTCGTGGGTTTCAGAATTGGGCTGGTGCCCCCAGTGGGAGCCTGTGGCATCAGGACCGGCACTGGAGAAGGTTGGGGTAGCATGACCAGCGCTGGTCCGGATCATGACCGGACATATGGGGGCCAGTCGAAGCCGAGACCAGAGCCATAATCAAAGATGGGGCCCCCTCGGACACCACCAGGCTCGAAGGCACACCAGAGGGGTCGGGCTGCTCAAATACTAAGTGCATGGCCTCATAAATTCTTTAATTTGAGCTAGGATGGCTCTGACTTCTGGAAAACGTTGGAGGCTCAGAGTCGGACGAGGCAACGATTCCGAACAACTATGCCTCGAACATCAATGCTCCTTCATTGCGTTGGCTGATGGACGAGGGGAAGTCAAAATATGCGTTACCTTCTTGTGTTTCTTGTGCTTCTTACACAAATGGCCCTGGGACCTTGAATGGAAATAAGATGACTTGGTAATCAAGGAGTGTTTTTGCGAGCTCACCTCATTCGGGATCTCCGTGGAGTTGTGCTACACGTTGTCGCCGGCTAGACTTCTAGCAACTTTAGGGACCGCTCCCCCAAAGCCTTCAATACCATGGCTCGGCAGTCAGAGCATGACTTGGAGTGGTGGTTGGACTCTAGCACCACAGACACACAAGGTATGGGTCTGTAACCAATAGGTATGATGACAGGTGCGACATGGTTTAAAAACTGTCTTCCTCAACGACATCTATCAACACACCATAAGGAAGTATTTCCTCAAAAAAGACACAACAAAATGTAAAAAAAAAGTCTGACAAAATCCAACAGAGGGGTAGTTCTTTCTCCGGATCAGCACTAACTGGCAAGGAAAGAAGAGAGCTGATATCAGCGTATAAGTGACACGGATGTCCCTTAAGATGTGGATGACACCAATGACACCATGTGGAGCCAATCAATGCTAAAAGCAGGCGCACAGTTGCACTGCTCACACAAAATCTTCCAGATGCAGTCTCACGCCTGGGTAATCCAATGGTACAGAATCTATAGCTAGATGTCTTTATCAAATAATGTATGACAGACACTAGACCAACAGATCATGAAACAAGAGATTATGGGGTCCATTAAGGAATAAGCCACAGAGAAACCCCCCAGCCAAAGTGGCCTCCCAGTAGAATTTTGTCAGACCTAGCCACCTCTCCTTGCTCCCCTGCTAGTGGAACTGCATAAGGAGACTTGGGAAGCGGGTGCCCCCTACCTAAGTTCTGCATGGAGGCTTTGCTGATTTTCTACCTAAACCTCAAAAGAGCCTTCATGCTGAGAGGATTGGGTGAGGCAACGGGCTTATGAATGAACTGGAACAAGACCTTCCTGGTGCCCAGTGTGTCCTGTGGGAACCCTGCGTGCTTCAGTGCCTCAAAATGTATCACAAAGACACAGAAAATAGGAAGGAAAACTTTGGCAGAGTGAAGTGCTCACTGAAGAGTAACATTGAATTTTGGCAGACACTGAACATCCCTGTAATGGCCAGAATAGCATTTATGAAGATGACAGTGCTACTGAGAGTCTATACGCTTGTCTGTAGTAGATACTAGGGGGCAGATTTACAATAACTGTTGCATCCCTGCATATTAGCAGGGATGCACCAGTTATTTTGTATGACTCCAAAAAACCTTGCGTCACCATAGATGCTCTGAATTTACAATGCGGTGCAACGTGCGCCAGGATAGACAGATGCGTGATGCATCTGTCGGCGTAAGGGTAATGCAGTGCTGGAGTCCTGTCGCAAGCACGGCCAACTCCAGCACTGCTCAGGGGTGACCTATACCTAACATGTGTCACTAAGGATTTGAAGCAGCGGGGACTTAAGAGTGACTCAGTGAAATCTTGTACATTTCACTGTGTCACTTTTACGGGCTTCCTTGCGACGGACGGCCAACCTGGATTCATTGTACCTGACACAGGTATAATGTAGCACAGGGCTTTACAATGTGTAACATTGTAAATATGTCACATAGAGGCACATTGTTTGCACCGCTGCTGCATCACAAAAGTGATGCAACAGTGGCGTAAAAGTGTTGCAAGGGGCTTGTAAATCTGCCCCTAGGTCTTTCAGTATAGCCTCGGGGAGCGCAACAGAATTGGAAACTTTTACCGGCCAGTGTAAATCCAAATAAATACTGGATATAAAGGAATACTTAAAAATACATTCTTCAAATCAATAACGGGAAAAAAACTGAGCAGTACAGGGAAACATTGTCAAAAGTGTAGTGATTTCAGGAACCACTGGAAATTATTTATTAAACTCTTGCAAATCAATCACAAACGATACACATATTCAGTTTCATCAGAAGTTAACAACGTCCGTTTAAGGACTGGAAGGATAGGACTACTGCATACATCACCTGCGGTTTCTTCAATGACTCCCTTACAAATTAAATCCTGAACAATTTTAAGAAGGGCCCATTTCCCTGCCAGTGGAATTGTATAGTGACGGATACGGGGCAATACGGAATTATCTTTAACCTGCATAGAATCTGGAGATATATGCAATAGGCCAACATCAGTATCATCAATGGCACTTAAGGTGGGGCATACTTGATCAAATTTAGGGGGAATGGGCGTATTCTTAGATAAACACTATCGAGTACCCATGTCCAGGTCTATGGTAATGTAAACACCATCTGGAGAGGAATAGATAATAGCATGCAATTTCTTTAGTATTACATTCTCACCATTATCGGACGTCAAAAGAAATGGAGAGTGTACCGTAAAAGGACCAATGGTAAGAGCAAGGGGGCATGAGATGGGGCTTACAATGAAAAACCCACCAAAACATTATTATGGCCACACAGGGCTGCTCTAGGGACCATGTTTTGAGAAAAAGAACTCTTTGTAGCACCTGTATCCACAAAACATTCTGTAGCCGATCCTTGCAAATCCGCCTTGACATAAGGGCCATGCTGATCCTGAGGTATGTGGACTGGTCGCTTACCCTGTCCCTGGCTGTACTAGCTGTAAGACATTCCAGTTGTGTCATCAAAACCATAATTGTCATTATAATACAGGCCATCTCTAGAGTTGTCAAAGTAATTATCAGAACGGCCCTTTGGGGCTGTAGTGTTTTGCTGTATGTCTGTTCCCCAACCCCTATTACCAGAACCCCTACCCCGTGTGGGAGAAACTTTCTGCAAAAGTACAGGGCCCTCGCTACGCCAATGACCCTCCTCCTTGTAATAGGCACACTGATTTTGCCCCAGAGGTGTGGCCAGAGGCTGCCTAGTACGCACAGAGCTGTCTCTGGGGTCCCCATCCTCTAGTATTACCCCAATATTACTGATGCAACAATACCTTTCTCTTCAAATCCTTATGTTTCTTGTGTTTCTCATCATTTTTATATTTCTATGCTAATAATATTGGGCCATATCCAAAATCACAGAAGGAGAAGATGTAGACTAAGTGCTTTTAGATGCTTGAAGTCTGGACATTATTTCAGGGAGGAGATTAATACCATACCTGTCAACAAATAAACAAACTCCCCCCTCCATAGACATATCCTGCCAACTATAATCCAGAATCGTCTCTTCAAACCTGGTGATAACATCAGACTTTCATCATTCTTCTGCTGACAGGCAGTCAATCTGTCTCAACTAACTTTCAGAGGTGGGATAAGCATTTGCCTGTGTGCTATGATACGACCAGGCAAGGCAAGCAATTTGGCACATGTTTTATCACTAGGCTTTCTATCCCTGTCCCAACCGCGAATCACACCCCAAGTTCCTCAGCAACATGGTCTTGGGTATGTACCTGTCACCAGATATTAACTGGCACTCACTAAGAGACCAAAATACATTTCAATATCAGCAAGAGTCATCACAGTAGAAGGGGCCCCCTCTGTCAATTCTTTGTAATAAGCAGTAGGGTTTTTCCTAGGATCTCGCAAAGTGGCCTCAAGAGCTAGCACTTCACTCCACTTCTATGGAGAATAAACACACTGTTCCTGAAAACAAGCAGGGACATCCTGTCTGGGGAACAACTCCATGCTCATCCAACACTGCAGGAATTCAAGGATGGTCAAGTGGATGCATTTCACGCATTAAGAACTGAGTTATCGAGGTGGGACTCTTATGTGCTAATCTACCCCTATAAGAAATAAAAGTTGAAATATTTCCAAACACTTTTCCTGGCTCCAAATTAGTTATATAAAAATGGGCTTTAATATCAAATAAAATTTGAGAGGCTTCCATTCCAATATGTGTGTGCCAAAGATCAATCCATGTGGCAGACATATACTCAAGGGCATGTTGCTGTATGAAGGCTTCAAGATCTCGGATGACTTGCCAAATATCTTCAACACTATAAATTGCTTTACGAGCCCATTGCACAGCCTGATCTGTTATTGTTTGCTTCTCTTCTTCTCCTACCTCAGATCGCACTAATGGGCCTAACTGCTCTCTAACCTTGGTCTATCCCCCGGGCAACACATCTATGTATCAGTAATTTAAGACATTGGAGGAAGAATGACTGCACTTGGAGTAACAGGTACAGCAGTAGTCAGCGATTGCAGCAAAGGGGAAGAAATAGTGGGTACTTTAACTGGAGCAGGAGGTGTAACAACTGTAAAAACAGGGGCACCCTGGGCAGGCTATTGTTGCTGATGTGGAATAGCAGGATGTATTTGCTCCAGAACATATGGTGGTGGGGGTCGGGTGTCTAACAGAGGTTCCTTAAAAGTATCACCATTCCTCTGAACCATATAGAACTTATTAATGTGCAACCAAAAATCTCCTATCTTCATGCTCTATTCCTGCCTCCTATTTGTCTTTATCATAGGCCACCACCTTCTGCGAAAGGTCTGCATTTTCCCTTTTCTAGCATCCCTCTTAGATTTTAGACACCTCTCTCTAGCTTCCTTCTGCCAGGTACGAACAGAGTCAAACATAGACTATCTTCTACGTCTTTTGAACAAGTGTCTTTGAAGGAATCCAATCTTCTGTTCATCAAAAGAGCCTGTCAAAGGCCACTGTAACTCTGCGTTGTCCCTCATATATTTGTGCCATAATGTACTAAACATAATACGGCCAAGGCCATGTTTATATACATATCATAATTAGGGGTGCCTTCAGGAGACGCAGGTAGGAATTCTGCCAACTGTGCATCTGTAGAACAGCAACCATAAAACAAACTCTGATTCTTACTAAAACCAGGCATTGCAAAGGAAAGAGAATAAAATGGTTATTTTAACTGCCAAAGAATTTGCAAACACTTTTCTCCAAAGCAGCCATCCGACTAAAACAAAACCAAATTACAGTGGTACCACATTCACATAAAACCAAAACAGACAGACCTGATATCAAAGGCACAAATAGACCAGTTCTCCACTGCCGACTCTTCGGATAAAACAGTCAGATCAAGGGTTCGCCATTCAGGACCCCAGTTGGGATGACCACTGGACGAGACATCCGCTTGTGGGACAGAGGCAGCAGATGTGAGTGCCAAACTTTTTGTGCAGGGATCCCTGAGACTTCAGTTCAACCTGAAGATGTCCTCGTCTTCCCCTCCACTGATTGTAAATGGACGGGTCATAACCTAAAGGAGTCCCTGTTTGGGTGCCAACTGAAGGAAGTGACCCCTCTAGGATCACCTGGGTGACCACTGACCACCTCTCAGCCTTCCTTACCAAATGAAGAGTCAGAGAGTCAGTGGAGAATACACACCAATAATTGTTTATTCATATACACTCAGAGCGGCGTCCCATCTGCACAGTCTCTAGGAGTGATACAGAGGGAACTGAAGGATCACAAGCATGGATACATTATACATTGCATGGTTAGCTGAAAATATCATCACAATGGAATTTTCCAAGCCACTGCAGCTGAACTGAAAAGGGCACATAAAAAAAGGTTTCTTTCCCCATATCCTACACAACTCGGCCATTGCACCCTGTACTATAATCAGACTACCAGACGGGTGTGAGAGGGCCTCTATCTAGTGGGAAAGTTATGAGCTGGCACTAACTGTTCATTGGTACAGAAGCAACACTTAAAAGAGGGCATTTCTCTGAATAAGTAAGCATTCATTTTGATTGAGATACAAAATAGACGACAAAGAGAAAATGGGAAAGTTATGAGCTGGCACTAACTGTTCATTGGTACAGAAGCAAAACTTAAAAGAGGGCATTTCTCAGAATAAGTAAGCATTCATTTTGATTGAGATACAAAATAGACGACAAAGAGAAAATGGTGTAGCAAATGCTAACTTATGCATTGGATTATACACACAGCAATGGGCCTAATCAAACAGAAAAAAAGTGAATGTTGAAAAAGCAGAAGAATGGATTTGGATGAAAGATGGCCAAGAATTATTGACCAAAAAATATAAAACCAGAGAAGAAAAAGATAGTGGTTGTCTCAAAATTTTCCAATAAATCTGGGAACATCAAGAAAGTCATCTTAAAACGGGGGGAACTTTTACAAACAGAACCCAAATTTAATGATATATTCAAATATCGACCCATTTTTGTATATACCAGGACCCAGAATATCAGAGAACTGTTAAAATCAAGCACTAATACTGATCAGGGAACATCAGTGTGTATGCGTAAATGCCAGAATTGTGTGCACTGCAATAACGTGATAGTGAGTAAGAACATCACTCATCCTAGGACTGGTGAAACAGTGACGCTAAACCATTCAGCTGATTGCAATATGACGAACGCCATTTATTCTTTTAAATGTCCCTGTGGCCTGTTATAAAGAGGCAAAACAGAAAGGAAGGTTAAAACTAGGATAACAGAGCACAAAAGCACTACCCAGACTAAGAACAAAAATTCAAATCTAACAGCACATTGGCTTGAACAATGCCACAATATTGAACAATTACGATTTCTTGTATTGGAAATTGTTTCATCCATCGTCATCCCAACAAAACTTTGTTACAAAGAGAGATCTTCTGGATAAAGAAATTAAAAACAATGACCCCGATGGGTCTGAATGACAAATTAGACTTGAGTCGCTTCCTCTAAACCATGCTCACAGAGGTAAACACTAACAGCGGGATCTCCACATCATACACAGTATATATCTTTAGATGGAGCCAAAAAAGCAGTTCTCACTAGTGTTAGACTGTTTTTTTTAAACGTGTATTTCAAAATGTGTGAGAATGTAGGCATATGTATGCAGACATTTGCATCAGTAGAGTTCTTAACTCCTGTTCTTACTCTATTTGTCACATCATGGATATCTATAAACATTATACCCACTATGTCTATTTTCATTTGATATTTGTCTGTTCAGACTCTCGGTGATAGCACATTGTTGTGGGACAGTTAATGAAATGAAATGAAATGAAATGAATGAAGCTTATATAGCGCATGACTTACCCTGGGGCATCTCCGCGCTTGCTTAGGGAACCCGTCCTGGTATTCCCCTGTGAGATAACCCTGGCAGGGTATCCACAAGGTGAAAGCCAGGCATCCCACCGCGAGGGGCCGATGTGGAGATTAAGCAAGCTATTGCCCAGAGTCGCAGAGTGTGAACCCGTGAGTCGAGAAGGCACTGGAGCGAGAATTAACGAGTCCGTGGAATTTTTGAGCTCAAGACCCGCCGAGGCGGGGAATTGAACCCTGGTCCAGGGCCGAACTCAAGCTCCAGGTCTGCCGCCTCTAACCCCTGAGCCACACTTCTCCACTTAATGAGTTGCTGTTTGCCATCATGATGAGATTTATGAGATGAGGGACATGTTTTTCATTGGGTTTGATTAGAATACGGGCTAGCACTGACAAGTTGTCAATGTGGCATATCACTATTTACCATCTTAAGATGGGCACCAATTTCATTGAGCTACATGGTTGATGCAGTAGTCCATTAGTTGTATTTTGATAGCATATTCCTGACCTGGCACAATCGGTTATTAATCTCCAGTGCGATTACGGCGGCTTAAGCAATATGGCTGAGGTGCGGCTTGAGGATAAGTTACTGCTCCAGTTTTTAAGGTAAATTGCTTAGGACGCAGTAGACGCATTTGCAAGAAAGCGGTAGTAAGGTGAAACATCATTACAATCAGTCTCGTTCCTTGTAGATGGGAAACTAAAAGTGCAGTTGAGCAGGAAGGTTGGTGGTGTGTCCACAAACAGTAGTTGGAAGTAGCCTAGCCTGAACCATTGAAGGTAGGAAAATAACAGCATGCTCACGCTGTTAGTGCTAAATGCAAACTGAACACTAAGGGGCCGATTAACATCTCATTCGGAAAGCATCCAGACCAAATCAGTTCCGGGATGCTGTCCGAATGACTCAGATTGGGGGAGTCCTACCAAGCAATTACTATGCATCCGTATGCATCCGTATACGATTCTGTCAGACTCCCATTGACTTCGGTGGGAGCCAGTGTTCTGAATGAGAATACAAGCTGCCATTGAAGAAAGGGGTGGCTGGGGAAAACCTTGCACCCTGTGGTAGGCACCCCTTGGCGCCTGCCACACTGTGCATGATTCGGAAGAGGGGTCAAATGGGTACCCCCATTGGCCCGATTCAGATGGCCCTGGGTGAAAGGGGGCCTGTTACAGGCCCCAAACCAATTTCCACCGACATTTCATTTTGGGCAAACAGAATCGGTATTTAGTTATTACATACTGTATGTCTTATTGAAATTGGTGATGGTGAAGATCTCATGGGAGGTCACGCATGGATTAAATGAGCTTGGAGCAAGTTGTGGTTTCTAGCACAATGAAAAGGCTACACACAGTTTGATGGATGTCTGGTTAATGGTGTTCTCGGTGTGTGGCTTGTATTCTCTTTAGTAACGCTCCAAATGTAGTTTTGGGGAAATGTTTGTTATCTAACATTTACGGTTATTTGTCAGTATTTTTGCCTCTTTATTGGCCCCTGAAGGAGGGACACTTGATCCCGAAATGCATAGAGCGGGAAGTACAAGATACCAAGTGGACTCACAGTTGTATAATGGGAAATGAAAACATTTGAGAAATTATGCTAAGGGTACGTAACAATAATTTGATGATAATGTGTGAATAAACTAAGTCAGTTTGCTTTTAATGTGGTAAATCCTGAAGGTGATGTTATAACCAAAAAAATACAAGATTGTGTTTGAAATCAAAACTGTGGTGTATTTTGTCAATGTTGGTGTAATGAATCAATATAAATCTTGTGTGTTACATATAACCACTCTGCATGCAGGTGATTCCGGGCAAAATTGCTCCTGAATTTTTGTTGTTGATCCTACGTAAATGAGGGCATCCTTTGCCTTTCTCCCTGTGGTGCATAGTAGACCTGGGTCCATAGTCCATTCGAGAGGTTCACTGATTGTCCGCTACATAGAGGTGGTGCACAGTAATTGTGCCCCAAGATTCCCCATTGAAGGAGATGCTACGGGCCCTTCAAACACTCGCCGGACTATGGGTGAAGTCACTCACTACACCCCTCTGCAGCACGATCTCTGCTTCTCTTGAAAAGGGCTACTTCAAAGAGCTGCTCTGTCCTTCAATAATGCACTATACTCATTGCAGGCATCGTTTCGCACCTGCACTGGAAACAGCGTATTTATTCTGATAGGATGCACTGACCCAGTCTAAGCACGGGGACCCCCCTCACCCCAGGTGAAGTTTAATTAATGGTCAGAATAGGACAGTGTGCCATAACTGTTATAAGGCTCAGGTGGAATTTATCGTAAGTGAATCTATGTCTTTAAATACATTGTAGAATTTTATTTGAGAATATATTGTTTTCAAGAGTGGCAGTTCAATGGGATAAACTGCAGTAACCCAAGAGTGGACTACAGCTCAGCTCCCAGAATGCACCCAGAGTTCAAACTAAAACCAGTAACTCCATGAAACCTGAGAACTTATTGTGCTCCGTGAAATGAAGTTATGTGATAACCTTAACTTATTGTGTAGATGGAAACAAAGACTGGAAGAAGGAAGGAACCAGGTTCCTCAATTGCACTGCGAAGCTTGCAAACCGATATAATTCCCAGTTGTAAAACACGCGAAATTCTGGGCACTGGTTTACACCTACTCAGTGCTGTTCGCTGGCAAAACTGTAGACTCATTACAACTCTGTTGCTTTCATAACTTACCGGTAGACTCGTTAATCCAATGCTGCTTTCTCGCCTCAGGTAACACTTTCTGAAGTAATTAAGTGCAATTATGAGTAAGTTATATGGAGGTAATACATTTAAAGAAATTATAAAATTGGTACAAACTTGATTACACAAGATCATCGATCACAGCTGATCTTGACTGGGCGTGAGAGACTGAAGCAGTAGAGTGCAGATCGCTGATCACCAAGCGTTCAATCAATCAATCAATCAGGAGTTTGTTAAAGCGGACTACTCACCCGTAAGGGTCTCAAGGCGCTAGGGGTGGGGGGGTGGGGGGTGCAGCTTCCATTCCATCAAGGAGTGGTCTGTCGAAGAGCCAGGTTTTGAAGTTTCTTGGGAAGATGGGGAGCGTTGGAGGCATGAGTGAGAGGAGGGTGAGAGGAGGCGTTGGCCGGCAGTGCGCAGCCTTTACCGTCCATACCGTCTTCGGCCCCTCCGCCTCTCCACCTCTCCACCTCTCCCGGCTGAATATCTGCCCGCTGTACCCTGCCCCCGTGCAGTGAGGTGCGGAGCACAGGGAGTGTGAGCACAGGAGGCCGCCAGAGCTAGAGCCAGAGCTCGTGCTCTCCTCAGCAGCTGCACCGGGGAAAAAGCGGGAGCGGCCTGGTAGCGGCGAGAGCCGCTGCGAGGCTCTTTCGTGGGTGGCTGGGGCAGTGGGAGCAGGGGGCTCTTGGAAAAACTTTGGAAAACCTTGAGAGACACTAGTGGGGGGGTTGCAACCACGGTTCTTTTGTTGTGGGGCTACTATGGGAGACCCTGCGGAGCTAGAGCCAGAGGAGCAGACTGCAGTATCAGACTGCTCATATAAAGAGGTGTTGTGCTAATATTTAAATCTAATATCTTTCTGCAGCTATCGCATCGCTGCAGTTTTCCTTTTACCGTTGCTGTGGCTACGTTTTTTCAACTGCTTACGTGCCCAGTGATATAGATGAAGAAAGACTCAACAATAACGCCAGAACCGAATATAAGTGGAGCTTTCTTAGTGAAATTATCGTCTACAACAGAGTATTAAAAGGTATGATAATGCGTTGTCTTCCCATAGAAATCAGGTTAAACTAAATAGCTTCCATTAAAATGAAAATGTAATTGGCCTCCTCTTTTCTCTGATAGAAAAAGGAGAAAGGCTCCGTAGCATCTGTTGCGTCCGGAACAGCTTCGGCATTCCCCCGTCCATTTTAAAACGGCGCCGCTTTTGAACATTGCCTCACAGCAAAAAGAGTTTCGAGGCGGTAAGCATTTAAGGGTTGTAAGGACATGGTATAATCTAAAAACAACACTCTTAGATTGTAACTTCATGTTCTATTATATCCTTTTAAATAGGGTCTGCTTGTTCTGTAGGAAAATAAATTAAAAAAAAATACGAGAAAATGAAGAGTGGGATGCGAGCAGTGAAGACCACAAAATAAGGTAATGCGATAATATGCTAATAATGCTTCGGGATCATGCAAACTTAGGTTCTGGTGCTAGAATGGGAAAAACTTAGCAACAGAATAGTTATAAGTGTTCTTGGTTTTGTTCCCTTAGATTTCACATACCGACTGGTGCCTCACTCTTCATATACTCTTTAAGAATAACTATAATCCTGAAAAAAAGCCGCTCAAGGTAAAATGGGAACCTGAACAAACTAGAAAAAACTATAATGAGGGATCTAACATGTTAAATAAAAAATAGTAAGAATGATGTAGAGCAAACGTAAATCATTCAATAGCATGGCCTCTCTCTTCATAATTCTCCTAGGCTTGATTAATCTAATACCGACTGGTTTTGCTAACAAGCTCAGGAGCAACAGAAATTTAGGAGATTGAGGGTTCATCTTTGTTTTGGTAAGTTCCCTCTGCCCCCGGGTTTTTTTTCTTTTGATAAGAATAATCACCACAGGAAATAAAACAGGCTGTCTTTATAAAACAATTTTTTTTGAATGAAGAACAATATCGAACGGATATAAACGATTAGGAAACAGTCTGTGTACAATTTGTATATATATATAAAAAAATGGTCAGCTTTTGCGAGTTACACTATGGAATAAGGAAAAGAAGTACTGTTCTGTACCTTGAATATTCCTACCTTCCTTTTCCCTTCTGTGTTAGTCTCTTTCTAACTAGGCGAAGTGAGAAACTCTGAAAATATAACCTTCCAGTCTAAGATATGATGTATAACAATGATGTAAACATGTAATCATGTATGATTTACTGTTAAAATATGTGAGCAATAACTGTTAGCAACGCGATGAAATGCTCAGATAAATAAATAATTAATAGATTTTCTCACCACGCTACAAATTTATCAAGATTCTTGTTCCTAGAATCTGTTACGATCTTGTTCGCTTTATTGGTTTACTTTCTCAACATTAATAGTGGAGTAGATAATGTATAATTGAAACACCTGGCTAAAGTTTATAAGAAATGTTGTTTCTTAAATGATGTAAAATCAAACTAAAAGTCTCTCTTTTTCACGAGTTAATCAAATGAAAGTATGTACTATAACACTCATTTTTTAAAATATAGACAAATACTAAAAAATCTTTTGTTCTTTTTAGAAATAATTGGCTGAAAAATAAACGGTCCTGAGGAAGACACTATAACATGTCGAAACGCGTTGACTACAGCCGTACCAACAATACACAGGACAACAACATTGTCCCTTGATTGGTTTAAAAAAAATAAATGTTTTAGTTTTGTTTATCAGTAAAAAAACTTTTAACTGTATGAATTGTCGTGTACACAAGATATGTGTTTAAATCTTTTTTTATCAAAATAATTAAAAATCCTTTTTATCAGTACTTATGTTTGTGTTATAGTTCTTGTAAAACATAGCCAAAGTTGGCCTGGGTTGATACCTTCTCATTTGAACTTTTCCCTGACCCAGGTACTTTATCTCAATCAGGGGGTCCTTGTTATATTACAAAAGTATCAGACTGTTGCATCAGGAACGGAGCTAATCGGAGCGGGGCTTGGCCAGCAGGCTTGGCCAGCAGGTGGCGGACCACGTCGGTGGAGAGAGACCCGAGAGACCTAAGGCAAGCCCGCGGGCAGCAGCAGGAAGCTGCAGGAAGTCATATAAGTCGGCAATAAAGCCCCCAGGTCGGCGAGGCAGGGGGGGGTGAAGCGGAGACGAGGAGGTGAGGAGATGAGGAGCAGTGGAGCGGGTGGACCCCTCAATTACCCCCTAATGACTTCATTGGATGGCCCTTGTGAGCTTTGTTGTGCGTTTTGTGGAGCACAGTAATCTGAAGTAAGAAGTGGCGTGAAAGCATAGGAGGCAAGAGACTGACAGTGTGGTAAAAATGAGGTGAGCTGGGTGTGTGGGACGACTACGAGTAGTACGAGTTGTATGTGCTTCCATCGCTTCCATCGCCCGTTGCTCTTTCCCTCTAGCCGTGGACTCATTCCTCGCTTGCCTTCTCTGCAATATCCACTCTGTACTATACTGTGCTGCGGCAGGTGACTTGCCTTGATCACCTCAGGTCTGCCGTGGATCTGTGTCAGTGGTTCTACAGTGGTGGCTGTCTTATCGGTTTGTATCAGTTCTATATCTTCCTTTTGATCGTCGATCTGTGGATTGTGGATCGTGGACCTGTGGACCTTGGATCTTGGTCCTTGAACTTTGAACTTAGACTTTGGTGTCTCAGGCGTCTTTTGCCTTGACTGTTTTGGACACTGGGAGTAACTATTGATTAATCTCAGATACAATCCGGATATAAGTCTTGTACAATATTTAGGGTGGTGTGTGCTGGTTTTATTCCTAATCTCCGAGTGCTTACTTCGACCCGTGAAATCTTCCACGGTCATCATAGTCACCATAGCCCCAGTTGCCAGATGGGGTTCGGCGTGCAGCACTTATTGGGCTACCACTGAATCGCCCAGGCCTCGGGTAAGGTGTCACGTGAAGAGCTGTGGGGGTCTTCAGAGGTATCTGGGTGCTATCTGAGGAATACTCTGTGTCGGATATATCGCCACGTATTATCTGTCCTAAGGCAGTGTTTCTCTTCATTCAGTTATCATTCAGTTATCCTTTTTCTTGGAGAGAACAAATTGCTCTCCCCTGTTAGCATTGTCACATCTTTAGCTTGAGGAACCTTAAGTTTAAGTGGATATATCCTATTTTGCCATGGTAAAACTGTGTTCACAGTCTAAAGTAAAATCTGTAAATCCTCTAGAAGCCATTAACCATAGCGACAAGAGTGACAAGAATTTGTGGAGTCCCCCAAAACCTCAAAAATTAATCCGTAGACGCAGAATTGGTGCTCATCTATCTCTTTTAAAATCATACCCATCAATAACATCAATGTTCTCTAAAAAGGGAAGAAGGTTTAATAGCGGAACAGGGCAAAACAACGAAGATCTTGGAGCTGTGGGAAATGAGGATAATTCAATGGAGGTGATAATGGACTCGAAATATTAGCTGAGAATAGAGTAGATAGCCATATAACAAGACCAGAAGCACTCTTTCCTGTAATAATAATAATACAGAAATCTAATGGGGACGTAGGCAATGTAGCACCCCCTTCTATCGAAAATCAAGCTGTTGTGTCATATCAAGAAGGGGTGGAGAAAAATTCGGGTTTGGAGATGGAATTGGCCCTATCTAGGAAAGAGGTGACAGTTTCCACGCGGAGTAAGGGTGGTGAAAGTGAGGACGTCACCCTTCTTTCTCCATTAGCAGATTTGATAACCCTTTTTGAAAAAGTACATGACAATGTAAATGTATCTCAAAGGAGTTTACTAAACTGCTCATCATCAATAAAAAGAAGCGAATTTTCTCCTAAAAGTGAACGTCAGAAAGTCCATACTGAACTTAATGGGCAGGCAAAAACAGAAGACCTCACTCTTCCGGATATTGCCATTCAACTGGATAAGAACGCAGAACGACTGAAGCAGTTAGAAATATCGGGTGCTCAATGTTTGGTTATAGACCCCCATCCGAATAAGGAATTATTGTTTCCTCAAGCAGGAACTCACATGCCAATTATGTATAGCAGTACACCTACTACATTCTCTTTGACATCAGATGTTCATGATTTATCTATGCCCTGTGATATCCAGGTAGAGAATTCTGCGTTTTCAGTCTCAAAAAATTAGATTGCAGGATCAGGGGGGCTAACGTATACATTTACTAAATTGGAAAAAATGTTAGCTGCAATTTTGTCCCTGCTGGAGAAGAGTGCCTCTAACTCGGATCATATCCTCAAAGTGTTAATGCCCATTTTGGGAGGGGTTTTAGAACTTAAACAACATAGCCAAGTATGTATGAAGTGTTCCTCCCCTATACTTAATAATCTTTGTCAAATTAATGGCAGAATTCATGAAGCTGCTAATGGCCTAGGGTTAGAGGAACCGAATAATCAGTTGGTGGACGTTGGATGTTTGCTGCCTGGAAGAAATCTAACTCCAAGCCCATCCCAAATTACTGTTAATGACTCTACAAAGGTCCCCACTGAGGGGAAAAGTGTAAATGTAAAGGTCTCTCCAGTGATAGATGCAGTGCGAGTTTTCCTAATCTTTAACATGAGCAAGTACAAAAAACCCAAACCTCATGAAACAGCTGAAATAATTAAAATTTTAGAAGCATCTGGGGGGGGAACATTTATTAGTAAGCGAGGGAAGTGTTAAAAACTAGTGTAGGAGGAAAAAGAAGGGGGTAAAAAGGGGAAAAAATCGCCGGTTCCCAAAACGTAAGCTGAGAAAGCTGCGGTTCCAAAGCGTAGTACTATCAGATCATTCTAATTTCGCTCCTGATGATGAAAATAACACATCAACAGTAGCTAAACAGAGGATGAATTCGACTAAAGCTGAGGAGCAAGATAATGTCCCACAGCCAATTAGTCTGACTAGTAGGCCTAGTATCTCCCAGAATGAAAATGGGTTGGGTGAGGCCAGGAAAAGAAGGGATTCTAATCTGGAGAGCAGCACAGGAGCGGCAGAGGATAATATAAAAATCTTTGTACCAGCCCCGAGTACAGAACTAAATGGGACCGCATGTGATTCAGTGGGTCCCGCTCAATTTTCATGAAGCCTGATGTAAGTAATGGTGGAGTTAGTCGTAATATGTCTACATCGATTAGCAACAATAAAGGGGGTAAATCCACTGATTCCACAAGGAGCCCTTACGATAAGGATGTATTGAGGCCCCTAGAGCTAGGTACTGGCCATGTGAATAATGCTTTAATTTTTATCCCTCTTTTTGATGCCGAAACAATGATATTGAATAGAAGGGCCCTTCTTGGAATCCTATCGGAAATAGAGGATCTAAAGTTAATTTCCTCTAAAGATATCAAACTAGTCCTTTTAGATTGGAGGCACAAACCTCAAGTCACTAAAGCAAACTTTACATCAGGGGTGGTGTCTTTCCTCGTGTTAGCAAATGTGGATGGCTTTAGGAAAACAGGAATAGATGTTATTGTCTTCCCCACATTTCAGGGTGCTCCGTTGCAGCGTCTCGAAACTTCCCATTTTTGGCAAGGGATAGGATTAAATGTCCATGAGGGTGAGAATATGACCACTAAATTTGAGGATTTGGAAATTACAGTTGGGAGGGGACCGGGTGTAAGAAAAATAAAGGTAGTAGCACCCGAGGTTCATGAGGTTTTTGGCATTGATAGTGGAGATGAGGTGTCGAAATGGAACTGGATGGCAGGTGCCTTGAATGGGGCTAAATCTACTAACACTATCCCCACAGAGCGTAGGCAGCCTACTAGGAACAATCATGTCTTGGAATATGGCGAGGCTAGGAAAATATAATTCTAAGCTTATTTCCTTAGCACACCTAGGCCCCAAAATAATCTGCCTCCAAGAGACGTGGGCAATTGATGAATTCCAGTTAGATAACTACTACGTGTTTTGTAGTGCAGCAACAAAATCAATAAAGGGGCATGCAAGTGGAGGATTAGCCATTCTGCTAAGTTGTGAGTTAGTATGGGTCCCTGAGATATTTATTCATCCTTCAAATTGCTGTATCTGTGCAAAGTAAAAATTAGTACAAGACAACCTGGGATGCGCAACATTTCTGTATGTGGTAAATGTATATATCCCTCCTGGGAAGGCGTCCACCCCACTGGTCGATTCCATTTGCACTTTTGTGCAAAAGTTATGTAGCAATGATGAAAGAGTGTGTATTTTGATGGTAGGAGATTTTAATGCCAAAATTAATAATAGCTCAATCACATCCTTTTCCAATCTGGACCTGGAGGAGGTTTGGTTTATACCAGAGGCAATATTCCCTTCCAATTTAAGATCTGATAAACGTGGCTTTTTACTGTTGCAAAATTTGAGAAACCTTGACCGTGTAGTATTAAATGGCAGATTCCCAAAGGACTCACCTGCAGCTCTCACCTTTCACGGGTCACATTGCAATTCCCTCCTCGATTACATGGCAGTATCATTTCAACTGTTTGGGGCATGCTCCCAGTTTAAGGTTCTTCCTACTTATTTGAGTGACCACAAAAGATAGCTTTAATCCTCGAGAAACCTGAACTATGGAATCAGAGGAATGAGATAGTAACATATTCTCGAAGTAATGGTTGTACTTGTTGGTCACATAAGAACCTCCCGAATCTATATTGGGTATTTAAGAACATTGCGTTCAGTTTAACCTTGGAGAACCCGATCGTGAGATTTGAAAGAGTCATGATTGCTGTCAGAAAATTGGGAAGAAAGATGAAAGGTGATAGCGCCACCCCCAAAGTAATACTTCCTAATGAAATTAAATCTCTTAATAATAAGATAAATAGGTTGATCAGATCCCAATTTATAGACCCATGGCCGTCAAGACAAAAAGAGATATACAGATTAAAACAGGTCCGGAAAAGGAAAATAGCTGCGGATCGTAGGGCCTCTGAAGACGAAAAATGGGTTAACCTTCAGGAAGTGGCACTCTCGGGGGATAGTAGAAAGTACTGGGCATTGATTGCCAAATATTGTGACAGTAGAGTAAAATCCCAGCCCATATTGATCTCTGAAATTGATTGGTCTACTTATATATCCCTATTATACGCCCCAAATCCCTTAGATGCCGGGATGAGGGGTTCAACAAGTCTTCTTTTTCGGTAGAAAAGGTAGAAGCACCATTAATGAGCGATCTTGAGGGATACATCAAGGGGGCGAGATACTCCGGGGCAATAGGGCCGGATGATGTCCCTGTAGCCATAATAAAAAAGGACTGTGGCGATTGGGCAAAGATGTTACATCCGCTGTTCGATCATTGTTATAAGTTTGGGGATATCCCTAATTCCTGGAAGGGCAGTATAATAGTACCTCTATATAAGAAAGGCCCTAAAATTCTCTCGCAAGCTATAGGCAAATCTCCCTTCTGCACGCAACGTGAAAACTTTTTGCAAAAAGCATCCTTGCCACCTGCAAGAGTGGGTATTCGGTAATAATTTAATTCCCCTTGAACAGTCTGGTTTTCGGAAGAATAGTGGCACCCTAGACAATATCTCTGTCTTAAAAACCCTAATAGATAAATATCCTGTGGCTCGGAGGCTTCCGCTGTATACAGCTTTCATTGACTTCTCCACAGCATTTGATAGGGTAGATAGGGAGACGCTGTGGAGGAAATTGATAAGGATGGGGATCCCAGGGAATTTGCTAAGACTAATAATCGCTCTCCGCTCTTCTACCTGGACTCAAGTTCTGTTAGGGGGGACCCAAGGTCTATCAAAGAAAATCCCCACCAACAACGGGTTGAAGCAGGGGTGCCTTTTGGCCCCTTTACTCTTTTCAATCTACATAAATGACCTTCCAAGCCGGGTAGGGGAGAGTAAAGGGGACCCTCCACAAGTGGGTGATCAAAAATTAAGTTGTTTGTTGTATGCTGATGATGCTATCATTATGGACCTAACTCCAATTGGGTTGCAAAGACGTTTGACGGAGTTGGTCAGGTACACTAATAAATATTTTTTTTAAATAAACACTTCTAAGAGTAAGGTGATGATTTTTAGTCAGAAAGGCTCTAAGGTTAGATCAAATCTGAAATGGTTTTTGGGGGATGAAAATATGGAAATAGTGACATTTTACCCTTATTTAGGATTTTTTTTTACAAATAGGTGCTCCGGTAACAGACATTTAGATCACTGTAAAAGTAAAGCTATTTCACAGACATCGGCAATTAACCGCTTGTATAAGCAATGCGGGAAAAGAAATTTTTCATACACTATTGCAGTGTACAAAATAAAGATTCCGCCAACCTTGAATTATGCATGTGAAACAATTGACAAATGTGAGTGGGCTAAGTACGAGAAAGTGGAAGGTAAAATTTGGCGTCAAATGTGTAACTTGAGTCACCCTGCATTAATCGCGGCTCTTAGGTTCGAATTTGGCCTTCTCTCAACGTACATTTTGTCATTGGCGGGGTCTTTAAGATGGTGTAACGCTCTGATAAATGGTCAAGAAAATCTATTAAGGCTAGCATTGCACAAGGACATTTTTGATAAACTATTGTGTAAAAGTGTCATTTTTAGAAATTATTTAAAAGCTTTAAGCATTTTTGATTTAGATTTAGTAGGGGCAGCAGCTTCAAACAAAACAGTTTTAAAGCAATTAATTTTAAAAACCATATACGCGATCTCACGAGAAATAGATCTGAAAATATGCAGAGGGAATGGCAGACTCCTCAGCCGTACGTTCTTTGGAACCTGAAACATGGAGTACGCAGAGTGATTCTACTCCTCAGAATGAATTTGTTACCGCTGAGGATAGTAACAGGAGCTTGGGAGGGTATGCCCAAAAATGAAAGACTTTGTGACTTATGAAATGGTGGTATCCAAGACTTCAATCATGTTATGATTGTGTGCCTAGTACTTAGTTCAATACGTCGCAAATTTTTAAGGCATGGTTTTTTACATTATATAATTTCAACAGCAGAACAGGCACGCAATTTTCTTCTGCACCCCCGTCAGAACAGATATGTTTTAAAATGTTCTGCTTTTTTAAAGAATTTTTAAATGTATATTAGAAGTTAATAAGTAGGGTGATCAGGGGATTATGTAGTGCCTTGTATAATTTCCCTTGTCTAAGCACCTTTTAAGCATTTTAATTTTTTTTTAATATGCTGTAACATACGATAAGTAACAATCATTTATTGGGTGTTTGACAAATTTTGTTTGCTACTTAACTTTTTTATGCAATTTCCGATTTATTTAGGTTATATTGACGCTAGATAATCATTCTGGTCTCTGTCCAGAAGTAGGGCATCTATGCACTAGCACTTTATCTTAATACACTTGCACCTTCAGTAGCACTTTACAAAATCATCTGTTGTTAACACTGTTTTCTGTCCCCGACACAAGAAATGTTTTAATTGTAACCATATATTGGATGAACCATAAACAATTTCTTAACTATATGCTGCTAAAATGTAATTTCATATTAGATTAGATTGTTTTATTAAATTAGGGAGTCAGCCAATAGTGTTCCTTTCCAGATAATGATTATAAGAATTCACCCCCCGGGCAGAAATAATGAGTTTGGAGAACAACTATCAAACCTGATTGCTCAAGACGCACTTGGCGATTCCAAAATCTTAATTCTTGGTGATCTGAACCTCCGTTGGAATGAGACCCATAACCCTCTAATCAGATCACTATCTAGCCTCCTTGATGATAACAACCTCACCCAACACTGTACCGAGGAGACTCATTACAAAGGAGCCACACTGGATGCCATCATTGCCCAAAAGAATTCTATCACGGTCAACCACATACTACCCGTTGACTGGTCAGATCACCACATGATCCTATTTCATATCAATCACCCCATCATCTCGCTTAAACCTCCGTAAGACCCCCCCAAATGGTCGAGAAACCTCTCCCAAGTACCCCAAGATATCCAGGAAGGTCAGCTAAGTTCACTTCTTCCAAATAACACACTGCACCTCTCGACCAATGATCTCGTCGACCACTACAACGCGGGGTCAGTCTCCATACTCGACAATCTAGCTCCTCTAAAGCTCAAAAGAAGCCGAGCCACTCCATCTAGAACCTGGTTCACTGCGGACCTCAACGCAGAAAGAAGAAACTTGAGAGCCAAAGAAAGAAAGTGGAGAAACAACCCAACCGCCATTCTCCGCCTCCAACTAAAACCTGTCCGCAGGAAGTACAATAACCATATCAAAAACAAAAAATCCAGCTTCTTCCGCGAGGCACTGGTCAAATCCAAAAACAGACCCAAAGAGCTCTACAACATAATCAGACAACAAACATCCAAGCCCCGGCCCTCATCCCTGCAGGCATCCAAAGAACTCTGTGATAACTTCGCCAACTTCTTCAACGATAAGGTCTTAAAAATCGAACTGTCTCTAGACATCAACAACCCGCACCTCCAGAAGAGCAACCCGGCCTTCCCATTGGCAATCCCATCCGACTCTTTTCCTTCCCCCTGGCTAAGCTTTCGCCCCATCCAGGAAACTGAGATAATCTCGCTGATCTCAACCTCCAAACCATCAGCACAAGTCTCAGACCCCATTCCCTCCTCTTTAATCAAAAAAATGAAGCTTACCCTAGCGCCCATCTGGGGAAGAATCATAAACAGCTCCTTACAAAGCGGAGTGGTCTAAAAATGGGGCAAGTCACTCCTCTGCTGAAAAAACCCGGTCTCGACTCAACTGACTTGAACAATTTCAGACCGATATCCAACCTCCCTTTGCTTTCGAAAACACTTGAACGCTGTGTACTCCTGCAACTAACGCAACATCTGGACCACATCAATCTCCTGGACCCCCTCCAATCCGGCTTCAGACAAGGCCGCAGCACAGAAACCGAGATGCTGAACATCATAGACGACATTCATGGTTCTCTTGACGCAGACAAATGCTGCCTCCTCATACTCCTTAATCTCTCCGCAGCGTTCGACACGTTGGACCACAAGCTCCTCATCTTGACACTTCAAGAAAGAGCCGGCCTTGGCGAGGTAGTTCTCAAGTGGTTCTCCTCCTTCTTACATAACCGTACGCAAATAATAAAAATGAAGAACTTCACCTCCGAAACCCAGCAGGTCAACAAGGGTGTCCCGCAAGGATCAGTGCTCTCTCCTCAGCTCTTTAACATCTACATGGAACCGCTCGCCAAGTTACTCAGGAACGCCAACATCCACTTCCACCTCTACGCGGATGACACACAGATTTACCTGGAAACCTCTTCTCTTAAAGACATCCACAGACTTAACAATGTCCTAAATGAAGTTCAACATTGGCTGACAAAGAATCACCTGAAACTCAGCCCCGACAAAACAGAAACACTCCTCATCTCAAACAAAGAAGACAACCCTCAAATCACTGAGTGGCTAAAATCGATCGATGCTCTCAAAGGTAACCTCACGCTAGCCGACTCCGTCAAATCCCTGGGCTTCACCTTAGACCCCAAACTAACCCTGACAAACCACATTAAGAACTCGGCGAAAAGCGCATTTCTCAACCTCAGACTTCTGAACAAAATCAAACCTTACATTCCCAACAAGGACCTCAAACTAGCCACGCAATCTCTAGTTCTATCAAGACTGGACTATGGGAACTCAATCCTAACAGGCATCCCCAAATCGCACCTGGCCCCACTAAAAACAACACTTCATGCGGCAGCGAGAATGATCACAGACTGCAAAAAATCTGACCACATCTCCCCGGCACTCAAAGAACTCGAATGGCTCCCTGCGGAAATGCAGAGCACCTTCAGAACAGCCTGCCTCACCCACAAGGCCCTCCACACCGGCAAACCGGAATACTTGGCAAACAAGCTCAAAAAAGCAGGCCAAGCCAGAAACCTGAGAAGCTCCAACTCCCTGCTGCTCATCCTACCAAAAACCAGAAAGAAGCGAACTGCGGACTGCTCTTTCTCAGGAAATGCCCCCAAAATATGGAACTCCATCCCCCCGCACATCAGAACTATACCGTCCTATACAGAATTCAAGAGCCAACTCAAATCCTTGTGCCTTATCCGTTCCCTCGGTTGCGGGTAAACTGGATCAGCAAGCGGCCCCTGAATCCATGCGGTAACATTGAATCCTGTTACCAAGAAGTCCTGCTGTCCGAACTTTTCCGCATTCCAAATTGTCGCTCGCTGATCGCTTTTATTGGGTTTGTGTCATGTTGTTCTCTTGTCATTCCCTCTATTGTAAAGCGCTCTACTACCTTCGGGTCTTGTTAGCGCTATAGAAAACGTCTAAATAAATAAATTAAATAAATAAATAAATAGTCCCCGTGAGTGACGTATTTAATGATTAACAGAGATTAAGCCCTTCAGGGAGAAGGTAATTTTAAGAAAATTGTTTTTTTTAGAGTATTTTTTCGTAACTAATGTTAAGGGTTTATTGAAAAAATTTAATATGTACTGTGTGTAATGTAGGATCATTGCAGAGTGTAATCTTTCGGGCTTTTAATACTGTCTTTTATGAATTAATGTTTTATTGTAATGTTATGTGGAATTTTTCGGAATTCCAAATCATAATAAAATTGAATTGAATTGAATCGAATTGAATTGAATTGATTACGCAAGATTATTCTTCAGAAGGAGATTTAGTAAACTATAGGTATCATTTTATATCACCCTTTGATTACATAACAGAAAATATCAGTTTCCTCCTGGCGTTGGAGTAATATCAGAAACGTCTATAAAAGCACATGTTCTATCAACGGTGTAAAAACTATTCATTAAACATGTACATATCAATTATTTTTCACTTTTATTCTTGAAAACTCACATTTTTTTTGAAGGTCACAGGAGTTTTAACGCGCTGGGGACTGTGGATCAACTGATTCCTCCTCCTCCTCCTCCTCCTCCTCCTCTTCGGACTTAACTGGCTTCGGCAACCGATCTCTCACCCAGGACATGCTCCTTCTGTAAACAAAATATCAGAGAGACGGGTTTCAGTTAGCAACAACAATTACGTTTAGCACTAATTCAGGTTTGTAATGGGATCGATGTGTCAATTTTTAGACATAAATAAGAATTTCTATTATACAGTTAGTTATCCTGATTGACGTTTTTTGCATTATTGACATGAAATACTTTCCGATATTTAGAAGTTAAAAATACCTAATATTTGTTCTATAGTGAGTTAATTATTTGTCACAAATTGCAACAAAATGATCAAATTAATCAAACATTGATGAAAGCAGGTGAAAGATCCCGCAGAAAATCCACTCAAACATTAGAAATTGCCTGGGTATTGGCAGGGTGCGTTAGTTATTCCCCATCTCTTAATTGACCCTCCAGGTCCAACTTATAGAAAGGCTGATGATTTTTCTCGCCCCCAGAGTTACTGCTACTCCCAGTATCGGTCACTTCAGAGGTAGGCAATGATAGTCCATTTCTCATGCACTCCTGCTAAAGACTTTCGTGCTCGCAGTTAACTTTGCATTGTGGAATACAGTATTTTGAAAGGAACTGTTTTATCTTTGAGATAAACTGAGGTCTTCTTAAAAAGAATTTAAGATTATGGCCCTCCCTGCTGAGACAAAATAGTGCATAGGCAGCCACATATTGTTTCTTCATCATGTACTCCAATTGTAACAAAGCCTCAAATTTCTGGAATGAAGCAGGTCAAAAGGAATGTCAACACCTCACAACAGGAAGTCATGTGATAAAGCAAATTATGAACCTTCCACTTTATATTGGGGAGCACCCTGAATTTACCAGAGAAACACATACTTGAGTTACAGAGCCTCGTTGCCATATAAAAGCTGTGAAGGAATACATATATTTGACACAGCAACAAGCTAGCTTTATTATACAATTATCAATGGCGGCTGGCATGTTTCGTAGGTGGCAGGGCAGGTGTGGGGAAGGTGTGGGGCACAGGGGAAGGAGAGGTGAAACGGTTAAAAAAAAGACACAAATACCTTGCTGTGACGGTCCTGCGTCCCTGCCCCTGATCTCTGAGGCACAGGAAGCACAGAAAAGACTCCCCTGACCAATCACAACGCTTCAATACAGCGTTGTGATTGGTTAGCACCCATGCTTCCCTGACCAATCACAATGCTGCAATGCAGCGTTGTGATTGGTTTTGATCATCCTGGTTCGATGTTCATCCAGAGAATGGGAGCATGGGCTTGTTCTGCAAGCAGGCTGTAATGCAGCCTACAAGGAGTTCGGGGAAAGTGTGCGTGACTGGTTTGACGAGAGGGCCGACCAAACAGTCCTTGCTCCCTAAGGAGTGGGCAAACCACTCCTTCCCTGCTGAGCCCTGAGAGCAAATCCGCCCGCTCTCAAAGCAAATGGAAACGTAACATGATATGAACTCAAAGTTATTATCATTTTATGTTTCCTTTGCTGTGCACTGTTTAAAAACAGTGGGGCGACGCTCCTCCGCCATAGCGGAGGAGCCGCCCCTGCAATTAGCTATGTGCACCAAAATATAAAGGGGCAGATTTACAAGCCCCTTGCGCCACTTTTGCTTCTTTTTTACCATGGGAAAAGTGATGCATAAGTGGCGCAAGCAACTTGTAAATCTGCCCCAAAATTTCCAAGACGCTCAGGTTTATTCTCGGAGTTGCTGGTGCTGCTGGTTATGCTTAGGGGCTGGCCCGAGGAGACTTGAACACGTGTCAGGAGACAAGGGCACATACACTAGAACTTTGTTAAAATTGTTACTTATCTTGAAATGGAAGAAACTTGAATAGAATACTCTCGAATTGGTGAAGGCGAAGGAAAGGGGGTGGTCAATGCAATTGTATTGATTAAATGCATTTTCACAGGTTAGTTGTAGACTACCTACAACTACACACGCTGGCTCAAACCTCATAACTATAATGAACATAACTGGGACTCACAAACCATCACTAGGAGTATTACTAGAAAACTGTGACTGATGAGCCTTTCCCGAAGTAGCTGGGAAGCATCTAACACATGTGTCTGTTCTCAAAATAAATACATCTGCACCAATTCGGGAGAGTAAACATAACAGTAAAGCGTTTGACGAATCTTGTGAAATTACTTTTTAAGGAAATTGTCCTAAGGTGGAGGGGAAAACCCAGGTAGTTATTGACAGGAGTGAAGTCAAGCAGTCTGTGGCCCTGCTTCAGGCCCTTTTCTGCCTCAGTAAGATAACGGCTGACAGGGACATCCACTTTGAATAAGATTGCTATCGTTAATCTGACTTGCTGTATTTTGGGTCAGTACGATAAATCTCCTATGAAGCACCATCTTTGAACACAAATATTTCTCTTTTACTAATTAATATAAATTAGTTACAGTGGTCTGGGATGCTATAGGTAGGTTACATAATCTGGAAATTCATGAGTATCGTTCGTTCTCATCCATCTCACAACATGTGTGGCATATTGAATGAAACATAATATCATTTTTCACATAAAATTCTAATGAAGGCCTAAATAGGTAACTTTTGGAATAGATGACAATGAGCGCTTTGACGTCTTGTAAGGGGTAGTAAGGGCTATATGAATGCAATTACAATACAATGATGCATAAACACATATACGTCATATTGCTAAAGCACAGCTATGGATATGACAGCGCTTGAAGGAAAGAGGCAAAACATGGAATTTATTTATACTGTTTAAATTTAATGGATATTTGAAACCTCAACAACGAAAACTTGGGATCACGGCTAAGATGCCTGCACCAGTACTGAAGTCCCAAGTGTAAATATCTAGTATAGTGTCACATAGGTGAGCGAAGGAAGACAAATCCCCTACTTCCTCGACAAAAACATACACAAAAATGTCCCTGCACCTTATAAGTATTAAACACAATATTTAATGGAGTTTGTAGCAATATTCATATCATAGGCAATTCATAAATGATCAGAATGTTTTCCCAGAAAATAATTCACTGTATATAGGGTACTGTGGACAGACATTATTGTACATACAAATCTGGTTTTCTTGTAAGATGTTTTTAAAATGTGTGTCCGACCATTGTAAATAGCACTTTTGTATTTTTGTATTTTTATAGCCCTGAAGAAGTCCGGTAATGAACGAAACGTGTTGGCTATCCATTTTATAAAGAAATCTGAATAAAGAATCCATTTTAAACAGAAGAGCCGTCATTTGAATTTCTCGGGAAACAGCTGATCATTTATGAATTGCCTATGATATGCATATTGCCACAAACTCCATACACATTGTGTTAAATACTTGAAGGGTGCAGGCCCATTTTTGTAGATATTTGAAACCTGTTTTCAAAATGTGAGGAGAAGCATGGGGTTTAAGTCGTTTATCACATTATATTGTTTAAAACAATAAATAGAGTTGATGTCAGTGTTCCAACTCGCCTCTCTCTATCAGATAATCCAACTCCTAGTCATTTATATCTCATAGACATACACATTGGAAACGCATTCCACAAAACAAGGAGCTTTGTAAGTCTTCCATTGCAGTATATGGAAGTAGACTTTTCCAAATGGCAAGATGTTATTGATAGTTAGCTCATACATTTTAAATGAATAGCTGTGTACCAAAAGCTATGATCTCATCTTCATACGAGATTGTGTGTGAAGATGTAATATTTCTTAGTCCTCCTTCAGTTTTCTGAATCAGATCCTTACTTTTTCATCCCTCAGCATGAAATTACACTTGCTGCAAAGTTGTTTTTATTACTATATTACTCAATATAAAAATCCCCCATAAACATAATCCAAAGCTATGAACTAGCATGGCCACGACCTACTCCCCTGCATACCCCTATTCTCAAGCTAACAAATCATTGAGGCCCAAATTATCAGCTTTCCAATCCACCATGGGGGACCAACTCCTTTTACTGCACTTCCTGACCCCATGCAATTGTCTAGACACTTTTCTAGATTGCGCATGGCTAGCAGATGCCCAAGCAATAGTTGTATAGTAGAGGGATTGCCACTCTTGTATTCTGTTGCTATTAGGAGACGTGCTAATGACATTGAAAAAAATATATAAAATACATCTGCCATAATTGCCTCCAAATCCCTGATCATAACTAAACAGCATCACTCCAGGACTAATAGTGATCTCTTTCCTAAACACCTTCTACCAGAAAGCCTCTATACCTGATGCCAGCCTCCCACATCTATAGAACATATGGGACACCTATCGCCCTCCCTCTTACCCGGGCAAAACATTTGGCATGCGTGTAATAGAGGCTAAACATCGTTTTATAATGTTGAGCTCTTGAGCTAGATGGGAGAAGCACTTTCATCCCCAATCCTGATTAAGCCTGTAAAGTAATATCCCCCTCCCTTCGCTTCCCTCCCTATCTTGCCTCTTGCGCTTCTAGGTCATCCGGAACCGAACCCATCAAAATTCCATATATCTCACAAATATTACTTCCCGGCAGATGAACTATATCTAAAAGGGGGAACATTTTCACCTAAACTATTCCATGCTTTATCTTGCTCATTAAAGTCCCTGACCTGTAGGTATAATAAAAATCCTGGCACCCCGCTCAAAGTCCAGCTGCTAGTTGGCAAAAAGCACAATTGATCTGACGGAAACAGATCCCCCAGACTATACAATCCTGACTGCTTCCACTGCTTACAAACCCCATACTGAAATACTGATGGGAACAAAGGGGGTCACCACAAGAGGGTATACTGATTATAGCTCTTAACACCCAGCAGCTTCTTAACCCTTCTCCAAACTTTCCGAGCTGCAATCACAACATTAAATCTAATTTTTTAAATAGTTTGGCTCAATCTACCTCAAGAGAGACCTGCACACTGACCTCTTTCCCACCCCCCAGGGCTAAATCATAAATAGTGGGAAGTCCTAAACAGTGTTCCAGGCTACCCATCCTGCCCCTACCTTCCAAGAAAAGAGCCCCCATCTGCTATCAAGGAGCTTCCCAGTAGTGAAACAAAAACCTGGGACCGGCCCATCCCCACTGTTTTCACGGGAGAGCCAAGAATTTGAGGTCCCATCTTGTCCTTTTATATTGCTGCACGAAATTTGCACATATGGCTTACAATTTCCTGATCAATGACCCTTTTAACACCAGAGGAATAGTTCTAAATAAATAAAGCACTTTCGGCAAGACAGTTATCTTTAAAACATTACACCTTCTCACAAGGGTAAGATGTAGACCATTGATGTGTCTCAAATCTGTATCAATTTTGGTCAAGATTGAGCTGATAGAGCCAACATTGGATGAAATCCTAATCCCTAGATAAGAAGCTGTTATAACCCAATAACTATCTGACATAGATATATTGTCAATGCATACTATCTGATTTTTTTCCCTGTCAAGAAGGTAACCAGAGATTGCCCCAAATGTCCTTGCCAAATTCGCCACCTCATACAAAGCTCTTACAGGATATCACGTAATTACTGCAATATCGTTGACATAGGCTAATACCTTTGTATCATAATTATTAACCCTCACTGCTTAACTATTGGATTCCTTAACATTTCCCTTAATAATGGGTCAAAATAAAGGTGAGGAGAATGGGGGAGCAAGAGCAACCCTTACTTGTTTGCCCTGTAATTGCTCTCCTTCCTGACTATAGACCCATAATTTAGAGCTGGGAAAATGGGTCATGACATAAAGCCTTAATCATCCCTATGCTGAATCCCTTATGGCCCAGGGCGGCTCAGAGATAGCCCCGAAAAAGCATCTATTGGATGCTTTTTCGAATGAGAAGGATCATAGAAGTATCATAGCCACAGGGCGTCCTGTCACCTCAGAAATATCAAAAAATGTGACAACATGTCTAACACTGTCATTTGTACCTTTACTAAGTATAAACCCATGCTGCCAGGGGGAGATTATCTGGGCTATGAACTTCCCCATGAGGGCCACTAGTATTTTTGAGTAGAGGTTAGAGTTGGAATTTATCAGAAAGATAGGCTTATAGGAGCCCGAGCTATCTAGTAGCTTGTACTTTTTCCTAAAGACCACTATATTGCACCCTGCCAAGATGATGGCAGAACCCCATTCCAGCTGAACCCCTAAAAACATTGCTAACAAAAACATTTCCAGTTCTATATAAAACGTCTTGTCATCAACATATCCTTTATTTCAGTTCATAAAAAACATAAAAGGTAACAATATAAAATCCCTATGCATTGTACACATATAGAAATACAATAAGTTAAAAAGTAATAAAAATAGTTAACAGTCCTTTTAGCAAAAAAATATAAACAATTAGAACATTTAAAATCTCCACAAAAACCTATCTCCCTCCTTGATTTTACAATACCATATAGCTGTCAGAAATTGACCAATTAACCGCTTCCGTGCGGCAGGAATTCCAGCCCTGTGCTGGACATTCCAATCGCGGGCGTGGTCGTGACGGAACCATTCCATCATCCGCACAGCCCAACCGTGACTCATGACGGAATGGTTCTGTCACGAGCACGGAAGGGGTTAATAAGACAACTGGTCCACTTGTGTCTGTAATACATATTATAAGTACGGTACTATGGTCCTTGAGCCCCAACACTCTGTATAATGGTATAATTCAGCGCTTCTGTTTATTTTTATATGCCACACAAAAAAATTAAACATTTTCAATGGACTCAATGGCCACACATCCCATGGGGTACATATTTGATGTATCTGAACCTTTCTTCCAGCAACAAGTGAAGGGAGACGAATGGCCATGTTTTTTGTTATGAAATGTAAAAGTTGAGGAGCCGTTAATTGCCTTATTTTTTACTCTCAATATATCTGCCAGACCTAGATCTTCTAGGAGGACTCTGATAACATTGCCCAGTTTAGATGCTACTGCTCCCTCCCCTTTGGATCTATCAAGGATTGGATTCAGAAGGAGATTAAAGTCCCCTTCCATCATAATAGGAAACGTAGTTTGTAGTAGAAGGTTGTAAATGGAATTTAGGGGGGTCTCACCATCTATGTTTGGCCCATAGTAGCCCACTATAACAACCCATTTGTACCGAATCTTAGCCCCAGCAATGTTCCTACGCCCCAATACATCCGCCTTGTAGGACCCTATGGTTGCCTTTGCTGATTTAAAAAAAAGAAGGGCTACTCCTTTCGTGCAACATGTTTGGGTAGTATGAAGTGAATTTTCAATCCATGTTTGTTTGGCACGAACAGTCTCCCATTCATCAATAGTTAATTGTGTTTCTTGCAAGATAATAATATCACTGTCAGATAGATCAGATATTGGAGAATCCTCCTACATGTACCTGCTACTCTAAGGTCATTAACATTCCAAATTATTATTTTAATTTGGACACTTATAGGTGTATGGGTTTTATCAGGCTAGATCTCTCATCTCGGAAATAAGGCTAACCAGGCCGTGACCTACCCCTTCCCTAATCTCATCTCATGTAGTATTGTCATAAAGTGAGGACTTTTTTTCTTTTTTCCCTAATACACTCCCCATCCAGTGAAATCCTTAATGAAATTGCTTCTCCTGTGACCCCCCCAACCAAGGGACCCCACCCTGAAAATACCCTGGGTATGATGATAGATTACCCATTGGAGCTCACATCTCACTCCAGAATGTAGCAAATACAACAAAAGAATAGCAAACTAACCCCGGGACTTTATTTAGTCCATGGAAGTCCCTACCTCCTTAAGATCCCTAAAATTAAACATGTTATTGTTCCACATAACTTTAAGGAGTGCTGGGAACCTTAGCTGGACTGTTGCACCCAAAGACAGTAGAGTCAGTATACATTTTCCAAGCTCCCACTGCCTATCCTGCATGATTCTTGAGACATCCGATCTAATCCGAAATGTCCACTCCTCTTTGGAGAAACTCCCAGCTTTTGAAGCCTCGGACAGGACTCGCTCTTTTGAAGTATAGGTTTCAAAATTAACCAAAATTCTCCTGCGGGCTTTCCTAATTGAGTTTTTGGAGAAAGGATCTCTATGAATTCTCTGGATATCAGCCTCTAGGTTGTGGGAATCAATGGTGGTAATAAACTCCTTTAATAAGTTTATAAGAAAGCTTTTAATGTGAAACCCCTATTGGCCTTCTTGGATATTGAGAACTTTGATATTGTTCCGCCTCGCATTATTTTCTAGTGCCTCAATTTAGTCTAGCATAACGTTTTCGCCATTTTCCAAAGTTTCGGTAAGATGAATCTGTACTTCCTTATTGAGGGCCACTACTGTGGCTTCCATAGCACAGATCCTCTCTGTAATTGTAATTGCAGACATATTAGCTTCTATAGTGTCACATGAGTCTTGAATTTTAGCCTGATTCCTTTACAAGAAGGCAAGCTTATTTCTGATATCTGATGAGAGAGCATCCAATATGTTTGCCAGATCCACTTGTTTAGGACTGATTGATGACAAAGAGACTCCAGCAGCTGACGAGGTGGGCGATCAGGACATTAAAGCAGGGGAGATGAGAGGGTTCCCCTCGCAGCCGCCCAGAAATTGAAACCTATTAGAAGTGGTGAAATTCAGCTGCACTGCCCCCTCCGCTCTGGAATTCACATTGATAGAGTCTATGTTTACCCCAGCTGCCTCAGTAGATGGCTTCATATTCGGGTGCGATTCAGTCACCCCCAAGGCCGTTAAACCAACATGTTGGACTTTAGTATGCACCTTAAAAAAGGATATAAGAGATGGGGTAATTCTGACTTGGTGACCTTTTTTCCGTTGTCGAACCGAGGATATTGAGTAGGAATTCTGAGGAATAAAGGGTAAGCTTCTCCCTGCTTTCCTACTAGAATTTTTAGAAAGGGGCTTCCCAAAAAGGAAGGCAGGAGGAATGGTGGAGGAGTTTACAGGGGCACCTGAGATACTACATTTTTGTACGTACGGCGTACCTACTAGGAACCTCTACTCACTTTTCACCCGCTGCACCCTCTATTTGAGAAGCGAGGGTAATACAGTTAGCAGATTCTGAAAAGTCATTCACATTCAATGCCTCCCCCTGCCTTACTTGCTCCTCTTGCACAGGATCTGGGTTTACAGATTTCAGTTTCGCTTTTTCTCTTCTTCGTGGAGTTTGTTTGTCACGAAGAACAATTCTTGGTTCCCTACTATCCAAGCGCTTAGTCCTTCTGAAGCTCATGGGCAGAGAGAGAATTGATGGCAAGTAGGAAGCTGTATAAACGGAGGTGATCTTAGGGGGCTGCTGCAAAAATGCTATGTCTGTGTTTCCCTCTAGTCAGTCTCATGAGAGCCTCCTGTAGTGAAGCTCAAAAAACGGGGCAGCCAGCAGGGACAAACTCTGTCTGGAGAAAAACGGGGCAGCCAGCAGGGACAAACTCTGGCTGGCATGCCCAGAAGGAGATCCTGTAAGCGGTGTGCCTGTCCAGGCCAAAGACGTCTACTGCGGCAAGCAAACGTCCCCCGGAGGACCCAGAGCCAGGGCCAAACTGTGTCCAGCACTGCCACACTTCTGAGCCCGAAGCCCAAAGCCCAGGGGGGCCAAGAAAGGGAAGATGCGACCGAACGACGAGCACGCGGGACACCAGGGCAAACCTGATTAATTTTTTGTAGATAACAGACTGATTAGCTGTGTTCAACGGCAGCATTTTAGAGCATCCCTCAGATCACTCAGCAGTCCTGTTGGATCTACAGACAGAGAGAACCCAGTCTATTAGAAGATGGACTTTTGATAGATCTGACCCATCAGCAATAATGCAACCTAAAAATGATACCCTGTTATTCTTTGAAATTAATGATTATTTTGCCCCTTCACATGTAGTATGGGATGCTTATAATGCATTTATAAGAGGGATAGTTATATTAGTTTGGCCGCTAAAATGCATAAGGAGACCAGAGCTATGATAAGACAACTGCAAGAAGACATCTCAGTCGCTCTGATTGAACTTACTCAACAAGGCGATGGGGAGCAGAGGGACCAAACTAACAAGGTTTTAGCTGAAAGACAGGCCTTAGCTAATTACCTTGACAGCATCATAAGGAAAAGATGGGAAACAAGTAAATTAGCTAATTATGATTATGGAGAAGGATGTGGGAATCTCCTGGCCTGGAAATACCCCATTAATCAGACCAGGATTTTAATCAAGGAAATTGCGGACGCTGAATCAGTGAAGGTCTGGCCTTAGAATACCAAAACAGAATCAGTCAGATAGTGTTTAATTCCCAGATATTAGCGTATTCTGACAGGATAACAATACCATCGCTGATGAATGAGCAAGCTTTAGGGCTTGACCAAAACATCACATAATAAGAATTGGAGGCCCACATGAAACACCTACAAAAGAGGTAATGCAGCAGGGTTAGACAGTGTTCCTAACAAGCTTTATACCTCGCTTTCTGAGGAAATTTCTCCGATTTTGATGAGACTGTTTACCTGCATCTTTTTGGGTAGACTCCCATGTCCTAAGTCTTGAGATGAGGCTGTTATCAGCTTAATCTTGAATCCCAGTAAAGATCCTAAAAAATGTGAGTCTTACAGGCCCATCTCCTTGCTGAAGTGCGACTATAAAAACTATGCGTACATTTTAGCTGGGAGAGAAAATCAGGTAATGGGCTCCCTGATTCAACCTAATCAGAAGGGGTTTATTAAGGGTTGTCAACTTCATGATTTAACTCACAAGTTGATCGGCGCATTTGATATTGCTTCTTCAGAAAAATTACCTCTTACCATCTTTGCATTTAAGTCAGTTAAAGCCTTTGACATGGTGCGCTGGCCTTTACTTCTTCATATGATTCATATCTATGGGCCAGGGGATACATTTGCTAGGGTTGTTAGTAACATCTATAAAACCCCACAGCGAGGATAGTGGTTAATGGGAATCTAACCAGTTCAATCAAGTTGGAGCGGGGAACTAGACAGGGTTGTCTACTCTCCCATTAATTTTTGACCTGTTTATCGAACCCCTGGTATGTAGTATTAATGCCAGTCAGATCTTCTCTCTGTTTGAATGGAATGGGTGGGTAAAAAAATAGCCCTTTAAGCAGATGTTTTAATGATCTTTACGAGGGAGAGTCGCAGCATCCTACTGAGTTTAGAGCAGATGGTGATGGAGTTTGGAATGTTTCAGGATATTTAATTAACCCCCAAAAAAGTGAAATCATGTCCTGGAATTCACAGTCAAATGTCCTACTGTTCAAACAACAAATTAGATACCTTGGTGTACAGTTAACACATGACATCACTAGGCCAGGTAAATCTTGAATTAAAAATAAAAGAGGCAGGAACACTATTAAGATCATGGAGTAGCCTTTGACTTTCCATATTGACCACTCTAATTTGGTTAAAATGTCAATCCTGCCTAAGTTTACTCTTATTTTTGATGCGATCCCATTATCCTTTAACTATAACATTTTAAAATCCCTACAGAGTGGCATATCAAGCTTTCTCTGGGCTAATAATGGGGTGAAGATCTCTTGGACGGGGGTATAGGAAGGTCCGATTGCCGTTTTTATTGCTGGGCCTTTCAATTAAAAAATGTAAGATCCCTCCTGTTTAAATCCTCCTGTTTTTCTCCCTTTGTTCAGAATATGTCCATAAATATCCCCTTGGGTGGAGATGGATTTATTTTTAAGTTTGGCCATCCCAAATATTTTAAAAAAAGTTAAACTGAGGGCAATGAGATCAGCCTGTGAGCTCTGGTACCAGGTCAGGAAATTTCTTAAGATCCTGTACTACAGTGCTGGTGCCCCTATTTGTACCTCTACAGTTATAGCTTTGTGTCTTCAGGATAGCCTGTCAAAACCATTACTGGAAGAAGGCATTAAGAAATGAGGCCACCTGTTGCAAAACAATAAACTACTCTCTTGGGACTACTTAAATAACATCTCGAACCAGATGTTATCCAGATTCAAATTCTACCAACTATCTAGCTGGGCTGCAAAAATCGGTACGGAAGGGGATGGAGATGATGAACATGAAAACATCCTCTTAGCTCAGCTCCATCAACATAAACAAGTTTCCAAATGGTACTGGTTGCTAGTGAAAGGGAAGCCCGGGCATACACTGATGGAGGAGCCCTGGAGAAGAGACCCACCTTTGATCAACAAAGTATCTCTATGGCAAGTCTCAATGCACACTTTATGGAGTGTTGTCAAAGCTGCTCACCTTAGAAGAAATCATTTGTTTACACTCCAAAGGGCCAACTGGACACCTAACAGATTGGTAAAGCTGGGAGGTAGAGGCATGAAGCCCTGTTTGAAGTGTGGTCTGGAAAATGTGGCTGATCTGCATATGTTTTGGCAGTGTTCTCAGATTCAGGGCTTCTGGTACAATGTTGATAAGACCTTGTCAGAGGTTCTGAGGCAAGAAATTGAGGTAAGCCCGGTTTTGGTTATTTTTGGAGTTCTCCTAGAGGAGAGTATTAGTTGTAAGCTTTCCAAACTCCAAGCCTCGCTGTTATTTATCTTAATCCTACTGGTAAAGAGAGAAATTTGCCTAAAACAGGTTTCCCCTCAGCCTCCAGTATTTCTGGATTAGGTGGCCTCAGTTAAAAGGGAATATCATTTGGAACATTGTATTTTCCGAGAAAAGAGCTAGATTTTGGGTGGCCTGGGATGAATGGCTTATCAAGTTCGACAATGCACCATCTCAATAAAGTCCAATGATTATTAAATAAGCGAGAATATGGGAAGAAGGTTGAATCCTCTTCTACCTAATAGTCTTGCAGTTGGCTATTCTAGGAACCCTGGAGTTGGCAAAGATACAGGTGATGCTGTGGTCTCCCTCTGAGGCAACTAGGAAGGAGCCTATATCTGTTTAAGGACAATCTGCTTATTTAATCAATACGGACAAAAAAACAACAAAAAAAGACAAGGGAAGGGAGCTATTCGTCATGTGCCCAATCTAAGCTTGATAAAAAGTGTGAGTGCAAGCGGGTTTGTAACCATATCTAGATTAGTTTCAAACCCAAAACCACATTTGAATAAAAGAAAATCATCAGCCAGACTACCTGAAGTGGTGCGGCTAATTATTTCTACCATGATGTGAGCCCAAGAGGCCTTTTTTAACTTTAAAATGGCATCACCAGATATATAATTTGGGGTTTTGACCAAAAGTCCCCTAAACCCCAGCTTTTATAGCCATGACTTTATCCCCTTCGGTGCTCATGACGGAACGGTTCCGTCATGAGGCACAGTGGAGCTGTGCTGATGACGGAACCGTTCCGTCATGACCACACCCATTACCATTATACTTCAGCACCGGAGGGGAATATGGTTAGCAGCGATGAAGTTATACAGGCATACCAATAGATCCTATCAGAACACGACCCATCTAGGAAACCTTGGAGCCATTCCCTGTAGGGCTCCAATTCTCTTGTCGCCCAGACCCTTAGCCAATACTGGATCACTCTCATTGCTGCAATGTCCGAAATAGAAAGTTCAGATCTATATTGATAGTTCATGTGGGAGTGCTAGGCGGAACTTTTACAAGCAATTTCAAAAGGTTATTCTCTGCTGTCTCCACCATCTCCATATTGCAGTGACCCCAGATATCTATTCCATATAGACTGGCTTACATGCTTTAATTCTGTAAATTTCCAAAGGGGAAGACATAGGAAAAGATGGTGCGATATATGCAAACCTTATAATAGACCCCGCGGATTGCTTTAACAACAGGGTACTCTTTATTAATTGAGCTGTCCACCTATGCAAGTCTTTCAAGCAAACTCAGATACTCGCTCAATGGCAACTCTGGCAAAATTGTCTGTGTATATTGTCTGAATAAGGGTCAATAGATCCTACTCAAGGTGTACCATAATTCTGTCCTTGGAACCAGATCAAAAATGGATCAAATATCCACGAAGGCCACAAATAACATCCACTTTTCCAAATCTACTCTCCTCCACTTTATGGCTACAGCTCTAGGGGTATCCTATTCCTGGAGCCAGATAATTTAATGCCTTAGAGACTTCCGCTTACATAATGTCTGATCATAAATAATTCAAGCAAACTCTTTCTCTTGTTCTGACTGTCATCTGGTCATAAGCAAGCATTGCGCTGTTGGCCAAAAGTCATTAAAAATAATCTCTGCCATTCCCATTGGGCATGCCCTACAATACTGTAACCAGTTCAGAGGTATCGCTTAATGACAAGCATTTTAATGGCTGGGCTACATCCGCTTTTGATTCTCACTTGATCTTATTTCTCTAACTAGAAGTAGAGAATCACATCTTCAGCCCCTGCTATACTGCAAAACTGGCAGAAGGGAAGTGTTAAGGTAATGACTTAGAACAACTTTGAAGATAGACTATATCCGTGCAGACTGATATATTTATCTATATGAGATTAAAATTCATAAAAATCTACTTAGGAAGGAGTGCTCTCAATTTAATGCATTCTCCATCAACAAAGAAAACCCAACACAGAGATAGAGAAATGTTTAATACTGCTAGAATTATGCTGCCTTCAGCCTCTACTGATGTCGTTTCCTCTGAAGCTCTACACAAGTCTATTTCATGATATTCAAAGTAGAACATTCTAAAAATGTACAAGACCTTTGGCTTTACAGGAATGTTCTTTAAAGAGACTGCTTTCCTATAGACGTCTCTAAGTTCTCTGCTTGTTCTTACTAGTTTAATTTCTTTTTCTCTCAAAACTACTATACATCATGTTTAATACATCCCTGTCCCCCTTGTCCTGCTTATATTATTTCTAAAGCAATTGCTACTACTGGCTCAGCACTCCTGTCCCGGTATAACTCTTTATTAGCTGCAGCATCAGTAGCTCATCAATGGCACAAACTTAATGGGGGTGCCTCTTCTAAAAAGTCGACTGCCGATCCTCAGGTTCTTAGCAACTTTCTGTCTATACTGCTTCTTCCAGTAATACAGTGAAAACACTACAAATGGACACCACACCAGTTTAGAAAAATAAGTAATCTTTACTAGACTTAACACAAGGCCAAACGACAAAAATCCACAATACTTTAATACAAATATAACTTTCAAATGGTAGAAATAGCTTAGTTTAATGTAGATGGTTAATGCAACACTTTAATCTCAAAGTACCTTGGATGTGTCACGCAATACAAACAAAAGGGTCGCAGGGAAGGTGATGCGTCGATTTCTTTCTTTGAGGGAGGTGATGCGTTGGTTCCTTACTGCAGCGCAGGGGAGGGAATTCAGGGGAGCCTGTGGTAAAGTCTTGTATCCCTGAGACTTCAGGCATGAGGCAAGGACAGTTCAAGCCCTTGGCGATTCTTCTTCAAGATTGCAAGAGTACACACAAAGTTCCTTTATTACTTTCCTTGGCAATTAAGTAACCACTGCAGGCCAACCCCATCAGCACAGCACAGGGGCAGTCCTCCTTCAGTTTCCTTAGTTCTTCTCCCTGACAAAGGGACATCTTGATTCCCAGAAGTGATCTAAAGTTCTGGGGTTTGGGTCCTCTTTTTAACACACAAAAATACTTTGTCTCTGAAGGCAGAGGGTGTCTGTATCTAGCCCAAACCAGTTCTGGGTGCCTCCTGCCAGTGCACAACTTCTTCCTTTACCAAAGTGGGCCAGGGCCATCAGACACACCACAGGAGGTGGAGCCAGCATTGTGGAAAGCAGGAACATCCCTATTCAGGCCCAGGTGCTACTCCTCCCACCACTCCCCATGCAGATAGATCTATTAGGCTTTGTGCTGACACACCCTGTCTGCTGGAGCCACCCCAGCCCCTGTCACTCACAAACCAGACATGGAATACACAACCTAGCTAAGGCAGGCTTGGATGGTTAGGCAAGAAAATACCTACTTTCTAAAAGTAGTATTTTCAAACAAAGAATGTTAAAACCAACTTCACTAAAAGATGTATTTTATCGTTGTGAGTCAGGCATACTAAACTCAATTTTCTACCTAGTTCTCTGAGTCAGTTAGGATTATAAATGTTATAATTTTCTCACTGTGCAAATCTCTCTCTGCTCACGAGGATAATTCCGGTTTGCCTGATTCCTGCCAGCGCATTGAGGCTCTTCTAGCTCCGACAACTCCGACAACTTTTCGCGACACATGCTTCGAGGGTGCCGCTCACGGATTGAACTTAACCAACACTCCTGCCACGAGGATTTTGTTGCTCGGCTGATTCTACCCCCTCCCTGAGGCTCTCATAGCAGGTGTGAGCGGCTCCGCAGTCGGCGGATTCTACACTCGCTCCCAGCAACCCACAGCCCAGGTTGAGGACTTTGGGCAGAATACTGCGCGTGGAGCCTACCGGGGGACTGCGAGAACCAGCATCCTTCACTCTGCACAGCTGGTGCCTCTTCCCCCGGCGGCCACGCCCCCAGCCTTCAGCCTTCATTACTTTTCGCGACACCCGCGCAGGTGCCGCTCACTGTGCAAATCTCTCTCTGCTCACGAGGATAATTCCGGTTTGCCTGATTCCTGCCAGCGCATTGAGGCTCTTCTAGCTCCGACAACTTTTCGCGACACCCGCTTTGCGGGTGCCGCTCACGGATTGAACCTAACCAACACTCCTGCCACGAGTATTTTGTTGCTCGGCTGATTCTACCCGCTCCCTGAGGCTCTCATAGCTGGTGTGAGCGGCTCCGCAGTCGGCGGATTCTACACTCGCTCCCAGCAACCCACAGCCCAGGTTGAGGACTTTGGGCAGAAAACTGCGCGTGGAGCCTACCGGGGGACTGCAAGAACCAGCATCCTTCACTCTGCACAGCTGGTGCCTCTTCCCCCGGCGGCCACGCCCCCAGCCTCCACGTACTTTACAGGCACACTCTCCACCCCGACGCGGGACGCACGCGGGACGGAGCTCGGGGCGAAGACCGGGCAAAGAGCGGGCCGTTTGAGGCCGTTCGAGTACGGGAGAGTCCGGTCCGGGCTATACCCCCTGGCCTCACTCCTATTGTTGTTGACATTACATTTGCCAGTGGTGCACGCAGAGGACTAAGTGCAATGTCTACACGTGAGTACAGAAGCAGGGCAGCTAAGGGGAAGTTGCAAAATGGAACACTTGATGACTTTATCACCAGAACCAACATTGCAATAGATAAGGAGATCACTAAGATGCAGCATAGGGTCTCCACTGAACTTGATGCAGCTAGAAGGCTATCCCAGGAAATGGCCAACCCCAAGAAATCCTCTTTGGGTCACTTTGCTTTTGCTAAAACACCGGACCGCATAATGGGTCCAGCACCAAATTTAACACAGGCAGTTAATCACCACCCACCAGTTTCGCCTCCTTCAGCCTTAGTAGAGGAGGCCGGATCTCAACATGAAGCCCCCACATCACTGCTCAGGGTGGGAGGGGTAGACGGGCCCCCCTTGGAAACACCATCAATTGCCAAATGCAAGGCCATGAGTGCGAGAACCTCCCCTAACCCCTCAAAGGGCTCCAACCAAAAACGAAAGTGCAACACCACTACCGCCTATTCCAGGAAAAAGGCTAAGGTTGCAAAGGCCCAGTTACCCTCTCAGGTACTAGCCCAGCCATCCCACCTACTCCCTCCCGTGGTAAATAGTTGCCCCCCAGTCCCTGAATCGAGTCCAGTGAAGTCGATGGGGGAATACGAGAACCTCGTAATTGAAAGTGAGAATGGTGGGGTACCACTTTGTATGATTGAAGGGAAGGATGTTGAATTTTTAACGATTGTGTGGAAAACGTTAAAAAAACTGCTCACCCCTTTAGAACTCAGACTTTCCCGTATAGAAACCCAGCTCCTCGAGACTGAAAAAAGCATTCTAAATCTTGCCACCCTGACTATGCCTGGTAATAAACCAACTAGCCAACCAGCTGTGACCAACAGTCCTCCAGTAGCGGTTGTCACCCCACCAGTACCCCGGTAATTAAACCTGTTCCAAAGCCCCGGCATAAGGTCCTTGTAACCACCAATGACAATAGAGTAGCGGGAAGTGCAAACGAGTTGCCGGCTCCACCTGTACCATCTCCGGAAGTACTGGCTGCCCAGAGGGCAAAAGACCGCAATACTTTCTTACAGAGACAAAAATATTCTAAAAACCGCCATAGGGGTTATGTTGACCTTCCCCCAGATGTAAGACCTTACGTAGTAGTCCTCACGGGGGTGCCAGAAAATCAATACCAACAGCAGGAGGATTTTGGGTCTTTAAAAAATAAGGTCATCCATTGGCTCAATGTGAATAGACCATTACCTAATCACCTAAGAAGTAAAATTCTCATGGTGCGACAGGTCCCCTGGATAGGCACATCGCACAAATCTATCTCAGGTGATTGTGTTATCGTCTCATTTGAAGATCCCAATACTGCACATTTTATCCATTCATGGAGAAATCTCAGAGCTAATTCACCCATCGCAACTAAACCATTAACCTATTTCTATCCCCCGCGCCCCCAATCTCAAATGGGGGGAAACTGGAATTGGAACACGATGCCGGCACGAAACTGTGTGCAGGGTGGGTTATCCAACTACTGGCAAGGTACATATGGAGGGTGGAGCGGGGCCCCCACCCCGAATAGATTTGGATGCCTCGAGGATGTGGACTGACTTCAACATAGGGCAACTGATACTTCGTTCCCGGTAGATTTACACAGCTCTCTGCCTGACCCCTCACCTTGTCCTGTCCCTGTTTCACCAATACCACATAGGATTACTGACACACTGGCATATTCATACCATGCTTGGCTACACCTCCAGCACCGTATCTCCCCGGAGACTGCAAACAAACCACGGGCGATATTAAGTATAGGGAGGAGCAGGCCGATGACCATTCTGAGGGGGGCACACCCACTGAGCATATAAAAGATGAAAATGGTACCACCAACACATGCCTAGCTGGTCATACCAACAAGGATAAAGCTCCTCTTGAGGTGCTCAACGTAACCTGCTTACCTGCACCAGAGGTTTTGTCCTTTTCAAACTACAGCCAGACTAGGATAAGTAGGCTTCCACAGTCGTTCAGTCCTACAGAGGAGCGGGGGGCACCGAGCACACTCGCCAATCTTTCTTGGAATGTGGCCGGGTTGGCTAATAAATTGGATTCCGCAGAGTGGGTGGAATTCATTGAGGAATATGATATTTGTCTGTTCCAGGAAACGTGGGCTAGAGAACAACACTCCCGTACAGGGTACGCAACCTTTGAGACAATGGCAAAATGGGGTGGGAAGGGCCGACCGTCTGGCGGTTTGTCGATCTGGGTAGGTTCCCATCTTGGATGCAGGGCAAGAAACCTCGAAACCAATTCACCGGACTTGCAGTGTGTTGTCCTAGAGTGGGCATCTGATGTGAGAGTAGCATTAATAAATTTATACTCCAGACCAGTTGGCATTACGGGCATTTCGGGAACTATCGAGGACTTATCTGTGTTTATCGATTGCGCTATCCTCTGTCCATCACTCGTAATTGGGGGGGACTTTAATATTCAGTATGAGCCGCTCCCGGATCATATGGAATGGGTAACTAATGAAGAGGATGATCTCTGGGAGATACCCACCTTGCCGGGCCCACCTGTAAAATCATGGTCACCTTTAGTCACTCAAATACTATCCTTTACCCTTTCCCACTCGTTGAGGGCTTGCAATTGGCGGGTTAAGGGAGACATCCCACCCCAGCCCACCTTCAACAGACCAGGGCACGAATCACGGATAGATTATATCCTGGTGCCGATAAAGGATTGGGCCAAAGTGAGGGACTTTACAATACTTAGTAGGACCGACAGTGACCATAATGCATTGTCACTGAGACTTGTTGTACAGGGTGTTCCGATAGCAAACACAGATAAAAATTCAGCATTCCCGGAGGGCCTAGTTGCAACCAGCAGCAGATGCAGAATCAGATGGCCAACATTAGTGCAGAACCTACAAAACATTCAGAGGCTATATGAGGCAGTGGTCCCTGCCCTTGAAAAGGTTAGGGATCTCTTTCCTCAGTCACCCACCCCCGATAAGTTTAGTGCGCTTGGGGATATTCATTCCGAGCTCTGTACCAATCTCGCAGAAGTATTGAACCCGGAGGCCAGGACGAAAAAGGTCAAGGGGAAAAGAGCCTCTTGGTTCAATGCTGCCTGCAGAAGAGCAAAGGCTGCCCTTTTGGAGTCTCTTAAAATACGGGAAACTCCTAGCAAGATCAGGGTTAAACGGATGGCCTATAAGTCCACCATTTGCAAAGCTAAAATAGAATGGGACCTGGACAACTGGTCGGAAATGACAGCTGCCCTAGCAGTCCATGATGCCCGCAAATTCTGGCAGATCGTCAAGCACGGTTCAGCTGAACCAATAGCGGCAGTAAATGCAAATATTTCTGCCACTGTGTGGGAGGACAGCTTTAAATCCTTGTATAGTGCGCCCGACCAGAGCCAAGTAGGGAACCCACCTGAACCTGTAATGGACCGAACCCCTGAAACCCTACCCCAGATGGATGGGTTTACCCTGGGAGAGCTTAAAACTGCAATTTTGGGTCTCGCGGCTGAAAAGGCTCCAGGCCTGGACAAGCTCCCAGGTGATCTTTATAGGCACGAAGCTAAGATTTGGGCCCCGTACCTAAGGATGCTGTTCAACGCAATCTTGAACGCCATGATGATCCCCCCAACTTGGCTGGGGGCAGAGATAGTACCTATATTTAAGAAGGGTTCGCCTCTGCTCCCAGCCAACTATAGGCCAATAAGCATGATAGATGTTTCTCAGAAACTCTTCACCAGGCTACTTTTGGATCGTCTGTCGGAATGGATGTTGGATCACGATATTCTGAGTCCACTCCAGGTGGGATTCAGAAGGAAGATCTCCACCACAGACCAGGTCTTCCGGCTCGCCCTCATTTTATGGAAAACGGTACAGCTGGAGGGTGGTAGCCTCTACACTGTATTCGTGGACCTGAGGGCGGCCTTCGACCTGGTCCCCCGCAGAAAACTCTGGGAGGTGCTGGCCAAACTGGGGGTCCCGAGGGGCTTGTTGGAGATGATTATTCGTCTCCATACTGCCAACTTTGCTCAGGTGAGGTGCGGTAAGGATGGGGCGTTGTCAAATCGATTCCCCGTTGACAGGGGGGTAAGGCAGGGTTGCGTGCTTGCACCGACCCTGTTCTGCCTCTACATCTACGGGGTAATCGCCCACCTCAATGGGGTTGCCAACCTAGACGCTACCAAGCTGGCAGGCAGCAGGGTGCCAGCGATCATGTTCACCGATGACACCCAGCTGCTCTCAAAGTCCCTAATGGGGATACAGCGTGTCCTAAATGGTTTTGTGGATTTTTGTGGGGAACATGGCTTAGAAATCAATACCTTAAAGACAAAATTTATGGTCTTTAATTCCCCACCTAAATTACAATTTACACCCACCATTGGCCAGAGCAGTCTTGAAGGGGTACACACCTTTGAGTATCTTGGGGTCATGATAAATGAGAAAATGACTTGGTGCACACACCAACAGAAAGCACTACTTAAATTGACCCAGTACTCGGGAGGGGTTTTGAGGCTAATAGGAAATAACAGGTCATCTATCAAACCCGTCGGCCCACCACTCCAGATTTATAAGGCACAGGCAAAGGGGGCCGCTATGTATGGCTGTGAGTTATGGGGTCACGTAGTTTCCCCAGACCTGGTGAAAGAGGAGAACAAGTTCATTAGGCAGGTGGCCCGACTCCCGCCCAGTATGCCCCTTGTCCCATTAAGGCTAGATCTAGGGCTGCAACCTCTAAGCGAAGAACTGGCACTGCGTCCCTTGGTTTATTGGCGGAGGCAGTGGGCAGTCCCAGAACTGATCAGCTATAGGCAGGGTCTACAAGAGGTCCTAGCCATGCCTAATGCTGGGAAAATTAAATGGCTAAAATTCATCAAAACTGAACTAGAGGGCCTAGGCCTATCGACACTCTGGTGTGATCCCTCGACTGCATGTCCATTAATTTCCAGAAAAAGGCTGGCAAAGGTCTACCACGACAGTAAACTAGCGGCACTCTGTCGTCAGGCAACACTGGGGACACTTACGGATTCATTTTTATGTATTAAGGATTATTACAGTTTTGAACCAGCCCTGGAAAAAGTCTATCCTGTTTTACTCAGAAAACTCTACTTGCAATGGAGGCATGGGACCCTTCCATTACGAGCTCTAACTAGTAAGTGGAGAGACCCAACCATTAGTTTATGCCCGGCTTGTAGAGTGGCCAATGAATCAGAGCTCCACATGATCTTTTTCTGCCCGGCCTATAAAGCTCCCCGCAAGAAATGGATTGTCCCTATATGTAGGAGCCTGGGGTTTGCGGAGTGCTTGGCCACGTTCAGAGTACTGAAAACAGACATGACTGACCACATTGTCTTTGCTGTAGCCAAATATTTAGGTGCAATGTGGTCCCTGAGGATACAGAGCCTTAAGGCTGGTCACTGACTGTACCGCAAAACCTGAAACCTTGTATATTGTAAAATTTTTATGCACCAGGATGAATTGTGATGTTTTAAATGTTTTATCGTTTTAACAATTATGAATTGTATCTTGTGCATCTTTTATGGTAATAACATTACCGAAATAAAGATTTATGAAATGAAAAAATAATCAAACTGCCCATTTTGGCCTATGGGAACAGGTGGCAATGTAATAGTGAAAGAATATTGGCTATAATTCACTATCAGGACATGCCACACGTATCAGGGCATGTCCTACCTTTTACATACAATGCACCCCTCCCTTGGGCACACTTTAGGGGTGACTAAAATTTAGAAAAGAGAAGGTTTAGGGACTGGCAAGTGGATGCACTTGCCAAGTCATCATGGCAGCCCCAGGCTACACACAGGCTCTGAAATGGCAGGTCTGAGTTACATTTTACAAGCTCTTTCTGTGGTTGGCGCAACCAGTGCTGCAAACCCACCAGCAGCATTTGATTTACAGGCCCTGGGCACACATGTGCACTGTGCTAGGGTCTGACAAGTAAATCAAATAGCCAATTATGGAGTCACTAATCTATTACAACAATTTACAATAGGGAGCACTTTGGCACTGAATAGCAGTGGCACTGTGCCCAAAGCATCTAGACCAGCAAAACATATAGCAAAAACACAGGAGGCAACAGCAAAAAAAATGGATGTGAGACCCACGCCAATGGTGGCAGGTCTAACAGCAGTCCTAAATCAAAGTATTTTATTCTCAGAGAGCACTAGCCTAATTAAAAGTAGTGGGCACCAATTGGATGTAATGATCCTATAGGGTTAGCGTGGTGCTAAGGTTGACATGTTTTGTGCCTGCTTAGCCCCTAACGGGTCTAGTGGCACTTCATCTGGACCAAATGTGGAGCAAATACAGTGAGTGATGGACTACAACTGGTCTGGTTCACAAATTCATGACTGACAACCAGACAGAGCAGAGAGACCCCTGGAGGGATTGTACCAGGGTGGAATGCCTAAGGGGAAAGATAAAAACAGGGGGAGACAACCAATGGCTTGTTATAGCAAACAGTAGGTAAGATAACCGTGCATAAGCATACATTTTCAGATTGGTTTGTTTAAAAGATCAGTGGCAAAACTCGAGTCTGGAGGTGATTCAAGTTGAGCCTGGATTTGGGGTTGCACACACCCACCAACACAAGGGGGAATCGGTGAAGTGGGCTCGATAAGCTACTGGCATCAACATGTCACTGGCATTTGCATACAAGGAGCAGTGTCCCCAAAGTTAGTCTCCAATTGGGAAAAGATGCTTATGTAGGTACTAAAAAACTATTACTGAGGGGATGGCAGAGCACGTTGTTGCTCTGAAGCTGTAAGAAAATAAAGCCTGTGACCAACAGGTAATAATACATTCAATCAAGTAACAATGACTTAGTCTCCTTTTTCTTTAGGGCTACTCTATTTATTTTTGAGAACCCCGAGTATCTAGATAAACATATTCATAGATACCTACATTTCATCAATTATTTCATCATTTAACTTAGATACATTTATACAATTTCAAACGTATAAGTTCTGACACACTACAATACATACAAAAATCATGAAAGGCTGAAAATAAATCAAATTTAAACAGTAAGGTATAAGCAAATACATTTTTTATATGATTCAAAATTCGCAATACAACAGTACACCAGTTATTTTTTAAAAAATGACACATCAGTCCTGTATATACAATTCTTTTATTTTAGGACTAATCTCCATCGCTAAGGAGGAACTGTTTAGGAAAGAACAGAACTGGGTGTTCAAACTTTCCTCACACATATGGAGTCAGAGCTACGATATCCCCTGGGCGAAATTGAACCACCACTGATTACAAACCCAATCACTTTCCAAATATCCTCCCTTTCCTAGTACCATTACACACTCCCCAAGAGGGCCCTGCTTTGTAGCACTTCAATTACTTAGAACTTTTCCGCTCTTCGCTCCACTGACGGCCCTTGACCCTAGTAGCCTTCCAACTTCCCTCTTTAGTCATATGTACTTTCTATGTCTGAGCCCCAAAGTCTATTATGCCTGAGCATTTATTGCATCGCCACACCTTTAAGTAGGTTTCTCAATGTTGATCAGTGTCACCTTCATCCACTATAGAAGGACGTGCTATCAAATGAACACCACATTATATCTGCTACCTAATGATCTTATGGCGCTCACTTAATTATGGCACTTACATCCTTTATACATCTGTACTTCTTATTTACTCCATTTGACTACTACATTGATTTGTACACTTGAATCTCCTGTTTACCTCACTAGACTAGTTTGTTGAATATTACACTGCTCTTGCAAGCCAACATCTCGTTTTGTCAATAAAGTTTGTCAGTTAAACTTCTCTCCCAAAATGGCTGCCCAAGTTGTCAGTCTAGTCATCAGATGCTTTTCATGTGCACAGAACCACCCAATGAGCCTTAGACCCAGAAGCATCCGGCACGGGGCCCGGAGCAAGGGTAGGACAGACGATTGCCGTTCAGCCACCCTGTGAGAGTTCGAAAGCATTTCTCCCCGGTAAAATCATGCCCATCTGCCTTGACAGCGGTAAGTTCCTAAAATGCTATTATTACCTGTTGGTCACATGCTTTATTTTCTTACAGCTTCAGAGGAACAAAGTGCTCTGCCATCCCAGTCAGTGATAGACTATCACTATGGGGGAGTTTTTAACCATGATGCAATTACCTTAAAGCATGGTCCTAGCCGCAGTAGTTCATGCTCTACTTCACTACGAGAACTGCACTCCCTTGGCAAACTCCGACAGTAATTAAAAGTCACTCACGGTACACGATACAATCTGCGGGCATGTATCTGCCCCTTTTGGCAGTCGCGAGTCACTTTTCAAATTGGATATTTATGCGTGAGTATGTGGCATTACCTCATGAGACGGATCTAGTCACACTCTAATGTGCATAATTGTATAACTAGCCACAGCGCTACCGTGACATTCCCGGTTTTAATTAGGTGCCAGTCATGGTATGCAGAAAATCAACGGGTAGATCCCGGCACTTTTCCATAGCCCTGAGTGGCATTCGAAACCGGATTTGAATGCATGTTTTGGTGTAAATGTCTTTGAGTACCTACATAAGCATCTTTTCCCAATTGGAGACCAACTTTGGGGACACGACTCCTTGTATGCATATGCCAGTGACATGTTGATGCCAATAGCTTATAGAACCCACTTCACCAATTCCCCCTTATGTTGGTGGGTGTGTGCAACCCCAACTCATGGCTCGACTTGAAACACCTGCAGACTCGATTTTGCCACTGATCTTTTAAACAAACCGATCTGAGAATGTTTGCTTATGCAGAGCTATCTCACCTTGTTTTGCCACTTTGGCTATAATTAGCCTTGATAACTACCTGTAAGACTGCTACTAATGTGTACTATCTGACAAGTTCCTACTGTTTGCTATAACCAGCCATTGGTTGTCTCCTCCTATTTTTATCTTTCCCCTTAGGTCTTCCACCTGGTTCAAACCCAACAGGCGTCTCTCCACTGCATTTGGCTGTCAGTCATGAATTCGTGAACCAGACCAGCAGTAGTGCATCACTCCTTGTTTTTACTTCACATTCGGTCCTGATGAGGTGCCACCAGACCCGTTAGGGGCTAAGCAGGCATGAAACATGTCTTCCTTAGCACACCACTAGCCCTATAGGAACATTACATCCAATTGGGGTCCACAACTTTTAATCAGGCTAGTGCTCCCTTAGGATAAAATACTTTTATTTAGGACTACCTGAGACCTATTTTAATACAAACACCCACGGCACTACCCAGCCCACTACCCACACACCTGCACTCACCCAACGGCTTCATCCCAAAAGATCTCCGCCAAAGAGCCGCTTTGCGGATGCCCGTCAGTCATTGCAGTGCAAGTCCGACGAGGAGCAGGCCCAATGGTGAAGCATGACATCCTTCTGGGTGTGTGAGGACACACCTAAGAAAACACCTTCCTTTTCCTCACTTAGGAACTGCATACCCACTGTGTTTCTCACTTCAATATTTTAGCACCACACAACTTGTACTCCATAATAGTGCTTAATGCTGTACTCCTCAATGCGAACAAATTTATTTTTCAACTCAAAGTGTCTGACTCTGTTTATTATATTTACTTGGAAAGCCTTTAGAAGAAAAAAATAATCCAATCATTGTTTTTTAATCCTCTGATGTTATTCTCTCCCAGTCTGCCTGTTATGTTTCTGCCACACAGTCACTGTTTTTTTATGTTTGGCAACATGTTTTGGTAAAAGGAAATATAAAATTGACCTTGTGCTTCTCCTAATCATAATCATCATATGAAATAAAATCCAATGTCCCTAGGCGACCAGGAATGTACTGCTACTGTGCCACGCTCTTATTTAAAACAAGTGTTTGCAAAGCGCATTATATACAATTTGTCTTTTTTGTTTTTCTCAATATAGCTGCTCCTGCTGGTCCAGCCAGAACACCTGACAGGCAAGAGAGAGTGGCCCATTTGAGGCGGCAGAGGTTGAATACCAGCAGCTGCTGGTCCTGAAAGAGAAGTAGATTAATGCTCAGCTCCCAGGCCCCAGTGCAGCCGGTCCCCCTCTGCCTCCAGCTTCCCAGCCATCCCATTGTAGCCACAACTGCCAGCCAACTGCTGCCACCCCCCACCAGAATGGCAATAGGGCCTTGCTGCACCACATCCTGTAGCAGATGGACACTATAGAGGGTCGGCTCACCATGATTGTCCAGAGCATGGACCAGCTCCGGATCGATGTCCCTAATGCCCTCTTCTAACCATTTTAAATATATTTGGTTTTGTGGGAGGAATTTGTTGTGTGTTGGGGCTGGGTGGAGAGGGTGGGAAGGGAGTAGGGAGTGGGATTCTAGAGACTTTCATGAACATTTTGAGTTTTGGGGCTTGGGACGGGTTAGTTTTGTTTGGGAGAGGGGTGGACACATTTGGGTGGAGAGGGTGGATTGCTCTGTAAATAAATGAAGGGAAAAACTGTTTTTTATAATCTAAATTTATGCTTGAATAAGTTTATTTAACTTCTACTTTACACTGCTGCCTTCAAGTAGTTTTATGCAGCCTGTTTATTTGCTAGTTGTAACTTATGATTGTAGATATCAAAGAACTTAGTTATAGAGTCTAGGCTTACACTTCTCAAACTGTCTTGACCAATATGGGGAATGCTGCCATGATGAGATGACCTAGGCTATATTGTGCCGAAGGTCTGAACTATCTAGATAAAAAACAGTAGCAGTCAATTTATTTCTTACTAAGTTAAATTACATCCATACTAGTTGTCTTATCTGAATATAAGTGCAGCAATAACACGGTAACCAAAAATGAATATAGACTTAATCATAGCTATATTTAGTGGACTTGTACAGCCAGACAGAGGTCTGATATTTACTTGTACGCTTTGAAACAGTAATACACAAAAATACATAAAATGGGACACAATCCTGTGTCCTACTTAGCCAGGAGAGTACAAAAGAAGGGGGAAACGAACAATAGGGGGCTCAGGCAAAGCTTTTCAGTTTGTTAGACAAAGGAATTTACAGTGTCACAAGAACAACTCAATATAAACACCTTTACAGCAGAACGAACTAAAGTTTTTGTGCTTATACGGTGGATTAAGGTGCCCATGGCGTTTCGATCCATTTGAGAAATGAGCGGATCATCATCAGGACATTAATACCATGCCTGTTAATTAGAGCCTCATTAGCCAGGGGGAGGAATGAGAAGGAAGAGACATAAGTGAAAAGGTTAGGACAATAACAGAATTACTGGGAAGCGACATCGCAATGACAGCAGCATGTATTTCAGACAGTGGAGGTGCTGAATGGCATGCATTTAAGATGCAAGAACAGCATGGGCCAGTGTGAGGCATAAGGTGTGGAATGTGGAGGTGGTATGTGTAGGTTGTGTATGGACCAGGTTCATAAGGCGGTGTGCAGACATGATGAACGGACAACTCTTTTAGGGCAAGGACACAGTGGAGTAGGGGAACGAGAGATTAGACACATCTCTGTCCCTTGCTAGGTAGTAAGGACCACTAGTAGGCGTCATCAAGAGATTACATACATAGCGAGTGCATTCTCTGGAGAAAGCCATAATCATGACGGGTGATGTGGGTCATGGGTGATTAATCTGGTTACACGCGGCGGCATGGCAGCTTATATTCAGTCCAACTTGCATAATTAGTCAAGCCTCTCAATGCGGCACATAGTGATGGTAAGGTCGATTATAGTCAAGGTGTGTGGCAGGGTGAGCTAATCAACAAGGTGCATCTAGTCAGTGAAAAAGGTAAGTATGGGCGAAATTTGCGAATTCGCGATCCGCAAATTCGTGCGAAAGCGAACTCACAATTTGCAAAATTTGCGAATTTGTACGTATTTACGAATTTGCTGTTTTTGCCAGTTCGCAAGGATTTTTTACAAGTTCGGGAACGCAAACTTACTTGTGTGGTCGCAAAGGTCGTGACCATGTTGTTTCTACGTGTCCAGCCTGTTTGCGACCCTGTGGTTTGTCGCGTCCACCCTCCGGTTTATCACTGCCACCCTCTGGTTCACCAATGCCACCCTCTGGTTCATCACTATCACCTTCTGATTAACAACTGCCACCCTCTGGTTCATCACAGCACCCTCTGGTTCACCACTGCCACTCTCTGGTTCACCACTGTCACTCTCTCGTTCACCTCTGTCATCCTCTGGTTCACTACTACCACCCTCTGGTTCATTACTGCCACCCTCTGGTTCACCACTATCACCCTCTGGTTCACGCCTGTCACTCTCTGGTTCATCACGGCACCCTCTGGCTCACCACTGCCACCCTCTGGTTCACCCCTGCCACCCTCTGGATCATCACTGCCACCCTCTGGTTCATTACTGCCACCCTCTGGTTGGCCACTGCCACCCTCTGGTTTGCCACTGCCACCCTCTGGATCATCACTGCCACCCTCTGGTTCATCACTGCCACCCTCTGGTTTGCCACTGCCACCCTCTGGTTCATCACTGCCACTCTCTGGTTTGCCACTGCCACCCTTTGGTTTGCCACTGCCACCCTCCGGTTCATTACTGCCAACCTCTGGTTCGCCACTGCCACCCTCTGGATCATCACTGCCACCCTCTGGTTAATTACTGCCACCCTCTTCCTCACCACTGCCACCCTCTGGTTCATCACAGATATCCTCTGGTTTATCACCTTGTGGCTCACCACTGCCACCCTCTGGCTCATCACTGCCACCCTATGGTTCAAGACTGCCACCCTCTGGTTGATCACTGTCACCCTCTGGTTCATTACTTCCACCCTCTGCTTCGCCACTGCCACCCTCTGGATCATCAATGCCACCCTCTGGTTGATCACTGTCACCCTCTGGTTCCGCACTGCCACCCTCTGGGTTACCAGTGCCACCCTCTGGTTCATCACTGCCACCCTCTGGTTCATCACTGCCACCCTCTGGTTCAAGACTGCCACCCTCTGTTTGATCACTGCCACCCTCTGGTTTGCCACTGCCACCCCCTTGTTCATCACTACCACTCTCTGGTTTGCCACTGCCACCCTTTGGTCTGCCACTGCCACCCTCTGGTTCATTACTGCCACCCTCTGGTTCGCCACTGCCACCCTCTGGATCATCACTGCCACCCTCTGGTTAATTACTGCCACCCTCTCCTTCACCACTGCCACCCTCTGGTTCATCACAGATATCCTCTGGTTTATCACCTTGTGGCTTACCACTGCCACTCTCTGGCTCATTACTGCCACCCTATGGTTCAAGACTGCCACCCTCTGGTTGATCACTGTCACCCTCTGGTTCATTACTTCCACCCTCTGGTTCGCCACTGCCACCCTCTGGATCATCACTGCCACCCTCCGGTTGATCACTGCCACCCTCTGGTTCCGCACTGCCACCCTCTGGGTTACCAGTGCCACCCTCTGGTTCATCACTGCCACCCTCTGGTTCATCACTGCCACCCTCTGGTTCAAGACTGCCACCCTCTGGTTGATCACTGCCACCCTCTGGTTTGCCACTGCCACCCCCTGGTTCATCACTACCACTCTCTGGTTTGCCACTGCCACCCTTTGGCCTGCCACTGCCACCCTCCGGTTCATTACTGCCACCCTCTGGTTCGCCACTGCCACCCTCTGGATCATCACTGCCACCCTCTGGTTAATTACTGCCACCCTCTCCTTCACCACTGCCACCCTCTGGTTCATCACAGATATCCTCTGGTTTATCACCTTGTGGCTCACCACTGCCACCCTCTGGCTCATTACTGCCACCCTATGGTTTAAGACTGCCACCCTCTGGTTGATCACTGTCACCCTCTGGTTCATTACTTCCACCCTCTGGTTCGCCACTGCCACCCTCTGGATCATATCTGCCACCCTCTGGTTGATCACTGCCACCCTCTGGTTCCGCACTGCCACCCTCTGGTTCACCACTGCCACCCTCTGGATCATCACTGCCGCCCTCTGGATCATCACTGCCACCCTCTGGTTCATTACTACCACCCTCTGATCCGCCACTGCCACCCTCTGTGAGGAAACAGAAATTTTAGGTAGCCAGTGTGTCCCCCCCCTCGCACCCTATCCACATACCTATGCCCCATGTATGTCCATGTTATCGTGTAATTGCCTTCCCGTGCCTGTCATATTAATGCCCCTGCATTTCCGTCTAATGTTAGCATGTCAGTTATTAGGCCTTCCATGTATGTAACGTTAATTCCGCACTAAGGCCTACGTTGACAATGCATTTACATGGTACACTTTTAAATATCGCGAAGCACACGTTTTTGTGGCTCAGCCGAGCCAGGCCCCTAAATTCAGGCTCCGAGCCTCTTCTGTCTCTGAAAGCTGCAGTTTAGGTATGCATCCCTGACCTCTACCTTACTCCCTGCCCAGCCGAGAGGTGCCCGGCCTGGCCTGCCTGCCAAGACGGTATTTTGCCTACAGTTATCTGCTCAGCCTCCGCAAAAACACATTCCAGTCTAGTGAAATAGGTAAACATATTTCCGCCTGCAGAGCATAGGGCCCACCCTTCCTGTCTCCATGCAAGTGATTTACTGAACCCGTTGCCATAGTAGGCCCATGGCCCCGCGCAATGCAAGAAGAAATATATGCACACACTAGCATTTAGTGATGAACGGCCTCTGCTCGAGAGACCTTTACTTCAGACAATACATCCTCCAAACACAAGATATCAGATATGCCAAAGGTGCAGGTCGTTCTGACATCCCAGACTCCAGATTCCTCTACTAGTGCTAAAGTCAACCCCCCAGCTCTCCCCAGTTACACGCCAATTTCACGTCATGATCAGTTATGCGTACATGCAGGGTAAAGGTTTCTGCTGACCCTGCAGACCTCCTCTATGCATCCATCCACCTATGACACTTCTATGACTCCTCGAGTGCACACCCACGTGTACGCCTCTTTACACGCCTTCTTTTACGCCCATATGTTCTTATCTCTCTCTTTTCACTTGTTACGCCTACTGTATTCATAGCAATTGTATGGTTTTACTATATATAATGTGTGATGTTAATAAAACGTTAGATATCCCTTCCTGAACCTTAGTGGTGATGGAACCCGATTCTCAATGACTCGAGTCATTTTAATTAAAGCCCTTATGACTCAGATACCACGGACTCTGCGTCTCATTTTATTAGCTATTCTTATTGTTATTAATGTGTGGAAAAATAGTCCCGGTAATTTTATTTACCACATCTGTATCATCACTGCCACCCTCTGGTTTACCACTGCCAACCTCTGGTTCATCACTGCTATCCTCTGGTTCATCACCTTGTGGTTCACCACTGCCACCCTCTGGTTCATCACTGCAACCCTCTGGTTCATTACTGCCACCCTCTGGTTTGCCTCTGCCACCTTCTGGATAATCACTGCCATCCTCTGGTTCATCACTGCCACCCTCTGGTTTGCCACTGCCAACCCCTGGATCATCACTGCCACCCTCTGGTTCACCACTGCCACCCTCTGGTTCATCACTGCCACCCTCTGGTTCAAGGCTGCCACCCTCTGGTTGATCACTGCCACCCTCTGGTTTGCCACTGCCACCCACTGGATCATCACTACCACCCTCTGGTTCATCACTTCCACCCTCTGGTTGATCACTGCCACCCTCTGGTTGATCACTGCCACCCTCTGGTTGATAACTGCCACCCTCTGGTTCAAGGCTGCCACCCTCTGGATGATTACTGGCATCCTCTGGTTCATCCCTGCCATCTTCTGGTTCACCACTGCCACCCTCTGGTTCATCACTCCCACCCTCTGGTTCATCACTGCCACCCTCTGGTTTGCCACTGCCACCCTCTGGATCATCACTGTCCCCCTCTGGTTTATCACAGCACCCTCTGGTTCACCACTACCACCCTCTTGTTCACCACTGTAGATTATGGAGGGAAAGCAAAGCACACCTTCCCAGCCTCAACCGAGATGAATTCATTTGGAGCTGGTTAATGTGTCACTGAATTTGAGCTTTAAGTCTGGCACCTGCTTCCTTAGCTGTAAGTGCTTCCTGTTGCAGTTTAATTTTTTTTACAGGAGCATTGTGCCATACTTGTAACTATTCTCTGACCCTGCTTTGAGGGTCAGAGCAGGGTCAGAGAATAGTTGCAAGTAGGCAACTGAACTCTGGAGGGGCCCCTCAGGAAGCAGTATAGGGAATGGTTACAAATTAGCTTGAACTTTTGCACCTGCTAAGTGCTTTCAGTTTTGCAAAATTCGTTTTTCTGCAATTTCGCGAGATTCGCGGGGTGCAAATTTGCTCGAAATCGAACTTGCAATCCGCGAATTCGTGCGAATTTGCGGATTTTCTTTTTGCGTGTTCGCCTGTTTTTTTGCTTATTTGCGGACCGCTTGCCGCGCACCGACCGCGAGGTTGCCCATGCGGTCGTACATGGGTGCGGCCATCTTGTACGCGTTGCGTATTTCCGTTTCCGGGCGCTATTGATAATGTCGCGTTTTGTGTGGCACGCTATTACCAGTTCGCACGTGTTTTTGCGTACTCGCACCAGAAAAATTGCGCAAACTTACCCATGCGGTCCTCAATGGGCGCGGCCATCTTGTTTTTCATTCATTGCTATGGTTCTGTGCTTGCTTTCTAATCCTCCTTTCATCTGTGCAATCCTTTGTTTCTTTGGACTTTTTTTTATCTTTTCTACTCTATATCTATCCCTCTTTTTTTCTATTTCTATATTTTGTGCTTTTTTCAACTTTTCCTTACTTTTAAAGCTACTTTTCTAAACTTTTTTTTTTACTTTACTTTTTCCCTATTCTTTCTTTTTTTTTCTTTCTTATGTACAGGACCATGGTAAAGGGAGCCGGGAAGGAGAAGGGGAAGGGTCCCGCACCCCATACCCAGCTCCCATGCGGGCGATTGCGGGGGGAGCTAGTCACAGCCCGGGAGATCTTCAGTGCGGAGGGGGTGGCCGGGAAGGAGAAGGGGAAGGGTCCCACACCCCGTATCCGGCTCCCTTGCGGGCGATTGCGAGGGGAGCTAGTCACAGTCCGGGAGATCTTCAGTGCGGAGGAGGTAGTACTGTTTTACTATGTGCAGCGCCGCCTCCCCAAGACCATCACGGCAGGCGGAAGGATCGCTAGCGGATACAGGCTACGGGAGCGTCGGAAGCGGTGGGAGAAGGTGTGCCGGGCCATGTATCAACACTCTCGGGTCCGGCGCACCTACAACCAGGCCACGCACCGGTGGCCCGACCTCCTGGACCGAGAACGCGACCTGCTCGACCTGCTAGGCGTCGAGATCCCTGGGCTTGGTGAGTAGTAGTAGCTATTTAATCACTCTTCTGTTTTCTCCTGCTCTATGTGTTATCATATTGCAAATTTTTGTTTTTTCCAAAGAGCAATAATGCAGCCGATTAGATTGTAGGTAAATTATGTTTCAAAATGTTCTGTGATTGCAGTTCAGGTGCACCGCTCTCCTGCTCAGTGGCGATGCTAATATGCTTATTTGTTTTCAATTTTTTTTGCTCATTTCATTGGCCTGAGTAATTATGAATGCGTGTATTTTACAGAACTGCGTAATGCTAGACACTAAGCGGCAGATTTACAATTACTGGCGCATCCCTACAAATTAGCAGGGATGCACCAGTAATTGTGCACCACGCCTCCACCACCCATGCTGCGCCGCATTTACAATGCGGCGCACCATGGGGCAAAAACGACACAGAAGCGTCACGCATCTGTGCCCTAAAGGCAGCGCATTGCTGGAGTTGCGTCGCAACCACGATGCAGCTCCACCAATGCTCCAGGGTGCCCTATCTCCCCAATGTTGCGTCAAGCCGTACGTCTACTTCAAGCAGGCGCAGGGTTTGGACTGAGTGACGCTGCATTGGCCTAAAAGTGACTGATTGAAATCTTGTAGATTTCACTCAGCCACTTTTAGGATGCGTTCCTGCGCAGGAACGCACTCCCTTGCGCCAGAACGCACCCTGATGGCGCAGGGCTTTACAACGTGATGCATCTCCCAGATGCGTCACGTTGTTAATATACCCCGCACCTTGGCGCCTCTTTAGTGCTGCCGCTATGTCACAAAAGTCATGCAACGATGGAGCAAAAGAGCCGCAAGGGACTTGTAAATCTGCCCCTAGAGACTCAAGTCCAGTCCTTCCTTTGTACACCTGCCACTAAGAAGAGATAGTGGTGGTGGATTGATAGTTTGAGTTTTTTAATGACTGGTTATGTAGTAGGAAACTTACTTTTTAGTGTTCTCACTGGTCTGCAATCACAATGGACTTTGTCTGTCACTTCGCGTGCTGCGTAGTGCTGCCTGCCAGTCCTAGTCAAACGTTTTTGTAGTTTGTTTAGTGAGTTACATAACTTTCCAAGTCGACGGTCCGCGAATCCAGCAATACTAATATCCTAGTAGACCACATCAGATAGGTCAATAAATGTAGTGCAATTGTAGTCTATTTACTAATTCCCCGAAATAATTTGTTATTGTTCTTTTGAAATGTTTGATTTGGTTGACAACAATCATCCATGTTTGGGTCTTTCTTTCATGTTGTACATCAGCTCACCCAGGGGCAAGAGGACAGCGGAGGAGGTGGCGGTGCCGGCAGACGAGGACCAGGAAGGCCAGGATCGGTCATGCAAGGGCTCCTCTGCTGGCCACAGTAAGTTTTCATGTTAATATTAATAATTATACTTCCCTATCTTTTTGAGTACCTATTTTATACTAACGTTCCACATTCGATTTTTCCTACATCGTCTTTGATCTTCCTGTAGACTGTTTCTAAATTCTTATCCTGCCTCTACTATGACTCCCTGTGGTACTACTAGATTGTTATTATTAGTCTGTCTGTGTAGCTAACTAAGCTTGCACAGTTGGCAAAAGGTGTTAAAGGAAACTCCCATTCTATTCAGCAATAGCTCTATGCAGTCCTCTGGGTTGTCCAAATGTCTTTTGAAGTCTTCTAAATGTTTATGCATTGACAATTCCCAACAATAAACTGTCAATGACCACCAAGAAAGAAAAAGATACTAGTTTACTTTTTGACTGGATAGGAGGACAATCCATGCTACTATTTTTGCAGGGACAATTCTGCACAAACAGAACTATGGACACTAAATAGTGCATTGTTTATCAATTATAATGGGCGCAGTTAGACTTTCCACATACCTCAGTCATAACAGAATTTGAACCCCCAATCTCCTTACTGACTAACTAGTGTGACAGAGTCATTTAGCTCCCTAATTCATCGTTGATTGATCCCCAATGATGATTATCCAACTCAGGACATAAGACTACGGAGTCACAGTCCTGAACTGTCAAAGCTACGGACTCATGCTTGCAAATTGCAAACCCTTTTGCTCACTCACTCATGACTAAAAACCACAGAGCCTATGTAAGTTTTAAAGCTTTATTAAAAGTAAAAACATTTATTAAAATCAAGTTCATCATACGACTTAAACGGTGGATTGAAAATGTAAAAGTGCTTAGTGATCTCACACATTAATTGTGGGTGAGCCCTCACCTGGTTGGAACTTCAAATCTTCTTTGTGGTGCTGAATCATTGCTGACTCCGTCCTAATGATGATGATCTGATGTTGCTCTTGTTCTTAGAAGGGAAGCTTCTGTCTGTTATGAGAAAAACGGTGCATGTTAAAAAGCTAGCATTCATCAGTTGTGCCAAAAAGTGTAGCAAGACAACACCCTTCCCTGAAAAAAAGTGAAATTTTTTGTTTTGACTAGACAGTCACAAATTATTACATTTGTTTGTGTAGTTGTAGTGACATTTTTTCATTCCTAGACAAAATACTAGGGAGTGGTGTATATGGCATCTAAGAATCTGAATTGTATTTTCTAGGCGGAACATCGGCACAACCATCCACCGGTGCCAGGGCCAGCGCGGAGGTGGGCACTCCTGGGGCGGAGGCGGTGGAACATCCAGCGGAAGCTGCTGTAGGGGATGCCACGGTAGTGGCGGACAGTGGTAAGCCATTCTATTCCTTACTTATTGAGAAAGCAGACTGCAGAGTGTGCTCTCTGCACAGGTGTAGTATATGTTGTACAGTACAAGTATACTATACTGTTAAGAAGACTTACAAATTTAGAACTAAGTTTTTATTAACCAGGTAATAGCCTCCTCTAAATTGACTTCAACTCAGCTGTGAACGTTTTTTCGAGAATCCAAGTCAGATTAGAGATGAACTTAATGGATGGGTTGAACGAAAAATGAAAGAAGGGTGTAAGTAAGTGTGGAAGGACGAGCGAGTTAAAAGTAATGATGACTTCCAAAGAATGATACGTGTTTTTGAATGCTGCCCGAAGTGGCTGGGAATATGATGCATGTCCGGTTGAAGGATGAAGCAAGGATGGGTGGAAGGAGAAAGGAAAGTGGACTGCCTCGGTGGGTGAAACAGAAACTGTATGTGTGCGCAATATATCCTTTGGTTGAAATTCAAAAGCAAGTCAAGCACGGATGCATGGCTTGCGGTTTCCAAAATAAAATGAAAATGTTCTTCTCCCGTGAGAAAAAGTAAGGTTTGTCCACTTGAGACATTAAGATGAATGATTGACATTTATTTTGAATGGATGGATGCCTGGATCATGGGACTATCTGAGTCATAGATAGCATATGTGTATGTAGAGAGAGTAGACGGTCACTGGATAAACTAAGTGTTACTTTGAAGAACATGTAACATCGCACCCGCACGTCCTTTCCAGTGTAGGAAAGGCAAGGGAAAGAAGTTGTAATTTTTCCGAATACTACCATGAATAGTAGCAGTACTTTGTATTGCAAGCACAGCATATATCCGGCGATTACGGGGGCCACTCACTACCTCTGTTAATAATTTTAGTACAACTCTGTAATTCATGTGTGGCCTATCAGAGTTCACTCAATAACAAAGCACCTAAAGTCATCCCATATGTAATCAAATACATATCCTGTGAAGGGATACATAATCATATTATTTATCTTCTTCGTTTTCCTTTTCTAGTAGTCACTGGCACTGTAGGGTGAAAGTTAAATTAATTAATCAGTAGCCCTTGTAACCGTGTATTCTCAGTGCCACCCGTAATAGAAAAGTAAGAGCTTCACCACCTGCATGTACTGGACTGGTACAGTAACGCAAGCCTGTGTCATCATGGCGTGCAAGTTGACTGCACTGGCATTATGCCGGCTTCCAGAAGTTTATGTACCAATTTCGCTAAACTGGAGAGAAGAAGAATAATAAGACTGGTGTACTGTCATAGTCGACTCTAATGTACTGATTCCATAGTGCTCATAGAATTGATTCCTTGACCTCCCACTAATGTTAGAGCAAGGCTGAAGAAGTGGGAGGTTAGATAGATACAGGCCACAAATGTTATGTACTGTGCTTGCAAGTTGCTAGTTCTACTGTGACACAACTTTCTGCTGAATTATTTTGTGTTAATATTAAAGAGCATTGGTTATAGACTATGTTTTTCTTTCTTCATATAGATGCTCCTTCCAAACTGTCAAGGAAGGAGATGGCTATAAGGGCCCAGTAACGGAAACTGGAGGCGACTGTCGCCGAATATCGACGGCTGGTGGCCTAGGAGGAGGAGGAGGAAACGCAGTCACAGACCAGCACAACATCCACAGGGACAGCTGCATCCTCCTCCGTGCTCCCTGGGTCAGCCAGTCAGCGCAGGCCTCCAGCGGTACGGAGCCGTGGTACGGCAGCCACCCGCCACCGCCAAGCAGCCAGAAAATCAGCTGCCCCCACAGCAGGTGCAAGGCACGCGTGCATCGCCTAACCCTCAGGGTGTCTTACCTTGAGCAGGAGCAGACGAAACTGAGAATCCTGCTCAAGAACCTCCGCAAGGAGCATGACAAAAAAGTACGCCACCGGCGGCATTAGAGAAGGAGAGACTGTCCCTTGCCCCCTTTTTAAAGGCTTTTGGGGCATGGGAATTGGGAGTTGGGTTTTTTGGACTTTGAGGACTTTTTTTATTTCATGGACATTCATTGGGGTTAGGTGGGGTGTGGGTCAGGTCTTGCAGGATAGTTTATTTTCGTTAGGGATATAAATAATTATTACTTTCAAATTAAACATAGCATACATGTTTTTACTGCAGTTGAGGCTGGAGGGGGGGGGGGTTAACTGTAAGTTTGTTTTCCTGAAACATAAGTGGGTTCTTGATTCAAATTCTCTAAGTAATTGCCCAAATGTTTACAAAAGTAAGTGCCTCTCACAGAGTCAGTGAATTCAATTGTCCTAGGACTTTACTAGTACTACCGCCAGTCTCTCGTCTCTCATACTACTCCATTATTCTTCCTCCCCCAAACGCTTATCTTACCTGTAATTCGTGTTTGAAAATAGGGCTAGGCACAGGGCTGGCTGCATGGCAAATCTCGATTAGGGATGGCAATCCTGGGCGGTTGAAATGGCATCATTGCGGTGGTACTAGTGGTGGTACACAGTGGCAGTTGCAGCACATGAAAACAAAGAAATTCAAACCTTGATTGGCCTGAGCGGAGCATTAGAACGGTACGATAGATACTATAGCACGGGAGAGTACACTAGAACAGTGCCAAAATGTAGCCTTATCTATACTACTATTATAAAGAGAGAACTTGCACCTTTAGGCAAGGTAAACTCGGGAACTACAGCGCCAATCCACACACCCAAGACATCTTAGAAAACCTCAGGGCAAGCAGAAGGACATAGGCTACATAAAAATAAAAATAAAACGTTTTTTAAAATATTAATAAATTTAAAAAAGTAGTCCTTTGCAACTAGCGCCGGCCGCGACGTCTGCATGAGGGGAGGAGCGGCGACGACATGAGCGACGTGAGGGGAGGAGCGGCGTTGACCACAACCAGGAAGAGCGGAGGACAACAGCGTCGGTAGGAGCTGCGAGAACCGGAGGAGCAGTGGCAGTGAGAGGTACGTTGCTGGGGCGGGAGGCGGGAGGCGGGAGGGAGTCGGCGGGTACACCGCTAACTTAAAACTTATGTTGATAGAGTCCAGGCGGGAGGCGGGGCGGGCAGGCGGGGCGGGCAGGCAGGCTGCTTCTTAACTTAATTTGTATGTTGCTGGAGTCCGGGCGGGAGGCGGGGCCGGGGCGGAGTCGGTGGTGCAACCTTCGAGAACATGCTGCCGGGAGGCGGGAGAGAGTCGGCGGGTGCACCGCTAACTTAAAACTTATGTTGATGGAGTCCGGGTGGGAGGCGGGAGGCGGGGCGGGCGGGCTGCTTCTTAACTTAATTTGTATGTTGCTGGAGTCCGGGCGGGAGGCGGGGAGGGGGGCGGGAGTCCGGGCGGGAGGCGGGGAGGGGGGGCGGGAGTCGGCGGTGCAACCCTCGAGAACATGCTGCCCCAGCCACCTTCTGCCCCGGGGTAAAAATGCAGCCCCCAGCCCCCTTCTGCCCCAGGCAACGCTGGGACGGGCTGCTAGTAAATGCTAAAGTATTGAAAGTATAACTACTACTTGCGTGGAATTTGACATTGGCTACTACTACAAGAAATAGTACTGAAGGTGAAGGACACAGCAGCGTAATCATTTGCCACATGTAGGAGGAGGATGTTCTTCATGATCAATCCAGTTGATGGCGCCCATGAAAATCTGCTTTGATTTGCCAATAGTCATGGGTCTGTGTCAAGCTGAGTAAGAATATATCCTTCGATTCCTTCACCAGCCTTGAAATGTATTTCATTTTCAGTTGCTATGACCTTATCCTCCCCAGCAAGTGTGTGGAATTAATGCTGTCATTTACTCACACATCAATGAAAACCACACAGCCGGGGGAAGAGGGTTAGGGTTTGGAAATTGGATGGCAATGGGGTTTTTTGGGAATGTTTTGTTGAGAGAGGGAAAAAAAACACAGCATGAAGAAACAACAAATGAAGATAAACAAATCTTTGGATATGGAGAAGTGTGGCTCAATGATTAGAGCGGCAGACCCTGATGCAGAGGTCTAACCTGGGACCAGGGTTTAATTCCCCACCTAGGCGGGTCTTGGGCTCAAAATTTCAAGGACCTGATAATTCTCGCCTTGGTGCCTATTCTAATCATGGGTCCCACTCTGCAACTCTGGGCAATAGCTTGCTTAATCTCCACAACGGCCCCCACAACGCTAAGGATGCCTGGCCTCCACCTTGGGGGTGCCCAGGAGTGGACGCCTCCCAGGAAAAGCCAGGATGGGTTCCGCAGCGGTATTCGTACAAGCGCCTTGAGACCCATGCGGGTGAGTAGTGCGCTATACAAGTATCAATTTAAATTTTTTACATTTTACATACATATTTTAAGGGACATAAAGGAAGTGCATGCACTTCTGCAGGCATGAAGTTGATTGCTCAATGGATGGTTAGGTTACTTAAACTAAGTAGTACTTTCTAATGAATGAAAGAATACGACAGTACAGGCCTGCACTAATTATGCGTTTTTGCCTATCTCAGCACTAAGAGAAACATTTTGTTCATTAAATTAGTTTGAAAAATAGCAAAGTAAAACTATACAATGTCTGGAGGGATGAATTTAGAAGCAGAGAGCAAAGAAATGCAGAGTCACACTCATAGAAGTTCACAGCAATAACATTACTTAAAAGATAAGCAGAAATGAATGGATACTGTTACTGTATGTTGTTGTACTTGTCCTGTTGAATTTGGGAAGTTGCATGCATCAAGCCATTCCTCTTATTTGCGGTACTCCTCCCTTCCATCTGACGCTCTGTCGATCAATGTTGGTGACCAGAAGACACCCTGTCCACTGCCTGCCTGGTGGATGCTGAATTGCATGTCGCTAATGTGAAGCCTGACTTCATCCTTTTTTCCATTGCACAGGGTGAAAGCCGCGCTGTAAATGTTGATGCAAAAGTGATATTAAAAGACCACTGAGAAAAAAATATAAGGTACGTATGCTGTGTAGTGCAAAAAGTCACACTTTCAGTTTTAGAATCGACAGTACAATAGTTTCGAAAGGGCGTACTCGAGTCTCCTTTTGAAGGATAAATAAGTATGGGCAAATTTTGCGGATCTTTCCCCTCAAGCTAGGTGTAGTGTAAACTACGATTTTAGAACAAAATTAGACCTTCCCAGCAGTGCTCCCAGACCCTTAAACACAGACGCTAAAATGTAGAATACAACCAATCAGACCACAAAAAACGTGCAATACTGCTACCTGTCTGAGGCCTAGTGGAAAATGGTGACAAAACGTACTTTGAAAGTAAAGAAGGCCCAAATCCCCCCTTTCCCACCATGGATTTTCTTCAATCCAATTGCAACCAAAATTAGACATTTCTCGACAAGTGCTCCAAGAGTAGACCCCAGAACTTAGCTGCCAAAGTCTCGAACACCCCCAAACACATGCAATACTGCTAACCCTAACAAGCCCTAATTTATAAATAGTGTTGAATGCTTTCTTCAAATAGGCCCTAACTCCCCTTTGCCACCATGGATTTCCGTGAAACCTCTTGCAATCAAAAGTATCCATACCCAGCTTTGCTCCAAGACCCCAAAACCCACCCACAAACACCAGGAACCCCCCCAAACAGCCCCCCGAAACCGCTAAAGTGAGCGAAATTCCTGAAAATGGAAAAACTTTTTCACCTCCGATTTTCTTCAAACCACTTTTATCTGGTATTAGACCTTCACAGCAATGCCCCCAGACCCGTCAACCCAGGCGGAAACAAGTTTAACCCCCCAAACAGCCAAAAAGCAAAACCGCAAAAAGTGGGACTTAGCAAATTGCGGGCCTACCTGGAATTCAGTCCAAATGCGCGGTGCAGCTAGGCCCTAACTCCCCTTTTCCACCATGGATTTCCTGCAATAGAAATTCAATCAACATTAGACTGTGCCAGCAGTGCTCCCAGAGCCCAAAACCCACCCACAAAAACCTGGAAGCCCCCCAAACAGCACCCCAAAGACAGGCAAGTCAGCAAAAACGCAAACAATTTTAACCATGGATTTGGTCCAAAACACTTCAATCCGATATTAGACCTTCCGAGCTATGCCCCCAGAAACCTGCAGCCACCCGCAAAAAAGCAGAACACCCCCAAACAGGCAAAAAGCAAAAATGGGCCTACCTTCAATTCAGTCCAAATACGCTGTGCAGCTATGCCCTAACTCCCCTTTTCCACCATGGATTTCCTGAAAAAAAAATGCAATCAACATTAGACTGTGCCAGCAGTGGTCACTGACCCCAAAACCCACCCACAAAAACCTGGAAGCCCCCCAAACAGCACCCCAAAGACAGGCAAGTGAGCAAAAACGCAAAAATGTTTTAACCATGGATTTGCTCCAAAACACTTGATTCCGATATTAGACCTTCCGAGCTATGCCCCCAGACCCCTGCAGCCACCCGCAAAAAAGCAGAACACCCCCAAACAGGCAAAAAGCCAAAATTGGCCTACCTTCAATTCAGTTCAAATACGCTGTGCAGCTAGGCCCTAACTCCTCTTTTCCACCATGAATTTCCTGAAAAACAAATGCAATCAACATTAGACTGTGCCAGCAGTGGTCACAGACCCCAAAACCCATCCACAAAAGCCTGGAAGCCCCCCAAACACCACCCCAAAGACAGGCAAGTGATCAAAAACGCAAACACTTTTTAACCATGGATTTGGTCCAAAACACTTGATTCCGATATTAGACCTTCCGAACTATGCCCCCAGACCCCTGCAGCCACCCGCAAAAAAGCAGAACACCCCTAAACAGGCAAAAAGAAGAAATACAATAACTAATACTTAGAACGTTTTCAGCCAACCAGTCCACATCGGTCCAAACACGCTCTGCAGCTAGGCCCTAACTCCTCTTTCCCACCAAGGATTTTCTTCAAATCACTTCCAATAAAAATTATGCTATCCCAGCAGTGCTCCCAGACCCCCACACCCTCCCCCACAAATATAGAACACCCCCAAACAGCCCCCCAAAAAAATGCAATACTGGTATATTCAAAACATGGCAAATTGCGCTGTTCACAAAACATTGCAGTTTTCAGCACTTTCACTACTTTGATCCTCTTGAAACTCACGTGGACAGTCACTTGTTCCAGCGATTCACAAGAATCTCAGCAAGGCAGAACAAAATTGAACCACTGCGCTCTTTCAAGAAGAAGAAGAAGAAGAAGGTCTACAACTAGTTTTCACTTAGTTTTCACCGGATCACTGACATAATATCGAGGGACAGAATATCGACCTACAAGAATATCGTTGAAAAAATATCGACAGACAAAATATCGAGTTTCTATCTACAAACAGGTAAGTACAAAAATATTGAGTTAAAAACATCGTTTACTAAAATATAGTTTTAAAAATATCAACTTTACTAAAAACAATGTTAAATTAAATTAATATTAAAAATTCATTACTAAAATATACTTAAAAATACTTAAATTACCTTATAATAATTAAATAATTAATGAAAGTTAAAAATATTTTTTTTTAATTCATATTTGTTAAAACATATATAAAGTAACAAAATATAATTAAATAATAGCCAATATTATTAACGTACAATAAAAAAAAAGTGTAAAAATTACTATTCCCACTCCAAAGAGTGCAAGCGTAGGAAAAGCGTTGGATAGCGTAGGGGTTAAAATTACTATTCCCACTCCAGTGGGTGCAACAGTAGGGAAAGCGTGGGATAGCGTAAGGGTAAAAATTAATATTCCCACTCCAGTGGGTGCAACAGTAGGGTAAGCGTTGGATAGCGTAAGGGTAAAAATTACTATTCCCACTCCAAAGAGTGCAACAGTAGGGAAAGCGTTGGATAGTGTAAGGGTAAATATTACTATTCCCACTCCAAAGAGTGCAACAGTAGGGAAAGCGTTGGATAGCGTAGGGGTTAAAATTACTATTCCCACTCCAGTGAGTACAACAGTAGGGAAAGCGTTGGATAGCGTAGGGGTTAAAATTACTATTCCCACTCCAGTGGGTGCAACAGTAGGGAAAACGTTGGATAGCGTAGAGGTAAAATTTACTATTCCCACTCCAGTGGGTGCAACAGTAGGGAAAGCGTTGGATAGCGTAGGGGTAAAAATTACTATTCCCACTCCAGTGGGTGCAACAGTAGGGAAAGCGTTGGATAGCATAAGGGTAAAAATTACTATTCCCACTCTAAAAAGAGTGCAACAGTAGGGAAAGCGTTGGATAGCGTAAGGGTAAAAATTACTATTCCCACTTCAAAGAGTGCAACAGTAGGGAAAGCATTGGATAGCGTAGGGGTAAAAATTATTATTCGCACTCCAGTGGGTGCAATAGTAGGGAAAGCGTTGGAGAGCGTAGTGGTTAAAATGACTATTTCCACTTCAAAGAGTGCAACAGTAGGGAAAGGGTTGGATAGCGTAGGGGTTAAAATTACTATTCCCACTCCAGTGGGTGCAACAGTAGGGAAAGCATTGGATAGCTTAGGGGAAAAAATTACTATTCCCACTCCAGTGGGTGCAACAGTAGGGAAAGCGTTGGATAGCGTAGGGGTTAAAATTACTATTCCCACTCCAAAGAGTGCAACAGTAGGGAAATCGTTGGATAGCGTAGGGGTTAAAATTACTATTCCCACTCCAAAGAGTGCAACAGTAGGAAAAGCATTGGATAGAGCAGTGGGGGTTAAAATTACTATTCCCACTCCAGAGAATGCAACCTAAAGGAAAGTAAATACTTCATATATTATTTAAAAATTTAAAAATGAATATCAATTAATAATTAATTTAACATAATTAAACATTTTATATAATATAATAATTATTTATATTAAAATTACTAATTAACAATAATTATTTCAATTGATCACCTATTATTACAAATTAATTAAAAATGAACAATTAATTATTTAATAATTAAAAATTATTTAACAATTATTTCCAGTTAAATAAATTTAAATAAATGTAATTATTTAATTAATTAACAATACATTACTTCCCACCCTATAAACCCACAACCCGCTACATAAAATAAATTATTAAAATTAACATAATTAACAATTAATCAATTAAATTACATTAATTGGCAAATAAAAATTGTATAATTACCCATGAATACTTAATTAATAATTAATTCTAAATAAATACCAATAAATAATTTTACATATTTAATTAATTATAATTTTATTACTTCCCACCTAATTCCCCTATAAACCCACAACCCACTACCGAAAATGAATTAGTAAAATTTACATAATTACCAATTAATCAATTAATTAAAATTAATTGCTAATTGAATGTACTTCATTAACAAATATAAATTAATTAACAATTAATTAAAAATTACTATCAATAAATACATTTACATATTTAATTAATTATAAATAAATTACTTCCCACCCTATTCCCCTATAAACCCACAACCCGCTACAGAATTAAATTACGCAATAATTATAAAAACAAAATTCATTAATTAATATTAATTATAACATAAATACACACTTTTCACACATATTATAACATAAAAATACACTATAAAAAATAGATATTATTAAAAAATCGATATTTTTAACAATCTATATTATATACTTCGATATTTTAACTTTCTATATTTTTAACAGTCGATATTACATCACTTACATTAAAAACGCTATTTTGGTTATCTATATTCTGTCCTGTCGATATTTTGTCCTGTCTATATTTACAACTCGATATTATGTCCAAACGATATTTTGGAATCGATATTATGTCTGTGCACCGTTTTCACCCAAACACACGCGCCCGCAAAACACCCGAAAAGGCCAAAATTCTGCCAATTCTGGAGTAAAGAACACCAAACCCCTCTAAAACATTGCCAACATAATTATGAACGAACCTGCATCGGGTCCTAGCCCTAGAATCAGCGTGAACCATACCAACTTAAACCCAAAAACCCTAGTAAAACGCACTGAAACCTAAACCGTAGATATGCTTTGTCTGTCTGTGTCTAAGAGCCTAGTTATGCTACATCAGGAGGATGCTTCACTCAGTGGTGCCTGCCTTGACAGTCTACGTGGCCCTGCCGCAAGCATGGGCCAAAAATCCGTTCCGCTCTAGAATTTGTGATTTTTCGGTACTTTCGCAAGATTTGCGAAATACCGAAAAACAGCACATTTTGCGAACATAACGGATGTTTGGCCCAAGTTTGAGGCAGTGCCATGCAGAGGGTCAAGGCAGGTACCACTGAGTGAAGCTACCTGATGTAGCATACCTTGGCTCTTTGTCAGACAGACAAAGCATATCTAATTGTATGCAGCAAGCCACATAGCCACAATTTTACATGAAATGCTGTCTGGAGTGGACTCTGCCTGGCATAACAACAATACACTGCCTCGCCCTCGACCAATACATACCACGAGTAGACAGACATGTAGTCCTGCTGTAGTAGTTGTTATAGACTGGTTTACCTGTTTGCCACTCACGAAATGGCCATAGTTCCATCTATCCCAGTGAGTGACTGTAAAGAAAAAAGATATATTATTTAATCAATCATCATGGTATATTGGCAAGAGAGTTCGCTCCAAGGACATTTTGCATATTTTGTGAAATGCAATATAGTGGCCCCTGAATTTGAAGTACAATTTTAATTAAACAAGGTAAAAAAAAAGAGTTGTTGACATGAGTTACAATTACTGTGTGAAAGATTAGATAATACCTAAGACAAGAAGACATATGAATCATCATTTCATGCACAAAAAACAAACAGCAATTGGTTTCATCAGAGCCAGACAGCCATTGCTGTCCAGTGCGTGCCATCTTCTCAATTATTCATTACCTGTTCTACTTTTTGTCCGCATCTTCTTCGGAAAGAGAGGGCCCACAGGGCAGCCTCTCCTGTCAATATCAAAAGTAAGTCTGTCAGCAATCAGCAAGCATGTAGTCAGTCAGTATTTTCAGTCCCACTTGAGGGGACTCGGCGTAATGCATCCATCTGCCTTGAGGGAAATGGATAGGGGGAGTCTGGAGGAGGAGTATAAAGGAGCATAATTGAGTTGTGAACTTGTGAACCTCAGGAATGCAGACTACGGCCCCTTCAAATCAATAAGGAATATAAGATGAAGACAGTGCTGCTGATGGACTTGTTGTGATTAGGTGATTAGAGTTTTGTTGTGGTAAAAGTTGCAAAAGAAAGAAAGACACACAGGAATAAAAGTGAATAAGGACGAAAAAAGGAAGTCATTTTCAGGGCTCGGTGTCAGGGAAGTAGAGCTTTTCCTCCAACTTCATGAATTGAGATGGGAGTAGGTCAGGTAACTGAGAAGAACTTCCGTCACCTAAGTCGGTGTCCTCTTCTTCCTGCGTGCATTCACGTACTTAGTAATCTGGTGGTATCAAGTGCTGATTCATCTTGATCAGTGTTAACCTCTCCACATTTTTTACGGAGAGGCGGGACCTTTTTGAAGTTACAATGGCACCAGCAGCACTGGAAACACGTTCAGAAGACACGCTTGCGAGTGGGCAAGACAAATATTTTAGAGCCAGGTTGGCGGTCAGTGGCCATAGAGCCATTTACCTGTACCAATACAGCAATGGGTTCATATGAAGAAAGACCTGTGTTGGTTCATCCAGATAGGCCAGCACCATCAACTCAAGGTTCTCCACGGTTGCTCCACTTTGCGTACCATCTGTGGCTTTCTAAGCACTGGAACGAACAAACCCTTGATGAGTTAGCCAATCCGCTTCCAACAATATTATAGCTGGGCCTGGTGCAGGTGAGGATGATGATAGGGTTGCTGCTGGTGTTGTTAACGGCTGTGAGGGACTCCCTTCGCCCACAGATTCAGAAGTGGAACTTGACTCTGGATCGCCTCCTGATTCAGTTGGACTTCTGACGGCTCCTTGAATTTTCAGCCGATCTTTTTCGAACCGACTGGCTGGCACAGCTATCCAATGTTTGTACTTTGAAACATCTGCCTCATCAAAAGGAATGAATGCTTTGCTGGCCACTGCCTTTTTGTACCGTGGATCTAGAATAGTGGCACAAATGTAATGTTGTTCTGTATGTATCTTTTGAAGCCTTTCATTGGCAACTAGGCGGCTTAATAAGTTCTCCGCCAACAGATATGCAGCTTGCTTTCCACCATCATCTGGATACGGCCAACTTCCTGTGGGGCCATCTTCTTGAGATGTCAGAACAGCAGGCCGCAGTTGCACGAGTTGCAGAGTTGTCCTGTCTGTGGCCACACGTGATGTCATGTGACGTGCTGCACACCGCTACAGTGTCCACAATCCAATGCCATCCATGCCCTCAATGATGTTTACATTCAAGACACCCCACAGAAAGACTTGGTCCATGCACCACTGAGTACCCCTGGGCATAATGGACGAAAGCAAGGCAAAATGGGTACAGGCCTGAGCACACTGCCTGCCTTCAAAATGGCCCCTCGACCACCACCACATGGCCAGGCCCTGCCTGTACCAGCCCTCAGAATGGCCCCCACCCACACGGCCAGGCCCCAACAACACCCCAAAAAATCGAAAAACACATAGAAATCACCACAATCCAATGCCATCAGTGCCCTCAATGATGTTTACATTCAAGACACCCCACAGAAAGACTTGGTCCATGCACCACTGAGTACCCCTAGGCATAATGGATGAAAGCAAGGCAAAATGGGTGCAGGCCTGAGCACACTGCCTGCCATCAAAATGGCCCCTTGACCCCCACCACATGGCCAGGCCCTGCCTGTACCAGCCCTCCAAATGGCCCCCACCCACATGGCCAGGCCACAACACCACCCCAAAAAGTCAAAAAACACATAAAAATCACTACAATCCAATGCCATCCATGCCCTCAATCATGTTTACATTCAAGACACTCCACAGAAAGACTTGGTCCATGCACCACTGAGTACCCCTGGGCATAATGGGTGAAAGCAAGGCAAAATGGGTGCAGGCCTGAGCACAGTGCCTGCCTCCAAAATGGCCCCTTGACCCCCACCACATGGCCAGGCCTTGCCTGTACCAGCCCTCAAAATGGCCCACACCCACATGGTCAGGCCCCAACAACACCTCTAAAAATCGAAAAACACATAAAAATCACCACAATCCCATGCCTTCCATGCCCTCAATGATGTTTAAATTCAAGACACCCCACAGAAAGACTTGGTCCATGCACCACTGAGTACCCCTGGGTATAATGGATGAAAGCAAGGCAAAATGGGTGCAGGCCTGAGCACAGTGCCTGCCTCCAAAATGGCCCCTTGACCCCCACCACATGGCCAGGCCTTGCCCGTACCAGCCCTCAAAATGGCCCACACCCACATGGTCAGGCCCCAACAACACCTCTAAAAATCGAAAAACACATAAAAATCACCACAATCCCATGCCATCCATGCCCTCAATGATGGTTCAATTCAAGACACCCCACAGAAAGACTTGGTCCATGCACCACTGAGTACCCCAAGGCATAATGGATGAAAGCAAGGCAAAATGGGTGCAGGCCTGAGCACACTGCCTGCCCTCAAAATGGCCCCTTGACCCCCACCACATGGCCAGGCCCTGCCTGTACCAGCCCTCCAAATGGCCCCCACCCACATGGCCAGGCCACAACACCACCCCAAAAAGTCAAAAAACACATAAAAATCACTACAATCCAATGCCATCCATGCCCTCAATCATGTTTACATTCAAGACACTCCACAGAAAGACTTGGTCCATGCACCACTGAGTACCCCTGGGCATAATGGGTGAAAGCAAGGCAAAATGGGTGCAGGCCTGAGCACAGTGCCTGCCTCCAAAATGGCCCCTTGACCCCCACCACATGGCCAGGCCTTGCCTGTACCAGCCCTCAAAATGGCCCACACCCACATGGTCAGGCCCCAACAACACCTCTAAAAATCGAAAAACACATAAAAATCACCACAATCCCATGCCTTCCATGCCCTCAATGATGTTTAAATTCAAGACACCCCACAGAAAGACTTGGTCCATGCACCACTGAGTACCCCAAGGCATAATGGATGAAAGCAAGGCAAAATGGGTGCAGGCCTGAGCACACTGCCTGCCCTCAAAATGGCCCCTTGACCCCCACCACATGGTCAGGCCCTGCCTGTACCAGCCCTCAAAATGGCCCCCACCCACATGGCCAGGTCCCAACTCCACCCCAAAAAGTCGAAAACCACTCAAAAATCACCACAATCCAATGTCATCCATGCCCTCAATGATGTTTAAATTCAAGACACCCCCAGAGAAAGACTAGGCCCATGCACCACTGAGTACTCCTGGGCATAATGGTTGAAAGCAAGACAAACTGGGTGCAGGCCTGAGAACCCTGAATGGCTTCAAATTGGCCCCTTGAACCCCACCACACGGCCAGGCCCTGCCTGTCCCAGGCCTCAAAATGGCTCCCACCCACATGGCCAGGCCCCAACAACACCCCAAAAAGTCAAAAAAACATTAAAAATCTCCACAATACCATGCCATCCATGCCCTCAATGATGTTTAAATTCAAGACACCCCACAGAAAGACTAGGCCCATGCACCACTCACTACACCTGGGCCTACTGGCTAGTGAGGCTTTACAGGCACACCAACATTTTTTTTAAAAATCAACATATAACAGTGAGCTAAAATTCCATGACATAAATGAGAATTAAGTTAAAAAACAAATCACAGAAACAGTTGTATCATGCACCCATGACTGACCCTGGGCCTACATGACACTGTGGCTACTCACCACAATATATATTTTGTTAAAGTTGTGAAAAAAGTTTTAGAACTGTAGTTGCCTCAACTGCAATGCCCCAAACAAACAACACCAACTTACTTGTAAAATCTCAAGTTCAAAAGTGATCCAAACTCCAAAGTCCAAAAAGTCCTCAAATACAAATCCAGCAGCAGTCACAGAAAGTAATCCTTCCAGCTCCACAGCCAAATGAAAAGTGACCAGTACATGCACAAAGCACTGGGGGGAGCCTGCTGGACAGGAACAGGAAGTTGGAGATTCTGGGGCACTTCCTTCCTCCAACCCCACCCCAAAAAATGGGCTCCTGCACCAAAATGTGCAGCCAAATGTCAATCTGAGGAGTTATTCTGATCAAAATCATAATTTTCACAAGGTTTATGCTTCCTGCGGTGGATTTCTTGTGCAGAATTGTAGTTTTTGCAATTTCGGGAACGCAAGCTGTTCAAATCTCCCGCCGGAAGTCAGCTGCGCGCCGTCGCGGGCCTTTATGACGTAATCGCGTTGTCAAGCTCTGGCCGTGCAAGATGGTGATAAGCCGCGATAACGTAATTGCATTCGAAAAACTCTCGCGCGATCACGCAGCAAGATCTAAAATGGGGCAGCACATGCAAAACCGGGAGAAAAACAACTCGGCGGACTCAGAATCATGGTATGTCAACGCCGCGCGAGCGATATTGTATTTTTCAAACAGGACCAAGCAAAATAATTCGTAGCTTGCGAATTTGCGGATTATTGGGTAAATTTGCGCGATTTGCGGATCGCGAAATTGTCAAAAACCCACAAATTCGCACGCGAAACGGATTTCACGCCCACGCTTAGAAAAAGGCCAGTAAGATGATTACTAATACCACAGCACAGTACTCATGGTTGCAAACATGGTCCCTAATTTCTGCTTATCGGAGCCACTCAGTGGGGCAGTTGTTAAGTAAAATGGTTATCAGAGCTACTCAGTGCTGCAATTAATAAGTACGATGGTTGCTAATAAACCAGTACAGTTCTAACAGTTGCAACCATAATTTGTGCATTTTTGGAGATACTTAATGCGGTAATGTTTCAGGACGAGGAGCATAAACACAGTAACTGGCGGGGTCAGAGGATCTCATTTAAGATATACCCAAGGCGGTCGCGATTAAGTTAAAAATCAACATCAACATAATAGAGGAGAACAAGTTGAAGGGTAAGGTGGGTGGCAACAGGCGCTAGCGTGGGGAAAAAACATGCAAGCGGGCTCATTGAGGCATGTCTAACCATGAGTCCAGGCAGAGGGGGCTTGGGCGGGGAGACGGGGGCTACTGTAATGGCTGCTCCTAAAAGAGAAAACTGTGTAATAACATGTTCCGGCATTGGTGCACTGGGTCGACTTAAGGGGGAAGGGCTCACCAATAATGATTAATTCCAAGTCGAGCATGGGGGGAGTTGCCTTTACGTACCTGGAATGGCTCGATCACCCATAAAAGGGGAGGCAAGTAAGTGCACTGCCTACACGGAAAGGAGCGTACTCGGGGGAAGCGGTGCCGCCGCTTACCGTTTCTTTGAAGGGAAGTTGCTGAATAGCAGGGTACTTCCGAGTGATTCCTAAGGGGCGCTTCACATGACTAGTTTTAAGTAATGATGCGGAAGCAGGGATTGAAGCGTTTCGGTCAGATAGAATGAAGCTATAAATTGAGAAGGGACTACGGGCCTCAACCCTTGAGGTTGTACTAAAGAAGGGACTATGTGAGGGGCAATGTGTTGGTGCCATTTTGGAGGTGTTGGTTGTGCACATGAGAAGGTTGACATATGATTTATAATTGCACACAGAGATAGAATGATATGCAATTTAACATTGCAAAAGAAGACATTCAGAAGGCAGTTATGGGAACAATAATTGCATTGATCAAACCACAGTATTTATGCTATATCATTGAAGTCCAGTCCTCAAGGCAGTTCAATCCTGTATTCAGGCTGTCTGTTTTCAGGATCCATTTTAGTTCCTCTTTGTTCAGTATTTTTGAAATGTCCCCTCCTCTCGTAGGTAGTTTCACCTCAGTGATAATCATCCATTTGATATCGTTTTCAGAGTGTCCATTTTGTTCGAAATGTTCTCTCTTGAGGTCAATCATATACTAGCATACACAAATCTCTTTGGTTCATGTATTGTTAAATGGAAACAATACATAGATGACATTTTTTTGATTTGGCAGGACAGTGAGACTAAACTCAAATTATTTCTCCACTGACTTAACAACAACTGCCGATGCCTGAAATTCACCCTTACGCATGATAAGACATCCATCTCATTCCTTGCTCTAAATATTAAACATAATGATGGCCTTCTCATAACCAGGTTGTAAACCGACGGAACGTAATACCTAACTGAGCTATGATAGCAACCACCCCGGGTACTTAGAGACTCACTCCCATTTTTCCAGTTCTTATGGACCAGAAGTAACTGTTCCCTAAAGGAGGACTATTTCCTTGAAGCTAAAATACTTTGTACTAAACTGACCAGTAGAGGCTACCCCTGCAGACTGGTTAAAAATGCAATGAAAAGAGCATGGTACTGCCCCGTGAGGTTCTGCTAGAGCCCAAACAAAAAGTAAATTCTAACCATCTGGTATGCGTAACTACCTTCACTCCAGTCTTAAATGCAATACATAAAGCTATCATAAAAGATTGGCCTGTCCTTAATGCTGGAACCCTGAATTTGGAACGAGCAATAGTTGCTTTTAAGAAAAGCAAAAACATTAAAGATCATCTTGTCCGCACAACTTTACCCAGTAATAAAAAGAGACACTCTACACTGAATTATCTTTGGTCCCTTGCACCTATAGAGGGACACTCAAAATGTGGTAACTGTGTGGTGTGTGACTTTACAATTGAGGCAAAAGAGTTTGTATTTAAAGATATCAAGACTGAATTGCAATTGTTCACAAACTGTAATACATGCAATGTTGTGTCCCTGCAACAAAATATATGTCGGGCAAACCACATAGAAGATTTGTCTATGAATTTCCCAGCACAGGAGCCGAATCCGGTGCAAAACAGAAGGTGCACCCTTGGTGGAACATTTTGAACAAAATGGATACTCTGAAAACGATATCCGATGGAATATTTTAACTGTGGAGAAACTACCTCCGAGAGGAGGGGACATTTCAAAAATACTGAACAAAGAGGAACTAAAATGGATCCTGAAAACAGACAGCCTGAATACAGGATTGAACCTCCTTGAGGAGTGGACCTCGCTGATATAGCATAAATACTGTGGTTTGATCAATGCTATTATTGTTCCCATAACTGCCTTCTGAATGTCTTCTTTTGCAATGTTAAATTGCATAACATTCTATCTCTGTGTGCAATTATGATTCATATGTCACCCTTCTCATGTGGACAACCAACACCACCAAAATGGCATCAGCACCTTGCCCCTCACGTAGTCCCTTCTTTATTACAACCTCAAGGGATGAGGCCCGTAGTCCCTTCTCAATTTCTAGCTTCATTCCACCTGACAGAAGGGCTCCAATCCCTGCTTCCGCATCATTACTTAAAACTAATCATGCCATACGCCCCTTAGGAATCACCCGGAACTACCCTGCTATTCAGCAACTTCACTTCTCAGAAACGGTAAGCGGCAGCACCGCTTCCCCCGAGTATGCTCCTTTCCGTGTAGGCAGCGCACTACCTTGCCTCCCCTTTTATATGCGATCGAGCCGTTCTAAGTACACGAAGATGACTCCCCGATTCTCGACTTGGAATTAATCATAACTGGTGAGTCCTTCCCCCTTCACTCGCCCAAGTGCACCAATGCCGGAATGTGTAATTACAGTTTCGTCTTTTAGGAGCAGCCATTACAGCAGCCCCCATCTCCCCTCCTAAGCCTCCTCCGCCTGGACTTGCGGTTAGACATACCTCAATGAGCCCGCTTGCATGTTTTTTTGCCATGCTGGCAACTGTTGCCACTGATCTTGCCCTTCACTCACAACCACGCCTATCTACAGACTCACGGATTTATATGCAACTTGTTCTCCTCTATTACGTTGATGTTGTTTTTAACTTAGTAACGACCGCCTTGGGTATATGTTAAATGAGATCCTTTAATCCTGCCAGTTATTATGTTTATGCACCTCGTCCTGAAAAATTACAGCATTAAGTAGCTCCAAAAATGTACAAATTATGTTTGCAACTGTTAGAACTGTACTGGTTTATTAGCATCCGTTGTACTTATTAATTGCAGCACTGAGTAGTTCCCATAACTGTCTTACTTAACAACTGCCTCACTGAGTAGCTCTGATAAGCACAAATTAGGGACAATTTTTGCAACTATGAGTACTGTACTATTGTATTAGCAATTCTTACTGGCCTTTTTCGGTGACTAGATGCACCTTGTTGATTAGCTCACCCTGCCACGCACCTTGACTATACTCGACCTTACCATCACTATATGCCGCATTGAGAGTCTTGACTAATTATGCGAGTTGGACTGAATATGTGCTGCCATGCCGCCGCATGTGACCAGATTAATCACGCATGACCCACATTACCCATCATGATTATGGCTTTCTCCGTAGAATGTACTCACTATGTATGTATCTCTTGATGACGCCTGCTAGTGTTCCTTCCTACCTAGCAAGGTACAGCGACGTGGCTAACCACTCGTTCCCCTACCCCACTGTGTCCATGCCCCATAGGGGTTGTCCACTTCATCATTTCTACACACCACCTTAGGAACATGGTTCATACACAACCTAAACACACCACCTTCACATCCCACACCTCATGCCTTACACTGGTCCATGCTGTTATTGCATCTTAAATACATGCCATTCAGTACCTCCACAGTCTGAAATGCATGCTGCGGTCATTGCGTTGTCGCCTCCCAGTAATTCTGGTATTTTCCTAACCTTTTCGCTTATGTATCTTTCTTCCCCTTCCTCCCCCAGGCTAATGAGGCTCTAATTAACAGGCATTGTATTAATGTCCTGATGATGATCCGCTCATTTCTCAAATGAATCGAAACTCCGTCAACACCTTAATACACCTTATACGCACAAAAACGTTAGTTCATTCTGCTGTAAAGGTGTTTGTATTGATTTTTTCTCGTGACACTGTTTCCCGTGACTCGTGACACTGTATATTCCTTTGTGTAACAAACCGAAAAGCTTTGCCTGAGCACCCTGTTGTTCGTTTCCCCCTTGTTTTGTACTCTACTGGCTACGTAGGACACAGGATTGTGTCGAATTTTATGTATTTTTGTGTATTACTGTTTCTAAGCCTACAAGTAAATATCAGACCTCTGTCCGGCTGGACAAGTCCACTAAATATAGCTACAATTGAGTCTATATACATTTTTTGGTTTCCATTTCACTTTCTGGGGGCTCCTGTTTTTGAAAATAATTGACTCCCAAGGTCTCTGGTCAACTTGGTTGGGTTCCCTTGTTGTACAAAATATGCAATAACAGGGGAGACATCATAACTTCACAAGCGAGGTCCCACTGCCAGATCCACTCAGGTGAGTTCCAACTGTAGGATTGTTCTGAATGATTGATTGATGATTATCCATCATAGGCAACTAAATGGAATTAAAAGGACTGAGTAAGTGGGTTATATATATTTATCAAAGATTTATAAACAATTGACACCACCTAAGTAGTACGTGATGATGACGCAATAAGAATGCCTGATTGTGCTAAAACAGAAAACATAGCAATAATAGTTTTGACTAATGTGGAGCTAGCAGTATTATTTGTGAAATCCACCAGTTATTAAAAATGGACTCAAAGTGTGGAGTCGACAAGCTTAGGCATTTGCAGTTAGGCAACACAAGGCTTTAATGATGATGATATTGATGACTGATGTTCTTCATTCTATAACTAAAAAACGATGGATAATTTTTAATACGCGGGTTGGTATGGGCTGGTGTGGGCTACTGCTTAGAAGATTCTTCAGTAAGATGGTGTTGTTTTCATCACATCCGCCTACCAAGTGTGTGATTCATTGATGGTGTAATTTGAGCCACAGATAAATAAATCACACAGCTTGGGGGAAGAAGGTCAGGGGTTTGATGAATGAATGGGTAATGGGATTTGGAGAATGTTTTGACAAAGACCTACACTACAACACAAGGCCACCATTCATCTGGGCAATAAGCAGCAGCATATCCTTCACCATAAAAATGTTGTCAGAAGGAAACAAAGAAATTAGTATGACAGAGTTCAGATAAATGCATTGCAATCAGTCCTTCTGCCCCCAGTTTATTATATATCCAAATGTTCTGTCTTCTAGGTTAGGGATTGAACCCACCCACCCACTTCTCTTAGCTAATATGATCGTTAAAAGAAAAATATACTGTATTACAAAATTGGGTGGTTGATCAGCATTCTCCTCTGGAATATCCACTCTGTATTTTTGGCCTCTTTGCTCCGGTCTGGTAGGCAAGCAGGAGTGTTGTTGAGCTCAGCTAGCATTCACCTTTCATTTGTGAAGGAGACTATAGCAAGGCCCGTGGTTTGTAAAAAAGAAACTGTATTTTAGAGTTCATGAGAAGGACAGAAGGAAGGTAAGCTTTATGAGGAGTGTATCAAGATAGGAAGACTCGGAGACAGAGCAAATAAACAAGAGGGGGGTGCTCAGAGTTTCACCTTTGCCACATGTCCAAAAAACACACACACAGAGTACAGCATTTTACCAACACACCTTTTCTTTTTTTCCAAATAGCTGAGTAGTACTAGGCCTCAGACTCTTGGTTTACCTTTGAACTGAGGCTGATACACAATAACTTCTTGCTGTTGATGAGGTAGTCCTGCAGCTCCCAGTCCCACCCTGAGCTCCAGTCCAGAGTACCGCTGAGTAACCCTGTTGGCAACGTCGGTTGCCTGTGCTAATCTCTACCTGCCTACGGGGCGGCCTGCTAGCCCAGAGCTTGTGCCCTTTCATTCTTCTGGTCCCGCAGTCTGCTGTCCTGGTCGGCGCCTCCATGCTCTCCTCCCGCCGCCGCGATCTATCTTCATCTTTTGCAGCTGCTGTGTGGGGGAGGGCGCTTGGTGGCAGGGACTGCAGTTTCCAGCCTGCAACGCGGCTGGGAGACACCACCGCCAGAAACACACCAGGAGGCGCTTTAAAAATCAGCCTCTTCCCCGGTGGAGCGGGGGACCCTGTTGGCAACGTTGGTTGCCTGTGCAAATCTCTACCTGCCTACGGGGCAGCCTGCTAGCTCAGAGCTTGTGCTCTTTCCTTCTTCTGGTCCCTCAGTCCGCTGTCCTGGTCGGTGCCTCCCTGCTCTCCTCCCGCTGCCGCGATCTATTTTCATCTTTTGTGGCCGCTGTGTGGGGGAGGGCGCTTGGTGGCAGGGACTGCAGGTTCCAGCCTGCAACGTGGCCGGAAGCCGCCACCGCCAGAAACGTGCCAGGAGGTGCTTAAAAAATCAGCCTCTTCCCTGATTGAGCGGGGGACCCTGTTGGCAACGTCGGTTGCCTGTGCAAATCTCTACCTGCCTACGGGGCGGCCTGCTAGCCTGGAGCTTTTGCCCTTTCCTTCTTCTGGTCCCGCAGTCAGCTGTCCTGGTCGGCGCCTCCCTGTTCTCCTCCCGCCTCCGCAATCTATCTTCATCTTTTGCGGCCGCTGTGTGGGGGAGGGCGCTTGGTGGCAGGGACTGCAGGTTCCAGCCTGCAATGCGGCCGGAAGCCGCCACCGCCAGAAACGCACCAGGAGGTGCTTTAAAATCAGCCTCTTGCCCTGCGTCGCGGGAGCACGCGGAGCGTCCCGGGAGAAGCCCGGGACAAGGGCGAGACAGTCTGTGGCAGTCCGGGGGAGAACGAGGCTGGGCTGGGCCATAGACTCTGGATGTTGCTGACGCCATCAACCCCTATATCGTGAAACTTTGTGATTTACATTGGTGGTATATCACTATCAGTGCTTTTTAAAAGTTTTCTGTGCCACTAGGAGTTGGCCCTGATATAATCTCATTTTATTGTGCAATTCATGATAGCTCTCGGACATTAATAGTAGTTTTGTCTTAGTTATATTTTTATAATTATGTCTAAATTGAAATCTGTGAAAACCCCACCAGTACTGGCTACATTAGCTAATTACCTAGTTAAGGTGGTCAGCAAAATTAATAATGATAGGCGATTATCTCTAGGGTTAGGTAGTCCCCCCCTTGTCTCCCACTTTGCCAGCCTCACTAGTCCCACTGGTATCAGATGATAGTAATGGTCTTAATAATCCCGATGCTACCGACAAGGAAGTGCCAGAACAACTGGTGTCAAACCAAGTTGTGCTGGATGACTCCCCGGATACCTCGGTACAGTGTTCCCCGACCCCTTCCCCTAGAGTGGTTAGTGCTTGCAGGAAAGTCCAAATTAAACGAGGGGGAACCCGTAACACTTAAAAAAGAGCAGTTACCCCTCCCAAAAATATTTCTGAGGATGGGGAGTCTATGGTTAAAGACGGCTCAGTTATATTGGACATTGGGCAATTTAATCTTTTGGTCAGTGTCATCGATTCTAAGATAAAAGGGATTATCAAACCCCTAGTGGCCAAACTTGACCAGATTTCTGCTGAGGTGATAAGATTAGGGGGCCTATTGGACACCCATATGGCCTCAGTGAGAAGCTCTAAGGCCCCAGCTGAGAGCACTAGTGTTAGTGTTAGTAAAGCCACAGCGAGAAGTTCTAAGGTCGAAGTAGAGAGCATTAGCGTTAGTGTTAGTAAAGCTGCTCCATCTTAGGGGGGACCATGCGTCAATGAGATAGTTACGCAGAACGCCTTTTTTACGGCTTGTTTAGATAAGCAGGCCGTAAAACCAGACGAGATTAAAGCGGGATGGACTGAAGTAAAAAGAAGGAGCTCTATTAACCTCCCTCCTGATTGTGCACCATATGTGGTGGTTTTAACTAATGTACCGCCCACTGAAACCCATACGAGCCAGAGCCAGCAGGAATCTTATGAATCGCTAAAAAATAAAACTGTTTCCTGGCTGCATAGACAATGTGGGTTTCCAACTGCTTACTCTGACCAGGTGTTGACTACTAGAAGGGTCAATTGGATAGGGAACTGAAGGAAGAATTGCAGGGGTGATTGCGTTATTGTTAATTTTAAGTACCCACAAATGCTGCCACCGTTTTGCTCAGAGCAGCTTCACTACCGACCCCTGACAACAGTGTGTGCGTGCGCTCACTTGGTTTTTTTTTATAGCCACCTTAACAATGTCCCATATGACAATAATAGTCCAAGGCTCTACCCACCTTCTCATAGGCCACATTTTGATATCCCGATTCAAAATCGATTCCATGCTCTAAACTCCTTGGGTGTAAATGAATGACTTGCCCAGGACGGTCATCCCAAACTTGGTGAGACCCGTAGTGTTCAGTTATACAAGAGAGCTGATAATATCATAGCACCAGAATTAAATGCGGTGGCAGATTTAAGTCAGACCACCGAGTGTGGGGCCCAGAGCCATGGAAACCAAAATGAGGGAGATGACATTAATGGTCTTTTGATGTCGGATGGCACAGGAACAAGAGGTAAAGGGATTACAATCATCAGTTGGAACGTTGCAGGATTAAAATCTAAGGGGAATGTTCTAGGTTGGTCGAATTTTATTAACACCTACGACATTCTCTGTTTCCAAGAAACGTGGTGTAGGGAAGATATCAGTTATGAGGGATTTGTTTCTTATAATTTGCCAGCGCAGGGTACTGGACCAGGGATAGCGAAAGGTGGTTTATTGATATTAGTATCTATTCATCGCCCAATAGTAATAAAAAAGTATATAACTGTGGGAGATCATGTTCAGATTCTTTGGCTTCTTGAGGACAAAGGTCGTAATATCCTACTGTTTAATTACTATAACAGTATTTTTGATAATACTAGGGTGAAAGTAGTAACTGATCTGGCCAGTGCTATTGAAAAATTATGCTTAGAAGGGAATGTTTTTTTTAATTTCATTTTGGTAGGTGATTTTAATATCACATTATGTGAACTGTCAACACAAAAGATCTGTGCGGTCACAAACAATGACGGATGGGATGATTTGCATTTTGGACATAACAGCTATGGGGAAGCACTAAAGAAATGTATGGGCTATTATGACCTGGAAATTTTGACCACTTTAAAGATGTAAATGGCCAAACCATTCCGACTTTTAAAAACTGGCACTCTAGCTCTGTTATTGATCATGTGATTGTTTCCTCCGATATTATCTCGTGTTGTGCTCCCCCCAGAATCGAAGTAACCTCATTAAGTGATCACAATTATATCATCTTGGACACTATTTTCTGGGGTAGCAGCTTGGTTAAAGTAGGAATTACAATCACAAATGTTGAGCCACACAGACCTAATGGAGTTAGATTAAGATGGGCAGGGGATAAAGTAAGATGGGCAGGGGATAAAGCCCACAACATAATCAGTTCTATAGTGAAGGATAGTTTAGTACATATTATCTTCATCCTTGAAAATAGCGCCAATTATGAGAAGATTTTAATTTCTTTCCTTGGTATTATTAATTCTATCGATGCCAGGTTCACTAAACATATTAATGGTCAGCGTAGAAACTAACGAGGTTGGTTCGATCACCTATGCACTACCTCATTAACTAAACTTAGACAGGTGCTTGCAAAAAAGCCCAGGGACACCGCTTCAATTATCAAATTAAGAGTGGAATATAAGCTCGCACTGAAACAGAGGAAGAGGGAATTACAGCAGCAGGCCTGGGACTCCCTTAATCAAGCAGCAGAGTTATCCAATAGTACTCTGTTTTGGGCGATGGTTAATTCTCCTTTTCTTAAAGACGAAAAGATACCAGAGTTGACCTCTAATGTCCCGAGTGAAGGGTGGATCGCTAACTTTTCTAATATCTTTGATACCAATGGAAGTGTAGATATCGACCCTAGCAGGTGGATTGTTTTACCATTGGATATAACAGCTGGGGAGATTGAGCTTGGCATACCTGCAAGTAAGGGGGGCAAAGCCCAAGGCCCTGACGGGGTGCCGATTGATGTATATAAGGCAGCACCTGAGATCACCTGTGGTGCGTCCATTGGGGCGTAAGGGCGTAGCCTCACTAAGCCTGGGAGGTACCGTCATCAAGCCCAGCAGTGCACACTAAGAAATAGCGCAGCAGCGCTAGTGTATCTCCGGGAATAGGGACACACCCGGAGCATTCAGGAGTGATCAGGGGGTGGGGCTGGAGGTCAGGGGGTGGGGCTGGGCTGGGCTGCTGGCATTCTGCGCAGGTGAAAATTTGGGCTGCACCTAGCCCGAGCATGCGTGGTTCAACCTTCCCCTTTAGAGTTGCCCCAAGGGGGGGTGCTGTTTCTTACAGCAGCCGTGCCGCTGCCTGTCGCAGCCCCCAGGGCGAGTAGTGACTGTGCCCCCCTAGCCAATCCTGGCGCTGCATGCAGCGCCAGGATTGGCTGTTCCACGGCGCACTGCCTCAGCCGCACTTAATGGCCAATCACTGTGTGACTTCATGTGAAGCCATGCAGTGATTGGCCATTTGGGGTGCGCGCCCTGGCGCTGCTGGCTGGCTGGCTGCTGAGTGTGTTGGAGGGAGCTGCCCGGAGTCAAGGGAATGAGGGCTGCCCGCTGATTCCTGGTGGAGCTGCAAGAGTCATTTACCGAGGTGCGTGCTTGCTGCCTGACTGTGCACAGGCTACCGTGCATTTGTTGCCTGTCTTGGCTGGCTCTACCTCTGCTGCCCGGTGAAGAGACGAGTGTGCCTGCTGAAACTGAAATGGTTTGCAGCCTCTCCAGGGTTCATTCCAGATCAGATGGTGACTGGTCACCAAAAACGAACAAATTTGAAGCAATCCCAGACCATGTGAGTGAAGTCGACGTACACATAACTTCATCAAGCTGGTTGTGCAGGGACTTAATTTTTCGTCAGCCATTAATGTTAAATATGTCTTTCCCTTCAGCTGACGTTTGTGGTTGTCTGTAGCTCCGAAACCTAGGGACTGCACTGCTACGTTTCCTGCCTGCTTTGGGCATGCGTGCCCAGTCCGTTTTGCCTGTATCTGATCTCTGCCATCGTCGGCCTCAGTAGAGACTGTTTTGGAGAGGCTAAAGGGTGCTGCTGGCTGGCTGCGCAGAACGTAGAGGGGAGGCATTCTGCTGCCTGCTGTGTTCACGCGAGGTTGCTACTGCTGTGTTTAGACTGCTAGAAAGGAAGAAGAGTGTGTCTTCTAACTGTTACTGACTGCAGTGCCCACTCAGTTTGCTGCCTCTCACTGCTGCTACTTCATGTGGCTGCGATAAGTGCCTGCTGCCTGTGCTCGCTTCGTGGTGGCACTGACTGTGTTTTTGTTTCTAGAGCATGTCAATAATTCTGCCTCGGCTGCATGGGGCTGACTGCAGGGATCTGTCTGCGCCTAGAAACTGATACTGGCCTAGGAAGGGATGCAGTGGACTGAATGTGGTGTGCCTCTGCAAAGGATAGTGTCCTTGACTAAAGTTGACCGAGGTGTGTAATCACTGCCTGCAACTGATGTCATAGATTGGGACTAACATTAGGTGTTTGCCTACTGCTTTCAAGTGAACTTGACCAAGGCTGGTCCTCAGGTGACAAGACTGTGGTGAGTGTCTGCTGTCTGCAACTTAAGTTGTCCTAGACTGGGACTGACCAGGATGTTGGTCTAGGGTGGGACTGACTGCGGTGAGTGCCCACTGCCTGTAACTGATGTTGTTCCAGACTGAGACTGCCTATGGTATGTGTCTGCTGCCTGTAACTGATGTTTGGCTACGTTGGAACTGCCTAGAACTGACTGCAAAGTGTGTTTGCTGCTTGTAACTGATGACTGATGTTGTCCTAGACAGGGTGCCTGGTACTAACTGTGGTGTGTGCCTGGTGTCTACATCTGATGTTGGCCTAATTTGGTACTGTCTGGGATTGCCTGCTGTGTGTTTGCTGCTTACACCTGAGGTTGAAACAGCAATAGTGCTTTTAGACTGAGAGCCGTAAATCAAAGGCAGTCTGCAGTGCGGCGTGTGCACCATTTATTACAGAAAGGTATTGATCAAGCTCGTGTCCACTATTGTATGTAAATCGTTATACACAGAGATCTGTGCAGAGTCTGAGCCTCTTCTAGGGCAGATCCCAGTTGGAGGCAAAGGTTTTTTCTTCAAGGTAGTTGCATAACTATGTTAACGCTCCCATTTCAATCAGTTTTTCGTGGAATAGACTAGGCCCTTCAGGATTGGTATGCAGTTGGATTGGTGTGCTAGGTCTAGAGTGCTCCATTTATGGAGCACTCATAAGTTGGATTTGTTAAGGACTAAAACAAAGGTGCCAGATCATAGGCAAATGTGTAGTGTGCATGGCTGGTGGCGATGGCCACACAACAAATAGGCAAAACCATAATTTACACTGGCTGGTCACCATGAATCAGCAGCATGAAATTATGCATCATCAAACCAACAAGGCAAAAAAACACTACATTGATAGAAAACTCAGTACAAGAAAAAGGAAAAACTATGGTTGTTAAAAATCGGTTAGCACATTCAATGTAAGCAGTACGTTAGTGGGAATATTCAGACATGTGCATGATGTGTGCGAGCGTGAGCCACACTGTTAAAGGTTAACAACATGGTATTTCAAGCTGGTATTTATTTTCGAGGTGGACTCGGTGTGTCCATGCTTTGTCAAGGCTGTTTCCCAACTGCTGTGCAACTTCTTCTACTCTTAGAGCTGAGATTTCCATGAAAGTCTTATGGTCTGAATTCAGCACCTGAGCATAATAGGACGGAATGTATGAAGCTCTGTGGTTATACTGAATAAGCAGCTACCTATGTTATGCCATCTATTAATGTAATAGCTGCACTTTCACAATTGCTTTATTAACCTTCCTGCTTTCTCAAATTTGCTTGAAAATGCACGATTTTTCTTCTTTTTTTTCAAACTTTTCTTGGGGGGGGGGTTCGGGCTAGCTCGCTGTGCTCGCTCGCTGCGGTGCTGTATGCAAATCACTTTGCGCCCCACCACTTTCAAATGTCACCCACCGCCCCTGCCTGAGATGTGGGGACCTCTCCTGGCTAATGTCTTTAATGCAGATGTGTGTACCGAGGCACCCAAAACTTGGGGAGAATCTATCATTGTCCCGATTCTTAAAAAGGGCAGTAGGTCTGATGTGAAGAATTATCATCCCATTTCTCTTCTTGACTCCTCAGTTAAGATAATGAGTAGAGTCCAGTTCCAGTTCAAGAGGTCTTTATTCGATTTGCATCATAAAAGACAAGTACATATTAAAAAGCAGTTCATACTCTTACATATAAGATGATAAATACATTACATTTTAAAAACAAGTTAAGAAAAGTATTACATTTTTAAGACAGTGATGTACAAAAAAGACCCCTTACTACATAAAACAATGGTACATCGAGCTAAAAGATATAAAAACATGTACTGTGGGAACTTCATTTGCCAAGGTTGCGAGAACGAATTGACCATGCCCAGCTCACAAATTTTGCTACACCAATGGCAAAAGGGGTAGAAGTATCTGTTTTCAGAATCCTAGTCGCTGCCACTGCAGATCTAGTACCTAGTAGGCGACAGACTGGCAAAAGCCAAACTTTTCTGGGTAACAAGTACTTAGGGCAGCAAAAAAAAAGATGTTCAATATTTTATACTATTTTCACCACCCCCTTTTCTGAATCGTTTTAGGCCACTATAGGTGTGGCAGGGTATACTTAGACATGAGTCCCTTTCTCACTGCACCATCAGGATTCAAGCAAGCCGGGCCGAAGACGGCTGAAATGCCAGAAACTGGTCCCCGGTAGCTTGTCTCCTTTCTGGTGAAGAATTGGCTTGGTAGTTTAGTCTGCCCTGTTCCCATGATGCACTGGGCCAGGGACAGACTGATTTGCATATAGCCAGGTTCTGAGCTGGAATGGTGCAGTGAGATAAATAACGGTGATTGATCAAGCCCTGATCTTTGGACTGGGTAAGAGTGGTCTGCTTAATTCAGACACTCTGTTCATCACCACCCCCTTTACTGAATCGTTTTTGGCCACTATAGGTGTGGCAGGGTATACTCAGACATGAGTCCCTTTCTCACTGCACCATCAGGATTCAAGCAAGCCGGGCCGAAGACGGCTGAAATGCCAGAAACCGGTCCCCGGTAGCTTGTCTCCTTTCTGGTGAAGAATTGGCTTGGTAGTTTAGTCTGCCCTGTTCCCATGATGCACTGGGCCAGGGACAGACTGATTTGCATATAGCCAGGTTCTGAGCTGGGATGGTGCAGTGAGATAAATAACGGTGATGGATTGCCCTGATCTTTGGACTGGGTAAGAGTGGTCTGCTTAATTCAGACACTCTGTTCATCACCACCCCCTTTTCTGAATCGTTTTTGGCCACTATAGGTGTGGCAGGGTATACTCAGACATGAGTCCCTTTCTCACTGCACCATCAGGATTCAAGCAAGCCGGGCCGAAGACGGCTGAAATGCCAGAAACCGGTCCCCGGTAGCTTGTCTCCTTTCTGGTGAAGAATTGGCTTGGTAGTTTAGTCTGCCCTGTTCCCATGATGCACTGGGCCAGGGACAGACTGATTTGCATATAGCCAGGTTCTGAGCTGGGATGGTGCAGTGAGATAAATAACGGTGATGGTTCAAGCCCTGATCTTTGGACTGGGTAAGAGTGGTCTGCTTAATTCAGACACTCTGTTCATCACCACCCCCTTTTCTGAATCGTTTTTGGCCACTATAGGTGTGGCAGGGTATACTCAGACATGAGTCCCTTTCTCACTACACCATCAGGATTCAAGCAAGCCGGGCCGAAGATGGCTGAAATGCCAGAAACCGGTCCCCGGTAGCTTGTCTCCTTTCTGGTGAAGAATTGGCTTGGTAGTTTAGTCTGCCCTGTTCCCATGATGCACTGGGCCAGGGACAGACTGATTTGCATATAGCCAGGTTCTGAGCTGGGATGGAGCAGTGAGATAAATAACGGTGATGGATCAAGCCCTGATCTTTGGACTGGGTAAGAGTGGTCTGCTTAATTCAGACACTCTGTTCATCACCACCCCCTTTTCTGAATCGTTTTTGGCCACTATAGGTGTGGCAGGGTATACTCAGACATGAGTCCCTTTCTCACTGCACCATCAGGATTCAAGCAAGCCGGGCCGAAGACGGCTGAAATGCCAGAAACCGGTCCCCGGTAGCTTGTCTCCTTTCTGGTGAAGAATTGGCTCGGTAGTTTAGTCTGCCCTGTTCCCATGATGCACTGGGCCAGAGACAGACTGATTTGCATATAGCCAGGTTCTGATCTGGGATGGTGCAGTGAGATAAATAACGGTGATGGATCAAGCCCTGATCTTTGGACTGGGTAAGAGTGGTCTGCTTAATTCAGACACTCTGTTCATCACCACCCCCTTTACTGAATCGTTTTTGGCCACTATAGGTGTGGCAGGGTATACTCAGACATGAGTCCCTTTCTCACTGCACCATCAGGATTCAAGCAAGCCGGGCCGAAGACGGCTGAAATGCCAGAAACCGGTCCCCGGTAGCTTGTCTCCTTTCTGGTGAAGAATTGGCTTGGTAGTTTAGTCTGCCCTGTTCCCATGATGCACTGGGCCAGGGACAGACTGATTTGCATATAGCCAGGTTCTGAGCTGGGATGGTGCAGTGAGATAAATAACGGTGATGGATTGCCCTGATCTTTGGACTGGGTAAGAGTGGTCTGCTTAATTCAGACACTCTGTTCATCACCACCCCCTTTTCTGAATCGTTTTTTGGCCACTATAGTTGTGGCAGGGTATACTCAGACATGAGTCCCTTTCTCACTGCACCATCAGGATTCAAGCAAGCCGGGCCGAAGACGGCTGAAATGCCAGAAACTGGTCCCCGGTAGCTTGTCTCCTTTCTGGTGAAGAATTGGCTTGGTAGTTTAGTCTGCCCTGTTCCCATGATGCACTGGGCCAGGGACAGACTGATTTGCATATAGCCAGGTTCTGAGCTGGGATGGTGCAGTGAGATAAATAACGGTGATGGTTCAAGCCCTGATCTTTGGACTGGGTAAGAGTGGTCTGCTTAATTCAGACACTCTGTTCATCACCACCCCCTTTTCTGAATCGTTTTTGGCCACTATAGGTGTGGCAGGGTATACTCAGACATGAGTCCCTTTCTCACTGCACCATCAGGATTCAAGCAAGCCGGGCCGAAGACGGCTGAAATGCCAGAAACCGGTCCCCGGTAGCTTGTCTCCTTTCTGGTGAAGAATTGGCTCGGTAGTTTAGTCTGCCCTGTTCCCATGATGCACTGGGCCAGAGACAGACTGATTTGCATATAGCCAGGTTCTGATCTGGGATGGTGCAGTGAGATAAATAACAGTGATGGATCAAGCCCTGATCTTTGGACTGGGTAAGAGTGGTCTGCTTACTTCAGACACTCTGTTCATCACCACCCCTTTTCTGAATCGTTTTTGGCCACTATAGGTGTGGCAGGGTATACTCAGACATGAGTCCCTTTCTCACTGCACCATCAGGATTCAAGCAAGCCGGGCCGAAGACGGCTGAAATGCCAGAAACTGGTCCCCGGTAGCTTGTCTCCTTTCTGGTGAAGAATTGGCTTGGTAGTTTAGTCTGCCCTGTTCCCATGATGCACTGGGCCAGGGACAGACTGATTTGCATATAGCCAGGTTCTGAGCTGGGATGGTGCAGTGAGATAAATAACGGTGATGGATCAAGCCCTGATCTTTGGACTAGGTAAGAGTGGTCTGCTTAATTCAGACACTCTGTTCATCACCACCCCCTTTTCTGAATTGTTTTTGGCCACTATAGGTGTGGCGGGGTATACTCAGACATGAGTCCCTTTCTCACTGTACCATCAGGATTCAAGCAAGCCGGGCCGAAGACGGCTGAAATGCCAGAAACCGGTCCCCGGTAGCTTGTCTCCTTTCTGGTGAAGAATTGGCTTGGTAGTTTAGTCTGCCCTGTTCCCATGATGCACTGGGCCAGGGACAGACTGATTTGCATATAGCCAGGTTCTGAGCTGGGATGGTGCAGTGAGATAAATAACGGTGATGGATCAAGCCCTGATCTTTGGACTGGGTAAGAGTGGTCTGCTTAATGCAGACACTCTGTTCATCACCACCCCCTTTTCTGAATCGTTTTTGGCCACTATAGGTGTGGCAGGGTATACTCAGACATGAGTCCCTTTCTCACTGCACCATCAGGATTCAAGCAAGCCGGGCCGAAGACGGCTGAAATGCCAGAAACCGGTCCCCGGTAGCTTGTCTCCTTTCTGGTGAAGAATTGGCTCGGTAGTTTAGTCTGCCCTGTTCCCATGATGCACTGGGCCAGAGACAGACTGATTTGCATATAGCCAGGTTCTGATCTGGGATGGTGCAGTGAGATAAATAACAGTGATGGATCAAGCCCTGATCTTTGGACTGGGTAAGAGTGGTCTGCTTACTTCAGACACTCTGTTCATCACCACCCCTTTTCTGAATCGTTTTTGGCCACTATAGGTGTGGCAGGGTATACTCAGACATGAGTCCCTTTCTCACTGCACCATCAGGATTCAAGCAAGCCGGGCCGAAGACGGCTGAAATGCCAGAAACTGGTCCCCGGTAGCTTGTCTCCTTTCTGGTGAAGAATTGGCTTGGTAGTTTAGTCTGCCCTGTTCCCATGATGCACTGGGCCAGGGACAGACTGATTTGCATATAGCCAGGTTCTGAGCTGGGATGGTGCAGTGAGATAAATAACGGTGATGGATCAAGCCCTGATCTTTGGACTAGGTAAGAGTGGTCTGCTTAATTCAGACACTCTGTTCATCACCACCCCCTTTTCTGAATTGTTTTTGGCCACTATAGGTGTGGCGGGGTATACTCAGACATGAGTCCCTTTCTCACTGTACCATCAGGATTCAAGCAAGCCGGGCCGAAGACGGCTGAAATGCCAGAAACCGGTCCCCGGTAGCTTGTCTCCTTTCTGGTGAAGAATTGGCTTGGTAGTTTAGTCTGCCCTGTTCCCATGATGCACTGGGCCAGGGACAGACTGATTTGCATATAGCCAGGTTCTGAGCTGGGATGGTGCAGTGAGATAAATAACGGTGATGGATCAAGCCCTGATCTTTGGACTGGGTAAGAGTGGTCTGCTTAATGCAGACACTCTGTTCATCACCACCCCCTTTTTTGAATCGTTACACAGAAGGGACACTTGTCGCTACCATCAGTTGACCAAGCGTGCGTAAGCTCCCTCACAGGTAACAAGGCTACTCGTAATTGGTGATACAGTTTGCGATCGTTTGGCTTTGTAATTAAGTCCCAGTAGGCTTCATATTTAGCGACATCCTTTACAGCCAAGAATTAGAGTGTCATGGTAGGACCAACAACCATAGCGGATCTCCTCTCAACGATCCAGTGCCAATAAATATCTTTAAGTGCCTTTTTTGATGGAAAGGTCGTGCGTGCAGGATCAACCCACAATGCCTCCAGGCTCAAGTTTTTTAAAAGCATCCTGAGATGCGAGATCCAGGGAACCCGATGGGACCCTTCAAGCCCCCTCACCTCAGTGATAGCCTCAGCAAACAGGGTTAGTTCAGGTGTAGTCCACAAACGACGCCAAAACGCCAATGGTCTATACCTTACTGCGTCCTCGATGGATTTAACACCTAAATCAAGCTGCAAGGGTAAAGAAGGTGCAGATTGTGGGAGACCAATTGCCATTCTGAGGAACCTATTCTGAGCCACCCTCAGAGTGGTTAGATCACTATACCCCCACAGTTCTGCACCATAGATAGTTGCAGGGATTATCTTGGAGCCATACATTTTTACCAACGGTGCCAAGGGTTTAGTGAGAGATTTTGCGAGCTCCTTCAGTAGGGCACCCCCAAGTTGAGCATGTTTCAGAGTAATAAGGTCCAACTGGGGTTTCCAGCTCAAGTTCTCACTTAGTGTAACACCTAGGTATGTAAAAACCTCTGTTTGTTCCAAAATGGCTCCACTCATTGACACCTTGGCCTTCACAGTCTTAGGACCTCGCAGGACCATAAATTTGGTCTTGTTGACGTTCACTTCTAACTCATGGTCACTGCAAAAACACTCTAAACGGGCCAGTGCGGACTGAAGACCCTGCCTCGTTTTTGATATAATTAGAGTGTCGTCCGCAAACATAAGAAGGGGAATTTTCCTTCCAGGAAGGGAGGGCGCGTCCGTTGGATAATTAGAAAAATATTTAGTCACCCCATTAATAAACAAGGAAAAAAGGGTGGGGGCCAACACCAGCAAATCCAGCAGGACTTCCCAAAGCTTGGTCCTGGGCACTAGGTCAAACGCAGACCTAAGATCCACAAATGCCGCAAACAACAAACCTCCACCAAGATAGACCACCTTCCAATAAAGTATCATGAATCTAAAGACTTGCTCTAAAGTCCCCATATGTTGCCGAAAACCCGCCTGAAGAGGACTTAAAACATCGTGATCAGAGATCCAAGTCTGGATCCTACCCAAAAGAAGGCGAGCCACAATCTTTTGTACAGCATCAATCAGGCTAATAGGTCGATAATTAGCCGTTACTGAGCGATCACCCTTCTTGTGGATAGGGAGGATCTCCGCCCCTAGCCATGATTCAGGAACTTTCGCCCCCCCTTGCCAAGGCATTAGCTAACAGAACAATGTATTGGACCCAGAGGTCCTGTTCCTGCTTAAACATATCAGCTGGAATGCAGTCAGGTCCTGGTACTTTACCCCCCGGGATAACCCTTAACACTGCCCTCACTTCAGCTGGCGAGAAAACCAAGGCTTCATTAAAAGTAATGGGCAGCAAAATTGCTGAACTAATGACATTTGAATTGGTTCCTGTAGTATTAAAACAATTCCCCTGGCTCAACACAGTTTGAGGGGGATCTATCCTGTGGGCGATTGCCCCATTTAAGCTGCCGCCAGAATTTAATCATGTTATTAGTCTGGCAGGCCTCCAACAATTCCTTCCAACGAGACTCGTCCCAATTCTTCTTAGCAGTGGCCTGTACAGTTTTGTAGGTGGCCCTGCAACTACGGATTAAGCTCTGATCTCTTAACTTTAAAGCCGCATGCAGCGCCTTTTGAGACTCCCTGCATGCACTATTAAACCAGGTTAGGGGCTTCAGCTTATTTCTTCTAAGGCCAATAGATTTAATAAAAAGAGTTTTCAGTTTTGAAAAAAGATCCCTGTGTAGTGTAGTAATGTTATCTAGAAGGGCCGACTCTTGGCTGAACCCGCTGATTTGAGTCATTGTATCCCTCAACATGGTTCTAATCTTTGACAGAACCTCCTCATCCAGGGCTATTTTAGGCCAGCTGACCCTTCTTTTATTGTTGGATAATATGACCTGCGGCGCGGACGCCTCTACCACCGAGGGCTCTGCAAAGAAACCTTCTTTGAACGATAGGACCAGGGGATTGTGATCACTCTCGGGTCTGTTTACTACCACCATATCCAGCAGACTGGGCCACATTTCCACATTCACCAGGATGTAATCAATACGGGAACCAGATCTGCCGTTGTCGTAGGTCATTGCCCCCATCCTATCAGACTTCAAACGCCCATTAACTGCACGCATTCCCTGGTTCAAGCATAGACCCTTTAAAAATATGGCTGATTGGGACCATTTCTTAATAGGTTGTAACTCCAACCCCGGAATGCCCCATAAAGAATCCTCATCTTCTGTAAGCGTACCATCATCCGGCCCCATAGGTTCAAAACAGGTGTTGAAGTCCCCAACACCACCCTATTAGTATTCACCGGAAGTGAGCTTAAGAAACCCTCCAACACCAAGGCAACAGGAGTACATTTTCCCCCTTGAATATCCCGCATATAGATATTTACAATCACCATGGTCAGTCCCGTAGACTATTTTACCTGTATGGCCATCATATCGGGGTTATCCAGTGGGTGCTCCTCCACTGATACTCCCACATGTTGGCATACCCAAATTGCTAGACCACCCACTGGTCTACCCCTTGCACCCTTCACAGCTGGTCTAGAAAAATTCAGAAACCCTGCACGGAAAATAGGCCGTGTAGCCCAGGTTTCCTGAAAGGACCAAATATCGGAATGGTCTATAAAGGACCCCCAGTCGGGCAGATCAAGCTTTGATTCAAGGCCAGCAATATTCCATGAGCATATCCGTAACATAGGTGAACACAGATCAGTTACCCCCTTTCAACTCCTGCGAGACTAGATATGACTGGACAAGGCGGACAAAGAGTTGGGCTAACATAAATGCAAGAGGGTAGGGAACTTACAGGCAAATCAGATAATAATGATTCACCAAGGGTAGCTTTAACAACATTTAAACCAGCATTTAAACCAGGTATCCCCTGTTCAGATCCCACAAAAAAAGAATAGTCAGCAGAGGGGAGTACAGTTTTAAACTCTTCAGTTTGTGCAGACAAAGGGCTCTCATATGCTGGATGTAATAAAGAGTTTGGTGTTGGAGTAACCGTACCCAGTGGACTATCGACGGAGTACCCCGGCTGTCAATCACACCCATCGAAGCAGGAGAAAATATTAAATCTATTAGATGTTTCTAACGGGGTAAAAGGAATCAAATGATCCATTCTCCTGTTCCCATGTAAGTGGTCCGGCCTCCCTAGAGGCATACTATAACCTCTAGCAGGCACTGTACTCCACCCAAGATCATTCCTCGTGGGCAGAGGTCTTGCCCCGTGTAACTATCGATGGGTTGCATATACCTGTCAGGTTGTATGTCAGCTAATCCTCCCGAATGGGAGGGGGGTCACAAGGGGCCGTGGGTAAAAGAATGTTAGGTCATATGGGACTATGGAACTACTCAGATTCCCCGTGAACCCGTTCAATATAAGTCTGACTGCCTCTGGGTCTCTAAAGTTTATTACAATAAGATCTCCCTTCAAATTTTTCTCCCTACTACCCAACCACGAGAGACGCCTGACATGAACAATCTCTCCATTAACATAATAAGGGAGTGGTCTGTTAAGTCCAAGCCAGTGCAGTGTTTTGTTTCCTAACTGGGAGTACCCCTCCCTTTTACCTGCCTCTAGGGTTGGGACTCCTGTGAGCACAACTACAAAAGGCACAGCATCGGGTGGCAATTCAACATTAAGGCCCTGCCATTTATCATTAGTAGGTCGACTTAACCTTCCCCGTCCCACTCGCTTGTTCGGGGTAGTTGAAGTTTCCCCACCCTTCTGGGATTCTCTAGCAACCAATGCTGCTGGTTTGGCTGATGACACCAATCGGACCTGTTGAGCAGATTGCTGGGTTGCTACTACTCCCGAGTGGGAATTGACAGGAGGTTTGTTAACTTTGGAGTTGCCCTTAGTGGGGCCCTTAGAAGAAGCCGGAGACTGGACAGGAGCAATTTGAGCCTGAACTGTGACCATCGATGAAAGAACTGGCCTTTCAGTAGACAAAGAAGGCCCTGCCCCGGCGTTATCGGCAAATAGTGACTCAAGGTTACCCAGCCGTTGTTCAACCCTCTTCAAAATATCTAATATTGGTTGCATAAAGGACCTAAGTAAATGCTCAATAGAAACGCAGGGGGAGTCAGGCAATAAGACTTTCTCCAAGGGGGAAGGGGCTGGCCTCGTTTCACATAATGGGTTGGTAGCAGGCATTATTTCGGCTGTGACTAATACCTCAGAAGCCGATGGCACTACAACTGAGATTTCTGAGGCCTTGACCTTAGGCACAGCCGATACAGTGGGTTTTAATGATTTGCCAAACTCAGAATGACTGAGCTTACTCCTCTGAGCTACCCCCTTCTCCGTTTGGCTGGAGGGGGACCTTGAACTTTCGGAACGTAGGGCAACTTGCCCTTATTTTTAAGTAGCTTCCTGACTCTGGAGGAGAAGGCACATTAATTACGTCAGAACCTGTGCTCTGAAAACTTGGGGTCGCCTCAGTGGGTAAAGCGGCAGTATTTACAGCAACATGTTGTGGCGAAGTGCCTCTAAGAAGTACAGGAAAATTGTCCAAGGACAGTGGGTCCTCACTGGAGGGGACAGAAACAGTGTCCGACAAAACGGATACACCCATCAAATCCATCAAAGGTCTGTTTTTCATGGCTTCAATAGAGCGACGTCGTTCTGTCCTGCGCTCTGCCATCACAATATCCTTGTCCAACTCCGTGGCAGCCCTCGTAAAGTAGCTCTCTAATGTACCTTTACAGCCCCCTACAGACAGCGATTTATCACAGATTGTAGACATAATATCTATGTCCTACCTTGCCAGCAGCCTGGGGGTTTATGAGGGCGAAAGAGGGGTGGCCGGTCCCGTCCTCCTCCGTCCCCGGACGGGCACACACGGCCCGCCCTTTTGCCTGGGCTTAGCCCGGCATCCCGCCCGCGTCCCGCGAGGGAGGGAGTACGCCAATTTAATGCGCCTCCTGGCGCTTGTAGATGGTGCTCGGCAGGCGCAGTGCCTGATGGGGCTTGTGGTTCCCCTGGCCCCCCCTCCACACTGCGGCAGCTCTCCAGGTGACCAGGGAGGCGTGCGGCGGGAGGCGGGATGCAGGATGACTCCTACGGCAGCAGCAAGGCGGCAGGTAGGTAATCCGAGCAACTTTGCTGCAGAAGGAAACGTGGCACGGCAAGTTCAGCAAATGAAAGGTTCCCCCGCTCTGCAGGGAGTACGCCAATTTAATGCGCCTCCTGGTGCTTGTAGATGGTGCTCGGCAGGCGCAGTGCCTGCTGGGGCTTGTGGTTCCCCTGGCCCGCCCTTCACACTGCGGCAGCTCTCCAGGTGACCAGGGAGGCGTGCGGCGGGATGCGGGATGACTCCTACGGCAGCAGCAAGGTGCAGGTAGGTAATCCGAGCAACTTTGCTGCAGAAGGAAACGTGGCACGGTCTAGTTCAGCAGATGAAAGGTAGAGTGGAGTCATGCTTGTCAGGTTAGAGGAATGGGTCGAGCGAGAGGGCATTCTGGCTGACAGCCACTATGGCTTTAGGAATGGTAGGGGTACACTTGATCAGTGCATCGATCTTGATTTACTGATCGGGAAATATACTGAAGCAAAACCTGGCTCACTTTACTTCTGCTTTGCTGACCTAAGTAGTGCCTTTGACATGGTAGACCACTCTGTCTTATGGCCAACCTTGCTACAGTTTGGCGCTCCTGAGGGCATAATTTTCTTTCTCGACAGGTTGTATGGGGAGCTACAAACATGTGTGCGCTACGGTGCTAAAGGCGAATGCACTCCAAGATTTGGTGTTAAAAGAGGGATTAGGCAGGGCTGTGTATTGGGCCCCCTTCTTTTTATACTATTTATTAACGGAATCGATGCCATTCTGAAAAAGATTAATGCAGATGCCCCCCAGATCAAAGGCATCCCTGTACCAGTGTTATTATACGCCGATGACGCCGTCCTACTTTCTAGAACCCCCTTGGGACTGCATCGTTTGATTGACGGTTTTTCTTTCTTTATCAAGGATAGAAAACTAGTTATCAACAAGGAGAAAACACACACCATGACCTGCGGTTAAAAATACATTTTTTAATGCCTTTTTTATTGATAGTGTAAAGGTGCAGCAGGTAGACAAATTCTGTTACCTTGGTATCACCTTCTCCAAAGACAGGAAATGGACTGAAGAATTTAACAATATCCGGAACAAAATGGCCAAAAATGCCTGCAGAGTTTTTAGATTTGCTGCTAAGGTTGGGGACCGATGAACCAGGGATATGCTTAAGATTTATCAAGCAAGATGTGTCTCCATCGCATTATATGGGGAAGGTGTATGGGGCCACAGATGCGGCTATAATTTGCAAATAGAGGAAAAAAAATTCTTTAAAAAACTTCTGTGTCTACCAACTTCAGCTCCAACTAAGCTAATTCACCGAGAATTAGATATAAACTATTTAACTGATCTGTTATCCCTAAGGCGACTTATGATTTGGCGTTCTATTTGGCTCAAGGCCGAAAAGTCTTTTAACAGGTCTATAATCGAGGATTGCTTATCATTCGATAAACATCTTAAGATACCTTGGATAAAATATGTTGTTGGTTGTTTTTCCGAGATATTTAATCTGAATATTTTGCTTGACCCAAGTACAGCATCTAGACTACTCAAAGCTGAGCTAAAAAGTAAATTCTTGGCTTTTAGGGTGAGGAAGCGGGCATTAGCCTACGGATCCTTGATCACTGTTGTGCTCTACACCAGATGCAGCATGGTAGAAGGTTTTCCATCAACTTTATCCATGGTGACTAGGCCATCTCATAAGTTTGTACTCACTAGACTCAGATTTGGTGTGGCACACCATTTGGTGGCCCTCCCGACCCTCAAGAAACATCCGTCAGGGCCATGCATGTGTGAGTTTCTATTCAGAGCACTTTGCACTTTTTACTGTTCTGCAGACTGTACTCAAATGTACGTACTGCATTCTCGAATCCAATGTTCATAAAATACGGTGTACGTACAGTTAATCAGGCAATTATTTTAATTTTTTATCTGCAATCAGCCGATATCTGTTTTTATACAGCCACGTTTATAATTATTGTCTTAATGCCAGGAAAAGTATGTGTTTTTAATGGATCATGTCAGCAATATTTTTTTTTGTAAACCTTTTTAGATATTGTTGTATTTGTTATTACCATGTCTTTTATCTTTGTGCTTTTATGGTCATTTTATATGTGCCGAATAAAGCTTCATGAATAGAATTCATTAATTGAATTGAGTAACCCAGTACCAGACCAGACATCAACATCATCATGAATTGCGAGGACCTGAACAGGATACATGTGAAGTGCAGTGCATTGCTGTTGATGAAGAAGTAGATAATAAAACAGAATTACAGTATTTTGAATAGGATTTGTTTGATAAGTAAAGGGACTGTTCTGGTGTCTGAAGAACAAGAAAAAAAGGGGAACAGCCCTGCAACTAATTAAATCTGGCTAAGTGAGTGAGGGCTGATCCTCACCTACAGGGAAAATAAAATAAGCACCTATCACTCAAGTCACAAACAATGCACATCAATAATCATCTCAAGATATTTCCCATATTACAGTTCAACACACACCCTCCGTGATAGTCTGCCACCACATGAATCATCAATCAACTTAAATAATCACTCACGCAATCAGTCACTGACCATTGCAATAGTTGGAGTTAACTTATCCAATACAAGGTAAGCATGGATAGATTGAGTTTTAGGTATTCAATCATCTTTGATGCAGGTAACACATTGGACTTTGGTATTGGCAGGCAGTCCAGTACATAATAGATGATTTTATGGGACAGCCGCTCTAGTACTAAGTGATGCATATGCATTAGGCAATAGGCATGCGAGGGGGCAGGCATTGACCTCAATGTGGAGGCTTTTTCAATGCACACTGGTCCAACTGCTGTCCACCAATATATATGTGACTCAGAGAAAACATGTGAGGAGCATAAATCTGGCACAAAAATAATAATGTTCCTTTAGCTTATTTAAAAAAAAATGTTTTTTGCAAAGAAAAAAAACTGAGTTTAGCAAAAACATTTTTAAATTATATGGGGGCACTCGCATACTTATTCCAAGGAGTAGAGTTCATCCTCAAACTCAGGTGGTTCACCCAGAAGTTGGTCAGCTAACACATTTGATTCAGTTTCAGACCAATCACCCTCTTCCTCCTTCTGTGCTGCTGTTTCAGGAACAGTGTGATTGTGCAGTATAAAATGTTGGTTCATTCTGATCATAGTCAATACTCTCCACACGTTGAGGTGAGAGACTGGTCCTTCTAACTTTGATGACTACACCAGCTGCAGTGAACATACGTTCAGCAGACACACTGGCAACAGGATAAGCCATATACTTTATTGCCAGCCTGCTGAGCTCCTGCCATTGGCGCATCTTCCTATACCAATACATTAATGGATTTGATCTACATAGACCTCTTTTGGATCATCCATATACTCCTGGAACAACCTGTGAATTGTTGTTTGTACTGCCACCTGCTCTACCTGTTTTGCCATTGCTTCTGCACTGGACTTGAGCCCTGCCAATTGAAACCAATGAAATGCAGAGGTTGGGTCAGGTCCTACTTTTGCTGTTTTTGCCGGTATTCTGTTTGAAGGTGTTGTTGGCTGCTGTGAGACAAGAATGCCCTCTCTGGAAGTTGAAGGCGGGACCCCGGAACTGCGGGGTAGGACTAGAAGTTCCAGCCATTCTTCTTCTAAGTCTCTGGCTCCACCTCTTCCCACATGAAAACCTCGAAAGGGAGTAGCATCTGTGCCTGGCATTTGACTAGGTCACATTTGTCTGCTCAAACATACGTTACAGCATATAAAAGGTAGAGTTCTAATGTATTGGCACCTCCTCTATCAGGGCTTTATCTGGTGTTCTATTAGTATGCTGAATAATCTGCAGCTGCTTCTGGGCTTCAAAAGAATGGCTGAAATGGGTGCAGATTTTTCTGCAGGTGGTCAGTATGTTGTTGACTATGTCTTCCTTTTTGATGAAATCTTGCACCACCAGCTAGATGCAATGGGCCAAATACAGGACTCTAAAATAGCCTCTGTCTGACATGGCCTTGACTATGTTAATGCCATTGTCAGTGGCAACAAATCTAAATTTAAGACCTCTGGGTTGCAGCTATTCATACACCTTGCTGTTAAATTCCTCTAAGATGTTTACAGCTGAATGTGATTTTTCCATGACAAACATGGCCACTGTTGCATGCCACTGAATGCTCTTAAAACTTTCTTCAGGGCCAAGATCTGAAGATATCTTTTTCTTTACCCCTGCAAACTAAATCCAGTGTGCAGTGATGTACATGTAATCAGTCGCCTGACAACTGATCCACATGTTTGTCGTCAGGTGGATGGTGGGAACAACATTTCACTGCAAATCTTGTCCAACCACCTGCAGCACATCTTGATGCAGCACTGGAACAGCCACTGTGGCAAAAAAAGTTCACCTTGGTACCTTCCATTTTGGGCACATGGCTGCCACAAATTCTAAAAAATCCCACTCCTTCTACAAATGAAAAAGGGAGGAGGTCCAGCGCTAGCATTTTTGCCAGCTTCCCATTGTACAAATGTGCGGTTGGGAGTTTTTGCTCGTAGGGCCCCTCCTGCCTACACATGCCCGTAATAGTAGCCTGGACTTTCATCTTTTCGTGGGGCACTGACACAGGATCTTTTGAGAGGTAGATGCTAGTGGTAGACCCAATGTCCAATCTCATGGTTGCGAAGTCACTGTATGCTACAGTGTCTCCATCATCTCACTCTGAATCATCTTGTGCCATTGTGAATTCACTAAAGTGGGTGATTCTGATGTTGTTCTGCTGAGGACTGGGCTGCTTTGCATGAAGATGTCACCCTTTTCTTCATCATTATCATCTTCCACCATGATTAGACTTGTAGCTGATGTTCCCCTTCTCTCCCCACCACCATAACCACGTTCAGCAATTATTTTAAGGTGCTCTTCCCACTTGATTGTGTGGTGTTTTTTAATATGGATTGCCTGCCTCCATGTGTACAAGGCTTATATTGATGAACATTTGTGTGGCAAGTGGTGCATACTGCAATGTGCTTCCCCGCTTTGCTAACTGTAAAAAGTCCCAAACTGGGCAGGAGTACTTTTTTACTCAGCCCCTGCCAACGCCTGAGGACAAACTGGAGGTAGGTGGGCCTGTCATTGATTACCTCTCTGCTTCTCCTGAGGCAAGGATTGGTGTAGGTCTCAACTGGGTCTTTGCAAATATGGGAGCTTGTGGTGGTGCTACCCGTGCCACATCCATCAGAGCTGGTTGAACAGCAACGTCAGATTTGTCTAAGTTACCTTCCACCATGACTACCTCGTCATCGTCATCCTCCTCTTCATCCCTTTCCATAAGTCTGAGTCTTCCAGGATCTTTTCTTTTTCTTTGCCTCTCCTTTTGTCTCCTGGTGTCTGTTGGGATCCAATCCATGTCCCTATCATCATCATTAAAAATGGTGCTTTGCGAAGATGGTGCTGTAGTATTCTTCCTTTTCCTTGCTGGAGATGTGGGAGCCAATGATTATAAAAGAAGAGGTTCAACTTCTAACTCTGAAGGAAGCTCAACATCCTGTTCTGCTCTAACATCAGACAAATCCATTGCTGACTGCAGCTGCTGTCCACTTTGCTGTGTTTCCAGAAAAGACTGTGTACTACATTGCAAAAGGAACAAATCCAATTCAACATTTGTACTTGTGGGCATCGTCATGATTGCACTGGCTGCCTCACTGACAGACATGGTCCTGGGCTTAGATAGGGGAGATGGTGCTGTTGATTGAGAAGGGCTGCTCTCAGCTTGCTCACAAGAGGCCGGTGCTGTGTGGCCCAACTTTCCTGAAAAAGGTTGCAGTGGGCATACCAGTGGCAGAAATCTGCTTTTTCTTCTGCCCACTAGCCACTTTCTTGCCAGCACCTTTTTGGGGCCCATCTTGAAGCTGTCAGGTGGCAGTGGCACTTAGCTTCAAAACAAGCTGAAGAGATGACCCTTCTTGCGTAGTCAGTCACGCGTCTTGTCGTGCAGAGGCCTTCTGTCTGGCAGTACTGTGGGTGATATCACTTCTCTTGTGAACTTAAAAGTAAAAAAGCAATAACAGCATCAGTGAAATGTGGCATTGTTGCTGCTCAAGATGTTATGATAATGGTTAAAAAAATATGTACCCCCAAAAATTAAAAAAAGAATCAAAAGATTAACTAACAAGGAAACAAGTTAAATTAACAAAAATAAAACAAATCACTAAAATTGATTTTTTTTTAAATAACATTTTTTAAAAAAATTAAAAAAAGAACTAAAACTAAAAAAAGTTTCAAATTATAAATCAGTAACATTATTATCAAGCATATCATTCATTTTTATTTATTAAACTGCTATCTCATTGCTCTATTATTCATACAAGCATACGACAGCAGGCCACACTGGCTGGATACCCAAAACGGCTGTCTGCCCTTGCCACATGGTCATCAAAAAAAACAACACAGAGCAAAAATCCATTGGGAACAAATAGAAGACATGCAGGCCTATGGCAAAAGCACAATAACTGGCTACACAAAATGGCAGCCAAACACATGGTCAGACATCAACAACAAACAGCAAGAAGGCATGGCCACAAACAAAGAAGACGTGCAGGCCTATGGGCAAATACCACTGGCTTGCAACACAAAATGGCCACCAACCATTTGGTCAGACAACAACAAATGGCAAGGAAGCATGGACACAAACAAAAAAGACATGCAGGCCTATGGACAAAGAACACTGGCTGGCAACACAAAATGATCACCAACCACATGGTCAGACAACAACAAACAGCAAGGAGGCATGGACACAAACACAGAAAAAAATGCAGGCCTACGGGGAATGCACACTGGCTGGCTACACAAAATGTCCACCAATCACATTGTCACACCAATAACCAGCAAGGGCCCATGGCCACAAATAAAGAAGAAATGGAGGCCTATGGGGAAAGCATACTTGAAGGCTACAAAAAACGGCCACCAGCAACAAGGTCACAGCAACAACAACCAGCAAGAGGGCCTGGCCACAAACAAAGAGGAAATGCAGGCCTATGGGAAAAGCACACTGGCTGGCTACACAAAATGGCCGCCAGCCACATTGTCACAACAACAACAACCAGCAATGGGGTATGGCCACAAAGAAGAAATGGAGGCCTATGGGGAAAGCACACTGGCTTGCTAGACAAAATGGCCACCAGCCACATGGTCACAACAATAACCAGAAAGGAAACATGACCACAAGCAAACGGAGGCCTATAGGGAAAGCACGTTGGCTGGCACCACAAAATGGCCACCAGCCATAATGTCACAACAACCACAAGCAGGAGGTTCACAATAACACACATCCTCCAAAGGCATTACCCCACCTAAACACTGTTTGTACAGAAAGAACGTGACAAATCCAAAAATGTTCACATTCTGTAATCTAATCCTAAGCCATCCATGGCCTAAATGATGTTTCAAGTCTACAGACATGACAGAAACAGTTGTATCATGCACCCATGAATAGTACAGGAACAACTGGCTGGAAGAATTATTGGCAAACTAGGCCAAATAGTGAATGAATGAATCAATCAATATTGCAAACTTTTTAAAAAGCATGGAGAAGAAAATCTACTGAACTGTGCAACATTTTTCCTTTACAAAAGAAGATACATTTCATGCACAAAAAAACTAGGCCCGACTAAAACTGCAGGCCACTCATCACAATAAATGTTAAAAATGGTGAATGCTCCCAGTTAAACAAACTACATCCTTATACACCAGTTTTTCAACTTACTTGTGATATCTCAAAAACAAAGTCCTTATATCCAATGTTATATATGCAACAGACAAGGAGAGTGATACTTCCAGTTTCAAATCCCAATGAAAAGTGACCAAGAGAGGGGCAAGCACTGGGATGAGCCTGCTGGACAGGGACAGGAAGTTGGAGTCTCTGGGGCACTTCCTTCTAGTTTGAATTTTTTTTTTTTTTAAATGGTTTCTGGGCGTAGCCAAGATGGCAACCTGATCGGATGTGCGATTCGGTCTCTCCCACTCCGGCCATCCTGCCCTTGTCTGCCCCTGGCTAACGAAGTACAGTTGGGCTAAAATTGACATTAAATGTGGGGATGTGGGTGTTCCTTCCAGGCAGTTGAGCGGCTTTGAGTACGCCGGAGAGTACCAAGATCTGGCTTTCGTGGAGGCTGCGCCCGTCAGTCCTGGTGGGGATTGCGGCTTCATGGAGATGGACGAGGCAGTCGTCTAGCCATAAAGTTGAGCTCAGATCTTCCGTTCGCTGCCCCGCTTGGGAGAGTCAAGGTGAGCTAGTAAGCTTTCCTTGAGGGTTATCCGGTGAAAGCTAGGGGATGGAAGCTCTGACTACATGGTGCCCGGACTCAAGAGCTGGGGCGTGCCCTTCTAGAGATCACTGTGAAATCGGGCATCCCTCGGGCATGGTGCGCCCCAGAGAGACACCCCTCTTGCAAGAGAGGCAGTCGGGCGGTCTTCCTTGGAGGTTTGAGTGGACAGTGGCAGTCCAAAGCAGAGGTGTTGGTAGCCCCGTCAGAAGTGGAGTGAGAGTCCAGAGCTAACGGAGGGGACCTGCAGCACAGCTGGGGGGGTCGTCCCTGTCCTCAAGGCAGCCTACATCGGGGCCAGTGAATCTGTGGGCCTGTTCCATAATCGGGCATACAGGGATGGACTTCCTGCACCTACAGAAGAGGAGAGTTCCGGCGGTCGAGAGAGCCAGATTGCACTGAACCCCTGAGGAATTGGCTGAGGAGGCATGCAGGCCGGGAGCCTCGGAGGAGATGTCGAGAGAGGAATGTCCCCATCACAGACATCAAAACAATGAGTGAGGGCAGGGTTGAAGGGGATCCTGCCCCAGAGAAGAGTGGGAGGCCTTCTGGCTTGGTGGGAGCCGGGCTGATCTGTTCTCAGTGGAGGCCTGGGTCGAGGCCAATGAGCACGGGCCTCCCGGTCCTCCCTACATCTCCGCTGATCTGCAGCTGGCCAGGGTTTGCTGCATTCACTGCTTCCCTGTATCCCTCATCACACACAACGTAAGTCACTATAGACACTAAATGGGAGCAGGGACGACTTGAGCAGCAAGAGAAAAGACACAGGGCAGCCTTGGAGACAGCACATCTACGAGGGAGGGCCTTAGGAAATACGAGATGCTTGCATAGGATTTACTAATCACAGTTTAGGGGACACTAAAGTAACGTAACTACCCACACAAACTTGCAAGCTGTGCAGGTTTTGGACATCTCGCTGGCCGCTTGGCGTGCTCAGAGTTATACGATTGTGGCCCGTTGGCTGCCATTGGCACTTGTAGGCAGAAGACCCCTAAGTACCTCCAGAGGACCCGACACATTAAACTCTGCCTTGACTTCAAGGGACCATAGATGGGCCTCCCGATCTGTCGAGCCTCTCCAGCTCCTGTCATCCTCTTGCATTAGGACTGATGCCAACAGCAAGGAAAAGAAGGGGGCACCATTGAAGACATGCTAGCAAAACAGCCGACCTAGGAAGCTACCCTGCAGCCTGGGTTGAGCCACCCTGTCTCCCTCTCCAGTGAGGATATGGAGGCCCTAGTCACCCGTCCTTATCTAGAAACATTGTTTTCGGCCCTCCATGAGGACCCCCTCACAGTGAAGAAGGACCAATCCCAAGAATTGTAAGCTGCACGCACTGATATTGGGGACAGGCTAATGCATAGGGAGAAGAGAAACAACCCAGGATGAGGAAATAGAATAACTCCAGCAGGAGATAATTAAGCTTCCAGGGCAGAAAATAGACCTATAAACGCATGCTCAGGACCTGGAGAACAGCTCTCGAGGAATAGCATACGGATAAGGGAAGCTCCACACAATGCAGAAGAGGAAGACATATAGGCCTATGTCGCAGTGCTCTTCGCCCAAATACTGGGAGACACTGATGCGGGGAACATCCGACTGGACAGAACGCACAAAGTCAGCCATTGGGGGCCAACTCCTCATGCCCATTGGACATTTTACGTGCGTCCATATCTTTCCCCTCAAGGAGAGGATTTTGGAAGAAACAAGGGCATCCTCCCCAGTGTTCTTCCAGGGTTATACGCTGCATCTCTACCAGAACCCTGCTGTGTCCACGCTCCAGAAGAGGAGAGTTCCACCCAATTACAGCATTCTGTAAAGAGCAAGGGGTGTTGTATTACTGGGAACACCCCTTCAGACTGATATTTTGATGGCAGGATACACTTCATCAGGTTCATTTGTTGAAGGCGGCAAGCGAACTACTTCAAATAGCTCTGCAGGGAGGTAGCCACCCAAGTGCATACATGGCATCACAGAAATTGTTAGATGACAGGAGATGGAGGAGAGTTCCCACGCCGATGAAAATAGTTGGACCTGACCCATTGGTGATAGCTTCTGAAAGGAAATCCTTGATTGCGCAGCTGTCAGAGGACAAAACGACAGAAAATCCCACTTGAAACCTAGCAGTTGTTTATACTAGGGCACAGCTGGGGCGGTCCTGGGCCGGCTGGGGCATGGGGGGACCAGGCTGCTCTTGGAGGATTGCCCAGGCATCTATTATCAACTTTACTACCAGGTAGGAAGTGAGAGTATTTTGCTCATCCCTGCTATGGGGACTTTGTGAGTTCATTCTTTGGTGTCTTTGTTTGTTGGGGGGAGGGTTCCGGGTACAAGGGCGTTGGAGTCTAGAAACTTCCCAGGATGTACACCTGCATTAACCTTGCACTATACTTACCCCCATGACTAACCTGAAGTTTCTGACCCTTAGTGTTAAAGGTTTAAACAACCCAGTTAAGAGGAAGGCAATTCTATCTTACCTAGAGCATTCCCAGGCAGATGTTTGCCTCTTTCAAGAGACTCATCTCCAGCCTAGAGCCACATAGGCCTAAATCTAAATTATTTCCCCAGCAGTATATCTCCTTCCAGCCGCGTAAGGTCGCAGGAGTAGTGATTCTGCTCTCACAAGAGTTTAGAGGGAGGGTAGGGGCTAAGATAGCTGAAATAAAGGGCCAGCTGCTGTGTTCCAAAATTCATTTGGGCAACCGGCCATTAGTACTGGCCTCCATATATCCCCCCAACGAAGACCAGGAAACCTTCCTTCATAGGGCAGTATCCGAGGTGTTAGTGGGGCAGGACAGCTGGGTTCTCCTAGGAGGGGATTTAAACAAGGTTTTTAATAACAATGCTGATAGATCTGTACACAAGCTGGGAGTGACTGGGGTCCTTAGTCCAGGGAAGGTATTATAGCAACAAGAGATGGGTCTCAGCCACCTCTGGAGGGCCACACACCCAAACGCACAAGGCTACATATTCTACTCCCATGCGCAGAAGTCCTTACTTTTTCGGTTCTCAGGAGATACAGAGAGCTATGCAAGAGGTTGAGATCAAACCCTGATCCGTATCCAATCACTCTACGGTTGTGCTTGATCTCTCTATCCCAGCCTTTGCTCAGGCCCCTCATAGGTGGAGACTACGCAAGACACTTTTGCGCAGACTTGAAGTGATTACGTAGCTTGAGAAAGACAAAGACGACTACATAGCACTAAATGACATGCCTGATGTCTCTCTGCCTATACTTTGGGACACCATGAAAGTGGTCCTGAGAGGGAAAGTAATTGCTATAGCTTTGGCCAACAATAAGCTGCAGCAGGAGAAGAGGACACAGCTTTAACCCATAGGTTAAGGAATTGGAACTAATTAATCACAGAACCGTGGTCCCTGGGGCGTTGGGCCTGCAGAAAGGAGCAAGGAAAATGTTAGCTGGACTTAACTTAAACAGCGTAGAATATTCCATTTTGAAGCTGAGGCATTCCTTCTATGTGGGGGGTAATAAATGTGGACGACTACTTGCAAATAAGCTCAGAGGAATGTGCCAGGCGGATGTGGTTGAAACGTTTATGGCCTCAGAAGGGACGGCGATTTGGGAAGACGAGGACATAGCGTTCCAGTTTGGAGCGTTCTACCGGGAGCTGTACTCTCTCCGCAGGATGTCCCTGCGCAAGATATGGCAGAGTACTTAGAAGAGGCTAAGGTGAGCACCTAACTAAAAGCAGGCTTCAGACTTAGAGAAACTGATTTGGATAGAGGAAGTCAGATCTGCAATCTCCAAATACAAGCGCACAAGGCACCGGGCCCAGATGGCTTCCCGGCAGCGTTTTATAAATTGCTCTGGGGCAAATTAACTCCTCTCCTCACACAAGTCTTAAATTTGATCTTGTCAGCGGAATACCTCCCCCCTTGTATGAAGGAGACATCAATAACTGTTATAGCTTAAAAGGGCAAGGATAAGCAACAGTGCACGTTGTATCGCCCAATCTCACTTTTAAATGTAGATGCTAAGCTCTCTATGGGCACATTAGTGACCAGACTAGTGCTCCTGCTCCCAGGACTCATGGAGCCAGACCAGGCCGGTTTTAAACCTCACAAACAATGCCCTGACAACACCAAGAGAATAGATGGGGTTAAGGGTGTGAGCATGTGTTCCTCCTTTCAGAACAACATTTTTGTAGTTCCAAAAAAGTCCTGGGATTTATCCATAGACAAGGTGCTCCCGCGGGAGCACCTTGTCTATGGATTTATCCAAGGTCTTTTTTGGAACTTAAAAAATGTGGGATGCTTCCACATGGTACGTTGAAATACACTGAAATTTACACCATCCTCACCAGACTGTAAGACTATTGAACCTGTTTAGCCTTGAGAAAGCCCTGGCCCTACCTGCCACATAGGGCAAAACATGTGTTGGCTGTCTCCTTTTTCTAAAAAACATCTATAAATAAATAAAGATCGAAATGGATCGACAAAGCGATGAATGAATGAAAATAAAATACCCACTTTCACTCCAATACATCTGGACTACTGTACAATGTCATAACAAGGATTCATCCGATTTATTAAAATAAATTGTTCGGAAGGGAGGAACACATGCTCACACCCTTAAACCCACTTGACATTACGAATCTGGAATGATCCAGAGCTTCGAGCAAAGTTCCTTCAGCATTTTAGGAATCCATATCTAGACCCAGGATCCCTGGACCGTTTGCATTTCCTTGTAACACCAAGAGACTACACTTGATAGATAAGGCCACCCGCTCCCTGCAAGAAAGGATGCTTTTCTCTACCGAAGCTGTAAAGGCGTTCGACCACGTGCACTGGCCTTACCTGATTGTAGTGCTAAAATGGTTTGGCAGCAAGGAACGCTTTGGTTCCTGGATCCTTAGTAACTATGGCTCCCTGAATGTGTTGATTTGAGTGAATTGTACAACGTCTGAACTCTTACCGATTTGTAGAGTGATGCGGCAGGGGTGAACTCTCTCCCCTCTATTTTTTCCTCTATACATGGAGCCTTTATTTATTATTTATTAGTATTTATTTATTTATTTAAAACATTTATAGAGCGCGACTGTCACCTGGCAGGTATCCTGGCGCTGGTAGCTTACTCCTGGGTTTCACAAACAGTTAGGTCTTTCGAGGGAATCACAGGCATACAGTTTGGGAGGGGAGGAGCACTTGATAAAGCTCTACGCCAATGATGTAATAGTAGCTTTATAGAACACAGTGATTGCTCTCCCGGCATTTCTGGAGGAGGTCCAAGCATTCAGCAAGGTCTAAGGGTTTTGCATCAACCTGGCCAAGTCCCAGGCCCTGAGTCTTACAACTATAGCGAGCAACAGTTAACCCGATTTCACTCTATACACTGAGCGTCAGGCCAGATGGCAAACCAGGGCATCCAGCTTGCCGCATCAATACAAGAAATTGCTACCCATAATTAGCAAGGTTCACTTGGGAAAGTTAAAGCCGACCTTGGGCGTTGGCAACGTTACCCATACACATGGATGGACAGGATAGTCGCCCTGAAGATGACGATTCTCTCTAGAATAATATATACATTTCAAACCTTGGTGGTTCGGCCTCCACAGGGCACACTCGGGACCCTTCAGAAAGTCCTTCAAAACATCTTCCGGGCGGGTTAGCATCCTAGGATTCGACGAGACCATAGCTGGTGGCCCCCTGAGAAGTGAGGTCTGGGTATTCCTTGTGTGGTGCGATATTATCAAGCTTTACAACTAAGGTACTTGGTAGAATGATCTAGGCATGAATCAGAGAAGAGATGGCTATTTATGGACAGGGCACTAGCTAACACAGCGCTCTGGAAGACCCCCTTCCTGTCCTATGCTCACCAGCCACCAAATATATATCTATCGGTGCAATCTGGAAGCAAGTTCCAGTTCAGACAGTGTTGGAGCGTCAGAGCTGAGGTCCAGAAAGGCAGTGCTGTTTGTGTCCGTTGCCGCCAGATTGAGCCCTTCTCATGGAGGCAGCCTGGTGGAGATCGAGACCCGGTGCAGGCTTTCGGAGGGCCCACACACTACTCTTGCCACACTGACAGCCTTAAGACAGCCTTCAGCTTTTGGCCCTGTACCCAGTCACAGCAAGCGCGGTGCGTGGTACATAGCTGAGTGGAGTGGCAGTGTTTCTCCATCTGTCCGGCAGCAGCTGGACCCATTGGCAATGGTGCAGATGAACCCCTGTAGTGGGGCGCAAGGGGTGCTCAGGCGGGGGTCAGTGTTCACTGTGCACCGAGCACTGACCTAAAGGCGCCACGAGTTTGGAGCGGCCTGAGCCAGAGTGCAGCAGCTGTAATGTCCAGAATCCATTCCAGGTTTCGGCGGTGATGCTGTTTTCCGGGTGAGCACGAGCAGGTGGGAGACGTGCTACTTCTTGCTGCTCTTTGCTGTTCTCCTGTTATCCTGTCCCACAGTGTCTCACCCTTTTCTCCTCGTCAAGGCCCGTAAAGATCCACACTGCTACCGGGGGCATCTCCCGCAGCCCCCATAGCTTCTACAGCTACAGAGGGAAGTGAAAGAGTGGGAGTCAGGAGTAGGAGGCATTGAGAGGCACTGTGGCACTGAGAAGTTGCAAGCCTGTGCTTTTCAGTGGCCAGCTCAGAGCAGCACTTCCCACTGCTTCCCAGTACTCCCCAGCTCAGGGGTCCCGTCCACTGCCGCTTCTCTTATGCGGCCCGGTTAGTCATAATAACTTACACAGGGTGTGGCTATTGACTGCAGGTGTGGCAGTGTGTGGTGTGAGGCTGAATCTCTTAAGAGAGCCTGTGGAGAAAGTAGAGCTGTTGCGAAGGAGCAGAAAATCAGATTCCCTGTCCCTCATCCACCTGCCTGCCAGGAGCCAGCGCCAGCGCCAGTGACCCAAAAAACATTGTGGGATTACAATAGATTATAAAAGAATATTTTGAAATGCCATCCAGGTGCTTGCACTCAAAAGCAAATGCACCAATAGAATCAGCTACAGGACTGTCAGGGCCATCTGCAGGCTCATCAAGTCACTCCACAGACCATCGCAGTCCCATTAAACTCCCAAAAACTATACGGCGAAGGAAAAATAGGGAATACCTCTCCCATCTGAAAACGTACCCATCGGTGATATCAATGCTCACAAATGGTGTAAGGTGCTCCAAACCTGGTAAGGTGGCAAAGGAAGAGGAAAAAGAGGTCCAGGAAGTCCAGGAGATGGACACCCATGTAAAATCAGAGAATAAGGCGGGCGTTCAGTCCGCTATGCTAGAGATTAAAGTAGCCCCTTATCCTGCTGTATTTATTCACCATCAGAACAAAGGCAAAAACATTCAGTTGCCAACATTTACACAGATATTTGGTGGAATTGCTTTACAAGCAGGAGTGGAGGACAGTAAGATGGAAACGGATGTAGCCGAGGGCAAAGTAAAATTCTTTCCAAATGAGAACTTGGATAGAAAGGAATCATCATCATTATCAATATTGGCAGGGTTGGTATCCTTGCTTGATAAACCCCAAACCACTCCAAGAATTATTATTGAATGTCATTCTGGCCCTCGTCTGATGAATTTGTGTGAGCAGGTGTTACAGGTGCCACAGTTTATAGATCATAGCCCTGCACTGGCGAAAATAGAAGACTATACCCTACCGAATATTGCTATCCCAATGGAAAAAAACAAAGACTTGAAGGCGCATTTGAGAATAACAAATACAAAGGATTTGGACCTGGAATCGAGAATATCTCCTGTTTTATTAGCTGGTCACTTGCATATGCCCGCCCTGTATAGTAGTACCCCCACTAGTTTTTCACATGTTCATTCAAAAGAAATGTCCGATATGGGGACATCAGCAGCATTTCTGGATAAGGGGGCAGATAAGATCTTGAACTTAGTTGAGATTATACAGGGGTACCTTAGAGATTTGGTCTGCATTGGAGAGAATTCTCTCATCAATTTCATCTTTGGTAGAAAAAAGTACTGTAAATTCTGATCATATATTGAAAGTTCTCGCTACTATTTTAAAGGGGATCCAAGAAAATAATCAGGTTATTCAAACAACAAATAAATTAGCAAAGGTCCCTGATGCAGTTTGGTGTTCATGCCAGAAATGTAATGGGGTGTGAAAAAGGGGAAGGAAGATATAAGAGAAGGAAGTGAAGGAGGATTCTATAGTTGGACCTCTCAGAGGTAGTCCCCTGGTAAGTTCATCCCCAGTTAAACAACATAGAGAGGGTTCCCAGCCTACTAGTCAAGGGGGAAATTGAAATTTAAATTAAAAAAAACCCTTGGTACGTCCCCATTACGGATATACCCTATTTTTGAAAAAAGTATCTCAAACAACTCACACATGACAGGTCCCTCGATTAAATCACAGTTAACTGAAGAGTCTGCTAATACTTTAGTCACTGCACCCCCTGAGCACCAATTTGGAATAGCCTAGTATGACCAGCGCCGGCTCCGGCACAAGCTCTTGCCCGATCACCGCTGCCAGTTCCCTGAACACTTTCACCCAAAATCTGACAATACCACGGGCAAAACCATGCTAAGTCTGGAACATCAGCCAATCTGTTCACTGCAGCGTTCACAATTTGAGTCTGCTCTGAGGCCATATCTGCACTGCCATTCTGGAGTGTAGTACACCCTGTTGAGATATTTAAAGTGAATCAATCTGTGTCTGCCGTTAAGGGAAATGTGCTTCGTGCTGGTGCAGAAATATGATCACATTTCGTTATCAATAACCCAGTCTAGGTCTCTTTGCCAGGCCAGACGAGCCTTAGTGTAGATGTTCTCCCTATAGGAGATGGTCTGTTTGTAGATGTTGGACACTATACGTGATGGATCATAATTTTTTTACAACATTCAGCAGGGCAGTCAGCTCTGGAGGCTCAGCCAAGTCGCCCCCTAGAATCTGTAGTAAGGCATGCCCTGTTCTGTAAAATTGAAATGTAGTAAGCAGTGTGGGTGCGACATCTCCTGGGTCCAAGTCCTCCCAGATTTTCGCTACACCATCTCTGAACAAGTGGCCTATAGTCTGGATCCCCAAGGAGTCGAGGGACCTCACTACACCTCTATCCCTACATAGGGCAGCCAACAGCACTATTCTAGAGGGGAAAGTGGCGAATACAGAATAGCTCCTGCTTGTAGCTTTAGTAAGTGGTACCACACATGTACAGTCACATTGATTGCATCCAGTATTCCAGTCCTGTGATCTGGAGGGGAAAAAAGCAATGACGGTAGCAGGTTAGGGGAGGCCACCACTCTTTTGATTAATAAATGGGGAGTGTCCTTCGGGCCGTGAATCCAGTAGTGAGTGTGTGCACACTGTTCGGCCCTATAGTACAGGTCAACAAAGTCTGGCACGACCAGCCCGCCCATGTGGTACTGGAGAGTGAGTATGTGCCATCTGACCCTGTGTTGCTTGCCAGCCCACGCCAGCCTGGCCATTAATGTTGTAAGTCTCTTAAAGAATGTACTCAGAAGTACCAATGGAATATTGGCGAAAAGAAAGAGTAAGCGGGGCAGAACCACCATTTTCATCATAGAGACTCTGCCCAACAGTGATAGCGGTAGGCAGATTTTGTGATGGGAGAGAGAAGTAAAAGCCCATTTTGATTCTAGATGCAGAATGGTCTACGTATATTTCCCAGCTGTATGCTTTAAATACCGCAGTTGGATGGAATCATGAACTTAGCTCTGCCCCATCCGTGGGGAGTGAATATGGAGTACCAACATGCTTTGAAATAGACGGTTATATTAAAAGGGCAAGATACGCTAGTGTGATGGGCCCAGATGATGTACCAACAGCCATAATAAAACAGGATGGCGAAGCGTGGGATAAATTTTGACATCCACTGTTTGTCCATTGTTATACCCATGGTGACATCCCACAATCCTGGAAGGGAAGTATCATTGTTCTGGTATATGAAAAGGCTCCCAAAAATGCTCCTGCCAGTTTTAGACAGATCTCTCTCCTGGATGCAACTGACAAATTATTTGGAAAGAACATCCTCACCCATCTGCAAGATTGGGCATTTGGAAATGATCTCATTCCCGTAGAACAAACAGGGGGGCATATTACCAAGCAATAGCGATAATTATCGCTATTGCTTGGTTAGAGACAAACATTTACCGCAGCGCTGCAGAGATTTTTACCGCAAATAAACCTTGGTATTACCAAGGTTTAACGCAAATGCGGTAAAAATCGCCCCAAAGCATGAATATCGCTGAAAAGTCCGCGATATTCATGCATTAGCGAGCTAATGCTCTTAGCCATGTTATCCACCTCCCATTGGATGACATGGCTAAGAACAGCTCAGGGCAGGTGTTAGCTTTTGGAGATATTCCCGCTTAGCGCGAATATCTCCAAAAGTTGGTAATAGGAGATAGCGATGTTAGCGACTGTTTTCAGTCGCTAACATCTTGGCACGCCCACTTTGCATCTCATTAGTGATAAATATCACTGACATGCAAAGTGGGGCCCAAGATGGTCGCTATCTCCTACTAGCTGTCGCTAACTGGTGTTAGCGGCAGCAAGGTAATAGGGAGATAATTTTATCTCCGCTTTCTTGGCTTTTAAAGCCAAAAAAGCAGAGATAAACCCCCTTGATAATATGCCCCTGGATTTCCCAAAAACAGTGGTACCTTGGATAATATCACTGCCTTGCAAACTTTAACTGAAAAATATCCAGTGATCCGTGGCATGCAGTTATTTAAGGACTTTAGAGATTTCTCTACTTCATTCCACTGGGTAGATCAGAGGACGTTGTGGAGAAAACTGGTCACCATGAGGATACTAGGGAGTTTATTACCATTTGTTATTGCACTTCACACCTCTACTTGGATGCAGGTATTATTAGGGGGAACACAGGGTCTTTCAAGAAAAATTGAAACTAATAATGGGTTGAAGCAAGGGTGCCTTCTGACCCCTCTTCTTTTTTTATTTATATTAATGGTTTGCTAAGCAGAGTGGGGCTCAGCAAGGGGGATTCCCCTAAATTAGGAAATTTAAAGATGAGCTGTCTGCTATATGCAGATGATGCCATAATAATGGATTTAACCCCAATTAGACTTCAAAGACGCCTTGCTGAGATGATTAGGTATACAGAAGAATACTATTTAAAAATATATATTTTAAAGATTAAAGTTATGATCTTTAGTTATTGGGGATGTGGTCAGTGCTAAAGTGCATTCGCTCTCCCTATTGTAAATGGATGTATGGATTAGTGACTCCATGATTGGCTGGTTTGGTTTACTTGTCAGACCCTAGTACAGTGCACTGTGTGTGCCCAGGGCTCCTAAACCAAATGATGCTGGTGGGCTTGCAGCACTGGTTGTTCCACTCACAGAAGCAGCCTGTAAAGTGTGTCTTAGGTCTGCCATTGCAGAACCTGTGTGCAGTCTGGTACTGCCATGTTGACTGGATAAGTGCGCCCACTTGCCAGTCCCTAAACCTTTCCTTTTCTGCATATTAGTAACCCCTATGACAGGCCCAAGGGCAGGGTGCATTGTAGGTATAAGGTAGGACATGCCCTGATGTGGGTGGCATGTTCTGATAGCGAATTACAGCTATTTCCGTTTTTCACTATTGCAAGGCTCTGTTCCCCATAGGCCAGAATGGGCATTTTGATTGTAACATCTTATAATCCTAACTGACTCAGGGAACCAGGAAGAAATTCGAGTGTAGCATGCCTGAAATCAGAATGATAAAATACATCTTTTAGTGAAGGTGGTTTTAACATTCTGTGTTTGAACATACCACTTTCAGAAAGTAGGCATTTTCTTGCTTAACTTTCTAAGCCTGCCTCTGCTAGGTTGTGTATTCCTTGTCTGGAGTTTGAGTGACAGGGCCTGGGGGATTCCAGGAGACAGGGTGAGTTGGCACAGGGATGACTAGATCTACATGCAGGTGGGTGGGAGGAGTTGCACCTGGGACCTGAATCGGCTGTGCCTTCCCTCCACAATGCTGGCTCCACCTCCTGTGATGCATCTGATCAAAGAAGGAGTATTGTCAATAAAGGGCTCCAGGACTGACCAGAACTGGTTTGGACTAGGCAAAGGCCTCTCTGCCTTTGGGGAACAAAGGGAAAATTAATATAAAAGAGGGTACCGAGACCCCAGGTCTTTATATCACTTTCAGGAAAGAAGAAGAACCTTTGCTGAGGAGAGGAACCAGAGAAACTGAGGATGAGACTATCCCTAAGCTGAGTGCTGTTTGGGGGATTGGCCTGCAGTGGTTGCCTGACTGCCAAAGAAAGGAGAAAGGACTTTGTGATACTTTCATCAACTTGTAAAGGATCTCCAATGGCTTGAGATAGAGCTTTGCTCCTGCTGAAGTCTCAGGGACAACAGCCTTTACCAACCAGCTCCCCAAGAGTACTTTGGAAGGGCCTGCATTTGTCTTGGGCCTTCTGAGGGACTGCGTGTCGCAAGGAGCTGGAAGTATGACTCACGAAAAAAAAGCACGTTGCCGCCGCAGCCACTGTCATTGCATCACTGGAGAAGGGTGTTGCCGCTGCTCCTTCGTCTCGCAGAAGCGCCACACATCGCCGGAGAAGAGTGTCGCCATCGCATAAGACGCGTCACATCTTTGGAGAAGCGTGTCGCCACCGCACCCGCAGTCTTTGCATCACTGAAGAAGGGCGTCGCATCTGTCCCTGTCGCATGGCATTGCCGAAGCACCTCGCATCACCGGAGAAGAGTGTCACCATCGCATCAGACGCAGTCGCATCACCGGAGAAGGGTGTCAAAGGGCCTGTCGCGGCTCAGAAGCATTGTTGAGTCACCACACGGCCGTCTGGCATGCACGCATTGTGTTGCATCAAGGAAGAAGGTGCCTTTTTTCTTTCATTGCACAGGATCTTCATCACATCACAGCGCTGCTGGTCGCATCACCACAAAAGCGCAGTAAGAAACCAATGCATCACCTCCCCAAACAGAGAAGAACCAACCCATCCCCTACGCAGCAGTAGGGACCCGACGCATCACCGCTCTTGTGTGTAAGGAGCCGATGCAGCACGTTCCCTGCAACACTTTCGTTGTATAGCGTTACGCATCTAAAGGTACATTGAACTTAAAGTGTTGTATTTTACATCTAAAGAGAACTAAGCTATTTCTACCAATTTTAAAGTACAGTATTGTGGATTTTTGTTGTTTGTGGTCTTGTGTTAAGTCTATATAAAAATACTTATTTTTATACTACTACTTGTGTGGTGTCCATCTGTAGGGTTGTCACTGGGTTACTGTATGTGTTCACAAATGCTTCACACACTGCCTCTGAGAGAAGCCTGTCTGGTCGTTCCAAGCTACTAAGGGGATGAGCAGTGGTTATTTTAGGAGTATACCCCCTTACCCTGACTAGACACAAGGGTCCCTATTTGGTCAAAGGTACCTACGTCTGCCAACTAGAGTCCCCCAAATCTAACATTGGTGGTCAGCGGTGAGGAGTCTGGACTTGCATTTGTGACTCCTTTACAGTGATTTGTGAACACTTTTAGTGAGTGTAGATGATGCCGCTCTTCTAGCTAGAACCGCGGTAGGACTTCAATTACTTTTAAACTCCTTTGCGGCTTTTATGAGATCACTGGATCTTAGTGTAAATTACTCCAAATCTCATGTAATGGCGATTGGTCAGAAAACAACCAGGGTTAAAACTCTTTATTGCGAGGGGACCACACTAACAAGGGTATCAACCGTCCCATATTTAGGAGTCCTATTTAATGATCAGGGTTCTTGCGGTACCCAAATTTTAGCAAAAAAAACTGTACTGACTAGAGCCACAATGGCTGTCCTAGGTTTTGCTTGCAAACTAGGAGCCAGACCAATGAAGCCCTTTTTCAGATATACAGAGCTAAATGTGTATCTCTTGCAATGTACGGGCTGACTTGTGTGGGTTTAGGAATGTGAAGGCCATTCAGATGGTTGAAGACAAGATCCTTAGAAAAATCCTATCTGTCCCGCAATCAACAGCCAGTTACATTGTCCACCAGGAATGTAGAATAGGTTTTGTAGAAGATTCTATTGCCGTGGCACCCCTGTTAAAATGGATAGCGACCTGGCTGAAACCTGAATTAGTGCTAAATCATGAACTTTTGAAAGATTGTATGGCACTCGATCATGGGCGTTGTATCCCCTGGCTTAAATACGTCTATAATCTATCTGTGAAGCTGGGTAGACCTGAAATATACAACTCACCAAAAAGGTTGTTGAGGGGAGACATAAAATGGACCAAAGAAACATATCTGCGAATAGCCACAATGGCTAGAGAAGAGAGGGAACTGGAAAAGCCAAAATTCTTAGTTGGAACCTTGCGGGGATTACTAGGAAATTAGGTCTGCCTGAGTGGAACGTCCTGATTGAAGCCCACAAGATCTGTGTATTCCAGGAGACCTGGAGCACCGAGCCACTGTATCGAGTTGGGTTTGTTACCATCTTTGCACCAGCTGAAAAACCTAAGCAAAGGAAGGGGCGCCCATTAGGGGGGCTTATCATTTGGGTAAGCATCTCGCTCAATTGTCGAATAACCATCAAGCGGACAGGTAACCCAGATATCCTTGGCATTTCTCTATCTGGTCATCGTGGGGGACTAACAGTAGATCTCTACGATGTCTATGCTAGAGGTTCCAAAAATGGGTGTATTTCACCCGTAATATCCGAGCTTGAGGCCCAACTTGGGGATCATAGAGAACCTGATCATATTATAATAGCAGGAGATTTCAACTGCACATATGAGCCACTTCCCCTAGAAGGAATACCTGATCTAGGAGAAGAGGATAGTAGATGGGGTATTCCTACGCTCTCTATCCCTCCTATTAAGCGCTGGACTCGTAGTGCAATACAGCTAAATGCATTGACTCTAGAGTTCGGACTAAGAGCAACTAATGGCCGCACACCTTCTGATCAGATGGGTGCCCCAACATTCAACAGAGTTGGTCATTCCTCGAGGATTGACTATATTCTGTTGGATCGGGGGCCTTGGAGTTCGGTCATTGATATGGCTATTATTCCGACCATAGAGAGTGACCATAACTCACTTTCTTTATCCATGATGAACCCTTGGTCCCCCGGAGTGCCGTTAGCACCACCGAACTGTCCACAGGGGGTTACTGTCTCCTCTTGTGGAAGACGCCTGAAGTGGAATAAAATCTCGAGTAATGTTGATAAACTCTCCAGTATCGAAGAAGTGCTTTAAGGCTCACAAGAAGAAATCAGTTCCATAGACCTACTCATGGCAGCAGATAGGGTAACACCTATTTATGAAGCAGCCGTAAAAACAATAGGGGACATTTTCTGGGTAAAAGGAACTGCAGGGAAAACCATGCCTCAAAGCAAAACCAAAGGTAGACACGACTGGTACTCTGCATCATGTAGGAAAGCCAAAACACTCCTAATTGAGGCAGTTAAAGGAAAGTCCCAACCACTAATACAGACGGCTAGGTGAGAACACAAAAGAGCTTTGGGGCTAGCGAAAAGGGAGTGGGAAGACGCCTACTGGTCAACTCTCAAAGAAGCTAGCTCCTAAAAAAGACTCGAAATGGTTCTGGGATACCATAAGAGCTCGCTATAGACCAGATAGTGATCTGATAACTTGCAATATCCCAAGCCAGGCGTGGGTTGATCATTTCTCTAAACTTTACACTTGTCATGATGATCTAGATGAGGGTGGGGTGGCTCTAACTTTGTTCACTCCAAACCATGAAATTTGGCACACCGACTTTGATTTTACGATCAAGGAAGTGGAATATGCAATAAGCACTATTATTCCACAAAAAGCGGCTGGTCCCGATGGCATTCCTGGTGACCTCTTAAAGTATGATAGTGCAAAATGGGGTAAATTGATTCATTCTCTCCTTGTTGCCATTTGTAAAGGTGCCCCTATCCCCTCTTCGTGGAAAGGGGCCGAGGTGGTCCCTATTTACAAGAAAGGATTGAGGGATGATCCATCCAACTACAGGCCGATCAGCTTGTTAGACATTGGCCAAAAAGTTGTCGGTAAAGTCCTGTTAGTTAGAATTCTAAATTGGGTAGAAGAAAACAAAATTCTTTCTGACTTTCAGGCAGTTTTCAGAGTGGGTACTGGGACGATCGAGCAAGCCTTCAGGCTCATGATGGTGTACTGGAAGGTGGTGGTTATAGGCAAGGGCAGTCTTTATCTCGCGTTCATCGATTTAAAGACTGCCTTTGACCTTGTACCTAGGGAATCACTATGGAAAGTACTCGCTAACATGGGGCTGCCCCATTATTTGCTGTCCCTACTAGTTAGGTTACACCAAGATAGCTTTGCCCAAGTCAGGTGGGGCCCTGGAGGGGAGAAAACGGGTAGTATTCCGGTTGAGAGAGGTGTCCGCCAGGGATGTGTTCTGGCTCCCACCCTTTTCTCTCTTTACATCAATGGGGTGGTTGAGCATCTCCTCAAACATCCTTCTGATGAACCATCCCAGGCTGGTGAACGCATACCGACCCTCCTCTTCGCGGATGATACGCTCTTAATTTCTAAATCCCCAATGGGACTCCAGGGACTTTTGGACAACTTCCAATCCTTTTGCACCAAACGAGGCTTGGTAATAAACACAAATAAAATGAAGTACCTTGTGCTGAACCCACCGAAGCAACATGTGCGTTCTCCCACCCTGAATGCCGAGCTCTTGGAAAGGGTAAAGGTCTTTGACTATCTTGGGATACGCCTATCGCACAAAATGGACTGGACCCCTCACTTAGCTAAAATGTTGTTGAGTCACAAAAGGATTACAAGTCAAGTCAAGTCAAGTCAAAAAGGCTTTATTTCGACATATAACAATATCTTAAAAAGCGTACATACAATTAAAATTCGTTTCAGTGCATTTTTTTTTTTTAAAAACCGCAAGTTTTTACTGTAAATAAATTTATAAGTTTCCTAAAATAAGCATAGATTTAAAACAGACCATGGTTAAAAACGTAATTAAACAATTTGTCTGAGTCTTTTTGACCGAATTCTCCATGCCCACCCAAGGTACTTCGAGGTGGCACATGCGTAAAAGGTACGAGTGTCCGAAAGAAGAATCCTTAGGGCCACGTGACAATGCCTAGTACCCAATGTGCGACACATGGGTTTTAGCCATTTTGACCGTGGGACTTTATATGCAGGACACTCAAATAAAAGGTGGGGGACAGATTCTTGGAGCTGTGGGCAGAAGGGACACCACGGAGCAGTCTGGTATGGAATTTTCCAATGACTGGTAAATTCCATTACGGGGAGAAGACCAATTCTAAATTTAAAATACAGAGACCTTTCCCAAGGGGCTGAGATAATGTCCAAATACAGTTCTCTAAAGGGGGTATCTTTGGACTCCATGAAATTTCTGGTCGACTTGCAAATCGAGGTGGAAGAATTCCTTCTATTTGTCACCCAGATCCAATAAAGCTGTTTTATTGTTGATTTGGGCGGGGCTGTCTGTTGGTACCATGCTTCTTCCAGCCCCAGATTGGTAAGTAAAGCTTTGATATCCGTTAGCCACTTTATTTTAGCCCACCCTGTCGATCTTAGTATCTCCCGTAGTCCATCCGCATAACTTGAGAGTTCAGGGACTCTCCAGATGCGGGCCCACAGAAGCAAAGGGCGTAACTTCGCTAGATCATCAATCGCCCGACAGCCCATGTCCAATTGCAGAGGCAAGATGGGGGCAGAAGGGCCAAGGGACATCAGGCTTCTCAAGAAGGTGTTCTCAGCTCGAGTAAGGTCTTTCAAGTTCGACATTCCCCACAGTTCCGCCCCGTACAAGGCGCCGCTTACTCCTCTAGCCGAGTAGATGTCCAAAACTGCAGCTATGGGTTTGGTTGAGGCTGCTCTCTGCTCTTTTAGCAGGGTCCCGGTTACTCTTTTTAAGTTTAACAGCATTTTGAACAGATGCTGGTCCCATTTCATGGAATCCACCAACCTGATGCCCAGATAATCGAAGGTTTTAGTCCTTTCCAATGCCACGGAGCCCAGTGTTGGCGGAGGGCCAAGTTTTTGCGGAGGGTTCAAGATGAGGTACTTTGTTTTATCTGTATTTATACAGAGTCCTCTTTGTTTACAAAAATCGTCAAAGCCTGAAAGAAGCTGTTGTAGGCCCATTGGCGATTTTGACAGGAGCAAAGTATCGTCCGCAAAAAGCAGGGTGGGAATAGAACGACCTGCCAGGCGAGGGGCATCTGCTGGAATCTTTGACAAGTGGTCCACCACCCCATTAACATAGAGCGAAAAGAGTGTTGGGGCAAGAACACACCCTTGCCGCACTCCTCTGTTCACATCTATTCTTCGGGTCTTTTGACCATTGGGACCCCAGCGGATTTGGGCATAGTTGTTTTCATGAAACTTCATGACCAAGTGAAGCAGGTAAGGTGGCAGGCCAAGATCACTAAGAACCTTCCATAAGTTATTTCTGGGGACCAAATCGAAGGCCGTCCGGAGGTCGATGAAAGCAAGATATAATGTGCCCTCACCAATCGTAACGACCTTCCAGTGAATCATAAGTAGCCTTAGCGATTGTTCAATTGTTCCGGTGCCGGTTCGGAACCCTGCCTGGAGATCCGAAAGGATCCTGTTCTCATCTGCCCATTGCTGTATTCTAGTTAGGAGGACCTTGCCTGCTACTTTTTGTGAGCAGTCTATCAGGCTGATGGGCCTGTAGTTCCCTGGATCTTCTCTCGAACCTTTTTTGTGCAGGGGGACCACTTTGGCGGCCATCCAGGAGGCAGGCAGAGGAGCACCCGCCATGGCAGCATTCAATACAGATGAAATCAACGTACTCCAATCGTCTAGGTCAACACGGAGCAGGTCACCCGGAAGACCGTCGGGGCCAGCCGCCTTGCGCGGGACGAGAGATTTTATTGCACCTTCCGCTTCTTTCTTAGTAAACAGACTTTCCTCAGGTCTCTCCACCACTCGAGAGGGCTGTGGTAATACGAAATCCAACGCTTCAACTGCGGTTGCCGTATACAATTTCGAGAAATGTGTGTACCATAGGTCCTCGGTTATGTTACAGGTGATGACTGCATCAAGGGGTCTGTTTTTCTTGTGTACTAAGTCCCAAAAACCTTTTGCGTTTTTTCCGACGCTGGCAGTTCGGAGATCCTGCCAAAATTTGTCTTCCCAGTCTCTCTTTGCTGTTTTAAGCTCTGTTTTATAACCCTTCCGTTTGGTGGCTATTAGGGTGGCATCTCCACTTTTTACAGCCAATATCAGAGCTCTCTTCATGACACGACACTCCTTCGAGTACCATCCTGGCTTACCCTGCCGATTATCACGATTAAGGTTTCCCTTTTTTACTTTGGCCTTGAAAAGGTCCCCAATTGACAGCGAGACCTCACAAAACAATGCTGTAATCTGATTTGGACAAATAGGCTGACTTTTTAAAATGGCACAGGCTGTGGAGGTAACAGCTCTGATGCATGCCATTTTCTCCTCATCTATTGCCACTTTGTCCCATTTCAGACGTCTTAAGCAGTTTGATGGAACCACACCTCCCAATGGCCCTATCACTAGTGCATCTTGGTTTTCACTTACTGGGATAGTCTCTTTCCACCATATTGATAGGGTCAAAGAAAGAGCATTATGGTCACTATCCAGGGAGGGTAGGACTATCATATCCTTCATATGTACCCACAAAGAAAAGTTTAAAAGAATATAATCAATCCGGGATGAATGACCGACCCTATTATATGTGTGAGCCCCCGCTAAGTCTGATGGCGTCCTCCCATTGGCTGCCCTTAGGCCGTGCTCTAGAGTGAGGGAATTTAGCTGGATGATTCTGGGGGTCCAACTGTTTATGATGGGAAGATCAAGTGACGGGACACCTCTCCTAGAATCTTCATCATATAAATCCAGGGATTCATCGGGCAACAAAGGCTCGAATGTACAATTGAAGTCCCCCATAACCAAAATTAAGGAATCGCTACTACACTCACCCAGGGCTGCCTCCAGATCCGAGAGCGTTGGTGACAAGGCTCTCCCGGAGGCCCCTCGTGTATAGATGTTGATAATCTCCAGTTTTTCCGCTCTCCTCGGACAAGTTACAGTGAGGCGCATCAAATCTGGAGATTTTTGGGGGTGATGGTGTACCCTCCATCCCAAAGAGATGTCTACCCAAACCAAGAGACCACCATAGGGGCGACCTCTTCCCGAAGCTGGAATTTCTGCCGGGACAAAGAAGGTGGCATAACCCACTCGGTACCTTGGTTCTACGCACCACGTCTCTTGGAATGCACAAACTGAGTGGGGTTCGACGAGCGCCACCCAGTCTGGGACATCTAGCTTGCTGCTTAAGCCTGCCACATTCCAACTAATAATTTTCAGGAATGCATGGTGCTGGGACTCATTGCTACCGCCATTCCCACCCTGTGGACCTGGAGACCCATCGCCTAAAAGAACGGTGAGAAAAGGATTACAGGAACCCTTGTGAAAGAGCAACGATCCAGTACAACAAGGCCTATAGCTACAGTCCTCGAGATTTATTCATCCAAAGGTGTTAGCTCTGCCCTCTATGGGGCTGAGCTTTGGGGTTCATCCAACACTGATGCTCTGCAGAGATCTGAAAACAAATTCTGTAGAGCAATTATGTCCCTCCCACAAGGCACCCCTACACTTCCTTTAATGCTGGACCTAGGCTGCCCCCTGATTGATGATATCGCAAAATTCCGTCCATTATTACTATGGGCACGCATCTGGCGGGTGGAAGAACTAAGTGGATATGCCAGAGGCCTAGCAGAAATCATGTCATCGCCAAGTTGGCATAAAATCAAATGGCTAAGAGACATGAAGAGCTTAGTAACTAAGTTGGGCCAAATTGAATCATGGTCGAATAGAACTTCACCCCCGAAGCTGGTCCTCAAAAAGCTCTACTGGAACTGGATCTGTACACAAAGAAATTCTAGTACCACCTTGGGCAGGCTTACAGAGGATTTCTTGAGGTTTAAAGATTGCCCTAGACGGGAACTGTACCTTGATGCAATTGGAAAACCCTTTGATAGGGCCTTGTACTTCAGGTTCAGAGTGGGAACCCTTCCACTTAATTCTTTTACCGGAAGATGGAAATCCCACATGGAAATGTCCGAGTTATGCCCAGCCTGTCTTGCCAAACCGGAATCATTGGCACATTTCATGTTCGAGTGCAGTGAGTACGCAACTCCAAGGAGGGTCTGGCTCAAAAACCTATGCCGTCAGATGGGGACTAGGAGCCATGACGCGGCAATTAGGATACTCATATCCGATAGTAGTGTACCCTATGCTTGTGCCCTAGCTAAATTTCTATCATGGGCTTGGGCTATCCGAGCCAAAAGGCTAAAATCAACTGTTTAATTCTATTTTTATAAAATGTCTTAACTGAATGAACTGCCATTTTTTCTTGATTAAGAAATCTGTAAAAACTCAATCAATTAATTGGCTAGTTTTTGATTGTACAAACAATTATTATTGAAACTAATGTCTTTTTTAATGTTTTGTACATAGACAAAAGTATCTTTTTAATCTATTACTGTTTTTACTTGTACTATTTGATCTACTGAGCTGCTTTTATGATAATTGTTTTATCGAAATAAAGCCTTTTGACTTTGACTTGGAAAAGCCAACAGTAAGGGCTCATCAACTGCAAAAGACTACCCTGTCCTTGGAACCATATCTGGATATTGCCACAAACCCCAATCATCGATTCTTATTGACCATATTTAGATTGGATCAATTTCATTTTCTCCTCGGTGACATGCCAGGATGGAAGAGGGTTGATAATCTTGGGGTTTGCACTAGTGATAATTTTTCCAGGCAGGACATTATGCACTTCATGTTCTTCTGCGAGCACCTTACTGGTATCCGGAAGCGTTTTATCTTTCCAATTTTATCAAACAAGGGCTTTGTGCAAGTCAAGCCAGCTCTACTCTACCTGTAGCTATTGTCAAATGTTTGGGAAATTTTTAATATTGCTAATTTTCTCTCTGCTGCTGTAAGAACCTTAAGGAAAACAAGTTAAGCTCAAATTGTATCTATATTAATTAATTGTCCTGATGTAATTCACCCAAATTAGCTTTTCGACGGTTTAATGTATGTAAATATTTGCAAATTTTTTTAAGTCTATTTATATGTAATTCATGGTTTTTTAATTTTTCGGACATTGTATGTCTTTTAGTATGCTTTTATGGTTTGCACATAAACCGAATAAAGTAATTTTGACTGACTGACTGACTGACTGAGTGTAGACCAAACGCAACCACATACATTTTGGTAGATTGATTTTCCTGGGATTTTCTATTTTTATCAAGAACTGCCAAGTTTAACCACCATGAATAAAGCAGCATCCATAGCATCTGTTGATTTTGATTGGGAAGAGGAGAAACTAGAATGTTACAATGTGAAACAGCTGAAGCACTTTTGCAGGAGATTTCAAATTGCTATGACCGGTCTCTCCAAGAAGGAGGAGTACCAAAAGGTGCTGCGGGCCTGGGTCGAAGCAAGGAATACCACTGAGAATAAGGAAGGGGCTGAAAATGTAGAGGAGCAGCTGGTAGGGCCATTGGGGCCAGGGGGGAGGAGAGCACATTCCCCAGCAGGTAGCAGTGTTCCTCCCAAGGACCTGTCCCCAGAAGAGCTGGACAACAAGGAGAAGAGTAGGATGCATGAGATGGAGCTGACCGAGTGGGCAGTTAGAATTGGAGTTGCAAACTAGAAAATTATCCCTAGAGGAAAAGAGGATGCAGTTTGAGCATGAGTTGAGAATGAGGGAGCTTGATTTGGAGCTCGAGAGGCTTGAGGCCATGAGTGTCCCAGCCTAACAAAAAGAAATGTGTGTAGCTCAGGAAGTGAGCTTTGCTGAGTTGGAGGTAGAATCCAGCTCAGATGGTGACAGCAAAATTGAATTCTGTAGTGCTGAGTGAGTAGTACACGCACCCAGAGATTTGGCGCCTGACTTGAAGGAGGGGGTTAACATACACGAGGAGGTCCAAGGACATGAAGTAGCTCCAGTAGTGCGCAGTGTCTCTGAGGTATATGGGGAAATTGATGCAGGGGTTCACGGTCCTAGTGGTTGGATGGACACTCTACCGACTCTAGATGAGAGGTGCAGAGAAAGGGGTTTCCCCATGGTTGAAGTCCTGGTATGTGAGTGTGAACACTGCCCAGAAGAGTGTGGGTTGAGTGATAGAGACAGTCAGATACTGTCTTGCCAATCTGAAGAGAGTTGTGTGGAGTACGTGTGCAAGGCACTGGATGGAGAGGTATTATTGTTATTTTGATTTTGTAAGGCGCACAGCTAACCCATGGTTTCTCGGCGCTGCCTTAAAAGTGTCAAGAGCAATAAGGAATGAGATGTACATGTTAAATAGCCAGGTTTGTTTGCCTCTCTGACAATTCTCATAGGAAAGTTCACTTTGGAAACCTATGGGAAGGGAGTTCCATAAAGAAGAACCCAGATGCGAAAAAGAGCGATGGCCCATACGCACAAGTCTCGTCCTAGGAACAATAAACTTGGCCTGAGTGGCTGAGCTGTGTGCACTGGATGGTACGTAGTGGTGCACAAGTGTCTTCAGGTAGGGAGGTGCCTTTCCAGATTTTATCTTAAACATAAGACTCAATGCTTTAAATGTATTGTGGCTCTCAATCCTGAGCCAATGGAGATCTCAAAGTGATCCAGAGATGGAAGCAGTTTTAGGAATCTTACAAAGCAGCCGTGAGGCAGAATTGTGTCCTAACTGAAGCTTGTGTAAACATCCTTGGTGGCACCCAAGTACAAATTCTTACAGTAGTCCAGTCTAGAGGTAATGAAATCCTGGACCACAGTACGTTGGGTAGAAGGAGGCAACATCCATAAGATTTTTTTTAGCCATCTAAGGATTTTGAAGCAAGTCGAGGCTACTCTCACTGCTTGCTGCTTCATAGATAGTTGGTCGTTAATTAAGATGACAATACAAAAGGACTGTCAATGGTCTGTACAATTAATGGGGGCAAAGAAAAATGTGACAGACTCTGTGTCTACCTGTAAAGTGTGTACAACAAAAAGGAAATGAATTCCATCAGCCCACTCATATGGCAGAGCTTCATCATCTGGGATAGAACCAAAGATGGTCCGGTTAAGGAGCCACACACCTGTTGGAATTATGTGCTTCTCCAAACCCAAGGAACCACCAGTGATGGATCGTACCAAAAGTCAAATCAGTTTGGAATGGTGTGGGATGTTAAATTGCAGTGAGAAAAAAAGTGTGCAAAAAGAACAAAAAGTGAGATGTAAAATTGGCTACCATGATTTAAGGAAAACTTTATTAGGGAAAATCATGGTGTCAAGATTTAAATGAGTGTGAGACAGTTTGACACAATAACTGTCTATTAAGGATGGTATTTGGTCCACATGTTTCAGCCATTGTAGTAAACTGTACCCGGCTTTCGTTAGGACCTCTTCAACACTACTGCAATTAAGCTTGACCTAAGCTTAGTGAAAAAAGCAAAAATTAACACAAATTAATGATACAAAACATCCTACTGTACATTGGATTTTCCAGACGTCACTTTATTTTACAGGGGGTACGCACACGAAGGAGTGCAGTGCTAACCTGCTTCTCAGCAGAGGATCCTCAGCTCAGTTGCAGTTTTGTGAAATTTTTAAAAGCAGTGGAAAAAAAACTACCAAAAATTGACACATGAACTATCTATAAACAGGACATATGATTTAATTTACGAATTGCTTGAAAACTGTAAAGAAACTGTGGAAAAAACATGAATAGTCTAACAGGCTACAAAGTGGATGAGAATTACAGAAGGCCTAACGTGGGTGACCAGCAAACAAAATCAACTTGTATGCTGAACTGTTGTTTTCTGCAACATAGAATAGAATCAATCTTAAACGCATGTTTTTATGAGTATTTTAATTTTTCTATTGTGTACTATATCGCATTGGTTTTAATTAACTGTGCAATAAACATAAACTATAAAACAGACGGGGAGGTCTGTTTTATAAGGTATTTAGGATTTTTTCCTAAAAAGGAAGATACACAACAAGGGACAACAAATAGGTAGAATACAGACACACATTTCTATTATTTTTGCGCCATATGTTTCTTTATGCCAATAGGACATTCTCCAAAACGATAGAGATATGTTTTTTTATTTATTTTTACTCACCCAAAAATGCTTGGGAGAAAGCCTCACCTCTTCCTGGCCACTGCTCAGGGTTGGAGGCCTCGCTCTAATTCATGAAGTAGAATAGCGGGTGTCTGGTTAGATCACATCCATACTAATGATTCACTGGCACAAAGTGCTAAAAACCTAGGCATTGTTTCTGAGTACATGACAGACAGCAACTGCAAGGGCTGCCGTGAGAGTGAGACACAGTTAGTAACAAATCTCTGATTCTAACAATATATCAATGTAAGAGCAGTTAAAAAAAGCTCTTCAAGCTAGTGATCTATATGTGATATATTTTTCAATTTAGGAAAGTAATTTTCTCCGGTTCACAAGGTGCTGCTAGACAATTGTCGATCCTTGCTTCCATTCTTGTTATTCACAATTTATGTCTCTTTAGGTAGATAAAACACACACAAGCTTGCATTCTTTGAACTAGGTTTGTTAAGTTAAAAAGACAAGTGCACACAATAATACGTAAAGTGAACGCATGCGACAGACTAAATAGAAAACACATGATGTACGTGTTTCATATAAGGCCGTTGTTTGAGAGGTGAATGTCTATAGTATGATACATACATAGGTTCTTATTTACACTTGCCCCATGAGCTCGCCAGGCAGGGGAGGTTGTCTCCAAGGTAAACAATGACCTGGAATGCGTCCTCTCCTTGACACTGGCCTCCGTGCTGGCCCAGTGGTTGGGGAGAGGCTGGAGAGTGGGCGTTTTATACTAGAGTTAATTGAATCATTGCTCTGTTAGTAGCGAACAGCTGCCCAAAATTTAGTAGTTAGTTTGTCCCTGTGCTGTTCGTTTTAGGACTAGAGCGCTAACTCAAAATGGCCGCCTTTGTTTGTCCTTCATGTTCATACTCACTTCCTTTGTGGTAGTTAAACAAAAAGGAAAAACTAGAGCGCTAACCTAAAATGGCTGCCTTATTTGTCATCATAGTGTGTACTCACTTCTTGCAGTGACTTTAGCGATGTGACATGGAGAGATGGATGTTTAAAAGTTAAAAATTAAATACTCTTATATTTATTTGCGCAATATGCGGCTAGGGCCGTAGTTGTATTGTTGTGTGCTAAATTTGAAAAAATGCCTCATAGGCGTCCAAATACTGAGGGACAATTATGTAAGCTTGCGTTTTAACAATGTCTTTGTTGGACATAATGCGGTGGCATATGGATTTAAATGTCCCTTAGCATAGTTTATCCCAGATATTCAATTGAGTATCAAGTTTGCGAATGGTTCAGATATGGTTTCTATACTTGGATCAAGATCCTCGTGGATTCACAGGCCATCAGGTATACATATATAGTGTGCTTCTGCTTGACCCCGGAAAATATATTGTTCGATTAAAGTTGGTTCCACTGGATTTGATCATTCAGCCCCTTCCGGTAAGTTTTTAGGCAGAAAAACCCATCTTTGCTCCTTGTCAAAAAGACAACTCTCAATTTGTACTTGTTTAATGACAATCCATGAGACATCAAGCACGCCGTGTCTTTTCTCCAGATAGTGGGAAGCCATTTTTTTAGTAGATTTTCTGCATTTTATATTACTCTTGTGTTCCCCAATTCTTATTTTGACCGGTCTTGTGGTCATGCCAACATATACTAACTTGCATGGGCAGGTGATATGGTATACCACGTGGGTGCTGTTGCACGTGGTAAATTTCCTTTGTTCCCATGAGGTGCCATTCTGGAATGTGATGTTTCTACTTTTCTTGGTGAGGTGGCATACTTTGCAGTTCCCACAGGGATGATGTCCTTTTATATTGGCCAGGGTGGACGTGGGGTTTTCTGTGCATGATTTCTTTGGTCTTGTTGATAATTCTCTGTGGATATTTCTGTGTGACAAGTTTCTTTTTTAGTTCTTCTGACTGTTTTTTGAAGTCTGAAATGTCTGTGCAATTTCGTCTGAGGCGTAAGAATTGCCCGTATGGAAAGTTGTCCCTTAGGTGGCGTGGTTGGAAGCTCTTGTATATCAGTAAGCAGTTTTTGGATGTAGTCTTGAAGTGGGTGGATATTGCCAAATGTCCATCTTTTGGGAAAATGTTCAGGTCTAGAAAAAACAGTTGTACATTAGAGATGGTGCTTGTGAAGTTCAAGAAATCATCTTAGTAATTTAACCATGTGATGAAACGTTTCGTAGTTGTTTCATCTCCGTCCCAGATGATCAGAGTATCGTCTATGTACCTCTTCAAGTCTTGATGTGTTTATGGAACGGGTTTTTGGGGTGCAGTATCTTAGTTGTTTCTAGGTGGTACACATACAGACCAGCTATGTTGGGAGCCAAGGTGCTCCCCCTGATGGTCCCATGCTTCTGGAGGTACAGAGTGTCCTCATATTCAAAAAAATTCTCTTTTAGGGCCAGGTGGCAGCATCCCATCACAATGTTCCTTGGTGTCTGGTACTCCCAGTCCGTGTCAAACAGCACTTCCTCAATGATGTTCAATGTGGCTTCCAGCGGGAGGCTCATGTAGACTCTCTACATCACAGCTAATGAGTAGTTGGTTGTTTGGATCGAAAGTTAAGTCTTCAAGGAGGATCAGGAGGTCTTTGGTGTCTTTTAAATATGTCGATGTGCGCTGAACCATGAGTCTTAGAAATGCGTCCGCGAATTTTGAGACCGGCTCAAGGATGGAACCTATCCCTGACACCATGGGGCGGCCTGGAGGGTTGTCCAGGTTTTTGTGGATTTTAGGGATGGTGTATAGGTAAGGTGTAACCGGGTTCTCTTGAATGAGGAACTCTCCTTCCTTTTTCGTGATCCATCCGTGTGAGGTTGCTTCTTCCACCATCGTCATTAGTTTTGTTTTTATCTTGTCCGTGGGGTCTTCAGGTAGGATTCCGTAATTCCTCTTGTCTTCTAGTAATTGTCTGCACTCTTTGTCATATTTAGATGCAGTTTGTATGACAATGGCTCCCCCTTTATCTGCCGGTTTTATTACAAGATGGGGTTTGCTGCCTAGTTCTCGTAACACCTTTTTCTCCTCATTAGTGATGTTCTGAAAAACTTGTTTATTGTCTAGGTCTTCTAGGTCTTTCATTATAGCTTTTTCAAAGGTTAATAGTTCTATGGGGAGAGTGCAGTCTAGAGGTGTGAAGTTTGATTTACGTTTTAGGCAGGTGTCTCCTTGGTTAGTTTCATCACTTTCTTTATTGGCAAAAAATACTTGGAGTTTCAGTCTTCTTATAAACTCCTGCATTTCCTTGCATAGCAGGAATTTGTGCATTTGGTTGGTTGGCACATATCCTAATCCTTTTTCCAAAACTGTATTCTGGGCATTGGTAAGAGTCACGTCCGTCAGGTTTACCACCAGGCTCACTTTCTGTTCGTTGTTGCTCGCTTCATGCTCCTGGTTGAAACTCTGGCTTGCTCTTCCTCTCTTGCGGTCCAGTGGACATTGTTCCCTCTCCGGTTTCTACTGCACGAAATAAGGGACCCCCTCTATGGGAAATTCTTTAGAGACTAGGGAGAAGAGGGGAAAGGAACCAGTACACTACTAACGGTACTCCCTCAGAGTCTATATATACTGTACAATCAGACTTGAATCTTATTAATAATTAGTATATGGAATCACACAACAGTAACAGTTTTTTTACTCATTTTTTATTATTTTCTTATTTTATCACTTCGTTATTATATTTATTTTTTGTTTTTATCTTTTTTTCCCTTTATTTTCTCAAAACAATTTTTTTTAACAAGTAAAAAAGATAAATATCATTATTTCCATCTCATATCATTTAAGCAGACCTATACAAAAAACCACAATCAATACTATTGTTATCCCTGGACTGTGTACAATAAATACATATGTCCCCTACACAATCATACATATTCACTCTCTCACAAAACATCATACACCTTACATCTGTACATGGTAGATGCCAACAGATGATTAGCGGAACCTATGCATAACCCAGTTTATAAAAGATTAGAGCACAAGGCTCAGCAGAGGGTTGACGCTCGTTTCGGTGGTGTAACGGGAAATTAGACCACCTTCATCAGGACCTTGTCAGATATCAAAACACTATGCACCACTCCCAGGGATCCTAAAAATAAATATGAGGAAAAACACTGTTTTCACTATAGATTCCAATTAATTGTCATATATTCCATTTTAAATAATTTGTCTTGCCATCCATGCACACACCATATAGTTGAAAGTCGTAAGACAACAACCTATTGCCACACACACATAATGAACTCATATTCCCTCCGTGGTTCCTATGAAGATTTCTGTCATGTCATAAAGTACCAAAGCCCCAACCACCGGTCTGAAAAAAAGACACCTTCACCAAAATTAACCCAGTTATCATGCTTTACAAAAAAGGAGGAAGGGAAATAAAAAGGAGAGAGAGAAAGCAAAGAAGGAAAGGACCAAATTGGTTCATTCAATTAGTAAGGACAAATCCTCACTCAATGTAAACCATTTTTACAAATCATCGTACACATATTTACTTACAATAAACACTAAGTAAGATATTCCTATGGCACTTCTTTAATCCAATAAGTGAAAATCGGGTGTCCTAGGACTTTGTTGATTACTCGTTTGTCTTCAAAAATGAACAGAAATAATTCAAGATTATTCAGGGAGGTGTCTAGTTGTCATATGTCATTTAATCTATCTCTCCTAAAATTCCAGCTTACCCGGATCTGAATTGTATCACTTCCACAAAAGTTAATTTAATTTAGTTGGCACTAATGTCACCCTCCTATAGTTTAGTCGGCACTGATGTTTCCTTTTTATGTAAAACAACACACAGTTGCCTGAGAAGAAAAAAACACGATGTATAAACATACATCCTCTATTTAACCAACTAAACTAAATACTGCCCAATCGCGTATTAATATCCTGTGCCATACTGACCCGTATAACATTTGATCACAGGATGCAGAGTGCAATACTGATGTATGCTTCTCTCTTCCAGAATAGTATGATAATGTTCCTGTCGTTTCTTCACTTTCATGCTGCGCTGTCTCGTTGCTATGATCTCCACTGAACAACAAAACACAGAGCAAACAGTTAAGCTCCCTATTCTTGAATTCATATATTCCTTTCTTATATAATTTGCACCTAGATAACAACAAACTCTCCATCGTAAATATTACTAATAGCCTCTGTGGTCCACTTGTTATTCTTAACCTAATTTTTCACATACAGATTGGTAATGTTCCACAAACAAACCTGTCCCGCTATCTTAAATCTGATAAGGAAGCCTTCGAAGCATACCCAGCATTTCGATATGGCTTTGCGTATAACCATTCTCAACTCGATAAAAAATCACTCCATAGTTAAATGCTACTCACAACTACTGGAAATCAGCCATAAGCCCCTCAGACATAACTTCTACGAACGCCCGCTTTATAGACCTACATTTTATCTTATCATCGGTGATTTCATCACATAGCAATGCCCCACTTCTTGTTAAGCGTCTGTAGGTTTCCAAACAAAAATGCCACTTCTTTTGTTTGTTAATTAAAAACCGGTGCGAATGCTACCGCCTACAAAACCACGACTGGAAGTGCATTGCCATGTACATAGAGGTAGGACTCAATTCCTCAGTGTCACCTGCGCCATGTCAACAATGCCTAAAGGATTGTGTAGTGTGCGCTCTACCTCTTCGGTGTGCGCGTGACGTTGCACGCCGCACGTCACTAGAGAGAGCTGTGCGTACGCGCGAAAGGCGGTTCGCGCGTCAGAGCGAGACGGAGCGCGAAACGAGTAAGACGCCCGGCGCTCTTCCTGTAGTTAATTTAAATAAATAAACGCACGTCTTCTGCCACAGATTCAGCGAGTGTGTGTCATCATTTGGGGTGAGGCTAACAACATTTCAGTGGCGATGAGGAGTGGGATACCCCCACAGGCAACACTGACCCCACCCATTCGAAAAAAAAATAATGAAAACAAAGGCACAGAACTGGAGGGAAAGATGGAGGATCCAGAAGACACCACATATTTAAGCTTACCGCCCGTATACGCAGGAAGAGCGTGGCAGAGGCGCACAGGAGAGGGCGACCCCCACCAGGTGCTCTGAGGCACACAGCACTATGTCCTACTAAGAAACACGGTAGGAGGGTGGCAGCGCCCCCGTTAAGGCCCTGGTGGAGCGGGGAGACCGCTGTGAAGGGGGAGGAAGAGAACCCCGTCCAGACACGTCGCGAGAGGAGAACGCCAGAGCGCCAGGCAGCCCCAGGAACCATAAAGACTAGCCAGAATGAGCAACCAAGCGTCCTCGCTCACTGCGCTGATCACATTTCTACCCAAAGCAGGCAAACCCCAGATGAAATGGGAGGACTGGAGGGAGTATTTCAAGAATTACCTCGAAGCCTTGGAGGATGAAAATGGGGAAGAATTTCCAAGTGCGAGAAGAAAACATATACTTCTACACAACTTGGGCCCTGAGGGAATAAGAGTGTTCTCGAACATAGTGCCTGCGCTTCGGTAAGCAGCTGACGTTGACGTCTTCAAGCATGCTTTGGAAGACCTAGACACTCACTACCGCCCAGCAGTGTGTGTTTCCATTGATCGTTTCAACTTTCAACAGAGGAAGCAAGGAGGAGAGTCCATAGACGACTACGATGCGGCCTTATGAAGACTAGCGATCACTTGCAAGTATGGGACACTCCAAGATGACTTTATCAAGGATCAGATCGTAATGCACACTACCAACAAGACCGTTAAGGACAAGTTGTGGGCACACGGAGAAACGACTCTAAAGGAGGTGATCGCGATGGTGAAGAAAGCTGGGCTCTCAAAACGATGCGCCGAAGTGCCAAAAAGAGAGAACGCGCAGAGGATCATGGTCAACAAGGTGGATGATGCCGAGTCCGCAGGAAGACATGAAATGGCGCCTGGAGATGGCAGAGGAACCAACAGATGGGCGGGAAAGCCTGGACAATCTGGAAAGCAGTTCATGGACAACAAGTCCTCATGCTAGAGATGCAGAATCACAACGCATGCGGCACAGAACAAGCGCTGCCCGGCTTTCCGCGCGAAATGCATGTTCTGCGGACTGATAGGACATTATGAGAAAGTTTGTCAAAGGAAAGGGAAGAAATCTGTGGTAAAGTTCATAGCACAATCACAACCAGAAGAAGAAGCAGGAGAAGAATCGGACGAAGATGATTTGGTGTTGTGCATCGAGGAGCAAGTGTTGGGAATAGATAGCAAACGCTCCGATAAACCCTGTGCGGACATGCTGATTGGTGGAGTGAAGATCAGAATTGCGATATACTCGGGATCCCCTCATACTATAGTCCTGAGATCAGTGTGGGAAGATGAGTTCAAGCCCAGCCTAGGCCCCAAATTAGAACCACCGGACATACGACCAGTATCGTATACGAGCAACCCGATCCCATGGTGGGCTACAGAAGCCTGAAGTTTGAATTCCGGGGAAGAACGGCAGTATGCAAGTTGTACGTAGCAGAGAAAGGTCCCCCGGTGTAAGGATGGAGGGATCAAGGTGATCTTGGAATTGAACTAGATCCCTGAGGAACGGAACAAGTACTGCTTACGGACGGCGAAAATTGGCCGTACCTGGAGAAAGTGAAGAGGGACTTCCCCAGAGTGTTCGGTGGAAAGGTTGGCAAGCTGGAGAATTCATGCATAGGATCATGCTCAAAGAGAACTCCCAGCCTGTGTCACACAAAGTCCGAATAGGGGCCCATAGCGGTGAAGGAAGCAGAACAGCAGGAACTACACAGGCTAGAAGAGCAATGAATAATCGAGCCCATAGACAGCTCGGAGTGGTTGGTGCCCTTAGTAGTAGCCAGAAAACCAAACGGCAAGGTGTGCTTGTGTGTGGACCTGCGTGAGTTAAACAAGTGCCTGATTGTAGAGAAATTCCCATGGCCCAGGATTGAAGAAATGTTGGCCAAAACGAGAGGAGTGAAGTGGTTCTTCACGGTGGACCTCACGTCCACCTATCATCAAATAGACTTACACCCGTCCAGCCGTAAATTCACGTCCTTCATAATGCCCGATGGATGTTATTGGTTCTGCAGAATGCCCTTCGGGCTGGCGTCCGCCGCAGCGGTTTTTCAAAAGTTAATGCACCGCCTGTTCAAGGACGTTGAAGGCATCCAGTACTTCCAGGATGACATCCTGATCATGGGGATGGACCGTGAAGACCACAACAGGAAGTTGAACAAGGTGTTGAGCGTGTTGCAAGAAAGGGGCCTGACGGCAGAATGGGAGAAGTGCAGGTTAGGTATGACATCCGTCACCTACCTAGGACATGAAATAGGGGGACAGGGGATCACCCCCAAAAGAGAGAATATGAAGGCGATCTGCGATGCCAGAGCTCCGGTCAGCAAAGAAGAGGTGAGGTCATTCCTAGGCATGGCCGAGTACTATAGCAAGTTCGTCCAGCACTTTGCCACAAAAACCCACAAACTAAGACAGCTAATAAGGGACAAGACTGCGTTCCCGTGGGATGATGAAGCACAAGGATAATTCGAGGAGTTGAAGAAAAATATCAGCCAAGATGTACCGTTGCACGGATACGATCCCGTGGGACAAACAATTCTGACTACTGATGCCAGCGAGAAGGGCCTAGGAGTGGTTCTGGCACAAGAAAGAGAAGACAACACGGTTGAAACCCTCAGCTTTGCATCCAGAGTGCTATCCCCCATGGAACAGAAGTTCAGTGTGATAGAGAAAGAAATGCTGGCTGAGACATGGGCCATGGGGAAGTTCCGACAGTTCCTGTGGGACACGAGGTTCCGTTTACAAACTGACCACAAACCTCTGGTCAAGGTGCTCACCTCAAGTGGACATGCCACAGCCACCCGCGCATAGCCAAAATGACTCTCAAGCTGCTGGAATACAGATACGATATAGTATACATACCAGGAACCCGCAACAAGGTAGCGGACTACCTCAGCAGGGCCTCAGCAAGGAGGAGGCACCTGATCCATTGTCAGAAAATGAGGAGATGAGAGCTGTGATGGAGGACACGGAAAGGGCGATCAGCAAACAAGATTGGATGCGAGCTTCTGAGGAGGACGAAGACATAAAGGAAGTCAAAGACTGCCTCATCAAGGGTTGGCCGGAAAAGAAGAGGCCCACGGAGGTGCTTAAAAAATTTCATGAAGTCCGTGAGGAATTATCGATAAGTGACTCCGGAATCTTTTTGTATCGAGGCAACAAGGTAGTGCCACCCGAAAAAATTGCTGAGCCAACTGCACGAAGGCCATCTTGGCATTGTAAAGACCAAGATGAGGGTGAAACAAATGTACTGGTGGCCGGAAATGGATAGTCAAGTGGAGAGGCACTTGAGAGACTGTACCCAGTGCCAAGGAGCAGACAAAATATTGAAACCTTTGGTCCCAGCGTTGGGAAGATTTGACCAGCTACGCAACCCCTGGGAGGATGTAGCAGTGGACATCCTAGGACCAGTGTTGGACAACCAAGGAACAGCTAAATACCTGTGTGTTTTGGTGGATAAGTATTCCAAGTGGCCAGAAGTTCAGGTGCGGGAAGAGATGGATGCGAACGCAGTGATATGGTTCCTCACATCTGTGTTCCTGAGAGAGGGGATCCCGAGAACAATCCTGACCGACAATGGCCCACAATTTACATCAGAGAAATGGTACAGATACACGGAGAGGAACGGAATCAAATACAAGCACACCTCAGTGTACCACCCGGCAATCAACGGACAAGTGGAGAGATTTAACTGGGTCCTTATGGGGTCCAAACACGCAGCCATAATGAAAGGCAAAGACTGGGAGGCAGAAATCCAGAAGATGATGTGGGCGTACAGGATCACTCCCACCTCAACAGGGTACAGCCCCTTCCAAATTTTGAGGGGTAGGCTCCCTTTCACGAAAGACAATGTCATTTGGAGAGAAAAGACTATCACTAGCAAATGGTCACCAGCAGTGGTCCAGCATAATCTGGAGAAGGCCCAAAAGGTGTACAAGGAACATTACAATAAGCGAAGGAATGTAAAAGAAACAACTTTGGAAAGAGGGGAATGGGTGAGAATTAAGCTGGTGGCATTTAGAAAGAAAGGAGAGAGCAAGTACAGCCCACCCCTGAAAGTGGAAGAAGTGTATGATCGAGCTGCGTTGCTCAGTGACGGAAAAGTGTGGTCCCAAGATCGCATAGCAAAAATCAATAAAATTGTGCAGTGGCCAGTAGAGGAAGGAAGTGACCAACAGGAGCAAATGCAGAGGAGTGGAGCAGAAGGAATGATGGAAAGAGGAGAAGACCAAGAAGGAGCAGGAGAGCACGGAGAGAGAGAAGATCTGGGGATACAGAGTGTGGGGGAGGCACCAGCAGAAAGGTGTGTGACACCCAAGAGGAGTGAACTGAGTCGGCGGAGAGATGGAGTGGTGAGTCCCGCATCTGAAGGGGTCTGAGAAACCTCCACACCGGTAAGAAGTACACTTGCTGGAAGAGTGGTTGTCAGACCTGCACACCTCAGAGACTTTGTAGTAGAAGACTGTTGAACTATACAGCATAGTTATCGTGTGTATGAAAAAAGGGAGATATGTAGTGTGCGCTCAAGCTCTTCGGTGTGCGCGTGATGTCGCACGCCGCACGTCAATAGCGAGAGCTGTGCGCACACGCTAACGGCGGTTCGCACGTCAGAGCGAGACGGAGCGCAAAACGAGTAAGACGCCCAGCGCACTTCCTGTAGTTAATTTAAATAAATAAACTCACGTCTTCTGCCACAGATTCAGCGAGTGTGTGTCATCATTTGGGGTGAGGCTAACAACATTTCAGATTGGAAACGAAAACGGACTGATGGTAACCGGTCCCGGCATCCACTTACAACCAGCCGGCGTAGTAATCAAAATAGGACTAATACATGCTCTCTTCCAAGCGCCATCTTTAAAATGTAATAGTCTGACGCTCGAAAATGAAAGAAATCTCCAATTCCACATACTTCATAAATGTGAAATCAATATCACCTTATTTTTATCGATTCCAAACAATGAGTCACAATTTTTACAGATGGTAAAAGATAAGCATATTTGTTGCCATAAAGACTTGGAGCCCTAAGAGATCGATATTCTGTTATTCAAATGAAGAAACATTCCATCCATCTCATTAGAAATAAGGGGGCCACATAATTAGGCTCGATACATTCCAACTTACTCGAGTGTGGAATCAACATTTTTCTTACAGGCATTGTTATGAGACCTATACTACTGCAAGTCATTTGGCACTTAGAACTTCTTGTTGAGACAAGGCCTACGCTTTTAGGATTTCATGATGTACCAAGATATGTCTTCATTCAACCCTTTCCTGATGCTATCTAAATGGAAAATCCAAAACGTTTCTCATTTTTTCCGAGATAATTCCATCAGTTGGCCTGCTTTGTTCCGTACTATCTCTATGATACACCACTTCAGATCTAATTCCGTGTGTTGTTTCTCCATGAAGTGCTGTACTAAAGGCGCCGTGATTTTACTTGTCCTAATTGCGGACTTGTGCTCATTGAACCTAAAGCGGAATTCGCGTCCTGTTTCTCCTACATATGCGAGCCCGCATGGGCAGAAGAGTATATATATATATATATTATTACTACTCCTGCAATTAGTGAGATCCTTTAACTTGACACTCACCTCCACATACATGAAGGAACCGGTGACTGATGCTGACTCACACGCATGGCATCAGCCACATCTGCGATTTCCCAGTATCAACGGCTGACTAGTGACCGTGGTTTGATGTGTACGATTCACTATTTTATTTCTGGTGTGAACCAGAAGGTCTCTCCAGTTCTGGTTTCTGCGATATGCTACCAAAGGGAGCGGAAGCTGAATAGCGTTTTCATCAGTAATGAGAATTTTCCAATTTTTGTTAATCACATTTTTTATCTTAAAATTGAAAGCTGAGTCATTAACAATACATGTTATTTGGTCATGCGGTGCTTGTCTTGAGCCCTGTAACAATGCTTCTTAATTGTAGTTCTTTGCCCACTTGTAGGCATGCCTTACAAGGTGATATGGGTATCCCATTGCCAACAGTCTCTTTTTCAATGCAACCCCATGTTTGTGGAAGTCTCCCATGCTCGTATAATGACGACGGACACGGAGAAACTACCCATAGGGGATCGAATGTTTCTGACAGTTTGGGTGGAAACTACCATACTGTAGTATGGTGTTTTTGGCCGTTGTTTTTCTAAATAAACTTACCTGTAAGCTCCCATTAACACCATTGATCATAATATCCAAGAATTATACCTGACTACTGTTGAAATTAGCAGTGAATTTTAAAAAACAATCACTTGTATTAAGGCATAGTATATATTCTTGCAAGTTCTCAATCTCACCTCTCCTAATGAAAAAAATATTGTCAATAAAACGCTTCCACAAAAAAACTTTTTTAAAAAAGGGGGCTAATTCTTTAAAAATATTTCTGAGTTCCCATTCCCTCATGTAGGTATTTGCCACACTCGGTGCACAAGATGCACCCATGCTCATGCCCTTAATTTGTTTGTACAAAGACCCATCAAAATCAAAAAAACATTATTCAAAAGTACAACTTGCAGGCACTGCAATATGAATGTATCGGGTCTATTACCTGGGGATCTATGTAGTAGTGATGCTACCGCCTGCAACGCTTGACATTGAGGGAGTAGAGTTAGTAGTGCCCTCTCCGGTTTCTGCCTCTGCTCCTTCCCTGGCGTTGCCCTAAAAAATGGGTCTGGTCATACTAAGGGAAATCTTGTGGTGGATAGGCCCAGGGCGGATAGTAACCCTGTGGGTGCTGGAAAGGAGGTGGGCCATAGTGTTGTGGTTGGTACCTTGGTGGTCCTTGGAAATTGCCCCATCCTCTAGGGCCATGATGATATGGCTGTCTGTTGTTACTGCATCCCTGGTATCTGGTGTTTCTATTGCGACTAGAGCCCGAGCTGTTGGAACCCGTATCTGATGAATCCAAATCAGTTGTTTCACCTCCATGCTGCACCATCGTGTCAGGGATAGTTTCCATCCTTGAACCGGTCTAAAAATTTGCGAAAGCATTTCTAAGACCTATGGTTCAGCGCACATCGACATATTTAAAAAACATCAAAGACGTCCTGATCCTCCCTGTAGACTTAACTTTCGACCCAAACAACTAACTACTCATTAGCTGTGATGTAGAGAGTCTCTACACGAGCCTCCAGCACGAAGCCACATTGAACATCATTGTGGAAGTGCTCTTTGACAAGGACTGGGAGTACCAGACACCAAGGAACATTGTGATGGAATGCTGCCACCTGGCCCTAAAAGAGACATTTTTTAATATGAGGACACTCTGTACCTCCAGAAGCATGGGACCAGCATGGGGAGCACCTTCGCTCGCAGCATAGGTGATCTGAATGTGTACCACCTAGAAACAACCAAGATACTGCACCCCAACAACCCATTCCATAAACACATCAAGACTTGAAAGAGGTACATAGACGATATTCTGATCATCTGGGACGGAGATGAAACAACTGCGAAACGTTTCATCACATGGTTAAATTACCAAGACGATTTCTTGAACTTCACAAGCACCATCTCTAATGAACAACTGTTTTTTCTAGACCTGAACATTTTCCCAAAAGATGGACATTTGGCAACAACCACCCACTTCAAGACTACATCCAAAAACTGCTTACTGGTGTACCAGAGCTTCCACCCATGCCACCTAAGGGACAACCTTCCATACGGGCAATTCTTATGCCTCAGACGAAATTGCACAGACATTTCAGACTTCAAAAAACAGTCAGAAGAACTAAAAAAGAAACTTGACACACAGAAATATCCGCGGAAATGATCAACAAGGCATATAAAAGAGCACGCAATAACTGCAGGGAGGGTCTCCTGGAAGGCCCTACAGAAAAAACGGAAAACAAAAGACCGTTCTGTATCACAACTTACAACACCAATTCCACCAGGTCACAGAAATTGTGAATAAACATTGGAAGATACTTAACAGCGGTGGTCTCAACATTCCTAAACCCATGTTTTCCCATAGGAGAGGGAAAAACATACGAGACACAATTGTCCACACAAGACCAAAAAAATCATGCACAGAAAACCCCACATCCGCCCTGGCCATTATACAAGGACATCATCCCTGTGGGAACTGCTAAGTATGCCACCTCACCAAGAAAAGAAGAAACATCACATTCCAGAATGGCACCTCATGGGAAAAAAGGAAATTTACCACGTGCAACAGCACCCATGTGGTATACCTCATCACCTGCCCATGCAAGTTAGAATATGTTGGCATGACCACAAGACCGGTCAAAATAAGAATTGCGGAACACAAGAGTAATATAAAATGCAGAAAATCTACTACAAAAATGGCTTCCCACTATCTGGAGAAAGGACACGGAGTGCTTGATATCTCATGGACCGTCATTAAACAAGTACATAATGAGAGATATCTTTTTGACAAGGAACAAAGATGGGTTTTTCTGCCTAAAAACTAACCGGAAGGGGCTGAATGATGAAATCCCGTGGAACCAACTTTAATCAAACAATATATTTTCCGGGGTCAAGCAGAAGCACAATATATATGTATAACTGATAGCCTGTAAATCCATGAGGATCTTGATCCAAGTAGAGAAACCATATCTGAACCATTCGCAAACTTGATACTCAATTGAATATCTGGGATAAACTATGCTAAGGGACATTTAAATCCCTATGCCACCCATTATGTCCAAGATAGACATTGTTAAAACGCAAGCTTACATAATTGTGTCTCAGTATTTGGACACCTATCAGGCATTTTTCAAATTTAGCACACAACAATACAACTACGGCCCTAGCTGCATATTGAGCAAATAAATATAAGAGTATTTAATTTTTTAACTTTTAAACATCCACCTCTCCATGTCACATCGCTAAAAGTCACTACAGGAAGTGAGTACACACTATGATGACAAATACGGCAGCCATTTTAGGTTAGCGCTCTAGCTTTTCGTTTTCGTTTAACTACCACAAAGGAAGTGAGTATGAACATGAAGGACAAACAAAGGCGGCCATTTTGAGTTAGTGCTCTAGTCCTAAAACAAACAGTACAGACAAACTAACTACTACATTTTGGGCAGCTGTTCGCTACTAACAGAGCAATGATTCAATTACCGCTAGTATAAAACGCCCACTCTCCATCCTCTCCCCAACCACAGGAGCAGCACGGAGGCCAGTGTCAAGGAGAGGACGCATTCCAGGTCATTGTTTACCTTGGAGACACCCTCACCTCCGTGGCGAGCTCATGGGGCAAGTGTAAATAAGAACCAATGTATGTATCATACCATATACATTCACCTATGAAACAATGGCATTATATGAAACACATACATCTTGTGTTTTCTATTTAGTCTGTCGCATGTGTTCACTTTACGTATTATTGTGTGTGCGTGTCTTTTTAACTTAACAAACCTAGTTCAAAGAATGCAAGCTTGTGTGTGTTTTATCTGCCTAAAGAGACATGAATTGTGAATAACAAGAATGGAAGGAAGGATCAACAATTGTCTAGCAGCACCTTGTGAACAGGAGAGAATTACTTTCCTAAATTGAAAAATATATCACATATAGATCAATGAAAAATATATCACATGAAAAAGAAATGCACCACTATGATGTGCTTGTGAATACCTATTCCAAGTTGAGCATTGGATGTGTTGATTAATAGCAAAGATACAAATATGTGTTTTTCTGCTTTTATATTTCAGATGGCCATTGGCCAATTTTTGGGAAGGGGCAACCAACCCCTTTTTTTGAAAAAGAGATTTGCTTATTTTTGCAATCTGTTTTAGGACAATAGGCTTATAATACATATCTAGATTGGCTTGAGTGTAGTAGGGATCACATATGGTCCTGATGAGTAAAGCAGGAGGGTCTGCTTACGAAACAAGTCGACCAGGGAGGGCATATTAAAGACACCCTACCTAACCCCATTTTAACGTTTTCAGCTAGAGAAGCTAATAAAAAAAATGTTCTAATAGCCAGGAAACTTTTAAACATTTTTTTCTCCTCATCACAACATTCCCTACCACTCCCTTTTCCCTACACCACACATTGCCTATCACAAAATAAAGTGCTCCCACGTAGTCGTCGGTCGCAGCACGCCCCGCCCCGTATAGGGACGGGAAGAACCCCATGATGAAGCATGACACTATGGGATTAATAGTGGGTGAGGGGTATTTTAAAAACACATAGTGTTCCTCCGGGACATCTCCCGGATCAACTTCCCCACACTTAGGCACTCAATGTGGCCTATCATAAGAGATATAGATATAACGTATGGATGGAATCTCTGTGTTTATAAACTTGTTACTGGAGGGCGATTCTATCCATTACCTCTATACTCCCTAATTTTGTTGTTCTGGATATTCATCTGAACTGCCTGCGAACCCTGTAAGCATCAGGACATGCAGTTTTCGGTTCTGTTTTACTTTTTGTTTCCATTGGAGGAGGTGGAGTGCTGGTGGTGGTCTTTATGCCACGCTCCAGAGTGTATGGACGTTGCAACTTTGAGTGGCTAATTTTGTCAGAAACATAGTTTGTTAGCAGGTGCAGGGTGGCTACATGAAGAAGTCCATGCTGGAGCTAAAACATATCCTGATGCCAGGGGGAAATAGACTATAAAGAAGCAAAAATAGAAAAACCATCAGGTTGTTTCTGGGTCCAGGTAATATGGATCCTCAATGCCAGAATCAAAAAAAGTTATGCTGTAAAACTTAGAAATGACAAAATTACATTAGGAGAAGTCATATCTTGGAAGATAGGAGGAAGAATGTGCCTGGAGAGAAGTCTGAAGGTAGGAACTGAGGCCAGTAAAATGACACATCCTATTTTTCACTCCACCAAAGGAAAACTAACATTCAATTGAAATATGAAATGCTGTACCCCCTACCAAATTGTAAACAAGTGTAACACATAGCTGTAGAGAGCATGAGCTATGTTCCAGTGCAAATCAACCTGCTCATGCAGTACATCATGTTATTAAGTTTCAATCTTGGTCATCACAAATTTGCATCCACAAATGGCCACAATTGGAAGGCAGACTGAGCAAGTGATGGGGGGGGGGTCTAATTTCAATTCCAATAGACCAACACACATGCTAAGTTACCCAACACAAACAACAAAACACTTCAGCCAAGAAGCAAACCCAGTCATTAGGTTTTACAGGCACAATTGGCATGGCAGGCCCTGTTAGTATGAGATAAACATGAGGATTCACTTTATTCTGCTAATAGACAGTATTGCCTCTACCAGGATACATTTCTCTTATGTTACACTCATTCCTGTAGAGGTAAATTGGAGGAGGAAGTCCTTAATGGTATTTTAGAATGATGGGCAATGAGTGCTCCTTGTAACCATATTTTTTAGGGTTAATATAAGATATAGGAGCAGAATCCTAACCCAAAGTATTCCCTACTTTCCTTTCAAGAATGGTAAGATGGCACCGTGAAAGTTATACATAAAACCCATAATAAATAAACTGTTGATTTACAAATTGAATGAGATGCGGTTAGAGACCTTTTAGCTAATATGTAGATAATACTTGACAAAGGGTCCCATGTATTGGAAGGCAATAATGGACCGTCCACTAAACATCCCATCTGCCTTCCGTGACTTTTACTGCCTTTTATCATTGAAACAGAAAGCCAACTTCCTAATGGTGTGACTGTCTTAGACTCCATCAATGAATCAGTGTGAATGGTGCATGAATTCATAATGATATGCTTAATCAACAGTGACGTTTCTCTACTATATACCTAGCCACTGGCTCAATTGAATTGATTATTCACTATTTGGACTTCTGCCTTGTAGATAGCAGACATACTTCATAATTTACCTATATGCTGGCTACATAGTAGAGATTCAACACCATTTGGCCTTCAACCATGCAAATAGCAGAGAAGTGTCTCTATTTTCCTGACCTCTGGCTAGATAGTCCTGATTCTGCATTGTTTGGCCATCACACATGTACATAGCAAGAACACTTCACTATTTATATAGCTGCTGACTAAATAGCAGAGATTATTAATTGTGTGGCCGGTCAACATGTAAACAGTAAAGAAACTTCACTATTAAACCTTTCGCTGCTAGGTCTTCCACCCCCACCCCCCACTAAGCCTTTTTTGGCTATTTGCGGTAGTTCGCTCTTAGGCCTCTTTAACATTTTGACCACATAAGGTATCCACCCCACATTTGCTTCCCTTTCTTCCATCATTGTGGATATTTTGAAGGTACCCAGGGTTTCTGGATTTCCCAAGAGGTGACCCAGAAATTAGCCAAAATACAGCAAAACATTTTTTTGGGGGGTGGAATGGCAAAAAAGTTATGAAGATGAAAGTGTTTGGTATCATCAAAGGTTTTGTAGTGCTGAAAGCACCACCTTCCCAGCTTTCAGGGACAAACTGATGTTTGTCAGAACAAGAACACTTTTTACACAGTTTTGGATCTTTACTGGGACATAGCCTATTTTTGCAATTTATTTTGCTTTCACCTTCCTCCTAATTAATGGTAGAAATGGGTATGAAAGCAATAATGGATCCTGGAAAGCTATACATTTAAAAAAAGCAGACAAAATTCTGCATTCATCAGGGGCTCATTTGTGTAGGTCCTTCAAGTTTTTTTTTATAGAAACTAACAGTTGAAATTAGTAAAAATTAAAAATGAGTTAAAAAAAACAGCCATTTGTGCCAACGTTTTCACCTGTAACTTCTTTTAAGTATGACAGGTTTTTTTAAAGCGATATACCATTACATACACTGGACCCTTTTGGTTGTGGAGATATATAGGACTTATAGGTTCACCAAGAACCCGAAGAAGCCGGAGCCAATAACTAAGCAGCGTCTTGCAATGGTTTTTTATTGCGTTCCAGGTATATAGCAATTCATTTAGGAAAATATAAACTGTGAAGAATCGGTATGAAAGACACCTATGTATTTCTGAAATAGAAACAAAATATAGACTTTAGAAACAGTAGCTATTTTCACATCTCCGAAATTGTGAGTACCCATAATAGCATGTGAATTATAGGACATTTTACAAAGTGATTTCTTTTTTACGCATTGTCTTACATTTGGAAGGCAGAAATGCATCGAAAGTCAATAGGTAAGAACAGTTGCTCTACAATTTTGTGTTACCCTAAGTCTCCAAATAAAAATGGTACCGCACTTGTGTGGATAGGCCTAATGCCAGCAACAGGAAACAGCCCAAAACACAACGTGGACACACCACATTTTTACAGTGAAAACTGAACCTAGCAAACTAGACACAGAGGGGAATCCAGGTGGGGGTGATTTGTATGGCTCTCACCAGGTTCTCTTACTCAGAATCCCATGCAAACCTTAAACTTTATTTTAAAAAACAATTTTTCTTCGAATTTCTCTGATGGAAAATCCTGGAACCTGCATAGATCCACAAAACTCCACCCACTCTGCATTCCCGAAAGTCTTCCAATAAAAATGATACCTCACATGTGTGGGTTGGCCTGGTGGCTGCAGCAGGAAACAGTGAAAAATGAATCATAGACACACCACATTTTTGCAGCGAAAACTGACCCTTTTTTTGCAAAGTGCCTAGCTGCAGATTTTGAACCCTAGCTCTGCTGTCACCTAGGAAAACCTAGCAAACCTATACATTTTTGAAAACCAGACACCTAGGGTAATCCAGGATGCTGTAACTTGTGGGGCTTTCACCAGTTTCTCTTAACCAGTATCCCTTGCAAACCTCAAGCTTTGTCAAAAAAACACATTTTTCTCACATTTCTGTGATGAAAAGTTCTGGAATCTTCGTGGATTCACAAAATGCTACCCACCCTGGATTTCCAAACATCTTCCAATAAAAATTATACCTCACTTGTATGGGTAGGCCTAGTGCCCGTGACAGGAAAGAGCGCAAAACGCAACATGGACGCACCACATTTTCACAATGAAAACTAAACCTTTTTTTGCAAAGTGCCTGGCTGTAGATTTTGAACCCTAGCTCTGCCGGCACCTAGGGAAACAGAGCAAACCTAAACATTTTTGAAAACTAGACAGCCAGAGAAATCTAGGATGGGGTGACTTATGTGGCTCTCACCAGATTCTATTACCCAGAATCCCTTGCAAACCTCACACTTTGTAAAACAAAAACACATTTTCCTCACATTTAGGTGATGGAAAGATCTGGAGCCTGCATAGATCCACAAAGTTCCACCCACCCCACATTTTACAAAGTCTTCCGATAAAAATGATACCTCACTCGTTTGGGTGGATCAAGTACCTGCAACAGGCAAGGGCCCAAAACGTATTGTGGAGACATAGAAATCACCTATCACAAAACAACCTCATTTTGCAAGGGGGGTTGCCTGGGTTTTTGGTCCGGGCTCAGCGGTCATCCAGGGAAACCTACCAAACCCATATATTTCTCAAAAGTAGACACCCTGGGCATTCCAGGGAGGTATGGCTTGCAAGGATCCCACAACTTTTCCCTGCCCAAAATCCCCTGTAATCCTAAAATCTAGCTGAATAAAATGACTTTTGCCTCACTTTTTTGTGTGGGAATGTTGTGGGTTCACTGAGCTGACCCACATTTCCTTCCACTTTTTGTTACTTCAGGTCTCCTGATAAAAATGTCACCTCACTTGTGTCGGTAGGCATAGTGGCTACAACAGGAAATGGCCCACATCGCACTGTGGAGAGTTCAAAATGTCCTATCATAAAACTATGATGCAGGGGCATTTGTTTTTTTATGCCCCAGGCTTGTGGCCATCTAAGGAAACCTCCCAAACCCACATACTTCTGAAAACTAGACACCCTGTGGAGTCAAGTAAGGTATGGCTTGCGTGGATCACCCACAATTTCCCTATCCAGAATCCCCTGCAAACCTCAAATTTAGCTGACAAATCAAATTTTCTTCACTTTCCTGAGTGGGAATTTTGTAGGATCACTGGACTGACACATTTCCTGCCACCGAGCATTCCTCCAGGTCTCCCGATAAAAATGGTACCTTACCTGTGTGGGTAGGCATAGTGGCTGCAACAGGAAACAGCCCAAATCATACTGTGGATTTTATGCCCCAGGCTCGCAGCCATCTAGGGAAACCTCCCAAACCCACATACTTCTGAAAACTAGACACCCTGTGGAGTCCAGTGAGGTATGGCTTGCGTGGATCACCCAAAATGTCCCTATCCAGAATCCCCTGCAAACCTCAAATTTAGCTGACAAATCATATTTTCCTCACTTTCCTTTGTGGGAATGTTGTAGGATCACTTGACTGACACACATGTCCTGCCACCTAGCATTCCTCCAGGTCTCCTGATAAAAGTGGTACCTTACCTGTGTGGGTAGGCATAGTGGCTGCAACAGGAAACGGCACAAATCATACTGTGGAGACCTCAGAATTCTCTATCATAAAACCACCTGGTTTGTAGGCGGGGCACCTGTTTTTTGGCCCTGGGCTCCTGGCCAACTAGGGAAACCTACCAAATCCACACATTTATGAATACTAGACACCATGGGGAATCAAGTGAGGTATGGCTTGCATTGATTCCCCAACGTTTTGTTACCCAGAAAAACCCCTGCAAACCTCAAGTTTATCCGAGCTCTCCCTAGAGGGGGATTCTAGGGCTGCGAGCTGATCGCTTACTCTGACCTCGTTTTTAGAATTCATTAACTGCTTTTAAAACTGATTCTTGCGGAGCACTTGGAGCGCGATTTCAATTGGGGGGCTTTTAGTGTAGCTTAAGGGGTAATGTTTTTTTAGTCAGGCACACTGACACCCTGCTGGACCTCTCAGCAGCTTTCGACACGGTCGACCATGGTATTTTGGTCGACCGTGTCGGAAAAATAGGCATCTCCTCCACGGCAAGAGCTCTCCTCGCTTCCTTTCTCTCTGAGAGAACGCAGGCCGTCACTCTTGGCCCCTACCAATCTGCTAAATTGTCACAACCGTGTGGGGTACCTCAAGGCTCATCCCTGAGTCCGACACTTTTTAATATCTATGTGTCGGACCTGGCCAATGTCATCAAGGCACATGGGATGAGCCTAACCTCCTACGCGGACGACACGCAATTGGTGATGGCTATAAGAGGTGATGGAGAGGAGGTAGCTAAAAGATTCCAGAGAGGACTGACGGAACTAGGTGAGTGGATGGCAGCGAATTGCCTAAAACTTAACTCGGAAAAAACAGAGGTAATGATTTTTGGACAACTCTCACCAGAATGGCCTGCCTCGTGGTGGCCCCAAACTTTTGGTGCCCCCCCAATCCAGTGACTAAAGTAAGGAACTTAGGAATACTTTTCGACAACCATTTAAATTTCATGGACCATGCTAGCAAAGTGGCCTCTATAGCCCACCACAAACTACGCATGATTCGAAAGATAAGTCCTTATCTTCCTACCACCGCCATTAAAACTCTGGTGAGCTCACTAGTCCTGACATCCCTAGACTACTGCAATGGGCTTTTTATCAACTCCCAAGTTAGAGTTATAAAAAAACTGCAGACCATACAGAATGCAGCAGCACGTCTTATTCTGGGAATTCCTAAGTTTGCTCCTCTCTCCGACGCCATTCCTAAACTACACTGGCTGACGATTCAGAACAGAGCTAGATTCAAATCTCAGTGCATTGTTTACAAAGCACTAAATAAACAGGGCCCGCAGTTCCTTAAAGACCATCTACGTCCTTATCAACCTACACGCCATTTGCGTTCTACCAACAGCAACTAACTAATGGTACCCCGCACCAAAACTGTGATGTGGGGAGACCGACGGTTTGTGGTAGCAGCTTCCAAACTGTGGAATACTCTACCCCAGGACATTAGAGCATGTCCCACTCTACTCCAATTCCGCAAAAAATTGAAAACTTGGCTGTTCAATAAATAAGTTCTAGGTATAGAATAGTGGTCTGAGCAAGGCAGCTTAACATCTAGCTGGCAAATTAATCAGCGCCAAGACACCCTAGGTGCGCTTTATAAATGCCAATAAATAAATAAATAAAATACCCACCTGATTCTTCTCTTCTGCCCAGCCGCCTTGGAACCGCTATCGGCGGGGGTGGGCGCGATCTTGGGTGAGGCAGGGGGAGCGCTCTAGTTGCGCCTTCCTCTCGCCCTCCCAGGGTATTTAGGCACAAGGAGAACTGCGCCCGGTGCCTATCTGAGCTCTCCCTAGAGGGGGATTCTAGGGCTGCGAGCTGATCGCTTACTCTGACCTCGTTTTTAGAATTCATTAACTGCTTTCAAAACTGATTCTTGCGGAGCACTTGGAGCGCGATTTCACTTGGGGGGCTTTTAGTGTAGCTTAAGGGGTAATGATTTTTTAGTCAGGCACACTGACACCCTACCCACCTGATTCTTCTCTTCTGCCCAGCCGCCTTGGAACCGCTATCGGCGGCGGTGGGCGCCATCTTGGGTGAGGCAGGGGGAGCGCTCTAGTCGCGCCTTCCTCCCACCCTCCTCCCACCTATATAATGTGTGTAGGGACCAGACGGCGCAGCGGGCTGGCGCAGCGGGCGCGCCGGATGCGCGCCGAAGCCGCGCCTAAGCCAAGCCCATCTACGCCCGTCCGCGGCCCACCGGGGCCAGGGGCTACGACCCTTGCCTCTCCCGAGGGCCATTCATATTCCTATACTAGGAACAGGCTGCTGGAACTCTGTCCTTCCCTACACACTGCCTGTAGGCACTCGATGAATGTGTTGGACATACGCCCACTTAAAGGTAGGACTATGCTGGTGAGTAACACTGACAGGGTTACAGTAAAAGGTGGGCTATTAAATTGCAGATCTTTAAGCAAACACTGTCTCCAGCTGTGGGATCTCCTACTTGATGAGGACCTGAACTTACTATTCCTAACGGAAACTTGGTTGGGTGAGCACTCTGATCCTGATATACTGAATGCAGTCCCTCCAGGATTTACCCTCCATAGACTTGACAGAGAAAATGGGAGGGGTGGGGGTATTGCCATTATTGTCAAGCACCCCATTGAGTGCGCCCTGAGACCGGTAAAAATTGACAATAGTGAAGCTGGCGAATTCAACATTAAACTGAGTCAGCAGGAATCGATCTAGGGCATTTTAATCTATAGGCCTCCGGGGTCCCTGGGAAATTTTCGAAGTAGCTTATTGGAAGGGATTACTCAGACTGCTATTAAACACAGTAAAGTACTGGTGCTGGGGGATCTGAATCTACACTTGGAGGATCCTCTACAGAAGGAGGCAGCAGATGTTCGATTAGTCCTAAAAGAGCTGCAGCTTGACTTGTTAAGTGTGGCCGCTACCCATGAGCGGGGTCATTGTCTGGACCCTTTGTTCGCCAGCTGGGATATGATAAAGCCACTTACTCCCCTACAGCTCCCTTGGTCTGACCATTTTTTGGTCCCATTCCTTCTCTCGTATCAGTTACATAAGTCTACTAGGTCTGGGCCTAGCAATTTCCCGCGTCGTAAATGGAGACTTTATTCTCAAGAGGCTTTTGTTCTGGCCATTCAGAGGGCGAAGCCACCGCTGGCCACTAACAGTGACTTGGCCAATAAGGAATTTAATCAGCTTGTGGCGACCACCTTGGATGAGCTTGCTCCTTTGAGTAAAGGCAAGGCCAAGGAGGGTAGACAATGCACTGCCCCTTGGTTCACACAGGAACTCCAGCACATTAAATCAAATTGTAAAAAACTTGAAAGGAGCTGGAGACGGAATCCCAGTGAACAGGGCAAAAGCAGCTATAGCATAGCACATAGAAGCTATCAGTATGCAGTACGCAGAGCGAAAGCTAAATACTACCAGTCTCGCATTGAGGAAGCCGAGAGCTCCTCACGGGAACTGTTTAAAATCTACAAGGAGATATCCTTGATCTCCAGCTCTAACGCCCCTGCATGCGATTCCATGGCAGAGTGCAATAGAGTAGCTGACTTTTTTTCCAACAAAGTCAAGTCCATTTATGCCTCCTTTTCGAAACAGCCAGGGAGGGGCATAGATTCTAAAGCCACTGTATTGCCTTTGGATCCTAGCACTTCCTTGCAAATCTTTGAGATCCCCTCAGCTGAAAGTCTAATTAAGATCTGTCAAAGTGTGAAGTCTGGTTCCCCTAATGACCCGGCCCCTCCAAGGGTTATTTCAGAGGGTCTGGTAGGACTGGAACCGCACATAAGACATGTCCTACAGACTTCCTTCTCCTCCCAGCGGGTTCCAGAGGAGTGGAAGAAGGCAATAGTATTACCTATTAAGAAAAAGCCAAATGTAAGCATAGAAGTGCTGGAGAACCCAAGGCCCATCTCACTATTGCCTTACCTGGCGAAAGTGGCAGAGAAGGTGGTCAATGTTCAACTTACTGAGCACCTGGAGAGAGGGAATATATTTCATCCCTCCCAATCCGGATTCAGAGCAGGCTTCTCGACAGAGACAGCTCTATTACGGGCCACGGAGACCCTAAGAGCTGGAGCGGATGCAGGGCACATGATGGCCTTGATCATGCTCGACCTCAGCGCAGCGTTTGACACTGCAGCTCATTCCATCTTGCTACAGTGTCTTAGCGAGGCTGGGGTCGGAGGTGCCGCTTTGTACTGGCTGCAGTCGTTCCTGACAGGACGATGCTTCCAAGTACAACAAGGGGCTTGTCGATCTGTAGAGATGCCACTAGACCAGGGAGTGCCTCAGGGCTCGGCCTTGAGCCCCACTCTTTTTAATCTGTATATGGCCTCCCTGGCTAAAGTAGTTCAGGCATTTGGGGTGGAATTGGTATCCTACGCCGACGATACCCAGTTGCTGATCTCTTTATCGCAGAATCCCGCCACTGCTTCCTCCAACTTTAAGGCCTGTTTGCAGGCCTTAGCTGGCCTGATGGACTCCCACTGCCTAAAGCTCAACGGTTCTAAAAAGGAGGTTCTGGTTGTGGGGGGGAAGAGCGACAGCTGGCTGATAGAGTGGTGGCCTCCATGTCTGGGTCCCACCCCCACACCATGTGAGGAAGCTAAGAATCTGGGAGTATGGGTTAACCCCACTCTCTCCTTTGAGGGCCACATAAGGCGCCTTGTGGGTAAGTGTTTTGGGGTACTGAAGACCCTCAATAAAACACTAGATCTGTTACCCCTAGAGGCCAGAAGGACGATGACGCAGGCGCTGGTGACCTCTCGGTTGGACTATGGGAACATTCTGTTCCTTGGGTCCACCGAGGGATGCTTAGGTCGCCTACAAGTCATCCAGAATGCCGCCGCCAGACTGGTGCTTAGGAGACCGAGGAGAGCAAACTCACAGAAGGCGTTGGATGCCCTTCACTGGTTGCCAGTGAAGAAACTCGTGTTGTTCAAATGCCTTCTGTTCTGTCACCGTATTGTCTGGGGCAGGTCTCCCGCTTATCTCCGGGACTTAGTCAGCCGTTATGAGCCGCCAAGGGCCCTCCGTTCAGAGGGCATTGGGCTGCTGACAGTTTCGAGGGTAAGGAAGGCCAGAATGGGCGGGCGTTCTTTCTCGCTTCAAGCCGCTCAGCAATGGAAGAAAACGTCCTCCTGCTATGAGACTGGAAAGCAGTGAGACGGCGTTTCGGTCTAGGCTCAAAACCCTTCTGTACACTTTGTAGGGACGGGGGTTATGAATGAGGTCTGGGTGTGCTATTAGCTCCACCAGCGCGGGGACATGCCGTGATGGCGTTACTGTGCGCTTTATAAGCTCTTTATTATTATTATTATTATTATTATTAAAAAAAAATACTTTTTCCGCACATTTTTGTGTGGGATCATTGTGCTGGAACCAAAAGTCCTACCACCTAGCATTCCCCTTGACCCCCCATTAAAATGACAACTCACGTGTGTGCCTGTCCTATACAGAATGCGCTAAAAACGTATTTTGAAAAAAAAATTGTGCTTACAATTCGTGGTGCCATATCCTTAATCCCTATGTTTTTGGCTCTTCCCAGTCACAGGCCTTTGGCCCACCCACACAAGTGAGGTATCATTTTACTCGAGAGAACAAAGGGGAACACTGGATGGTAGGACATTTGTGCCGGCATGGCGATCCCACGAAAAAAAAGATGTCTGTCAAGCCCGGCACCAAACACACATGGTAATGGATCATCATCGGGATTCCGTGCATGGCATGCTGCAGGTGCAAGAGGTGGGTGATTGAGCTAGGCGAAAGTGTGACAATAGCCAACGCCCCCCGGTGACATCAATGGGGTAGGATGTATTAGCGTCCCATATTACAAACCATTACCTTTCATAGAATGCTGAGAGTAAAAACATACGTTTGCGGTTGATTCTGTGACACAGAGACGGGTGCACGGGGCGTTCAGAGAGCATTGGGCTGCTGACAGTTTCGAGGGTAAGGAAGGCCAGAATGGGGGGGCGTTCTTTCTCGCTTCAAGCCGCTCAGCAATGGAAGAAAACTTCCTCCTGCTATGAGACTGGAAAGCAGTGAGACGGCGTTTCGGTCTAGGCTCAAAACCCTTCTGTACACTTTGTAGGGACGGGGGTTATGAATGAGGTCTGGGTGTGCTATTATCTCCACCAGCGCGGGGACATGCCGTGATGGCGTTACTGTGCGCTTTGTAAGCTCTTTATTATTATTATTATTATTATTATTAATAAAAAAAATTACTTTTTCCACACATTTATGTGTGGGATCATTGTGCTGGAACCAAAAGTCCTACCACCTAGCATTCCCCTTGACCCCCCATTAAAATGACAACTCACGTGTGTGCCTGTCCTATACAGAATGCGCTAAAAACGTATTTTGAAAAAAAAATTGTGCTTACAATTCGTGGTGCCATATCCTTAATCCCTATGTTTTTGGCTCTTCCCAGTCACAGGCCTTTGGCCCACCCACACAAGTGAGGTATCATTTTACTCGAGAGAACAAAGGCGAACACTGGATGGTAGGACATTTGTGCCGGCATGGCGATCCCACGAAAAAAAAGATGTCTGTCAAGCCCGGCACCAAACACACATGGTAATGGATCATCATCGGGATTCCGTGCATGGCATGCTGCAGGTGCAAGAGGTGGGTGATTGAGCTAGGCGAAAGTGTGACAATAGCCAACGCCCCCCGGCGACATCAATGGGGTAGGATGTATTAGCGTCCCATATTACAAACCATTACCTTTCATAGAATGCTGAGAGTAAAAACATACGTTTGCGGTTGATTCTGTGACACAGAGACGGGTGCACCTTAGAGTGTGCATACACCGTGTATCACCTTTGGTCCTGAAGACCTCGATTCTGTCATTTAATACACTTGTGGATGTCACAGGCCAACTGAAGCTTATAGAACCTCCTTCCTCATTTTTAATCTTGCCTCATTACCCCAGTGTAAAGTTTTAGGGAATAATACAGGCAATCTTAATCTACTTTTTTTCACTACTATTCACCTTGAACTACAGAACCCGCTCCGCTGTAATCAGGCCCTGTAGCACACCCGAGAGCCATTCAGCCGAATGGGTGGGGACCCTATGATGAAGCATTTCACCAACCATGTTGGAGAGTGAGGTTTCTTTTAAAGAAATATATTATTCCTTAATTCTCTTTCATTCAATGCATCAGCTCACGTTTTACATGGAATAACTCTTTCTTTTGTTGTTATTATTGATTCTTAAAGGGGTACAAGGAGTAGTTCCACTCTACCCTTTCTCTCTTTGTGTTTGACTATATACTGGCCTATCAACCCAGGCTATAAAGTGACAGGTTATAGTAGCAGCAGATTCCTATTGCAAGGCCACAATACTTTTAATCTGTGTTGCTGTGAGGAGATTTTCTATTGTCTGTTCAGATCCCTAAACTGTGGTATCTTGAGTTTGTCATGCATGGAAGCTTAGTTAGTGTAGTTTAATGATACTGGGTGAATGGTGGGGTACATTGGAGCACGGCCACATGTTGCCCAAGTTGGAGGCTCTGTCGCAGTATGCTATTTCAGGATGGACATGCTAGTATGCACATATTGCTTCCGAAAACAAACTCCTGAAACCAGTTGTAGTTGGTTGATGTAGTGAAAGCTGCCAATGCACTCTTTATGTCACATTAGGTATCCTCCTGCTCTAGTAAAACCCACGTACCTGCCCCTTGTAAGAAACTTGTAGGAGTAGGAGTAGTTTTAACTTTGTCAGTTTAATCAGAGCAATTTCTCTAATTTTGCATCAGTCTTGGGGTGAGAAATTATGCAATTTCACTTGCTTGAGTATTTAAGAATAATTTGTGGCAAAAATCCTGAGTGATGTCATCAACAGAAGTGATACTATCTGGCCAACAATATACTCCACATTTGACCCTTCCATGACTCAGGAACAATAAACAAATACAACTGATGCAATGGGTAGCACAGTAACCTTGCTCTAAACCAATGACATTGTTTGCATATCTCACAGGAACTGACTCAGCTTCTTCCCCAGTTCCAAGTTATTTTTCCCTTATTATGACAGTCAATATTAGATAAAAAACGACTTTCTAAAAAACATTATACTATAATGACTGCTTTCCAATTATTCGGCTATGCAGCATATTAAATTTGAATTCTTCGGGGAGAACTTTAGAAATGACAAAATAGTTGTGACATCCATATATCATATCATCATTTCTTAAATAAATGTTGTTTACAAGTAGAGACTAACCCTTTTTTAAAATATTTAGTTTTATATATGGCCGCGATACCCGCCACCCCCTCTCAACACACTCCCCAAGGATGGGAAACCGGAAACAGTTCTGAACTTTTGGAAGACGGGAGGGAGTGACCCTCCCGGCCGTATTTATTAAAATATGAAACAAAATAAAACATTAAAATAACAGTTTCATATTATGTACAATTTCATTACCACATTGCGATGTTTTGGCTAACCTTAACATATTCTCTAATACAAAGGTTCTCCTAGCCGAACTAACATCCTACAAAACATTAACTTGAAATTTTGAAATTGTACATCCTAACGTTTAAGGGCCAACGGCAAGGTCGTAACCGGTGTCAAGATCCCGAAACCCGAAATATCTATCCCCCTCACTTGTGAGGGGCGACCGCACAGAGGTGTACCTCAAGTGCAACTACCAATTTCCCTTGACTTGACGGGGGCCCCAATAAACTCGACGCCACTTAAAGGTCGTTCGAGGACTCGTGTGAGGTATCTAGAAGGTAGCGTAGACCCCCTCCCACACCCCACACAACTTACCACATCTGCCGTCGCAGATATCCTGGCCCCGGGAAATTCCCCAGGAGGGGGCTGTAGCCCCTCCTACCCAGGAAGGGGCCTTGACCGCCTTTCCTTTCCTTTCGGCGTCCCATCCTTAGAAGGGACCGCCTACCCGTTGAGGGGCCAATGGCCACCTCCCTCGAGCGCTCCCATCCGTAATGGGTGACGCCCACTCATAGGGATCTACCAATTAGTGCTCACCGATCATGACCTTACCGCCCGACCGAAAAATTAAATACGACAATTTTAACTAAATTACTCAATTACACAACAACCATAAACCATTTCACGTATGATTACTGATCAATACTTAGTGCAGAATTCCTTTATTTGAAAAACATCTTGTAGCTGACCATTCTTTATTGCACACTAAAAAATAACACGACAGTCACCACAACCTGCAAGAAATAGAATTACCACATCAAAACTTTATTCAAACAACTGGCTGTCCTCAGGGGCTGGTGGGTGGGTTCAAAAATGGCTCTTCGTTCCGTCTCGAGCTCACGTGCAGCGAGGGGGTGCAGCTTCAGAGCACAGGAACAAGAGGATGCGTTCTTGGCTTGTTGCTCCTTTTATCCGTCTTCAGGGCGGGCGTAAACCCGCCCCTGCCTGCCTTTTGGGCGTGGCCAGCCGTGTCAGTGTCTAGGCCAGCCCACTCGAGGGCGGGAAACAGCGCGCCCCGGCTACGCCGCTTCGGGCATACCAGCCGAGGCTCGCCTCCCGCCCCAAAATGGCTTCCCGGGGGGCTCGTGGTACTCGGCCATACGTTCGGGGGGACCGAATGGTCGCCCCTTTCCATATGGCCGCGATACCCGCCACCCCCTCTCAACACACTCCCCAAGGATGGGAAACCGGAAACAGTTCTGAACTTTTGGAAGACGGGAGGGAGTGACCCTCCCGGCCGTATTTATTAAAATATGAAACAAAATAAAACATTAAAATAACAGTTTCATATTATGTACAATTTCATTACCACATTGCGATGTTTTGGCTAACCTTAACATATTCTCTAATACAAAGGTTCTCCTAGCCGAACTAACATCCTACAAAACATTAACTTGAAATTTTGAAATTGTACATCCTAACGTTTAAGGGCCAACGGCAAGGTCGTAACCGGTGTCAAGATCCCTAAACCCGAAATATCTATCCCCCTCACTTGTGAGGGGCGACCGCACAGAGGTGTACCTCAAGTGCAACTACCAATTTCCCTTGACTTGACGGGGGCCCCAATAAACTCGACGCCACTTAAAGGTCGTTCGAGGACTCGTGTGAGGTATCTAGAAGGTAGCGTAGACCCCCTCCCACACCCCACACAACTTACCACATCTGCCGTCGCAGATATCCTGGCCCCGGGAAATTCCCCAGGAGGGGGCTGTAGCCCCTCCTACCCAGGAAGGGGCCTTGACCGCCTTTCCTTTCCTTTCGGCGTCCCATCCTTAGAAGGGACCGCCTACCCGTTGAGGGGCCAATGGCCACCTCCCTCGAGCGCTCCCATCCGTAATGGGTGACGCCCACTCATAGGGATCTACCAATTAGTGCTCACCGATCATGACCTTACCGCCACAGGCCGGATAGTTGACCGGCTATCCGGACCCCCCACACTCCTACCTAAAGGTCATGTCTTAAAGTCCCCAGCCAAGCTATCAGGTCTCCTATGAGTAACTCGTTCCCCACCCGGGACAAATGAACACCATCACCCAGATACATACTGTCCCCATTAATACAACCATGCGGAATAGAATGCAGTGTAGTTGAACGGAACAATCGACTCACTTTATTATTAATCTTCCTTACTGAATGATTCAGAGCAGAAACTGAAAGAGCCCCCCGCCACACTTTTCGCGGTATCATATGGGACCATGCGATTGTGCACCCTGGAACTCTTCTCGCCAACCAACTTACTGTGGAAAGCATTGCCTCAAGAAGTAGTCGTCTACCAGTGGACACCAAATCGTTGCCCCCGAGATGTACTATGACTATAGCCGGCGGTGACCTCGTCCGCCCTAACAAACCCTCAAAAAATGATTGAAACTGGTCAATACAGAGCCCGCCCTTTCCGTAGAAGGACACACTGTACCCGTATTCCCCAGCCACGTGAATCATGTCACCTGCTTTGAATACGTCCGCGGCCCGCCTCACGTATGAGTGGCCCACGACCCACACCTCCTTTTTCACAGCCGGTGATGTCTGACCGCTGACCCGGTGTTGGGTCGACTGCACAGTCCGCCCCGCCTCGTAGGCTTGCGCAACTGAAAACCAAAGAAAAACAAGAAGCGTGAGTACATCATTACAGCTTCACAACATGTGCAACCGCACATACCTTTTATAACAGTTCGAGGACCAACGCCCCACACGTTTAACTTGTTCGACATTCAGACCCCTGGCTGTAGCCTCCGTAGCAGCCCCTATCCGAAAGGAATGGGTCCCAAACTCGCCGGGGTTCAAGCCCGCAGCGGAGATTGACATCGCAAGCACCCGCTGAAACTGAAACCTCGTCAGTGGGGTGGTGTCAGCGTGTCGCAACAATGTCCCCCCCCATGATGCCAATCTTTGCGCTAAATATTCCTCTACGCACCTTACCGGGCACATGGAGGACCCGGGAATCCTTTGTATGATTATGCAGTCCCCCATCGCCTCCTGATCGGTCTTGGACCTGACAAACGAGATGGACATTGTCTCCCCTCTGATCTGAACGTGCTCTCGGCACAGTCCCCCCGTCACATCCCGCTTGTTCCTCGCCACTAGTTCGCTTACCCGCATAGCCCCATGAAATGCCAGCGCAAAAGCGGCTCGGAATAACACTGTCTCATACTGGGATGAACACGTTGAAGGGAGTACAGATAATAACAGGGCCAGCCTATCCAGACCTATCGGGCGCCTTTCATCTACTCTGCGACCCTCAAGGCGTTGCCACCCACGTAGCGCTTTTTGTACAACGAAAGACGCTGTTGTGTCCTGGATCCCATACGCCCTAGCCACAAAGGAAATGGCTGCCCGATGCCTCTGGGCAGTAGCCACAGATTTGCCTGCCTGATGTAAAGACAGCAGGAAATTTACTACCCACTCCTCCTGGCCCCAAAGCTCCCCTCCAGCAGTCCCCAAAAAAGGCCAAATAGGAACGGAACGCCCCTTCATATGCCTTCCTTGTCCTGGGTGCTAAACTCTCTCCCACGAGGTTTCGTAGTTCGGGGCACCGAGAGACCAGAGAGCTTCGGGAAAGGGTGCCGCCACCGGGTCCGCTGTGGGCAGAAAACCCCAGAAGGCCTGCATACGGAAACGAGAAAGCGCATCAGCCGCTTGGTTCATCACTCCCGGCACATGTCTTACCTTAAATAGGACATTCAATTGCATACACAACAAGACAATTTCTTTCAGCAGCCTCAAGATCCATTTGCATCGAGCCGCCTGGTTATTGATGCACACAACCACGGTCATGTTATCAGACCAGAATACCACAGAGTGATCTCTAAACCCCTCAGGCCAAGTTTTCAGGGCCACCAGAATGGGGAACAGTTCAAGAAAAGCAATGTTACTTGTCAACCCATCAGCATGCCACCATGACGGCCATCTTTGAGCCGACCATTGTGTGCCAAAGATGGCACCAAAACCAATGCTCCCTGCCGAATCTGTCCACAGCCCCAGCTCCTCGGAGGACACCGCCGGTTTGTTCCAGACAACTCGACCATTGAAATCAGCCAGAAATGCCAACCAAATGCGCATGTCCTGGCGCACCTCGGCCGAGAGCCTCGTGCGATGGTGACCCTCCTTCAGGCCGACCATGGCCTGAGCGATCGAGCGGGAAAAGGGGCGGGCCATCGGTATTACTCTCAGGGCAAAATTCAGCTGTCCCACCAATTGTTGTAATTGCTGCAACTTAACCTTAGACTGACTAATACACGTCTCCAGGGCTGCCCTGAACCTAAGCACTTTTCCTCTTGGCAAACGGAAACAACCCTCCTCTGAGTCAAGCTCGATCCCCAGAAACTCGAGGCAAGTCGAAGGACCCACCGTCTTACCGGGTGCCAATGGCACCCCAAAATGGTTCATTAAGACACAAAATGCATTCAAAGCCTGACCACATTCCGGGTCCCCGGCTGCCCCTAGAAACAAAAACTCATCGAGATAATGCATAACCTGATGAAACCCCGTCTTCCTTGTGAAGACCCATTGCAGGAAACAACTGAACTGCTCGAAATAGGAACAAGATATAGAGCACCCCATTGGCATACATCTGTCCATGTAATAGTGTCCCTGAAACGTGAAACCAAGAAGACGCTGATCGTCTGGATGTACCGGGAGCAACCGGAACGCTGACTCGATATCAGATTTCGCCATCAGCGCACCGGGCCCTAGGCGATTCAAAATGGCTACGGCCTCATCGAAAGATGCATACCGTACTGAACACACTGCCGGGTCTATCGCATCGTTTACGGAAAGACCACGTGGGGCTGATAAATTATGTATCAGCCGAAACTCACCCGGGTCCTTCTTGGGGACCACCCCTAAGGGGGAACAAACAAAGTTAGCAACCGGTGGCACATTAAACGGACCGGCGACTCGACCTCGAGCCACCTCTTTCCCAATCTTCTCCTGTACCACGGTCGTGTGCTGCAAGACTGATATTTGGTTTTTACATTTCGCTAAACCCTGAAATTCCCCCACTGGGATGCGGAAACCATATGAAAACCCGTTCCGCAACACCCCAGCGGAAGCGTGGTCCGGGTATTCGCTGAGCCAAGGAATCATTGCCATGGTATCAATCGGAGTAGGTAAAGGCGCCCCTCGGACTATTTCAGACCTGTTTGGCGCCTCCTCTCCAGGATGGATGTAAAAATCCCCCACGCCTTGCCCCAATTGCCAATGTTCTCATTTACCTTGAAGGCGGCCATCTTTGCGCGCCAAACACTCAGATGCATGAGCTCCTTTTGGCTCTTAACATATTCCATCTCATAATGATCGGTAAGCAACGAGAAGATGTTTACATACTCATCAGCCCATATCTTCTCCTTAATGGCAAGAGGGACATGTTGACCCAACTTTTCCCTTCTTGACGGGGCAGACTCATCCCTCGCAATCGGCAATGGCCGCTTACCTGAACCGGAAGCTGTATCTGTGGCTGAGCCTAACCCAGGTGGCTTTCCTCCTGCCGCGGCCGGCGTGATGACTGGCGATGCTGCCTTAGCCGCCTCCCTTGTTTCACGCAGTTGCCTCATCAAAATCCGTGCGTCGCTAGCCGTGGCGCCCTCGTCATTTGTACCCAACCACGCTGCTAATTGTGCTGCCAGCTCGGGCGGCATATCCTCCCCGGACACGGGGGAAACCACCACGGGAATCGGATTCCCCTCCGCCGGCACCGGAGTTGGCTCTACGAGTGGGGTACAGGGAACCGGGATGTCCCCTCCAGCTGCTCCCCTTCTGGGCCTCTTGCCTTTTCCTCCCGGAGCTGCTCCAGCCAACGGACGTTTCGGTCCCTCTTCCCCATCTTTCTTCGCCATTCGCTTCTTTAGGTCGGTCACCTCTTTCATAAGAACACGCAGCATCTGGTCGGTAGTCATTCGCTTTCCAACTTTCTTAGGCATTCCCCAACAGAGTATCTGTAAAACAAACAAGAAAGATTACCACCTTCAAAAATGGCTCTTCGTTCCGTCTCGAGCTCACGTGCAGCGAGGGGGTGCAGCTTCAGAGCACAGGAACAAGAGGATGCGTTCTTGGCTTGTTGCTCCTTTTATCCGTCTTCAGGGCGGGCGTAAACCCGCCCCTGCCTGCCTTTTGGGCGTGGCCAGCCGCGTCAGTGTCTAGGCCAGCCCACTCGAGGGCGGGAAACAGCGCGCCCCGGCTACGCCGCTTCGGGCATACCAGCCGAGGCTCGCCTCCCGCCCCAAAATGGCTTCCCGGGGGGCTCGTGGTACTCGGCCATACGTTCGGGGGGACCGAATGGTCACCCCTTTCCAGTAATCTATTTGCAAACACAAATACATTAGACATGCTCAACTTAAATGATTCTAAAAAAAACATTCACACTTAAGTTTAAACCCTTATTTAAATTTGATAGACATAATACATTCTTCCTATTTCTGAGATAAAACTCATACTGCACAAGAGTTCAGATCCCAACAGTCAACCAACACAGTAATGTATTTTGCAGCCTGTGATTACCTTTGTAAAATAAAAGTACCTAAATCTCACAGCTCTATACCCCTTGCCAAATCTATGAGATGTCCTAATGCCTAAGACATGGGACCATGGAGGGACTTTCAATCGGTACAAGCACTGCTGGGCAGGGATTAGCGCAGCCGACCTGCATGGCTGGTGCTCCTCTTCGGTAGGTGCCCCAGGCACCAGCCTTGGTCACACAGCAGCTTTTGAGTGCTCTGCAGAGCACTTTCTTCATTAGCCATGAAGAACTTCAATGAAGGGGGGCGGGGTATTGAGTCCTTCTGACAAGTGTCAAAATAGGTTCTGCCTGGCAGGAGTCTTACCTGGTAAAGGCAACTTCAGAACAAGGTATAGCAGGTAGATGGCAGTGTTATAATGGAACTCAGGCACTGCTGATCACTTTGATGAAATATTCCAGAACTGGGGTATTACAGTTAAGGGTGGTTCCTGTCTTAGGGTGTTGCCTCAAGCATATTTTCGCCACCCCGGCCCACCAACTACATGTGAACAATATAAATAAACAACTTATAATTGAAACTTTCAAAATAAATTATATTCTCACGCCCACAGCAAGCACAGCCTTCAGCCATGGGTGGCTTCTGTCAGTGGCTCTGATGAGGGTGGGGCTTTAATTGGATTGACACTGGCACATAAATACTGGTCAAAGAGAAGAAACAGGGGAACCCTACTCACTAAGGAACCAGGGTAATAGTTATATAGGAAAAACAGTGTTTCCAGTGGAATAATATACTATATACTTATGATTCAAAAGCACAATCGCAATATAGAGGGTTAAGTAATGGCAGAGGGTGAAGGAACCACTAACACAATACATTCAGTGGAACATATTTTATATATTGTCAAACAAAAAGAGATATATGCATTGTTGTCAATCAAATAAACATTTGTGCATTGTGTCCCAAGTGAGAACGGGAACCTAAACCTAAGTGACAATGTGAGTTTTATAAACAAGGTTTCCACAATTTGTACAAGTCGACCATTATCAAAAATGATTCTATGGGAACAGCAGCTATAAACCGGGATACGCGCTGGGAAATGGTTCGCTTCTTCTGTTTGTCGATGGCATTTTGACTCTTTAATCAATGTGGGATCTCTTCAGGACTATTGATGAAGGGACATCTATTGGGGAAAATAAAAAGAGCATAAGGCCCATATACCGGCACGAATGTGAAAAATGAATAAAAAGGCCAAGTGATTGCAGGGGTACCTGAAAATGCAACTGCGCAGCCTCATGAAAATGACCCAGGCACTAACACATGCACTGCTACAATACCCTGAGCACTACTGATGTAGTCCAGCCATCTCCTTGTCAATACCCATGCACTCCTCCAAAACCCAGCCAGCACTATGTACTTATCCAATCACTCCGCCAAACCCAAGCACTTATAAATTCACCATGCACTCTCCTTGCAGTACTCTAATCAACCAGTCAGTACCCATGTACTTATGCAATGGCCCAGGCACTAACACATGCACTGCTACAATACCCTGGTGCACTACCTATGCAGACCTCTAACCACCTACACACTACTGATTCACTGCTCAAATTACCCAGGTAGTACCCATGCACTCCAGAAATCCTTCTGTCACTACCCATGCACTCCTCCAATCACCCATCCAGCATCATGTACTTATCCAATCACTCCACCAAAACTCAAGCACTTACAAATTTACCATGCACTATCCTTGCAGTACTTTAATCATCCAGTCACTACCCATGTACTCATGCAATGACTCAGGCACTAACACATGCACTGTTACAATCCCCTAAGCACTACCCTTGCAGTCCAGCCATCACCCTGTCACTGCTTATGCACTCCTATATTCACCCAGTCACCTCCATGTACTTATCTAATCACTCTGCCAAAATCCAAGCAATTATGAATTCACTGTGCTCTCTCTTTACAGTACTCTATTCATCCAGTCACTATCCATGTACTCATGCAATGACTCAGGCACTATCTCATTCACTGCTACAATGCCCTGAGACCTACCCCTGCAGTCTAGCCATTACCCAGCCAGCACCATGTACTTTTCCAATCACTCTGCCAAAAGCCAAGCACTTATAAATACACAATGCACTCTCAGTGCAGTACTCTAATCATCCAGTCACTACTCTTGTACTCATGCAATTACCCTGGCACTAACACATGCAGTGGTACAATCAGCTGTGCACTGCCCATGCAGTCTTCCAATCACCAAGCCAGCACCATGTACTTATATAATCACTCCACCAAAACCCAAGAACATATAAATTCACCATGCACTCTCCTTGCAGTACTCTTGTCATCCTGTCACTACCCATGTACTCATGCAATGACCCAGGCACTAACACATGCACTGATAACATTACATGAGCTCTACCCATGCAGTCCAGCCATCTCCCTGTCAATCACCCTGTTACCATCATGTACTTATCCAATCACTCTGCCAAAACTGAAGCACTCTTAAATTCACCATGCACTCTCCTTGCAGTACTCTCTCCATCCAGTCCGTACCCAGGTACTTATGCAATGACCCAAGCACCAATACATGCACTGCTACAATCCCCTGTACACTGCCCATGTATACCTATAACCACCTATATTGTACTGATTCACTCCTGCAATTACCCGGGTAGTACCCATGCACTCCAGCTGTCTTCATGCCACTACCCATGCACTCCTCCAAGCACCCATCCAGCATCATGTAGTTATCCAATCACTCCGCCAAAACCCAAGCACTTATAAATTTACCATGCACTCTCCTTGCAGTACTCTAATCATCCAGTCACTACTCATGTACTCATGCAATGGCCAATGCACTAACTCATGCAGAGCCACAATCCCCAGAACACTACCTATGCACTCCAGCAATCCCCCTGTAATTCCCTGAGCACTGACCTAGGAACTAACTCATGGTAAATACAGAGGAGGTCATGCTAATCACAGGGGTACCTCAACGTATAATGTTCCCTAGTGTATGTAGGTGATTTTACGGTATTCTAAGTGTCTTTTAGCATAGCACTGGCTCTAGTCCTGGTTAGTCAGTGTCAGTTACCACCACTACCCATCAGCAAAAAATTGGGGGCACAGGAGGACTTTCTGCTCCTCTGTTGGTTCTTTGCGCACATCTCACTGAAAAAAATATGTTTCAGGGACGTTATAATTAGAAATTAACATTTTAAAAATCCTTCGAAATTCACTGAAAAAACCACAGGTTTCAGGGACGTTATAGGTAGTTTAACATTTCACTCGTACAAAACCAGAGAACTTTGGCCATTATAGTTAGTTCAGCTATCTGTAACTCACGCCCCCACAATGTATTGCTGATGATGTCACATCTTACATCATTCATGACATGGTCAGTGACATCACTTATGACATCACTGATGACATCTCAAATTGCATCACTAATTGCATCACTGATGAGGGGCGGAGCTTGCCCGCAAACATAATGGCAGCGTAAGCCCGGAGCTCCGGCCGGGGATCGACCAAAATCCTTAAATATCCTGCACCTGAGATGCCGTTGAGATGGTAGTCAGCTGTCCCAACCTGCCCTGAGCATAGCGCTACCGAAAAGGTGACTCTGACGCGCTGTACGCCGCTGCCCGCATCACCTCCTGAAGAGTAGTAGGGGAGTCGCAGTGGGCCGGAAAGCAGCGAACTTGCGTGCTGGCTGACCCGGGCTGCGTCGCCCTGCGTGCGGCAGTTGAGGGGCGACGGGGGCCAGAGTGACGCGAAGTCTGCCGAGTGATAACCAGCTTGCGAGGCCTGGGAGCAGAGACGCGAATCAGGCGAGTGACCCTCCGCCCCTCCGCCCCTGCCGGGCGTTATTGGTCACAGTGGATCATGGCGGACGGGGGTGGTGCCCACAATTTTAGCGCCGGAGCCGCGGCGCCCCGCTGAAATTGGGAGCACACAGCTGTCGGCGGGTAGTGGAGACTCTGTGCCCTGAGTGGGGGCCTGAACTGGGGGATCCTGCAACAGACAGATCATCGGCAGGGCCCGGGGGCCAGGGGGAGATGCCCCCTGGCCCGCTAATTCATACAGTGCCCCAGAGGGACTGGCAATACAGGCAGAACCACGGCAGCCCAGGTGGGACTGGGGGACAGTGCCTCATGCGCACCTCAGCTGATATTTGAAGCCCCTGCGGACCCCTGGACAACACTGCATCGTGGACGGTGGGAGCGACCACCCACGTACGAAGCACTTTCGTGAGGTGACACTAGGCGGCGAGTGGGATAGCGATTGCAGCAGGAGAGAAGACGTGCGAGTGCGCATTAGGAAGACCCGGGTCCCCCCTCTCCCCCACGACTGCCAGAGGAAGCCCCAGATATCGAGGGCCCGGTCAATAGCGTGCCAGGTGCTGGGGGTCAGCTTCCCCCCCACGGGCAACGGGCGAGTGGAACACATTGGCGGGTGAGGAGCAGGGCACTACAGTCACAGCTCCACCATCGGCAGGGGCGACAAGACCCAGTCTAAGCTGTCTTTCCAGCAGCAACGCTCCCAATCGCAGGATGGTGTGAACAGAGCACAACGGACCCACAACGAGGAGGAGAACCCAGCAGAGGAACAGGATCTGAAGGCCATGCTTCTAGCCATGGAAAAAGGTATCTAAGGCAGCATATCTACGCTAGGCTCCAAGATTGACTCGCTCATATATCGGATGGACAGGATGGTGGAAAGGATCGACAAGCACGCGGAGAGGCTAGATATGGACGAAAGACTTGCAATTTCCACACTAAGCATACCCTATCAGGATGATTAACCCACCCGGAGCGCAGGAGCACACACAGCCGGCCACCATACACACCCTCATATGGAATGTTAGGGGGCTAAACGATTTCAGAAAACTGAGGAAAGTGATGAGCTATTTAAAAAGACAAAGAGTAGACATAGTGCTACTGCAGTAGACCCATCTGCCACTCTCGAGCAGGATGCTGCGCAGTAGAAGCCTGGAGGGGAATATAGAAGCAGCGGGCTTCATGACCCATGCCAGATGGGTCATCACATGGGTCAACCCGGGGTCAAAAATCACACTGCAGACACTAAGAACCGACCCAGAGGGCAGATACGTCTTAGAAAACTGTAAGGGTATGGGGCTGGATTTACTAGTAGTGAACGCTTATGGCCCAAACTATGATGCCCCGGAATTCCATGAATCGTTGGCCGCGGTGATCGGCACCTATGACAGAATCCAAATAATCTGTGGGGGGACTTTAACCTGATGCTTAACCCAGATATTGACAGGTCGACTGGCCCACCTCGGAGTCCCTCGGCTGCGGCACAGATGCTGACTGCTAGACTTATCACTCTAGACATGGAGGACGTATGGAGAAGTAGAAATGCGAATCCGGGTGGGTACACCCACTACTCAGCTTACTATGGAGTGCGCACTAGACTAGACTACTGGTTTGCTACCCCGGAGATGCTACGCAGGATCAGAGAATGCAAGGCCCTACCGCGCACCCTGTCGGACCATTCCCCCCACTGTTGGCCATAACAACCCCGGCTAGTACATTTCCCACCTTTACGTGGCGCTTTCCTCCGTACTCACTCCTAGACCCTGTTTTTAAAGGAGAACTGGCAGAGGCAATTGACATATTTTTTTTAAAAAATGTGGGGTCAGTGGAAGACTTCCAAACGGTATGGGAGGCGTTTAAGGTCTATATAAGGGGCATCGCTATGTCGAAACATTCCAGCGTTCTGAAGGCCATAAGGCACTGGCTATCGGACTCAGAAAGCCAGCTGCAGGCCCCTGAGAAGCGGCAACTAAGCCGACCAGACAATGCGACGGAGGCGGAAATAAAAACCCTCCTAGCAGTGTACCATGATGACGCCGACAGGGAGGTAAAACATTTGGGCAAATATGCCACCGCCCGCACTTACAGTGAGGGTGAAAGGCCTGGCTCTGTTCTGGCAAACATTCTAAAGGGCAAAAAAGGCAAGCCACTGGTCACAGAGCTAAAAGCTGCAGATGGCCAACACGCCACGGATGAGGCCGATATAGCTAACATATTCAGAGCATACTATTTGGAATTGTATTCCTCGAAGTGCGGGGATTTGTCGGCTGACATTCTAGATTACCTGGAACATATAAAGCTCCCGTTCCTCACTAACACAGACAGGGAATTCCTCATATTTTCTATACAACAAGATGAGATGAGGGAGGCCCTGGCCTCTATGCGCACGGGCAGCGACCCAGGTATAGATGGCCTGACAGTAGACTTTTATAAAACGTTTCAAGAACAACTGGTGCTGCATATCTCCACTCTGTTGAGTGACATTTGTATTCAGGGCCGAATGCCGAGTTCCATGAGGGAGGCAATGATCGTCACTATCCTTAAACCATATAAGACGCATGACGAGTGCGGATCACACTGGCCACTGTCACTACTTAATGTGGACACTAAGCTATATGCCAAAGTCCTAACGACGAGACTTGCACTACTGGCCTCTGACTTAGTGGCTCCAGAGCAGGCAGGATTTATACCTTGCAGGAATTTGACGTATAATGTTAGAATGGTACTAGGAACTATCCAACATGTCAAGCAGGATATAGCAGCCATGGCAGTATTCCTGGACATGGATAAGGCATTTGACTCAGTGGAGTGGCCGTTTCTGCTAAAGGTATTTCAGAGAATGGGGCTGGGGGAGCCCTTCCTGCGAATGGTTGGGGCCCTTTATAATGGGCCCTCGGCTAGAGTGCGAGTTGGAAACGCGGTCTCGAAACCTTTTTTCATCAACAGAGGGACTCGTCACAGGTGCCCCCTCTCCCCGTTGCTGTATGCTCTAGCGTCAGAACCGCTGGCCTGCACGCTGAGAGAGTACCATAGTCATGAAGGCATATGGTTCCCAACCTACAAAATTGTGGTGTCAATGTATGATGATGACACGCTGATATATGTTCATGACCCTGCGACAAATCTGTCCCCGCTGCTGAGAGAGGTGGTTCACTTCGGAGCGCTATAGTTTTCCTCTCACACCTGCGACTAGGCCATTAGAGATGGAATACCCGCTCCAGTGGTCGGAAGACCCGATCAGGTACCTTGGAATATGACTCCACGCGGATACGGAGCAGCTCCTCAGCCAAAACTACGGGAGGGCAGTCAGCAAGCTGGAAGATGATATAGAGCTCTGGAGTAGACTGCCACTCACTTTGATGGGACATAGCCATTATGAAAATGGTGGTGCTGCTGCGGTTCCTTTTCCTATTCAACGCCATTCCCATAGTACTATCTAAGGCTTTTTTCCAGCGGATGACGAGTCTCATGATTAGCTTAGCGTAGGCAGGAAAGCAACCCAGGGTTAGGTGGTCACTCCTCACCCTGCCCTACAACATGGGAGGCCTGGGCACCCCGGATATTGAACTTTACTACAGAGTAGCACAAGCGCCAAACCTGTTGGTTTGGTGAAGGTTTTGGTCTCCAATTTCGCATTTTCACAAAAAATCGTAAGGTCCAAGAAGTCAATGTGCTGGTTACTCGAGGTGAAGGTGAATTTTAGCCACCTATCTCTCCCATTAAGCCATTCCATGAAGGTGGTGAGATCTAGTTTGATATCCCAGATTAGTAGAATGTCGTCGATATAACGCTTCCAGTGTATTATACTGGAAGCATAGGGATTGGTATTGTTGAGGACAAATTCTTGTTCAAACTGGCTCACGTAGAGTCCAGCTACAGACGGCGCAAAGGCGCTGCCCATCGAGGTACCATGACACTGTAGGGCGAGTTGGCCAGAGGGTGGTAGTGGTAAACCAGAGGGTGACAGTGGTAAACCAAATGGTGGCAGTGGTGCAACAGAGGGTGGCAGTGGTGAGCATCAGGGTTAATGTGATTAACCAGAGGTTGGCTGTGATGAAACAGAGAGTGGCAGTGATGAACCAGAGGGTGGCAGTGGTGAACCAGAGGGTGGTAGTGGTGTACCAGAGGGTGGCAGTGGTGAACCAAAGGGTGCTTTGATGAACCAGAGGATGGCAGTGACAAACCAGAGGGTGACAGTGATGAACCAGAGGGTGGCAGTGATGAACCAGTGGGTGGCAGTGGTGAATCAGAGGGTGCTGTGATGAACCAGAGGGTGGTAGTGATGAACCAGAGGGTGGCAGTGATGAGCCAGAGGGTGGCAGGGGTGAAGCAGTCGTGAACCAGAGGGTGCTGTGATGAACCAGAGGGTGGCAGTGATGAACCAGAGGGTGGCAGTGGTGAACCAGAGGGTGGCAGTGGTGAACCAGAGGGTGGCAGTGGTGAACCAGAGGGTGCTGTGATGAACCAGAGGGTGGCAATGATGAACCAGAGGGTGGCGGTGAACCAGAGGGAGCTGTGATTAACCAGAGGGTGGCAGGGGTGAACCAGAGGGTGGCAGTGGTGAACAAGAGGGTGTCAGTGATGAACTAGAGGGTGACAGTGATGAACCAGAGGGTGACGGTGGTGAACCAGGGGGTGACAGTGGAGAACCAGAGGGTGCTATGATGAAAAAGAGGATGACAGTGATCAACCAGAGGGTGGCAGAGGTGAATAGGAGGGTGGCAGTGATGAACCAGAGGGTGGCAGTAATGAACCAGAGGGTGACACTGGTGAACCAGAGGATGCTGTGATGAACCAGAGGGTGGCAGTGATGAACCAGAGGGTGACAGTGATGATCCAGAGGGTAGCAGTGGCAAACCAGAGGGAGGCAGTGATGAACCAGAAGGTGGAAGTGATGAACAAGAGGGCGGCAAAGGTGAACCAGAGGGTGCTGTGATAAACCAGAGGGTGGCAGTGATGAACCAGAGGATGGCAGTGGTGAACCAGAGGGTGGTAGTGATAAACCAGAGGGTGGCAGTGATGAACCAGAGGGTGACAGTGATGAACCAGAGGGTGGCAGTGATGAGCCAGAGGGTGGCAGTGGTGAACCAGAGGGTGTTGTGATGAACCAGAGGGTGACAGTGATGAACCAGAAGGTGGCAGTGGTGAACCAGAGGGTGGCAGTGATGAACCAGAGGGTGGCAGTGATGAGCCAGAGGGTGGCAGTAGTGATCCAAAGGGTGTTGTGATGAACCAGAGGGTTGCAGTGGTAAACCAGAAGGTGGCAGTGGTGAAACAGAGGGTGGCAGTGGTGAGCAACAGGGTTGCTGTGATGAACCAGAGGATGGCTGTGATGAAACAGAGAATGACAGTGATGAACCAGAGAGTGGCAGTGGTGAACCAGAGGGTGGTAGTGGTGAACCAGCGGTGGCAGTGGTAAACCAAAGGGTGCTGAGATGAACCAGAGGGTGGCAGTGATTAACCAGAGGGTGGCAGTGTTGAACCAGAGGGTGATAGTGGTAAACCAGAAGGTGGCAGTGGTGAAACAGAGGGTGGCAGTAGTGAGCAACAGGGTTGCTGTGATGAACCAGAGGATGGCTGTGATGAAAGAGAGAATGACAGTGATGAACCAGAGAGTGGCAGTGGTGAACCAGAGGGTGGTAGTGGTGAACCAGAGGGTGGCAGTGGTGAACCAAAGGGTGCTGTGATGAACCAGAAGATGGCAGTGATAAACCAGAGGGTGACAGTGATGAACCAGAGTGTGACAGTGATGAACCAGAGGGTGGCAGTGGTGAATCAGAGGGTGCTGTGATGAACCAGGGGGTGGCAGTGATGAACCAGAGGTTGGCAGTGATGAACCAGAGGTTTGCAGTGGTGAAGCAGTGTTGAACCAAAGGGTGCTGTGATGAACCAGAGGGTGGCAGTGATGAACCAGAGGCTGGTAGTGGTGAACCAGAGGGTGGCAGTGGTGAACCAGAGGGTGGCAGTGGTGAAACAGAGGGTGGCAGTGGTGAACCAGAGGGTGCTGTGTTGAACCAGAGAGTGGCAATGAAGAACCAGAGGGTGGCGGTGGTGAACCAGAGATAATTGTGATGAACCAGAGGGTGGCAGGGGTGAACCAGAGGGTGGCAGTGGTGAACAAGAGGGTGTCAGTGATGAACTAAAAGGTGGCAGTGATGAACCAGAGGGAGACAGTGGTGAACCAGGGGGTGACAGTGGTGAACCGGAGGGTGATATGATGAACCAGAGGATGGCAGTGATCAACCAGAGGGTGGCAGTGGTGAATCTGAGGGTGGCAGGGATGAAACAGAGGGTGGCAGTGAGGAACCAGAGGGTGACACTGGTGAACCAGAGGGTGCTGTGATGAACCAGAGGGTGGCAATGATGAACCAGAGGGTGGGGGTGGTGAACCAGAGATAGCAGTGATGAACCAGAGGGTGGCAGGGGTGAACCAGAGGGTGGCAGTGATGAACAAGAGGGCGGCAGAGGTGAACCAGAGGGTGGTAATGATAAACCAGGGGGTGGCAGTGATAAACCAGAGGGTGACAGTGATGATCCAGAGGGTGGCATTGGGAAACCAGAGGGAGGCAGTGATGAACCAGAGGGTGGCAGTGATGAACAAGAGGGTGGCAATGGTGAACTAGAGGGTGGTAATGATAAACCAGAGGGTGGCAGTGGTGAACCATAGGGTGGCAGTGATGAACCAGAGGATGGCAGTGATGAACCAGAGGGTGGCAGTGATGAGCCAGAGGGTGGCAGTGGTGTACCAGAGGGTGTTGTGATGAACCAGAGGGTGGCAGTGATGAACCAGAGGGTGACAGTGATGAACCAGAGGGTGGCAGTGATGAGCCAGAGGTTGGCAGTGGTGAACCAAAGGGTGTTGTGATGAACCATTGGACGGCAGTGATGAACCAGAGGGTGGCAGTGGTGAACCAAAGGGTGACAGTGATGAACCAGAGGGTGGCAGTGATGGACCTGAGGGCGGCAGTGGTGAAGGAGAGGGTGCTGTGATGACCCAGAGGGTGACAGGGATGAGCCAGAGGATGTCAGTGATGAATCAGAGGGTGGCAGTGGTGAACCAGATGGTTCTGTGAAGAACCAGAGGCTGGCAGTGATGAACCAGAGGGTGGCAGTGGTGAACCAGAGGGTGGCACTGGTGAACCAGAGGGTGCTGTGATGAACCAGAGGGTGGCAATGATGAACCATAAGGTGGTGGTGGTGGTGAACCAGAGGGAGCTGTGTTGAACCAGAGGGTGGCAGGGGTAACCCAAGGGGTGGCAGAGGTGAACCAGAGGGTGTCAGTGATGAACTAGAGGGTGGCAGTGATGAACCAGAGGGAGAAAGTGATGAACCAGGGGGTGACAGTGGTGACCCGGAGGGTGCTATGATGAACCAGAGGATGGCAGTGATCAACCAGAGGGTGAAACTGGTGAACCAGAGGGTTCTGTGATGAACCAGAGGGTGGCAGTGATGATCCAAAGGGTGGCAGTGGCAAAGCAGAGGGAGGCAGTGATGAACCAGAGGGTGGCAGTGATGATCCAGAGGGTGGCAGTGGTGAACCAGAGGGTGGTAGTGATGAACCAGAGGTGGCAGTGATGAACAAGAGTGTGGCAGTGATGAACCAGAAGGTGGCAGTGGTGAAACAGTGGGTGCTGTGATGAACCAGAGGTTGGCAGTGATGAACCAGAGGGTGACAGTGATGAACCAGAGGGTGGCAGTGGTGAACCAGAGGGTGGCAGTGATGAACCAGAAGGTGCAGTGATGAACCAGAGGGTGACAGTGATGAACCAGAAGGTGGCAGTGGTGAACCAGAAGGTGGCAGTGATGAACCAGAGGGTGACAGTGGTGAACCAGAGGGTGGCAGTGATGAACCAGAGGGTGGCAGTGATGAGCCAGAGGGTGGCAGTGGTGAACCATAGAGTGTTGTGATTAACCAGAGGGTGACAGTGATGAACCAGAGGGTAGCAGTGATGAACCAGAGGTTGGCAGTGATGAACCAGAGGGTGGCAGTGATGAGCCAGAGGGTGGCAGTAGTGAACCAAAGGGTGTTGTGACGAACCAGAGGGTGTTGTGATGAACCAGAGGGTGGCAATAATGAGCCAGAGGGTGGCAGTGGTGAACCAAAGTGTGTTGTGATGAACCAGAGGGTGGCAGTGATGAACCAGAGGGTGGCAGTGGTGAACCAGAGGGGGATAGTGGTAAACCAGAGGGTGGCAGTGTTGAACCAGAGGGTGAAAGTGGTGAACCAAAGGGTGCTGTGATGAACCAGAGGATGGCAGTGATAAACCAGAGAGTGACAGTGATGAACCAGTGGGTGGCAGTGATGAACTAGAGGGTGACAGTGATGAACCAGAAGGGGGCAGTGGTGAACCAAAGGGTGCTGTGATGAACCAGAGGGTGGCAGTGATGAACCAGAGGGTGACAGTGATGAACCAGAGGGTGATAGTGGTGAACCAGAGGGTGGCAGTGATGAACCAGAGGGTGGTAGTGGTGACCCGGAGAGTGGCAGTGGTGAACCAGAGGGTGGCAATGATAAACTAGAGGGTGGTGGTGGTGAACCAGAGGGAGCTGTGATGAACTAGAAGGTGGCAGTGATGAACCAGAGGGAGACAGTGGTGAATGAGGGGGTGACAGTGGTGAGCCAGAGGGTGCTATGATGAACCAGAGGATGGCAGTGATCAACCAGAGGGTGGCAGTGGTGAATCACAGGGTGGCAGTGATGAACCAGAGGGTGTTGTGATGAACCAGAGGGTGGCAGTGATTAACCAGAGGGTGACAGTGATGATCCAGAGGGTGGCATTAGCAAACCAGAGGGAGGCAGTGATGAACCAGAGGGTGGCAGTGATGAACAAGAGGGTGGTAATGATAAACCAGAGGGTGGCAGTGATGAACCAGAGGGTGACAGTGATGAACCAGAGGGTGGCAGTGATGAACCAGAGGGTGGCAGTGGTGACCCGAGGAGTGGCAGAGGTGAACCAGAGGGTGGCAGTGATGAAGCAGAGAATGGCAGTGATGAACTAGAGGGTGGCAGTGATGAGCCAGAGGGTGGCAGTGGTGTACCAGAGGGTGTTGTGATGAACCAGAGGGTGGCAGTGATGAACCAGAGTGTGGCAGTGGTAAACCAGAGGGTGGCAGTGATGAACCAGAGGGTGGCAGTGATGAGCCAGAGGTTGGCAGTGGTGAACTAAAAGGTGTTGTGATGAACCAGAGGGTGGCAGTGATGAACCAGAGGGTGGCATTGGTGAACCAGAGTGTGACAGTGGTAAACCAGAGAGTGGCAGTGGTGAAACAGAGGGTGGCAGTGGTGAGCAACAGTGTGGCTGTGATGAACCAGAGGGTGGCTGTGATGAAACAGAGAGTGGCAGTGATGAACCTGAGGTTGGCAGTGGTGAACCAGTGGGTGGTAGTGCTGAACCAGAGGGTGGCAGTGGTGAACCAAAGGGTGCTGTGGTGAACCAGAGGATGACAGTGATAAACCAGAGGGTGACAGTGATGAAACAGAGGGTGGCAGTGATGAACCAGAGGGTGGGAGTGGTGAATCAGAGGGTGCTGTGATGAACCAGAGGGTGGCAGGGATGAACCAGAGGGTGGCAGTGATAAACCAGAGGGTGGCAGTGGTGAAGCCGTGGTGAACCAGAGGGTGCTGTGATGAACCAGAGGGTGGCAGGGATGAACCAGAGGGTGGCAGTGATGAACCAGAGGGTGGCAGTGGTGAAGCAGTGATGAACCAGAGGGTGGCAGTGGTGAACCAGAGTGTGGCAGTGGTGAACCAGAGAGTGCTGTGATGAACCAGATGGTGGTAATGATGATCCAGAGGGTGGTGGTAGTGAAGTAGAGGGAGCTGTGTTGAACCAGAGATTGGCAGGGGTGAACCAAAGGGTGGCAGTGGCGAACCAGAGGGTGTCAGTGATGAACTAGAGGGTGACAGTGATGAACCAGAGGGTAACATTGGTGAACCAGGGGGTGACAGTGGTGACCCAGAGGGTGCTATGATGAACCAGAGGATGGCAGTGATCAACCAGAGGGTGGAAGTGGTGAATCAGAGGGTGGCAGTGAGGAACCAGAGGGTGGCAGTGATGAACCAGAGGGTGGCAGTGATGAACCAATGAACCAGAGGGTGGCAGTGATGAGCCAGGGGGTGGCAGTGGTTAATCAAAGGGTGTTGTGATGAACCAGAGGGTGGCAGTGATGGACCAGAGGGTGGCAGAGGTAAAATAGAGGGTGACGGTGGTAAACCACAGGGTGGCAGTGGTGAAACAGAGGGGGGCAGTGGTGAGCAACAGGGTGGCTGTGATGAACCAGAGGGTGGCTGTGATGAAACAGAGAGTGGCAGTGATGAACCAGAGGGTGGCAGTGATGCACCAGAGGGTGGCAGTGGTGAACCAGAGGGTGACAGTGGTAAACCAGAGGGTGGCAGTGGTGAAACAGAGGTTGGCAGTGGTGAGCAACAGGGTGGCTGTGATGAACCAGAGGGTGGCTGTGATGAAACAGAGAGTGGCAGTGATGAACCAGAGGGTGGCAGTGATGAACCAGAGGGTGGTAGTGGTGAACCAGAGGGTGACAGTGGTAAACCAGAGGGTGGCAGTGGTGAAACAGAGGTTGGCAGTGGTGAGCAACAGGGTGGCTGTGATGAACCAGAGGGTGGCTGTGATGAAACAGAGAGTGGCAGTGATGAACCAGAGGGTGGCAGTGATGAACCAGAGGGTGGTAGTGGTGAACCAAAGGGTGCTGTGATGAACCAGAGGATGGCAGTGATAAACCAGAGGGTGACAGTGATGAACCAGAGTGTGGCAGTGATGAACCAGAGGGTGGCAGTGGTGAATCAGAGGGTGCTGTGATGAACCAGAGGTGGCAGTGATGAACCAGAGGGTGGCTGTGGTGAAGCAGTGGTGAACCAGAGGGTGCTGTGATGAACCAAAGGGTGGCAGTAATGAACCAAAGGGTGGCAGTGGTGAACCAGAGGGTGGCAGTGGTGAACCAGAGGGTGGCAGTGGTGTACCAGAGGGTGGCAGTGGTGAACCAGAGGGTGCTGTGATGAACCAGAGGGTGGCAATGATTAACCAGAGGGTGGTGGTGGTGAACCAGAAGGAGCTGTGATGAACCAGAGGGTGGCAGGGGTGAACCAGAGGGTGGCAGTGGTGAACCAGAGGGTGTCAGGGATGAACTAGAATGGGGAGTGATGACCCAGAGGGTGACAGTGGTGAACCAGGGTGTGACAGTGATGAACCAGAGGGTGCTATGATGAACCAGAAGATGGCAGTGATCAACCAGAGGGTGGCAGTGGTGAATCAGAGGGTGGCAGTGATGAACCAGAGGGTGGCAGTGATGAACCAGAGGGTGACACTGGTGAACCATAGGGTGATGTGATGGACCAGAGGGTGGCAGTGATGAACCAGAGGGTGACAGTGATGTTCCAGAGGGTGGCAGTGGCAAACCAGAGGGAGGAAGTGATGAGCCAGAGGGTGGCAGTGATGATCCAGAGGGTGGCAGTGGTGAACAAGAGGGTGGCAGTGATTAACCAGAGGGTGGAAGTGATGAAACAGAGGGTGGCAGTGATGAACCAGAAGGTGGCAGTGGTGAACCAGAGGGTGCGGTGATGAACCAGATGGTGGCAGTGATGAACCAGAGGGTGACAGTGATGAACCAGAGGGTGGCAGTGGTGAACCAGAGGGTGGCAGTGATGAACCAGAGGGTGGCAGAGATGAACCAGAGAGTGGCAGTGGTGAATCAGAGGGTGGCAGTGATGAACCAGAGGGTGGCAGTGGAGAACCAGAGGGTGGCAGTGATGAACCAGAGGGTGACAGTGATGAACCAGAGGATGGCAGTGATGAACCAGAGGGTCGCAGTTGTGAACCAGAGGGTGCTGTGATGAACCAGAGGGTGGCAGTGATGCACTAGAGGGTGACAGTGATGAACCAGAGGGTGGCAGTGGTGAACCAAAGGGTGCTGTGATGAACCAGAGGGTGGCAGTGATGAACCAGAGGGTGACAGTGATGAACCAGAGGGTGACAGTGGTGAACCAGAGGGTGGCAGTGGTGAACCAGAGGGTGGCAGTGATGAAACAGAGGGTGGCAGTGGTGAACCAGAGGGTGGCAGTGATGAACTGGATGGTGGCAGTGGTGAACCAGAGGGTGGCAGTGATGATCCAGAGGGTGGAATTGGCAGACCAGAGGGTGGCAGTGGTGAACCAGAGGGTGCTGTGATGAACTAGAGGGTGGCAATGATGAACCAGTGGGTGGTGGTGGTGAACCAGAGGGAGCTGTGATGAACCAGAGGATGGCAGTGGTGAACCAGAGGGTGACAGTGGTGAACCAGAGGGTGGCAGTGGTGAACCAGAGGGTGGCAGTAGTGAACCAGAGGGTGTCAGTGGTGAATCAGAGGGTGGCAATGATGAACCAGAGGGTGGCAGTGGTGAACCAGATGGTGCTGTGATGAACCAGAGGGTGGCAGTGATGAACCAGAGGGTGACAGTGATGAACCAGAGGGTGGCAGTGATGAACCAGAGGGTGGCAGTGGAGAACCAGAGGGTGGCAGTGATAAACCTGAGGGTGACAGTGATGAACCAGAGGGTGGCAGTGACGAACCAGAGGGCGGCAGTGGTGAACCAGAGGGTGCTGTGATGAACCAGAGGGTGGCAGTGATGAACCAGAGGGTGACAGGGATGAACCAGATGGTGGCAATGGTGAACCAAAGGGTGCTGTGATGACCCAGAGGGTTGCAGTGATGTACCAGAGGGTGACAGTGAGGAACCAGATGGTGACAGTGGTGAACCAGAGAGTGGCAGTGGTGAACCAGAGGGTGGCAGTGATGACCCAGAGGGTTGCAGTGATGTACCAGAGGGTGACAGTGAGGAACCAGATGGTGACAGTGATGAACCAGAGAGTGGCAGTGGTGAACCAGAGGGTGGCAGTGATGAACCAGAGGGTGGCAGTGGTGAACCAGAGGGTGGCATTGATGAACCAGAGGGTGGCAGTAAAGAACCAGAGGGTGGTTCTTCTAAACTGCCCTGGAGCCCTGTGGGTGTGAGCCCCCACGCTGCTGAGCTGCCCAGGGGTTGTGAGCCCACTCGCTACTGAACTGCCTCGGGGCCCAGTGGGTGTGAGCCCCCGTGCAGCTGAACTGCCCCAGAGCCCTCTCAGTGTGAAAATCATTTGTGCTCAATTGCCTGGAAGCCCTCTGGGTGTGAGCACACATTGTGGCAGTGATGAACCAGAGAATGGCAGTGGTGAACCAGAGGGTGGTAGTGGTGAACCAGAGGGTGAGAGTGGTGAACCAGAGGGTGCTGTGATGAACCAGACGGTGGCAGTGATGAACCAGAGGGTGGCAGTGGTGAACCAGAGGCTGGCAGTGATGAACCAGAGGGTGACAGAGATGAACCAGAGGGTGGCAGTGGTGAATCAGAGGGTGGCAGTGATGAACCAGAGGGTGGCAGTGGAGAACCAGAGGGTGGCAGTGATGAACCAGAGGGTGACAGTGATGAACCAGAGGGTGGCAGTGATGAACCAGAGGGTGGCAGTGGTGAACCAGAGGGAGCTGTGATGAACCAGAGGATGGCAGTGGTGAACCAGAGGCTGACAGTGGTGAACCAGAGGGTGGCAGTGGTGAACCAGAGGGTGGCAGTAGTGAACCAGAGGGTGTCAGTGGTGAATCAGAGGGTGGCAATGATGAACCAGAGGGTGGCAGTGGTGAACTAGATGGTGCTGTGATGAACCAGAGGGTGCTGTGATGAACCAGTGGGTGGCAGTGGTGAACCAGAGGGTGGCAGTGATGAACCAGAGGGTGGCAGTGGAGAACCAGAGGGTAGCAGTGATGAACTAGAGGGTGACAGTAATGAACCTGAGGATGGCATTGGTGAACCAGAGGGTGCTGTGATGGACCAGAGGGTGGCAGTGATAAAACAGAGGGTGACAGTGATGAACCAGAGGGCGGCAGTAGTGAACCAAATGGTGCTCTGATGAACCAGAGGGTGGCTTTGATGAACCAGCGGCTGACAGTGATGAACCAGAAGGTGACAGTGGTGAGCCAGAGGGTGGCAGTGGTGAACCAGAGGGTGGCAGTGGTGAAACAGAGGGTGGAGTGGTGAGCAACAGGGTGGCTGTGATGAACCAGAGGGTGGCTGTGATGAAACAGAGAGTGGCCATGATGAACCAGAGAATGGCAGTGGTGAACCAGAGGGTGGTAGTGGTGAACCAGAGGGTGACAGTGGTGACCCAAAGGGTGCTGTGATGAACCAGAGGATGGCAGTGATAAACCAGAGGGTGACAATGATGAACCAGAGGGTGGCAGTGATGAAATAGAGGGTGACAGTGGTGAATCAGAGGGTGCTGTGATGAACCAGAGGGTGGCAGTGATGAACCAGAGGGTGGCAGTGATGAACCAGAGGGTGGCAGTGGTGATAAAGTGGTGAACCAGAGGGTGCTGGGATGAACCAGAGGGTGGCAGTGGTGAACCAGAGGGTGGCAGTGGTGAACCAGAGGGTGCTGTGATGAACCAGAGGGTGGCAATGATGAACCAGAGGGTGGCAGTGATGAACCAGAGGGTGGCAGTGGTGAACCAGAGGGTGGCAGTGATGAACCAATGAACCAGAGGGTGGCAGTGATGAGCCAGAGGGTGGCAGTGGTTAATCAAAGGGTGTTGTGATGAACCAGAGGGTGGCAGTGATGAACCAGAGGGTGGCAGAGGTGAAACAGAGGGTGACGGTGGTAAACCACAGGGTGGCAGTGGTGAAACAGAGGGGGGCAGTGGTGAGCAACAGGGTGGCTGTGATGAACCAGAGGGTGGCTGTGATGAACCAGAGGGTGGCAGTGATGAACCAGAGGGTGGCAGTGGTGAAACAGAGGGTGCTGTGATGAATCAGAGGGTGGCAGTGATGAACCAGAGGGTGGCAGTGATGAACCAGGAATTGGCAGTGATGAACCAGAGGGTGACACTGGTGAACCAGAGGGTGCTGTGATGAACCAGAGGGTGGCAGTGATAAACCAGAGGTTGGCAGTGGTGAACCAGAGGGTGGTAGTGATAAACCAGAGGGTGGCAGTGATGAACCAGAGGGTGACAGTGATGAAACAGAGGGTGGAAGTGATGAACAAGAGGGTGGCAGTGGTGACCCAGAGAGTGGCAGTGCTGAACCAGAGGGTGGCAGTGATGAACTAGAGGGTGGCAGTGATGAACCAGAGGGCGGCAGTGATAAGCCAGAGGGTGGCAGTGGTGAACCTGAGGGTATTGTGATGAACCAGAGGGTGGCAGTGATGAACCAGAGGGTGGCAGTGGTGAACCAGAGGGTGGCAGTGATGAACCAATGAACCAGAGGGTGGCAGTGATGAGCCAGAGGGTGGCAGTGGTTAATCAAAGGGTGTTGTGATGAACCAGAGGGTGGCAGTGATGAACCAGAGGGTGGCAGAGGTGAAACAGAGGGTGACGGTGGTAAACCACAGGGTGGCAGTGGTGAAACAGAGGGGGGCAGTGGTGAGCAACAGGGTGGCTGTGATGAACCAGAGGGTGGCTGTGATGAAACAGAGAGTGGCAGTGATGAACCAGAGGGTGGCAGTGATGCACCAGAGGGTGGCAGTGGTAAACCAGAGGGTGGCAGTGGTGAAACAGAGGTTGGCAGTGGTGAGCAACAGGGTGGCTGTGATGAACCAGAGGGTGGCTGTGATGAAACAGAGAGTGGCAGTGATGAACCAGAGGGTGGCAGTGATGAACCAGAGGGTGGTAGTGGTGAACCAAAGGGTGCTGTGATGAACCAGAGGATGGCAGTGATAAACCAGAGGGTGACAGTGATGAACCAGAGGGTGGCAGTGATGAACCAGAGGGTGGCAGTGGTGAAACAGAGGGTGCTGTGATGAACCAGAGGTGGCAGTGATGAACCAGAGGGTGGCAGTGATGAACCAGAGGTTGGCTGTGGTGAAGCAGTGGTGAACCAGAGGGTGCTGTGATGAACCAAAGGGTGGCAGTAATGAACCAGAGGGTGGCAGTGGTGAACCAGAGGGTGGCAGTGGTGAACCAGAGGGTGCTGTGATGAACCAGTGGGTGGCAATGATTAACCAGAGGGTGGTGGTGGTGAACCAGAGGGAGCTGTGATGTACCAGCGGGTGGCAGTGATGAACTAGAATGGGGAGTGATCAACCAGAGGGTGACAGTGGTGAACCAGGGGGTGACAGTGATGAACCAGAGGGTGCTATGATGAACCAGAAGATGGCAGTGATCAACCAGAGGGTGGCAGTGGTGAATCAGAGGGTGGCAGTGATGAACCAGAGGGTGGCAGTGATGAACCAGAGGGTGACACTGGTGAACCATAGGGTGATGTGATGGACCAGAGGGTGGCAGTGATGAACCAGAGGGTGACAGTGATGTTCCAGAGGGTGGCAGTGGCAAACCAGAGGGAGGAAGTGATGAGCCAGAGGGTGGCAGTGATGATCCAGAGGGTGGCAGTGGTGAACAAGAGGGTGGCAGTGATTAACCAGAGGGTGGCAGTGATGAAACAGAGGGTGGCAGTGATGAACCAGAAGGTTGCAGTGGTGAACCAGAGGGTGCGGTGATGAACCAGATGGTGTCAGTGATGAACCAGAGGGTGACAGTGATGAACCAGAGGGTGGCAGTGGTGAACCAGTGGGTTGCAGTGATGAACCAGAGGGTGACAGAGATGAACCAGAGAGTGGCAGTGGTGAATCAGAGGGTGGCAGTGATGAACCAGAGGGTGGCAGTGATGAACCAGAGGGTGACAGTGATGAACCAGAGGGTGGCAGTGATGAACCAGAGGGTCGCAGTTGTGAACCAGAGGGTGCTGTGATGAACTAGAGGGTGGCAGTGATGAATTAGAGGGTGACAGTGATGAACCAGAGGGTGGCAGTGGTGAACCAAAGGGTGCTGTGATGAACCAGAGGGTGGCAGTGATGAACCAGAGGTTGACAGTGATGAACCAGAGGGTGACAGTGGTGAACCAGAGGGTGGCAGTGGTGAACCAGAGGGTGGCAGTGATGAAACAGAGGGTGGCAGTGGTGAACCAGAGGGTGGCAGTGATGATCCAGAGGGTGGAATTGGCAAACCAGAGGGTGGCAGTGGTGAACCAGAGGGTGCTGTGATGAACTAGAGGGTGGCAATGATGAACCAATGGGTGGTGGTGGTGAACCAGAGGGAGCTGTGATGAACCAGAGGATGGCAGTGGTGAACCAGAGGGTGACAGTGGTGAACCAGAGGGTGGCAGTGGTGAACCAGAGGGTGGCAGTAGTGAACCAGAGGGTGTCAGTGGTGAATCAGAGGGTGGCAATGATGAACCAGAGGGTGGCAGTGGTGAACCAGATGGTGCTGTGATGAACCAGAGGGTGGCAGTGATGAACCAGAGGGTGACAGTGATGAACCAGAGGGTGGCAGTGGTGATCCAGAGGGTGGCAGTGATGAACCAGAGGGTGACAGTGATGAACCTGATGGTGGCAGTGGTGCACCAGAGGGTGGCAGTGATGAACCAGAGGGTGGCAGTGGAGAACCAGAGGGTGGCAGTGACGAACCAGAGGGCGGCAGTGGTGAACCAGAGGGTGCTGTGATGAACCAGAGGGTGGCAGTGATGAACCAGAGGGTGACAGTGATGAACCAGATGGTGGCAGTGGTGAACCAAAGGGTGCTGTGATGACCCAGAGGGTTGCAGTGATGTACCAGAGGGTGACAGTGAGGAACCAGATGGTGACAGTGGTGAACCAGAGAGTGGCAGTGGTGAACCAGAGGGTGGCAGTGATGAACCAGAGGGTGGCAGTGGTGAACCAGAGGGTGGCACTGATGAACCAGAGGGTGGCAGTAAAGAACCAGAGAGTGGTTCTTCTAAACTGCCCTGGAGCCCTGTGGGTGTGAGCCCCCACGCTGCTGAGCTGCCCAGGGGTTGTGAGCCCACTCGCTACTGAACTGCCTCGGGCCCAGTGGGTGTGAGCCCCCGTGTAGCTGAACTGCCCCAGAGCCCTCTCAGTGTGAAAATCATTTGTGCTCAATTGCCTGGAAGCCCTCTGGGTGTGAGCACACATTGTGGCAGTGATGAACCAGAGAATGGCAGTGGTGAACCAGAGGGTGGTAGTGGTGAACCAGAGGGTGACAGTGGTGAACCAGAGGGTGCTGTGATGAACCAGATGGTGGCAGTGATGAACCAGAGGGTGGCAGTGGTGAACCAGAGGGTGGCAGTGATGAACCAGAGGGTGACAGAGATGAACCAGAGGGTGGCAGTGGTGAATCAGAGGGTGGCAGTGATGAACCAGAGGGTGGCAGTGGAGAACCAGAGGGTGGCAGTGATGAACCAGAGGGTGACAGTGATGAACCAGAGGGTGGCAGTGATGAACCAGAGGGTGTCAGTGGTGAACCAGAGGTTGCTGTGATGAACCAGAGGGTGGCAGTGATGAACCAGAGGGTGACAGTGATGAACCAGAGGGTGGCAGTGGTGAACCAAAGGGTGCTGTGATGAACCAGAGGGTGGCATTGATGAACCAGAGGGTGACAGTGATGAACCAGAGGGTGACAGTGGTGAACCAGAGGGTGGCAGTGGTGAACCAGAGGGTGGCAGTGATGAACCAGAGGGTGACAGTGATGAACCAGAGGGTGGCAGTGATGAACCTGAGGGTGACAGTGATGAACCTGAGGGCAGCAGTGGTGAACCAGAGGGTGCTGTGATGAACCAGAGGGTGACAGCGATGAACCAGAGGGCAGCAGTGGTGAACCAAAGGGTGCTGTGATGACCCAGAGGGTGGCAGTGATGTACCAGAGGGTGACAGTGTGGAACCAGAGGGTGACAGTGGTGAACCAGACGGTGGCAGTGGTGAACCAGAGGGTGGCAGTGATGAACCAGAGAGTGGCAGTGGTGAACCAGAGGTTGGCAATGATGAACCAGAGGTTGGCAGTGATGAACCAGAGGGCAGCAGTGGTGAACCAGAGGGTGCTGTGATGAACCAGAGGGTGACAGCGATGAACCAGAGGGCGGCAGTGGTGAACCAAAGGGTGCTGTGATGACCCAGAGGGTGGCAGTGATGTACCAGAGGGTGACAGTGTGGAACCAGAGGGTGACAGTGGTGAACCAGACGGTGGCAGTGGTGAACCAGAGGGTGGCAGTGATGAACCAGAGAGTGGCAGTGGTGAACCAGAGGTTGGCAATGATGAACCAGAGGTTGGCAGTGATGAACCAGAGGGTGGTGCTGCTAAACTGCCCAGGAGCCCTGTGGGTGTGAGCCCCCACGCTGCTGAGCTGCCCAGGGGTTGTGAGCCCATGCGCTACTGAACTGCCCCAGAGCCCTCGCAGTGTGAAAATCATTTGTGCTCAATTGCCTGGGAGCCCTCTGGGTGTGAGTAAACATTGTGCTAAGTGCCCCCCTGCCCTCAGTACATATATTCCCGTCCCGCACAGCACCATTATGCTCTTGCACCATGAAGTCTGGTGCCTGGATGCTCCTGATCCGTGTAGGTGGTACCACCATCTGATGCAGTCAAAATGTAAAGTCATAACTTGCTACACAGCACCAATAAACACGTGTCCCCCTGGCACCGGTATGCGCATGTACCAGGTGTGGTGCAACCGCATGACACTGTACCCTACTGCCCAGTGTCAGCATATGCCTGTACGGGGAAGTTTAGTATGAGATGGGACATTGTCCAGCAGCAGCAGCTGCATGCTCCTGATCCCACTGAGCAGGATCAGAATCGCTTTGTACCAACACGTGCAGCAGAGCTATCTTGGACATCTGAAGGATTCTGGGGTCCTGTGCCAAACGTATTTTTCATCCATGAGTTTCCCGAGCGCCATCCCGGTGTAGCTCCTGTGACCACGAGGCTGCTTTCTCCTCATCTGCTGCTCTGCACGGTCTCTGACCCTATATAAACAAGATGCATGTGAACTCGCATAGAAGCCCCGCCCGTTTGGCCCAGTCCGCCACACACTAGCGGTATGAAATGTCTTCCCGCCCGTCCCCACTATAATGCCCAGCTCACTCAAGGGACCTCTGCGCCTTTTGGTGCGCTGGCACAAAAATCCGCAAGTTTGTAGGAAAATCCGGGAATTCGCACGAATTCACGGACCGCGAATTCGCAAATTTCGCTTATACTTACTAATACCATCTCAAATGACATCACTGATGACATCATCCAAGGTTTTTTAAATGAAAACTCCTAACTATAACACGTCTGAAACCTATGTTTTTTTTTTTCAGTGAATTTCAAAGGTTTTTGAAATGATATTTTAATGACATTTTTTTTATATTTTTATTTTTAGATGTCATTTTTGAAATTACATTCCACATATTTAAAAAATTTTGAAAAATAAAAATGATATTTTTTTATTATGTGATATTGTTCAAAATATACTTACATTATTATTTTTTCTTTTTTTTGGAGTTGCGCATTCAAAGCGTACCCTGCTTGTTCACAGCACGTCACGTGTCCGCCATTTAATGATTTCTGTATAGGGTCTGCGAAGAGTAAGCGACGAGTACGACTTTTTAAACGCGGGCGAAATGCAATTTGTACGCGACTTCTGAGGCATACACTAGATGTACATATACGCAATGTGACGGACGCGCAGTAGCGCGTGACGTCGTATGCATATCAGACGCAGTGAGTGCATGTCTCCCGGGAAATTTTTTAATGTTAAAAAAATATATATATAAACCTGGACTCCTCAAGGGAGTTAGTAATCTTGCTCGTTAAATATGCAGAAATCGACCGCATTGAACTCCAGAAAAAAGTGGTGGCATTAACGGATGAAATAGCCCAAATGGGAACACCTGAAAAATCAACAAATTGAATGCGGAAATGACCGCCCGTCTTAAAAAAGAGGAGGAAAAAATTAAAGCTCGCAAAGCTTACAAGTTCCAACGCGACCTTGCGGACTATGAATGCGGACGCATTTTTACTTTTGCCCGCAAGTTCGACTCCTTAAAGAGCGGCAAACAACCGGGAAGAAACCGAAATAAAGCACAGGCCAGTATATCCAATGCCTCCAATGACTCCACGCAATCTGATTTCAGCTCTGCCGCTGAAAGCGAGAACGAAGGGAACCAATCCAGAATGGCACCACCTGACCCCAAAGCGATTCCAACTCCTGGCGATGAAATAGTTTTTTTATCAATGGATCGCCTGTCAACGCTGCGGCCAAGAAATCGGCAGACTCAGGCCGCAAGTGGAGAAACCACAAACGCAGCCAAAGGAGGAAAGCAAGGAAACGCACAGGCAAACTCCAATCAGAGGAGCAGAGGGAGAGGTCGCTGGAAACATTAATGATAACAGAAAATGGAACTTGCAATCTGCCTGCCTCCATCAAAGACAATATGAATAAGGACTCAATAAATTCTAATAATCATGTTGAAAAAACAGTCATCAACTTGACAGAGACAGTCCTCACTAAAGCGGAAATTCAAATCCTCTCTTTAGGGCTCTCCCACTGCAAAGAATCCAATTTCGATTATGCCACTACTCGTATGGACATTTACAAGTTCATTCGCAAACTCAAACTGAACAAATTCCATACTCTCAATCCTCCCAAAACATCGGAAATAGAGACTGCTTGCCAAACGGATAGTCAAGGCGCCATGGAAACCTTGCCATGCACAGAACCACCTTCCACCTTGTTAACGGTTCTCACGGACCTCTATGCCCAGAACCGCACAGATCCCTCACAAACATCGCTCGCAAGTCAAACCCAAAGCTTAATGAACAAACCTATCACCACCACGCCCTTCAAAATCAGATCCAAGTTCAATCCGATTATGCCACGTGATGGTATCGATATATATAACGAACATATAGTTAACGAACTGAAAAAATTGAACTTCAAAACCAACGCAACAAGAAACAAAATATATAAGCGCAACAGAACATACGATAATCTGGTAACCAAACTTCAACGAAATAACCAGATTATCATTCGAAACTCTGATAAAGGAGGTAACGTGGTGCTTTGGGACAGAGATCAGTATATGAGTGAGGCCATGTCACAGCTGAATGACCGTAGCTGCTACAAATTAAGCAGTGCTGCAGCAGTGAAAGAAACATCCAACTCTTTCTTCCTCAAATTACTTGCCTGGAAAAGTGCGGGCCTAATCACCAAGGAGGAATATCTGTACATGAAAAACGATTATCCAACTATTCCCAACATCTACTTTATCCCCAAAGTCCACAAGGACCCTTCACATCCGCCCGGAAGGCCCATGTGTAACTGGGCTGGCCTCTTACCTCAGAGACACAAGTGACTTCTTGGACAAAATTAGGGATTTTTCTTGGAATCCGGGGTTTCTACTGCTAACTCTAGATGTGTCATCCCTCTACACATGTATTGACCACAGGGATGGTTTAAGGGCATTGGATTTCTTCCTCACCAAAAATAGACCTGCATGCCCAGAACATAACATCATGTTGCTGGATATGGTGACTTTCTGTCTTCACCACAATCTTTTCACCTTCAACCAGACATTTTACCAACAGGTGCGTGGGGTAGCTATGGGGGCCAGCTTTTCCCCCAGCTACGCCTGCATCTTCATGGGCTGGTGGGAAGAGCTGGTCCTAAAAGGGACCCTTGGTGAGTGGTTTGTAAAACATGTGAAAATGTACTATAGATACATCGACGACCTCATATTTGTCTGGGAGGGTACAAGGGAGGAAGCCCTCGAGTGGGTCAATTTGTTAAACATTAATAACATCAACCTAAAGTTTACCTGTACCGTAAGCCCAACCAACATTTGTTTCCTAGACGTAGAATTGTACATTTTCAACAACATTTTAGAAACCAAACTTTACAGAAAAGAAACGGCTGGTAATTCCATCCTCCATTATACCAGCTTCCATCCCAAACATCTTATTCGAAGTATCCCATACGGGGAAATGTTGAGAATTAAAAGGATTTGCAGCAACCCCATAGACCTTACAATGGCTCAACATGAATGCAAAGAGCGATTCCTCGCACGAGGTTATCCCATGCACATTATTCAAACTGCCATTGACAAGACCATGGAACTGGACAGAACCCTCCTTCTAGTTCCTAAAGCCATCAGAAATCCCCCAACTCCATCTTTGACTAAGCCAATCGAACCAGATAGTGCCAGGCTCATCGTGCCGTACAGTATCCAAAAGGGTGCGATTAGCAAGATAATCAACCAGAACTGGTCACTAATACGCTCTGATCCAATAATTGGCCACAAAATGCCAGCCAAACCCAGCATCACTTACAAAAGAGCCACCTCTCTTTACAACAGTCTAGTTTCCAACTGTCCAGAGGTCATCCCATCCAAGGATTGGCTTAAAAGCTCACGGGGGTTTACCAAATGTCACACATGCAAAGCCTGTAATTATGGCATAAATAAAACCAGCTACTGTACAGCCTTCAGCAACAAAGAAATCAAGATCTCCAAATCCCTCCATTGCAAAACAGAGTACGCCATCTACATCTTGGAGTGTACCTGTCCCTTACGGTACGTAGGGAGCACTAAACTACCAGCAAGTGCTAGGGTACTACAGCACATTAGAGCGATCAATAATTCTGACCCCACCTACCCAGTGGCGAGACATTTCCGTGAGGTCCACAATAACAACCTGAAGGACCTCCACTATTATGTTATCGACACTATTCCGAAAACTAAACAGGGAGGTGATAGGGAACGCAGGATGCGCATGTTGGAAACTAGATACATTCTAAATTTCAACAGCAAAAGCCCTGGAGGTCTGAATAACACTGAAGACTTACACACATGTCTGTAATTAACATCTTTGAGTCACACTACCGCCTTCAAAACAATGTATGAAATTCCTGTCTGTTGTTCTCTACCAATTTTGTTAACCAGCCCCCTGTATCCTCTTCCAATTTTCAGATGCATTACACTCGCATCCGGTGTATCTTATTGATAGGTTGCACCCCACATCTAGGTCTATATTTCGTTTTAACTTAGAAATAGATCTTATATAACTGCCCTATGCAACTGCCCCATGCCTCTCACCCAATCCTATACATTTAGGATTTTTTAAGAATTTTATTTTTATTTTCAGGATTATCCTCACTGTTATTTTGAGCACTTACAGCACTTTATGCACTTTTGTAACATTATCCAACTGTGTTTTCTCAATTGATTGCTTCGCAATACAACAGAAGGGTTTCTGTCTGATCAAACGGCATTACGCCGATATTCTTCCAAATGTCCAGTAAATGTTAAAATATGCATTGTGTAAATATATGAATTTTGACATTTCTTGTATATACGCGATCATGTAAGTTTGTACATATGGTTCAATGAAATTATATATTTTTATATACATATATATTTTTTTTTACCTTAAAAGTATATGCATACATATATTTATATATATTTTTCTATGGGTATTTACACCGAAAGTCATGCATTTATGCGGATATATTTTTGTGAAAATAAGATTAATTTTCCTTTTTTCATTTCAATGCAAAATCTCTTTTATGACATTACTGGCATTTGTGTACACTATCAATTGTTTGCCCTTCTATCAGTTGGTAAAAGCAACTTTGTAATTTTCGTGGTATTTTACAAAGCGCAGTCTATCTTTTAAATAGCGCTCAAATGTTGCTTGTTTACACTTTTTTCTATGTCACTCACACTTGCATCATGTGTCTAAAGTGCTAGCTGTTTAAAAGGTCCAGTAAAATCTGTTAACGTTGTCATGTGATCAAGCCACTTCGGTGGTGAAACGCGTTATGGCGGACTCATGAAGGAATAAACGCTACAAGCTTTTTGCACTCACTTCGGGCTCGTGTCTGCTTCTTTGGTGCTGACTGGGACTTTGTCGTTGCACCCAATTTGTGTTAGCAGCTCTTCGGATATATATATATATATATATATATATATATATATATATATTACCTACTGGCGGTCGCCAGTAGGTATATATAGTTAGGATTTTTTTCCTATGGGATTTCTGAAAATTCTATGTCGAATAACTTCAGCGTTTGTGGACGGAATTGGCTGAATTTTTCAGGAAAATGGCACATTTTGTTTCTGAGAAGGGCTTTAAAATGTAGGGGGTTTCGTCAAGGGAGGGGCGAGAAAAAAGGGGGGTCCCAAAACACATTTTTCCCATTCATTTTTCCATAGGGCGGTTGGAATCACTTTTAGCTCGAACGGCTGAATGGATTTACACGAAACTTTGCAAAATTGTAGATATGGATTGCCCGACGTGCCTTTGCTAGGTCTTAAAATATGTGCTCCAGTGGATTTTGAGAAATTAACGTTTTAAAAAACAGATATATCTGTGACAGCGTCCCGGTTAGCGCCCCGGTTAGCGTACCTAACAAGTAACGGAACTTCGCTAGGGGAAGCAGATTGGCTCCCCGGTGACTGTGAACATTCTAAACAGTTCGGAGCGGCCGCCATCTTGTGTCTCGGTAGGATCGAGACACAAGATGTGGCAAAAACAAAGGGGGAAATGAGCATAAGGGGGCAGAGTACATCCTCCCTGACCCCCAAGGTTTAATGAGGGGGCTTTAAAAGGGCCCCGCGGGGAAAAAAAAGAATAATTTTTATTATCGTTTTTTTTGCGAGGGGAGCGCTCGGTACGCGCACCGGGAAGCGGTCCGGGAAGCGTAATATAGGGAAAATAGAATGAAAGAATGTTAAAATAATGTATGTATATTGATTGTTCTTTTTGTTGTATTTGTTTTTTATTTTTTTTATTTAAGTACCAACATGTAGGTACCAATGCAGAGTCTAAAAATAAAAATACAGCGTTTCCTTTGTAGATATCTTGCATGTTGTTTCAGAAGTTATTGTGGTATATGGAATTCATAGCGTAGTCTGTCAGGAAAGCAGAAACACCATGGAGGCAGGAGATGATAAAGAGATGTTAAATACACATTGGAGATAATATAGTGGGAGAAAGGAAGTAACTATGAGCAAACTTACTATGTTACACAAAAAAGTTGCACAGTATATTTAAAGTCTGATTTTACATTATAATCAATTTGGTACTAGTTTAAAAAATACATATAAAAATGAAAAATGTCTCAAACAATTTTTGAATTTTTCAATATAAATTTATTTCTCTGATTCGTTTTTAAAATTTTAAAGAACTTCTAATAATTGATTGTCAGAAATGTTCTCATTTTCAATCAGGAAATCCACTGATTCTACACATTGAAGAAGTTCAAAGTCCCGTGATTCATCAAAGAATTCAGAGTCATTGGGTTCAATTTCTGTATCTTTGTTGCTTTCCAGAACAATTTCAATGGTATTTTTTGCTCTCCTTCCATTTTTGTGCTGTAAATTGAATTAAAAAAAAATATATCAGTACAGATAGGGCACTGTTGGGTTTAAGTACAGACAGGTAGTTTGATTTTTTAAACAGTGAGAATATCTTTGGGCAGTGTATGTTATCAGACTGGAAGTAGAAATTTAAAAAAATGTATGTGATAAAGCCTAAGTAAATTCATAATTATACAAGACAAGCCTAACTCCATCCATAACTAAAACAGAGAAGTCTATCTTATTCTATAACTATTACAGAGGGATAGTATAAACTATCAGAAAATGTTTTCCTAATTAACTTAAAGTGCAGAACATACTTCAGTTTTTAAAATAACATCTTACCTTTCAAAAAGAAGTTTAAGTTCTCAGTTGAAATGCACTTGATATGTACTTCAGGAAGTAGTAGTCAAAATGGCTGTGTTTCTCTCTCCTTCTTTATATATATTCAGGTACATAACCAATCAAATGTCATGAAATAATAGAAGATAATGAAAGTAGCATTTTAATTGGTTGTCAATTCTAACACTTCATAAGTGTTTTTGTTAGGTAATTTACCTCGGGATATTTAGTCAGGCTTACAGCATAATTTTTTCTCAATGGAATTCCATCAAATGTGGGTAAATGGTAGGGACTGCTATGTAGTAGGGCCTATTCTATATTTGATGAAAGTGTCTCTAGTGGTTTTTCTGTAAATTACTTTCCCACCTTTTTTTATCGAGCGCTCACCGGTGCGCTCTCCGGTACGCGAACCGGCAGCGTTACGGGAGTCCTCCATTTTGTGTATCGGTAGAATTGAGACACAAGATGGAGGACAAACATTGTTCGGAATGGGTAGAAGGGGGAACGGTAGACACTTTGTGACCCTCTAGGTTTTCTGAGGGGGGCTTAGGACGCTGATATATGCAAAAATTAAAAATAAAAATTGGAAAATTTCACGGGGGGAGCGCCCGGTACGCGCACCGGTAAGTGAACCGGGGAGCGTACTTTGGTGAAAAAAAAAAGTTAGAAAAAGATAAACGTTTTGAATGATCAGAGGTAGGGTAGCTCTGAAAAGAGCTATTGGGTTCTGTGGCTAATTTAGGTACCTACAAGTAGGTTCCAATGCACAGTTTTAAATAAAGGAGGAATATTCTATTCCCCTCATTGGAGAAGTGCACACCATCTCTTCTGTAGATGTCTTGCATGTTGTAACGCAAGTTATTGTTGTATATTAAACCCATTCTAAAGTCTCTCATGTAAGCAAAAACAGATGTATTCACATGTTTCCGTGCTTTCTCAAATTGTGGAAAAAATTGGTTGGACCACTTCCATTTCTGTCTTTGGCAAATATTGGAATATACCAAGGCAGTTTGGGGAAAAAGTGTTATCAATTGATGAAAGGTGTCCTTTAAAAGCATTTCCAGACCAACCCCAGTCGTAGTCCCAAAATCATTTCCACCACAGTGCACTATTAAGAGGTCAGGGTTTGGCAGATGCATAAAATAATTATATTAAAAACATATAAAATATATTTTTCCTTTAAAAGAATATTACATTTTACAGCTTTTGATATTTGCTATAAAAAAACATTGAAATTCACTGAAAAAACCATAGGTTATACACCATATATAGTTAGGAATTAGCATTTACAAAACCTTGAAAATTCCCTGAAAAAACCATAGGTTATAGACCATATATAGTTAGGGATTAGCATTTACAAAACTTTATTTTACTCACACAAAACCATTGAAATTTGCATATATAGTTAGTTGCACTAACTATATATCGCGCACCCGCAATCCACTGCTGATGATGTCACATATTACGTCATTCATGACATGGTCAGTGACATCACTGATGACATCACTGATGACATCTCTAATGACATCACTGATGACATCACTGATGACATTTCAAATGACATCACTGATGACATCTCAAATGACATCACTGATGACATCACTGATGACATCTCATTTGACATTACTGATCACATCACTGATGATATCATTTATGTGATAATACGATGAAACTCTTCAGACGCTAATATAACCTTAGATACAATCAGTGTAAACAAACACTCACAGACTGTCACTCATCCATGGAGTGACTCACACACCTAGTCAGTCATGCAAAGAATCAATCACACCTCAATTTACTCTTTTATACAGTTATACACACCTTACTTATTCAAACATATACTAACACATATTTACTCTCTTATACAATCCCTGATACAAGTTCACAATGATCCATACAGCCACTCACACATTCACTGGCTCTTATGCACAGTTATTTATATGTCAACTCTCACATGTACTGTGTTTTACATATGTACTTACTTTGACATGTAGCACTAAGATATCCATTCACTCACCAATACACTCATGCACACAGTAAACCGCCCATACAGCTGTTTCCACATGCACTTTTGAACCCATACATCTAGTGAATCAACTGCTCACACATCTATGCACAGAGTCATACACCTCCCAGCCACCCCCACACACACTCAGTCTCCCATACAAATACTTCGTCAACCAATCAATAACCCATATAGTTACTCATATAGCTACTGATCAACACATGCAGCAGTTTACAGAACAACAGATATAATGATGCACAAATGAAGACAGTTTAGTCACTAACCCATGCACTCAGTGAGACACATTTAATCACTCACTCATACAGTCAATCATGCACCTACTAAATCATTCATTCAGACACTTATACACCCATTCATTCTTCAATATGTAAGACATATTTTAACTTTACAGAAACATACCGTCACTGGATGTTGTCATCAGTGATGTCATCAGTGATGTCATTTGAGATGTCATCAGTGATGTCATCAGTGATGTCACTGACCATGTCATGAATGATGTAATATGTGATATCATCAGCAGTGGTTCGCGGGTGCGCGATATATAGTTAGTGCAACTAACTATATATGCGAATTTCAATGGTTTTGTGTGAGTAAAATAATGTTTTGTAAATGCTAATCTCTAGCTATATATGGTCTATAATCTATGGTTTTTTCAGTGAATTTTTAAGCTTTTGTAAATGCTAATCCCTAACTATATATGGTCTATAACCTATGGTTTTTTTCAGTGATATATAAATATATATATATATATATATATATATATATATATATATATATATATATATATATATATATATATATATATATATATATATATATATATATATATATATATATATATATATATATATATATATATATATATATATATATATATATATATATATATATATATATATATATATATTACCTACTGACTATCCCCAGTAGGTATATATAGTTAGGATTATTTGTCTATGGAACTTTTGAAAATTCTATGTCTAATAACTTTGGCGTTTGAGGACGGAATCGGCTGAAATTTTCAGGAAAATGGCACATTTTGTTTCTGAGCAGCCCCCGAAAATTTGGGGGGGGTTTGTCAAGGGGGGGGCCAAGAAAAAAGAGGGGTCCCAAAACGCGTTTTTCCCATGTTAATTTCCATAGGGCCTTTGGCCTCACTTTTAGCTCGAACGGCTGAATGGATTTGCACGAAACTTGGCAAAATTGTAGGGACTGTTAGCCCGATGTGCCTTTGCTAGGTCTCAATATATGTGCTCCAGTGGATTTTGAGAAATTAACGTTCAAAACAAGATATATATCTGTAACAGCGCTCCGGGCTGCGCTCCGGTCCGCTTACTTTTCGCGAAACTGAACTTTGCGCGCAGAAAGCTGATTGGCTCTCCGGTGTCTGTCAACATTCTAAACAGTCCGGAGCGGCCGCCATCTTATCTCTCGGTAGGATCGAGAGAGAAGAAGAGGTGAAAAACGAAGGGGGAATTTAATGAAAGGGGGCAAGGTATACCTCTCTTGACCCCCTAGGAATGATGTTGGGGTTATTAAAGGGTCCCGTGGGGAAAATAAAAAAATATATATTTTTCACGGTAGAAGCGCTTCCCGGGCCGCGAACTGGGCCGCAAACTGGTAGCGAAACGGGAATTCGCCATTTTGTGTTTCGTTTTAATTAAATTACTAGGTATAAGGGGGTGCGGGAGACGTATCCTGACCCCTTATGTTTTCTGAGGGTGGCTGAGGAGGCTCATATATGTTGATACATGTCTTCCAGCGGCTGTTCGTGAGCTTTTTTTTTTTTTTTGCTGCGTGACGTCTGTTAACGTTTGATTCGATGGAAATCAGGAAGTGTTGACCACCTTTTTGTCACTGCGAGTAAATATTTTGTTATAAATGAATCCTTATTGATAAACATCGTCTGCGCCATCTTGCCTTTTTGTCCAATGCCACAATTTTGTCGTGCACGGCAGCCATTTTAGATGCCTTGACCAGACCCACTCTCTGCACGCCGTCGATTCTCAGCACGGCTCCCCACCCTCGCAAGCATCTCCCCCACGCACTGGTCACCCCCGCTCTCTCTCTCATGCATGGGCCATATACTTCCCCCCATCTGCGCTGCTCTTCCCTGAGAATCACACCCTGTGCCCGCCCGACACCTCCCTTTCACCCTATTCACTACCGCACCCTCTGACACTCCTCTTCCTCTGTGTCCGATTGTCCAGGCCGGACCCAGGCTATCACCTAGCCCTGCGGATGTAGTTTATGGCCCCAGCTGTAGAGAATCCAGACATACCAATCCTCCCGATTCAGGCGTGAGACTACTGATTTCAGTGCTAGTCTTCCGCCTCCCGATTCCGGCAAGGAAAAACCCGGGGGCATATTACCAACAACTAGCGATAATTTTTGTCTCTAACTTGTTTAGAGACAAAAATTATCGCCGCACATCGGCGAATTTTATCGCAGATAAACCTTGCTATTAGCAAGGTTTATCGCAAATGCGATAAAAAACGGCCGCAATGCATGAATATCGCTGAAAAGTCAGCGATATTCATGCACTATCCAGCTAATGCTCTTAGCCATGTTATCCACCTTCCATTGGATAACATGGCTAAAAACTGCTCTGGGCAGGTGTTAGCTTTTGGAGATATTCGCGCTTAGCGCGAATATCTCCAAAAGTTGGTAATAGGAGATAGCGATGGTTAGGGACTGTTTCCAGTCGCTAACATCTTGGCACGCCCACTTTGCATGTCATTAGTGATAAATATCACTGACATGCAAAGCGGGGCCCAATGAATCCTTATTGATAAACATTGTCTGCGCCATCTTGCCTTTTTGTCCAATGTCACAATTTTGTCGTGCACGGCAGCCATTTTAGATGCCTTGACCAGACCCTCTCTCTGCACGCCGTCGATTCTCAGCACGGTTCCCCACCCTCGCAAGCATCTCCCCCACGCACTGGTCACCCCCGCTCTCTCTCTCATGCATGGGCCATATACTTCCCCCCATCTGCGCTGCTCTTCCCTGAGAATCACACCCTGTGCCCGCCCGACACCTCCCTTTCATCCTATTCACTACCGCACCCTCTGACACTCCTCTTCCTCTGTGTCCGATTGTCCAGGCCGGACCCAGGCTATCACCTAGCCCTGCGGATGTAGTTTATGGCCCCAGCTGTAGAGAATCCAGACATACCAATCCTCCCGATTCAGGCGTGAGACTACTGATTTCAGTGCTAGTCTTCCGCCTCCCGATTCCTGCAAGGAAAAACCCGGGGGCATATTACCAACAACTAGCGATAATTTTTGTCTCTAACTTGTTTAGAGACAAAAATTATCGCCGCACATCGGCGAATTTTATCGCAGATAAACCTTGCTATTAGCAAGGTTTATCGCAAATGCGATAAAAAACGGCCGCAATGCATGAATATCGCTGAAAAGTCAGCGATATTCATGCATTATCCAGCAAATGCTCTTAGCCATGTTATCCACCTTCCATTGGATAACATGGCTAAAAACTGCTCAGGGCAGGTGTTAGCTTTTGGAGATATTCGCGCTTAGCGCGAATATCTCCAAAAGTTGGTAATAGGAGATAGCGATGGTTAGGGACTGTTTCCAGTCGCTAACATCTTGGCACGCCCACTTTGCATGTCATTAGTGATAAATATCACTGACATGCAAAGCGGGGCCCAAGATGGTCGCTATCTCCTTTTAGCTGTCACTAACTGGTGTTAGCGACAGCTTGGTAATAGGGAGATCATTTTATCTCCTTTTTTTGGCTTTTAAAGCCAAAAAAGCAGAAATAAACCCCCTTGATAATATGCCCCACGATTCCTCGGGGGTTTCAGCTGACAGGGCTTGGTATTGTGTTACGTGCTAATTCTTCCAGGAAACGTCAGAGGGTCGATGCAGGGGTTCTAGAAGGGGTGATAAACCATTTAAGCCTCATGAACAAGCGCATGGTCTTTTAAAGATTTGTGAAGTACTCGGGGCGGCGGTGTGTGTGTGCCCTCTTTCAGGAGCGGGAGGGGGGGGCACTGCCAGCAACTTGCCAGGCCAGGCAGTGTTCAACACGTGCATCACCCTTTCTCTGCCTGCTATTGCGCTCCATGCTTCGGAAAGGTAAGAAAAAGAACGTGCATTTGAGTTTGAAATGTCCGATCCTGTAGCAGTACATTTGCAAAGCCCACACATGACAATAACCCGATTCAAGGCCCCATTCACCCGATTTTTAAAAAAAATATAGTACTCCAAGAAAGTTGGATTATAAAACTTTATTAACTTTTAAATATAACGAATGCAACAAAAACTGTAAATATATTTAAACATTTTTTGATAAAAAAAAACAACAATGGTCAGAAGCTGTCTTTTGTGCGAATAGTCCCAAGGCAGCACAACGTGCTGAGTTGTGGAAGGCACCCAGGTGAAGAACCATCCCTTCTTTAAACCCCATGGTGACCAACTATAGTTTCAATGAGTGCTATGTCCCAGGTTTTACATAAAGTAGTGTTTACCTAGAGTGGTGCTGTGTAGGACACTCTGAATGGAAATTAACCAGAACTATAACGATAACAACAACAACAACAATAATATAACTTTTATGCCCAAATTACGCAAACATTTAGCTAATCTGCTAAAGGGGGGAGTCGCCATTTCTTTACAATAATCAATAATGAAAAATCAACATCAATAGGGTTGTCCGTATTCCCGATGCAGCACTATAGTGCAACATACACAGCACCTGGGGTGTCAAGAGTGAACAGGTCCTAGCTGCTTAACCAATGACTGACAAATGCTATATTAAACACTTACTATGTATAATACTTGCGTTCACAATAGTTTTACTTTACAAAACAGAACAAAAGATGTCCCCTGTAAGTAAACCCATATTAGCTGTTTCAGTTATTGAACATCCTAAGGTTTTATGACATGGGGAACAGTGGTGATATCCTGGGCCACCCATCCGTAGCCTCTCTAATCTCCATTACAATGTGTTTCTTGCTAAAATTAACCAGAACTATAACCATAACAACAACAACAACAATAATATAACTTTAACGTCCAAATTACGCAAAGATTTAGCTAATCTGGTAAAGGGGGGGAGTCGCCATTTCTTTGGATAATTTATTCATCCATCCGTAACCTCTCTAATCTCCATTACAATATGTTTCTTGCTGTCGCTAGCTGATGAAAAAACTAAAGAGATAACTTCCTCATCCTTATTTTGTCTTTCTTTGTTCCTTAAGATGTTATCTGTGTCAACCTCTTCCGAGAATGCTGATGCGTTAGGGATTTCCTTGTGTTTCTTAATAGCATTGGTGTCTGCACACTTCTTTGTCAATTCTGTGAACATGATAACTGCTTCATAAACAGACGATATCCTTGTTAAGTCATTAGTGTTAAGTGTGTCTGAAACTACAGTGCCCTTCTGTTTTTCTTTCTTCAGGCTCTACAGAGTTTTGTGTGTTGTTCCTTTGAGCGACAATTATTCCAGAGGTTTCAGGTTCACTTGTTTTGTCCTGCAGTGAGTTAACAGCTTTAGAGACTTCATGTTTATTTGCTATGTCCTGCTGTGCGTCAACTGCTTCAGAGACGTCAGCCTCATTTGTTATGTTTGACTAGATCCTGGACCTGCCCGGCCGCGCCCAAAATGGCGCCGGTGTAAATGGGACTCGTAACTGCTTGTTGTGTACTGGTTGCCCAACCTTGATATCACGAGATACGTATGCAGTTTTGAAGCACATGGCGGAGGCTCGTCTGCTGTAGTGGGGCGCCCCTTTATCGTTTCAGTCGCCATTCCGCCCGCTTTTGCTACACTGTGCCTTTTCCGCCATTCAGCTGTTTACCGCCCGCTCTTACGGCTACAGCGTCTCGCTCACCATGTAGTTGAGTTACTCCCACTCTTGCGGTGCAGCGATAGGCGGCTGCCACAGGACTCTTAAAATGGCGGCCGGCTCTTCGGATTTGGGCCTGGTCCAGTAAAATGGCCCTGGGACACCTTGGAACTCGGACGCTTGTCTGCCAGGGCTTGGGTCCCATTCTCGAAAGCGTCCCCTCAGCCTTGAAGATTGTACAAAAGTCTTGGGGGCCCTCGACTCCCGCAGGCTTCCGGTGGGGAGCGGCTGCCATGATTGCTTGCGGAATGGCCACGACGGAGCTACGAGATGGTGGTGCTCTCATGGTGACGCCAGCTTCAGTCTGAAACATCCAGAAACAAGGTGGGGCTTTCATCGTTTGGGAAAAAAAATGTTTTAACCCAATGAAAAGTGTTATTTTTAGGTCACATGACCTGGTCTTACATCATTAGGAAAACAAAAGTAAAATGAACCAATGAAAAGTTTTATTAACAAGTCACATGACCTGTTATGCTTACGTTACGCGCTGCGCGGCGCACTCTGGATCGTTTCCGGGAAGCTGCGCCTTGCGCACCGGAGCACTTCCGGGTGCGCTAACGCGGCGCATCATATGACGCATTACGTGACAACGCAGGTCCAGAATATAGTCAAAATGTCTTCACCAACCAGCGGTCGGAATACAACCGCTTTCAGCAGTCCAAAAAGTTCGGTTAAATCTTAAGAGCGGGAGCAACTCAACTACATGGTGAGCGAGACGCTGTAGTCGCAAGAGCGGGCGGTAAACAGCTGAATGGCGGAAGAGGCACAGAGTACCAAAAGCGGGCGGAATGGCAACTAAAACGGTAAAGGGGCGCCCCACTACAGCGTGTCTTCAGGTCAAACGGATTGTGGGACAAGGTCCAGAATGGAAGAGTCATCAAAAGGCAAAAAATTCCGCCGGACCCCGGGAGCCGGCCGCCTATGTCGGGGGCGATCTCAAGCCACACCAGGGCAACACGACTTGGGGAGGGGGCAGGAGCCAAGCGCCCCCTCCCAGTCCGCGCCATCTCACCGCCCCTCGGGGGCCTCCGTCAAGCGGTTTAGGGAGGCACCGTATCACATTGTTTTCCAATGCAGTCAGGTCCACAAACGGACCCCACTTACTTTGAATAGTGAAGCTGCAGCAGGTGCAAATAAGGTTTAGACAGTGTTACAAGCGCTGCTTAGAACTCTGAAGTATGGCACTCAACATCCAGAACTTATGCCATTTGTGTAAGGCAGTGACATCGAAGCAACTCAGGGACCAAAAGCATGAACGAACACTCACGTATGAAAATCTTATTTGGGGAAGGGGCAGGATCCAAACGCCCCCTCCCAGTTCGCGCCACTACACCGTATGTAGAAAATCTGAAGCCATCGTTCTACAAACTCTCAACGCTTGCTATCAGTGCATGAGTTTCATTCTCGATCGATTGAGCTAGCCGGAATGGGCAATAAAAAGTATAAAATAGTTATGTAAATAGTTATTTAATAAAATGTTTTACCCTGTTTCTTTGCTGGTGTGTTGTCTATATTTATAATATTTGCATAGGGTTTGTCGTTATTTTGGGCGGGATTGGGTGGCGGAGTCGAGCTGTCTTGCAGCCCTCATGGTGTGGAGCTCAGTTCATCTCACTATTTTCGTATTTCTCATGAAGGGTTGTTCCTAATGTTTGTATTTTACCGAGGTCAAAAAGAGATCGAATTAGTGGTCTACTGATTTTGCTCGATTACTTTTATTTTTTTACATGATGTTTCACTATCTGCAAAGACTAAACAGAGTATTGCGACTTTGTGCTTGTTTGTAAATAGAGAATGATCCAAAGAGAACCAATTCTAAAACAGTAAATGCTTGGATAACAATCAATCAAATGGAGAGACAAGCAGGTACGACGGATTACAACGGGGGTAAAGGTCTGCGTTAACTACCGTTCACTATCTGCAAAGAGAGAGTACTACTAAGAGAAAAGAGGGGAGGGGGGGGACAGCGTTCAAAGCACATCAGCGTGCATAAACACGAAAACGTTTTTACCTATCACGTACTTGACATTTGACAGCTTTTGATATTTGCTATTAAAAAACCATTGAAATTCACAGAAAAAACCATAGGTTATAGTCCATATATAGTTAGGAATTTGCATTTACAAAACCTTGAAAATTCAATGAAAAAACCATTGGTTATAGAACATATATAGTTAGGAATTTGCATTTACAAAACCTTATTTTACTCGCATAAAACCATTGAAATTCCATATATAGTTAGATGCGCTAACTATATATCGCGCACCCACAATCCACTGCTGATGATGTCACATATTACATCATTCATGACATGGTCAGTGACATCACTGATGACATCACTGATGACATCTCAAATGACATCACTGATGACATCACTGATGACATATCAAATGACATCACTGATGACATCACTGATGACATCTCAAATGACATCACTGGTGACATCACTCATGATATCATTCATGTGATAATACAATGAACCTCTTCAGACTCTAATATAACCTTAGATACAATCAGTGTAAACAGACACTCACAGACTGTCACTCATCCATGGAGTTACTCACACAACTAGTCAGTCATGCAAACAATCAATCACACCTCCATTTCCTCAACTATACAGTTATACAAACTTTACTTATTCAAACATATACTAACACATATACAATCCCTGATACAAGTTCACAATGATCCATACAGCCACTCACACATTCACTGGCTCTTATGCACAGTTATTTATATATGTCAACTCTCACATGTACTGTGTTTTACATATGTACTTACTTTGACATGTAGCACTGAGATATCCATTCACTCACCAATACACTCATGCACACAGTCAACCACCCATACAGCTGTTTCCACATGCAGTTTTGAACCCATACATCTAGTGAATCAGCTGTTCACACATCTATGCACAGAGTCACACACCTCCCAGCCACTCACACACATACTCAGTCTCCCATACAAATACTTGGGCAACCAATCAATAACCCATATAGTTACTCATATAGCTACTGATCGACACATGCAGCAGTTTACAGAACAACAGATATAATGATGCACAAATTAATACAGTTTAATCACTAACCCATGCACTCAGTGAGACACATTTAATCACTCCCTCATACAATCAGTCATGCACCTACTAAATCCTTCATTCAGACATTTATACATCCACTCATTCTTCAATATGTAAGACATATTTTAACTTTACAGAAACATACAGTCACTGGATGTTGTCATCAGTGATGTCATTTGAGATGTCATCAGTGATGTCATCAGTGATGTCACTGACCATGTCATGAATGATGTAATATGTGACATCATCAGCAGTGGATTGCGGGTGCGCGATATATAGTTAGCGCATCTAACTATATATGGAATTTCAATGGTTTTATGCGAGTAAAATAAGGTTTTGTAAATGCAAATTCCTAACTATATATGTTCTATAACCAATGGTTTTTTCATTGAATTTTCAAGGTTTTGTAAATGCAAATTCCTAACTATATATGGACTATAACCTATGGTTTTTTCTGTGAATATATATATATATATATATATATATATCTATATATATATATATATATATATATATATATATATAGATATATATATATATATATATATATATATTACCTACTGGCGATAGCCAGTAGGTATATATAGTTAGGATTTTTTTCCTATGGGATTTTTGAAAATTCTATGTCGAATAACTTTGGCGTTTAAGGACAGAATTGGCTGAAATTTTCAGGAAAATGGAACATTTTGTTTCTGAGCAGCCCCTGAAAATTTGGGGGGGTTTCGTCAAGGGGGTCCGAGAAAAAAGGGGGGTCCCAAAACGTGTTTTTCCCATGCAATTTTCCATAGGGGCGGTTGGCCTCACTTTTAGCTTGAACGGCTGAATGGATTTACACCAAACTTGGCAAAATTGTAGGGACTGGTAGCCCGATGTGCCTTTGCTATGTCTCAAGATATAGGCTCCAGTGGTTTTTACAAAAATTAACTTTGAAAAATATATATTGGGCTACATTGGGCTATATATATGTTGGAGCCCAAATGTAGCCCAATGTAGCCCAATGTAGCCCAATGTAGCCCAAAGATGGCCACCAGAGACAAAAAAAACAAATGTAGCCCAAATATCAGCCAGATGTAGCCCAACTATAGCCCAATGACAGAATGTCCCACAGTGTTCTAAAGAACAACTAGAGTGCTAACAGTCCTACTTATTACAAAGGTATGGCACACCTGAAGCCATCTTGATTGGAATAAAGTGGTAACTCTTAAAACATTTAATTTAAAAAGGAACAAAATGAGGGGGTTCATTTTGCCATAGAAAGTATGATTAGCGAATATATGACGAAATCCTGCATGTACTATTAGGCCGCAAATTAAAATAACGAAAACTTTTAGAACGAGTATGCCTTTAGCATACACTAAACAACTAAACTACCCTAAACCCTAAAACACTACCCCCAGCATGACCCTACACTACACAAACAGTACAACACTACCCTAAACCCTAAAACACTACCCCCAGCATGACCCTACACTACACAAACACTACAACACTACCCTAAACCCTAAAACACTACCCCCAGCATGACCCTACACTACTCAAACACTACAACACTACCCAAAACCCTAAAACACTACACCCCAGCATGACCCTACACTACGCAAACACTACAACACTACCCTAAACCCTAAAACCCTACCCCCAGCATGACCCTACACTACACAAACACTACAACACAACCCTAAACCCTAAAACACTACCCCCAGCATGACCCTACACTACGCAAACACTACAACACAACCCTAAACCCTAAAACACTACCCCCAGCATGACCCTACACTACGCAAACACTACAACACTACCGTAAACCCTAAAACACTACCCCCAGCATGACCCTATGCTACGCAAACACTACAACACTACCCAAAACCCTAAAACACTACACCCCAGCATGACCCTACACTACGCAAACACTACAACACAACCCTAAACCCTAAAACACTACCCCCAGCATGACCCTACACTACGCAAACACTACAACACTACCGTAAACCCTAAAACACTACCCCAGCATGACCCTACACTACGCAAACACTACAACACTACCCAAAACCCTAAAACACTACCCCCAGCATGACCCTACACTACGCAAACACTACAACACTACCCAAAACCCTAAAACACTACCCCCCAGCATGACCCTACACTACGCAAACACTACAACACTACCCAAAACCCTAAAACACTACCCCCAGCATGACCCTACACTACGCAAACACTACAACACTACCCAAAACTCTAAAACACTACCCCCAGCATGACCCTACACTACGCAAACACTACAACACTACCCAAAACCCTAAAACACTACACCCCAGCATGACCCTACACTACGCAAACACTACAACACTACCCAAAACCCTAAAACACTACCCCCAGCATGACCCTACACTACGCAAACACTACAACACTACCCAAAACCCTAAAACACTTCCCCCAGCATGACCCTACACTACGCAAACACTACAACACTACCCTAAACCCTAAAATACTACACCCCAGCATGACCCTACACTACGCAAACACTACAACACTACCCAAAACCCTAAAACACTACCCCCAGCATGACCCTACACTACGCAAACACTACAACACTATCCTAAACCCTAAAACACTACGCCCAGCATGACCCTACACTACGCAAACACTACAACACTACCCTAAACCCTAAAACACTAGCCCCAGCATGACCCTACACTACGCAAACACTACAACACAACCCCATAAACCCTAAAACACTACCCCCAGCATGACCCTACACTATGCAAACACTACAACACTACCCTAAACCCTAAAACACTACCCCCAGCATGACCCTACACTACGCAAACACTACAACACAACCCTAAACCCTAAAACACTACCCCCAACATGACCCTACACTAAACAACCACCACAACTCTACACTACACTAACACAACACTACACTACACAACACTACACTACACTACACAATCACTAACCCACGAAAAAATTAACACAAACCCACTTACCTCTCTGGTCATCGTGGTTTTCACAACGCAAATGCATTTACCATACATGCATTTAAAACGTAATTCTTTGTAAAGGCATGCGCGATAAATGCACATGCGTTTTGAAACAATGCGGGATAATGGTATGCGAGGTCAATGACCTTGTGGGATAATGGTATGCGGACTGAAAGTCTGCGGGATAAAAAATGCGGGAAAATGGCTGCAAACCATGATTAGCAGCAGACTTCCCTGGTGAGCACTAGCTTTACTACAGTGATCTAATGAGCAACTAGAGTGCTAACATTCAGAATTTATGGCAAATGTGTGACACATCTGAATGCCTTCTTGGTAGAACCAAAGTAAACAAGCATTGAAAATGCAATAGATCTCGCCCTCGTTTAAGTTAAAGCCATTCTGTTTGTAATGAGGTGGCTTTTTAGCTTTGCTTTTATTAGTGTTTTTAAAACTTTCATGTAAATAACATGCATATGTATGCATATATGTATATGTATGCATGCATTTATATTTATATAGATATGCAGATTATATATGTTTATATATGTATATTACCTACTGGCGATAGCCAGTGGGTATATATAGTTAGGATTTTTTCTCTATGGGATTTCTGAAAATTCTATGTCTAATAACTTTGGCGTTTGTGGACGGAATTGGCTGAAATTTTCAGGAAAATGGCACATTTTGTTTCTGAGCAGCCCCTGAAAATTTGGGGGGGGGTTCGTCAAGGGGGGCCGAGAAAAAAGGGGGGTCCCAAAACGCGTTTTTCCCATTCATTTTTCCATAGGGCGGTTGGACTCACTTTTAGCTCGAACGGCTGAATAGATTTACATGAAACTTGGCAAAATTCTAGATATGGTTTGCCCGACGTGCCTTTGCTATGTCTCAATATATGTGCTCCAGTGGATTTTGAGAAATGAACGTTTAAAAAAATATATATATCTGTGACAGCGGTCCGGTTAGCGCCCCGGTTCGCGTACCTGACGCGTAACGGAACTTCGCGAAGCGAAGCTGATTGGCTCTCCGGTGTCTGTCAACATTCTAAACAGTCCGGAGCGGCCGCCATCTTGTCTCTCGGTACGATCGAGAGACAAGATGTGGTGAAAAACGAAGGGGGAAATGAAGGAAAGGGGGCAAGGTAGACCACTCCTGACCCCCTAGGATTGATGAGGGGGATATTAAAGTGCCCCGCGGGGCAAAAAATAATTTTTTTTTTTGCGATTTTACGCCGTAGAGGCGCGTCCCGGTACGCGAACCGGGCAGCTCACCGGGCAGCTCACCGGGCAGCTAACCGGGCAGCTAACCGGCAGCGTAGCTGTCAACATTGTAAACAGTCTGGAGTGGCCGCCATCTTGTCTCTCGGTAGGTTCGAGAGACAAGATGTGGTGAAAAAAGAAGGGGGAGATGAAGGAAAGGGGGCAAGGTAAACTCCTCCTGACCCCCTAGGATTGATGAGGGGGATATTAAAGTCCCCCGCGATTTTTCGCGGTAGAGGCGCTTCCCGGTACGCGAACCGGGCAGCTAACCGGCAGCGTAACGGGAGTCCGCCATCTTGTGTTTTTGGAGCGTCCGGTTCGCGTACCGGGTAGCGTCCCGGTAAGCGTAACAAGGGGAAAACCAAGAGAAACAGTAAAAAAAAAATTAAGGGAATAGATTTCCAGCAAACTTGGCAAAATTGTAGGGACTGTTTGTTTGATGTGCCTTTGCAAGGCCTCAAGATATGTGCACGTGTGGATTTTGTCTAATTAAGGTTAAAAAATATATATATATCTGTAAGCGTGCTCCGGCACGCTTACGTTACGGGTTTTGTTTGCGCTGCAGAGCCGATACGTCACGGTTATGCGACGCGCCATGAGGCGTCTCACGTGGCTACGTGATACGTCACGTAATAAAGAATATATTTTACAGCTATAGATATTAGCTTTTAAAAAACCAATGAAATTCACTGAAAAAACCATAGGTTATAGACCATATATAGTTAGGAATTTGCATTTACAAAACCTTGAAAATTCACTGAAAAACCATAGGTTAGAGACCATATATAGTTAGCTGGACATTTTATTGACATAAAACCAATGAAATTCCATATATAGTTAGTTGCACTAACTATATATCGCGCACCCGCAATCCACTGCTGATGATGTCACATATTACATCATTCATGACATGGTCAGTGACATCACTGATGACATCACTGATGACATCTCAAATGACATCACTGATGACATCACTGATGACATCTCAAATGACATCACTGATGACATCATGACACACCAATACCAGTTACTACATACTCACTCACTGATTCCTACGTCTACACACGCATTCACTCATTCACCCATACAATCACTCATACATATAGTCACTCATTATTACAATACTATCATATGCACTCATACACCTATGCAGACACTCACACACTGCCACTCATCCATGGAGTTACTCACACACCTAGTCAGTCCTGTAAAGAATCAATCACACTTCCATTTCCTCATCTATACAGTTAAACACAGAACACCATACTTCAGTGACATCACTGATGACATCACTGATGACATCACTGATGACATCTCAAATGACATCACTGATGACATCTCAAATGACATCACTGATGACATCATGACACACCAATACCAGTTACTACATACGCACTCACTGATTCCTACGTCTACACACACATTCACTCATTCACCCATACAATCACTCATACATACAGTCACTCATAATTACAACACTATCATATGCACTCATACACCTAGTCAGTCCTGTGAAGAATCAATCACACTTCGATTTCCTCATCTATACAATTAAACACAGAACACCATACTTTTCACACATATACTAACACATACTTACTCTCTTATACAATCACTGATACAAGTACACATTGATATGCACAGAGTCACACACCTCCCAGCCAGCCACACACACACTCAGTCTTCCATACATCCACTCATTCTTCAATATGTAAAACATATTTAAACTTTACAAAAACACACAGACACTAGATGATGTCATTTGAGATGTCATCAGTGATGTCATCAGTGATGTCATCAGTGATGTCATTTGAGATGTCATCAGTGATGTCATCAGTGATGTCACTGACCATGTCATGAATGATGTAATATGTGACATCATCAGCAGTGGATTGCGGGTGCGCGATATATAGTTAGTGCAACTAACTATATATGGAATTTCATTGGTTTTATGTCAATAAAATGTCCAGCTAACTATATATGGTCTCTAACCTATGGTTTTTCAGTGAATTTTCAAGGTTTTGTAAATGAAAATTCCTAACTATATATGGTCTATAACCTATGGTTTTTTCAGTGAATATATATATATATATATATAGATATATATATATATATATATATATATTCACTGAAAAAACCATAGGTTTCACACCGGTTATTGTTAGGAATTAGCATTTAAAAAACCTATTAAATTCACTGAAAAAACCATAGGTTTCACACCAGTTATAGTTAGCTGGAAATTTTACTGATATAAAACCATTGAAATTCCCACGTTATAGTTAGTCGGACTCACTATAACTTGCGCGTACAATGCACTGCTGATGACGTCACATATTACATCACTCATGACATGGTCAGTGACATCACTCATGACATCACTGATGAGACCATCCAGTGAATGTGTGTCTTTCTGAAAAATAAATTGTTTTATTTATGTATATGTAAAGGTCGATAGAAGAATAAATGTTTAAATTATTGTCTTAATGAATGTTTTTTTAAAAAAAAGATTGGTTAACTGGCTTATTAAGTGTATCTTAGTGAATACATATATTAGCGAGTAATGTTTAAATATTTAAATGTTTGTATCAGTGTTTCACTTTGTGTATAAATGGCTACATGGGCTGGTGAGTAGCTACATGTGTGTGTATATGGGTTATTAGATGTTTTTTTAGTATCAGTATGAGTGTCTGTATGGTTTGGTGGGGGTGTTACTTAGCATATAGATGCATCAATGACTGACTCACTGTTTATATGTTTTTTGAAGACAGCATACGTGCAGGTCTGTATGGGTGGATGAGTGTCTATATGTGTGTGTTAGTGAGTGAATGACTGCCTCAGTAGTGTCTTTATCAGTAACTACATATGTTTTAATCTAGTATATGTGACTATTGATATATATAAGTCAGTATATGTGAGAGTGAGAGATTGAAACAGTTCCTGTTTAAATAAGTATGTTTTTCTATAAGTGATTGTTTAAGAGAGTAAGTATGTGTAAGTTTCCTTAGAAGTAAGGTAGTAGTGTGTGTATATCTGTATATGTTAATAAATGGATGTTTATTAGTTTATTTGCATGTGTGAATATGTGTGTGAGTAACTTTTTGATGACTGTCAGTGTGTAACAGGATTTATAGGTGTATCACTACATATGATGAGTGAGTATATGTATGAGTGACTATATAGAACTGTTGGTGAATGAGTGGATGTGTATATAGATGGTGGAATTACTGAATTGGTTGTTGTGACTGATATGGGTATATCCACTTTTTTGAAAATGTTAGTTTCTATTTTTGATTATATGTTTCAAGGGTTACTTTACACTGAGAGGAGGTCTGTCACTGTGTCACAAGGATGGTGTCATCAGTGATGTCATGAGTGATGTCACTGACCATGTCATGAGTGATGTAATATGTGACGTCATCAGCAGTGCATTGTACGCGCAAGTTATAGTGAGTCCGACTAACTATAACGTGGGAATTTCAATGGTTTTATATCAGTAAAATTTCCAGCTAACTATAACTGGTGTGAAACCTATGGTTTTTTCAGTGAATTTAATAGGTTTTTTAAATGCTAATTCCTAACTATAACCGGTGTGAAACCTATGGTTTTTTCAGTGAATTTCATAGGTTTTTTAAATGCTAATTCCTAACTATAACTGGTGTGAAACCTATGGTTTTTTCAGTGAATTTCATAGGTTTTTTAAATGCTAATTCCTAACTATAACTGGTGTGAAACCTATGGTTTTTTCAGTGAATTTCATAGGTTTTTTAAATGCTAATTCCTTTGTATATCGAGTTTCTAACCTTTTTTTTTTTTACAATTTGCTGTTTTTTTTAAAGTATTCATGTTTTTTTTATATAATTTTTTTCTTTTGCGCTCTGGGTGCGCGCTCCGGGAAGCTTTCAGCTAAGCTCTCCGGTAAGCTTTTCCGTGAGCTCATCTGAAAGCGCACCCAGAGCGCAACTGTCGTTCGTGAAAAAAAATATGAATGAAAAGTTAATAATAATGCAAAACATTTCGTACCATACAAATAAAATTAGTTTTTTTTAATAAGGAAAATGATTATGCATTTCTGTAAAAGTTTGATGACGTCACTTCGGCGCGCAACGTAAGTGCCCTCGGAAGCGCCTACGTTCGCGGCGCATAAACGCACGCAAAAGCGCCTACGATCGCGCCACGTTTGCGCCCCGGAAGCGCCTACGATCGCGCTGCGTAAACGCACCCGGAAGTGCACCGGAGCGCGCAGCGTAAACGCGTCGGGTCATGTGACCCTAAAATAACACTTTTCATTGGTTGCTAACAGTTTTTTTTTACAATGAATGAAATCCCCACCCATTTCCTTCACTTCTTCTTTCACTTTTGTGACTGAAAGACCTGCCTTTTTTGCTGTTGCATATTTCTTGGATAATCATGGCTGCCAGACCATCCAGCAGTGAAGATGACTCCAATGATTTCATTGATGAAGAGCCTCCTCAGCCGAAGGTCAAAGAGCATTTCATCTGGAAATTTTTTAAGTTTCCAGCAGACCAGAAAAAGGTGAATGCACCAAAAGTAGAGTGCAGGATCTGCAAACAGGTCCTGTCACGGGGTAACCCCCCAAAAAAGTACTCTTTTGGGAACTTTACCATGATCCGACATGTGGAGAGGAGGCACCCCCAGAATTTTTCCCGGGAAAGTGTCAGGGCTCTGGCACAAGAGGTTCCCAGAGATGGGGCCTCTACATCAACCGGAGGAGCAACTTCTTCTGGGAGAGAGCAATCGCAGGAGCAGGTGCCAAACATACAACCTGCATTTAACCATGGGGTCGTCAGATGCAGATACTGCAATCAACTCCTCACCTATGGGGAGCAAAGTGTCCTGCTCATGGTTCGAGCATTGGAGAACCATCGCTGCCCTTCCCACCCCTAATTTTTTTGTTTTCTTTTTGCTCCTGTTGAGCAGTTTCCATTCCCTGTTTTTGTTCCTGTTCAGTTAAAAGAAGAAAACCAAAAGTTCTTTTTAGAACTACCTCCAATTCTCATCAAAGAGCTATATTCTTAAAAAAATGAAGAGTAAGTGAAATATAGTGCATTGATAATTGAAAGGAGAATGAGTAAGAAAGAACAGAAAGGTATGAGAGGTGAAAGGAAGTGAAGTAGGAGGAATGAAAGAAGGTGAGTGTTAGAAAAGAAAGTTATGACACAGTGAATAAACTGGAGGCCTCATTTCTGAAAAGTGACGCATCGCTACGTGAAAACAGCGATGCGTCACTTTTCTGGACGCACTCCTTATGACATTCCAGATATGTCATATTTAATATATGACTAATCAATTCGCAAGGAGTTACAGATATGTCAGTATTTCTGACGTATCTGTAAACACAAAAGTAACGCATTGCTGGAGTGCGTCACAAAAGTGACGCAACTCCAGTAATGTGTCCTTTCACATGGAAAAAGCACCATGTGAAAGGTTTGCTGTGAAGCAGGTGCAAGATTTTGGCGCAACAGCATCCTAAAAGTGACGCACTGCGTCATTATTACCAAGCTTTTTGCAGGGGAACACCCCCTCTGCATGCATTATACCTGACACTATTTTTTAAAAAGTGACGCATCTAGGTACATGGGTCACTTTTTAAAACTCTGCGCCACATTATATCTGCATCAGGTATTATGTATGCAGAGGGGGCAATCCCTCGCAAAAAGCTTGGTAATAACGACGTACTGAAATCTATGAGATTTCTCTGCGTCACTTTTAGGATGATGTTGCATCAAAATCTTGCGCCTGCCTCGCGTCACTTTCATGTTTACAGATATGTGAGAAATACTGACGTATCTGTAACTCCTTGCAACATGATTCGTCATACATTAAATATGACACATCTGGAATGTCATAAGGACTGTGGACAGAAAAGTGATGCATCACACCAGCAGTGTAATAAAATGTGCCTCGTTGCACTATATTTAAAGGATGCAACAGCATCCTAAAAGTGACGCAGTGAAATCTCAAACATTTCACTGCGTCGCTATTACAAAGCTTTTTGTGGGGGAACACCCCCTCTGCATGCATTATACCTCACGCAGATATAATGTGGTGCTTGATTTTAAAAAGTGACCCATCTACCTAGATACGTCACTTTTTAAATATAACGCAACGAGGCACATTTTTTTACACCACTGGTGCGATGCGTCACTTTTCTGTGCGCACTCCTTATGACATTCCAAGTAACGCATTGCTGGAGTGCGTCACAAAAGTGACGCAACTCCAGTAATGCGTCCTTTCAAATGGGGAAAGCAGCATGTGAAAGGTCTTGCCTCAGTCTAACACCTGCTGTAAAGCAAGCACAAGATTTTGACGCAACAGCATCCTAAAAGTGACGCAGTGAAATCTCAAAGATTTCACTGCGTCGCTATTACAAAGCTTTTTGCGGGAGAACACCCCCTCTGCATGCATTATACCTGACGCTATTTTTAAAAAGTGACGCATCTAGGTACATGGGTCACTTTTTAAAACTCTGCGCCACATTATATCTGCGTCAGGTATAATGTATGCAAAGGGGGCATTCCCCCGCAAAAAGCTTGGTAATAACGACATACTGAAATCTATAAGATTTCTCTGCGTCACTTTTAGGATGCTGTTGCGTCAAAATCTTGCACCTGCCTCGCATCACTTTTATGTTTACAGATATGTCAGAAATACTGACGTATCTGTAACTCCTTGCAACATGATTCATCATACATTAAATATGACACATCTGGAATGTCATAAGGAGTGCGCACAGAAAAGTGACGCATAACACCAGCAGTGTAATAAAATGTGCCTCGTTGCACTATATTTAAAAAGTGACGCATCTAGATAGATGCGTCACTTTTTAAATATTGCATAACAATGCGCATTTTTTTACACCGCTGGTGCGTCACAAAAATTGACGCACAGGAGGCGCAAAACTAGCAGCGCAAGGCCTTCATAAATATGGTCCTGGATTTTCCCCGTGCTTCGCCGGTGCGCGTACCATGCGCTTCCCCCGCGCAAAACGAAAAAAAAAAAAAAAAAATTAATGCCCTGCAGGACCCTATTTTAGCCCCTACATCAAACCTAGGGGGTCAGAGGGGGTCTACTCTTCCCCCTTATGGTCATTTGCCCCTTTTTTTTTCAAACCCCTTGTGTCTCGATTTTACCAAGACACAAGATGGCGGCCGCTCCAGACTGTTTAGAATGTTTACAGACACCCAAGAGCCAATCAGCTTCCTGCGCGCAAGTCGCGTGTCGCGCCGGGAGCGCTCACGGGTGCGCGCACCGGAGAGCGCCTATAGATATATATATTTTTTTGAACCTAAATTACTCAAAATCCACTGGAGCACATATCTTGAGACATAGCAAAGGCACATCGGGCTACCAGTCCCTACAATTTTGCCAAGTTTGGTGGAAATCCATTCAGCCGTTCGGGCTAAAAGTGAAATCGACGGCCCTATGGAAATTAACATGGGGAAAACGCGTTTTGGGACCCCCATTTTATCTCGGCCCCCGCTTGACGTATCCCCCCCAAACTTTTAAGGAAGGACCCGAGCTCGACGAGGCCATTTTCAGGACATTTTCAGGCAGATTCGTCAACCGGTGCCAAAGTTATTCCAAATAGAATTTTGAGATTTAACATTGAAAAAAATCCTAACTATAACTACCTACTGGCGACCGCCAGTAGGTAATATATATATATATATATATATATATATATATATATATATATATATATATATATATATATATATATATATATATATTCACTTAAAAAACCATAGGTTATAGACCATATATAGTTAGGAATTCGCATTTACAAAACCTTATTTTACTCACACAAAACCATTGAAATTCCATATATAGTTAGTTGCACTAACTATATATTGCGCACCCGCAATCCACTGCTGATGATGTCACATATTACATCATTCATGACATGGTCAGTGACATCACTGATGACATCACTGATGACATCTCAAATGACATCACTGATGACATCTCAAATGACATCACTGATGACATCACTGATGACATCTCATTTGACATTACTGATCACATCACTGATGATATCATTCATGTGATAATACGATGAACCTCTTCAGACTCTAATATAACCTTAGATACAATCAGTGTAAACAGACACTCACAGACTGTCACTCATCCATGGAGTTACTCACACACCTAGTCAGTCATGCAAAGAATCAATCACACCTCCATTTCCTCAACTATACAGTTATACAAACTTTACTTATTCAAACAGATACTAACACATATTTACTCTCTTATACAATCCCTGATACAAGTTCACAATGATCCATACAGCCACTCACACATTCACTGGCTCTTATGCACAGTTATTTATATATGCCAACTCTCACATGTACTGTGTTTTACATATGTACTTACTTTGACATGTAGCACTGAGATATCCATTCACTCACCAATACACTCATGCACACAGTCAACCGCCCATACAGCTGTTTCCACATGCACTTTTGAAACCATACATCTAGTGAATCAACTGCTCACACATCTATGCACAGAGTCATACACCTCCCAGCCACCCACACACACACTCAGTCTCCCATAAAAATACTTGGGCAACCAATCAATAACCCATATAGTTACTCATATAGCTACTTATCAACACATGCAACGGTTTACAGAACAACAGACATAATGATGCACAAATTAAGACAGTTTAGTCACTAATCCATGCACTCAGTGAGACACATTTAATCACTCACTCATACAGTCAGTCATGCACCTACTAAATCCTTCATCCAGACACTTATACATCCACTCATTCTTCAATCTGTAAGACATATTTTAACTTTACAGAAACATACAGTCACTGGATGTTGTCATCAGTGATGTCATCAGTGATGTCATTTGAGATGTCATCAGTGATGTCATCAGTGATGTCACTGACCATGTCATGAATGATGTAATATGTGACATCATCAGCAGTGGATTGCGGGTGCGCGATATATAGTTAGTGCAAATAACTATATATGGAATTTCAATGGTTTTGTGTGAGTAAAATAAGGTTTTGTAAATGCGAGTTCCTAACTATATATGGTCTATAACCTATGGTTTTTTCAGTGAATTTTCAAGGTTTTGTAAATGCTAATTCCTAACTATATATGGTCTATAACCTATGGTTTTTTCAGTGAATTTTCAAGGTTTAGTAAATGCTAATTCCTAACTATATATGGTCTATAACCTATGGTTTTTTCAGTGAATATATATATACATACATATATAAACATATATCATCTGTATATCTATATAAATACAAACATAAATGCATGCATACATATACTTATATGCATACAGATGCATGTTATTTACATGAAAGTTGAAAAAACACTAATAAAAGCAAAGCTAAAAAGCCACCTCATTACAAACAGAATGGCTTTAACTTAAACGAGGGCGAGATCTATTGCATTTTCAATGCTTGTTTACTTTGGTTCCATCAAGAAGGCATTCAGATGTGTCACACATTTGCCATAAATTGTGTGGTATATATATACATGTATATATTGTGTGGTTTGCCATAAAAGTGTGGCTCACTGGTTAGAGGCGGCAGACCCGAGAGCAGAGGACGGCCCGGGAACAGGGTTCGATTCCCGGCGCGGCAGGTTTCTGGACCAGGGTCAGCGGACTCGATAATTCTCTCGCCTCGGTGCCCACTCTGATCAGCGATCACACTCGGCAACTCTGGGCATTAGCTTGCCTCATCTTCACTAACGGCCCCACCAGACCGCCGGGGATGCCTGGTCTCACCCTGGAGATACCCATTAAGGGACCATCTCTCAGGGAAGCCAGGAAGGGTTTCACAGCGGTCGAAGCGCCTTGGGACCCTCCGGGTAAGTAGTGCGCTATATAAATGCCTATACATACATACATACAATGTTAGCACTCTAGTTGCACATTAGATCACTGTAGTAAAGCTACTGCTCACCAGGGACGTCTGCTGCTGGTATTCAAAGTGCATGTTTCAGTCTGCATGTCAGAATTTTTTTCATGAAATAGAAGAGGATTTGAGAAGTCACTCAAAATGATCCCTAATTTTTCTTTCTGAAGCACTAATCATACTTTCTATGGCAAAATTACCCCCCTCATGTTGTTCCTTTTTAAATTGAGTGTTTTCAGACTTACCACTTCATTCCAATCAAGATGGCTTCTGGTGTGCCATACTTTTGTCATAAGTAAGACTGTTAGCGCTCTAGTTGTTCTTTAGAACACTCTGGGACATTCTGTCATTGGGCTATACTTGGGGTACATCTGGGTGATATTTGGGCTACATTTAGGCTCTTTTGTCTCTGGTGGCCATCTTGGGAGACTGTATGTCAGAATTTTTTAATGAAATTGAAGAGGGTTTGAGAAGTCACTCAAAATGTGCCCTAATTTTTCTTTCTGCAGCACTAATCATAATTCATATGGCAAAATATACCCCCTCATTTTGTTCCTTTTTAAATTAAATGTTTTAAGAGTTACCACTTTATTCCAATCAAGATGGCTTCAGGTGTGCCATACCTTCGTAATAAGTAGGACTGTTAGCGCTCTAGTTGTTCTTTAGAACACTCTGGGACATTCTGTCATTGGGCTATACTTGGGCTACATCTGGGTGATATTTGGGCTACATTTGGGCTCTTTTGTCTCTGGTCGCCATTTTGGGAGACTGCATGTCAGAATTTTTTAATGAAATAGAAGAGGATTTGAAAAGTCACTCAAAATGTGCCCTAATTTTTCTTTCTGCAGCACTAATAATACCTTCTATTGCATAGTATACCCCTCCTTTTTGTTCCTTTTTAAATTAAATGTTTTAAGAGTTACCACTTTATTCCCATCACGATGGCTCCAGGTGTGCTATACCTTTGTAATAAGTAGGACTGTTAGCGCTCTAGTTGTTCTTTAGAACACTCTGGGACATTCTGTCATTGGGCTATACTTGGGCTACATCTGGGTGATATTTGGGCTACATTTGGGCTCTTTTGTCTCTAGTGTCCATTTTGGGAGACTCCATGTCAGAATGTTTTAATGAAATAGAAAAGGATTTGAGAAGTCACTCAAAATGTGCCCTAATTTTTCATTCTGCAGCACTAATCATACTTTCTATGGCAAAATATACCTCCTCATGTTGTTTCTTTTTAAATTAAATGTTTTAAGAGTTACCACTTTATTCCAATCAAGATGGCTTCAGGTGTGCCATACCTTTGTAATAAGTAGGACTGTTAGCGCTCTAGTTGTTCTTTAGAACACTCTGGGACATTCTGTCATTGGGCTATACTTGGGCTACATCTGCGTGATATTTGGGCTACATTTGGGCTCTTTTGTCTCTGGTGGCCATTTTGGGAGACTGCATGTCAGAATGTTTTAATGAAATAGAAAAGGATTTGAGAAGTCACTCAAAATGTGCCCTAATTTTTCATTCTGCAGCACTAATCATACTTTCTATGGCAAAATATACCCCCTCATGTTGTTTCTTTTTAAATTAAATGTTTTAAGAGTTACCACTTTATTCCAATCAAGATGGCTTCAGGTGTGCCAGACCTTTGTAATAAGTAGGACTGTTAGCGCTCTAGTTGTTCTTTAGAACACTCTAGGAGGCTGCAGTAGAACACAAAGGAATCAACTGACAGTCTCTGTCCTTGTTGGATGTACATGTTTTACTGAGAATGTCAAGACTTCATTTTCACATGACTGAGAAAGATAATGTGAATTTACAGAAAATATGCTTTCAGTTTAGCTTATAGATCCCCTTCCAAACCACTGTGGGAAAATCATGAGATATTAGTTTTCTTTCAAACAATATTCATGATATCACAGCAGAAGGTTTTTTCACATGGTAAAATCACCTTAGAACCCACCACAATTCCTAAAACAAGTATGGTACCATCAACAAATGATTTATAATGTAACTAAAGTCCTAAAACCCTCTATTAACCACAATGCTTTTTAATGAGGTGCTATCATGTATATTGGTCCCAAGATGGCTGCCAACACTTCTTGGATGAAGTGCTGACAGCCAATCAGATCAGATGTGTGGTTAGGCTCCGCCCAGATATATATCTTTTTTTGAACCTAAATTACTCAAGATCTACTGGAGCACATATATTGAGACCTAGCAAAGGCACATCGGGCTAACAGTCCCTACAATTTTGCCAAGTTTCGTGCAAATCCATTCAGCCGTTCGAGCTAAAAGTGAGGCCAACCGCCCTATAGAAATTAACATGGGAAAAACGCGTTTTGGGACCCCCCTTTTTTCTCGGCCCCCCCTTGATGAAACCCCCCCAAATTGTCAGGGGCTGCTCAGAAACAAAATGTTCCATTTTCCTGAAAATTTCAGCCAATTCCGTCCACAAACGCCAAAGTTATTAGACATAGAATATATATATATATATATATATATATATATATATATATATATATATATATATATATATATATATATATATATATATATATATATATATATATATATATATATATATATATATATATATATTACCTACTGGCTATCGCCAGTAGGTATATATAGTTAGGATTAATTCCCTATGGGATTTTTGAAAATTCTATGTCTAATAACTTTGGCGTTTGAGGACGGAATCGACTGAAATTTTCAGGAAAATGGCACATTTTGTTTCTGAGCAGCTCCTGGAAATTTGGGGGGGTTTCGTCAAGGGGGGGCTGAGAAAAAAGGGGGGTCCCAAAACGCGTTTTTAACATTGAGTTTTCCATAGGGCGGTTGGACTCACTTTTAGCTCGAACGGCTGAATGGATTTGCACGAAACTTGGCAAAATTGTAGGGACTGTTAGCCCGATGTGCCTTTGCTAGGTCTCAATATATGTGCTCCAGTAGTTTTTGAGAAATTAACGTTCAAAACAAGATATATATCTGTAACAGCGCTCCGGGCAGCGATCCGGTCCGCTTACTTTTCGCGAAACGGAACTTTGCGCGCAGAAAGCTGATTGGCTCTCCGGTGTCTGTCAACATTCTAAACAGTCCGGAGCGGCCGCCATCTTATCTCTCGGTAGGATCGAGAGAGAAGAAGAGGTGAAAAACGAAGGGGGAATTTATTGAAAGGGGGCAAGGTATACCCCTCTTGACCCCCTAGGAATGTTGTTGGGGTTATTAAAGGGTCCCGTGGGGAAAATAAAAAAAAATGATTTTTCACGGTAGAAGCGCTTCACGGGCCGCGAACTGGGCCGCAAACTGGTAGCGAAACGGGAATTCGACATTTTGTGCTTCGTTTTAATTGTTTAGAGACAAAAATTATCGCCGCACATCGGCCACAATGCATGAATATCGCTAAAAAGTCAGCGATATTCATGCATTATCCAGCAAATTCTCTTAGCCATGTTATCCACCTTCCATTGGATAACATGGCTAAAAACTGCTCTGTGCGTGAGCTTTTTTTTTTTTTTTTTGCTGCGTGACGTTTGTTAACGTTAGATTCGATGGAAATCAGGAAGTGTTGACCACCATTTTGTCACTGCGAGTAAATATTTTGTTATAAATGAATCCTTATTGATAAACATTGTCTGCGCCATCTTGCGTTTTTGTCCAATGCCACAATTTTGTCGTGCACGGCAGCCATTTTAGATGCCTTGACCAGGGCCACTCTCTGCACGCCGCCGATCTTCAGCATGGCTCCCCACCCTCGCAAGCATCTCCCCCACGCACTGGTCACCCCCGCTCTCTCTCTCATGCATGGGACATATACTTCCCCCCATCTGCGCTGCTCTTCTCTGAGAATCACACCCTGTGCCCGCCCGACACCTCCCTTTCACCCTATTCACTACCGCACCCTCTGACACTCCTCTTCCTCTGTGTCCGATTGTCCAGGCCGGACCTAGGCTATCACCTAGCCCTGCAGATGTAGTTTATGGCCCCAGCTGTAGAGTATCCAGACATGCCAACCCTCCCGATTCAGGCGTGAGACTACTGATTTCAGTGCTAGTCTTTCGCTTCCCGATTCCTGCAAGGAAAAACCCGGGGGCATATTACCAACAACTAGCGGTAATTTTTGTCTCTAACTTGTTTAGAGACAAAAATTATCGCCGCACTTCGGCGAATTTTATCGCACATAAACCTTGCTATTAGCAAGGTTTATCGCAAATGCGATAAAAAACGGCCGCAATGCATGAATATCGTTGAAAAGTCAGCGATATTCATGCATTATCCAGCAAATGCTTTTAGCCATGTTATCCACTTCCCATTGGATAACATGGCTAAAAACTGCTCAGGGCAGGTGTTAGGTTTTGGAGATATTCGCGCTTAGCGCGAATATCTCCAAAAGTTGGTAATAGGAGATAGCGATGGTTAGGGACTGTTTCCAGTCGCTAAAATCTTGGCACGCCCACTTTGCATGTCATTAGTGATAAATATCACTGATATGCAAAGCGGGGCCCAAGATGGTCGCTATCTCCTTTTAGCTGTCACTAACAGGTGTTAGCGACAGCTTGGTAATAGGGAGATAATTTTATCTCTTTTTTTTTGGCTTTTAAAGCCAAAAAAGCGGAAATAAACCCCCTTGATAATATGCCCCATGATTTCTCAGGGGTTTCAGCTGACAGGGCTTGGTATTGCGTTACTTGCTAATTCTTCCAGGATACGTCAGAGGGTCGATGCAGGGGTTCTAGAAGGGGTGATAAACCATTTAAGCCTCATGAACAAGCGCATGGTCTTTTAAAGATTTGTGAAGTACTCGGGGCGGCGGTGTGTGTGTGCCCTCTTTCAGGAGCGGGCGGGGGGGCACTGCCAGCAATTTGCAGGCCAGGCAGTGTTCAACACGTGCATCACCCTTTCTCTGCCTGCTATTGCGCTCCATGCTTCGGAAAGGTAAGAAAAAGAACGTGCATTTGAGTTTGAAATGTCCGATCTTGTAGCAGTACACTTGCAAAGCCCACACATGACAATAACCCGATTCAAGGCCCCATTCACCCGATTTTTTAAACATATATAGCACTCCAACAAAGTTAGATTTTAAAACTTTATTAACATTTAAATATAACGAACGCAACAAAAACTGTAAATATATTTAACCATTTTTTGAAATTAACCAGAACTATAACGATAACAACAACAACAACAATAATATAACTTTTATGCCTAAATTACGCAAACATTTAGCTAATCTGCTAAAGGGGGGAATCGCCATTTCTTTACAATAATCAATAATGAAAAATCCACATCAATAGGGTTGCCCGTTTTCTCGATGCAGCAATATAGTGCAACATACACAGCACCTGGGGTGTCAAGAGTGAACAGGTCTTTCTTTGTTCCTTAAGATGTTATCTGTGTCAACCTCTTCCGAGAATGCTGATGCGTTAGGATTTCCTTGTGTTTCTTAATAGCATTGGTGTCTGTACACTTCTTTGTCAATTCTGTCAAGATGATAACTGCTTCATAAACAGACGATATCTTTGTTTAGTCATTAGTGTTAAGTGTGTCTGAAACTACAGTGCCCTTCTGTTTTTTTTTCTTCAGGCTCTACAGAGTTTTGTGTGTTGTTCTTTTGAGCGACAATTATTCCAGAGGTTTCAAGTTCACTTGTTTTGTCCTGCAGTGAGTTAACAGCTTTAGAGAGTTCATGTTTATTTGCTATGTCCTGCTGTTCGTCAACTGCTTCAGAGACGTCAGCCTCATTTGTTATGTTTCAGTGGATCCTGGACCTGCCCGGCCGCGCCCAAAATGGCGCCGGTGTAAATGGGACTCGTAACTGCTTGTTGTGTACTGGTTGCCCAACCTTGATATCACGAGATACATATGCAGTTTTGAAGCACATGGCGGAGGCTTGTCTGCTGTAGTGGGGCGCCCCTTTATCGTTTCAGTCGCCATTCCGCCCGCTTTTGCTACACTGTGCCTTTTCCGCCATTCAGCTGTTAAGCGCCCGCTCTTACGGCTACAGCGTCTCGCTCACCATGTAGTTGAGTTGCTCCCACTCTTGTGGTGCAGCGATAGGCGGCTTCCACAGGACTCTTAAAATGGCGGTCGGCTCTTCGGATTTGGGCCTGGTCCAGTAAAATGGCCCTGGGACACCTTGGAACTCGGACGCTTGTCTGCCAGGGCTTGGGTTCCATTCTGGAAAGCGTCCCCTCAGCCTTGAAGATTGTACAAAAGTCTTGGGGGCCGTCGACTCCCGCAGGCTTCCGGTGGGGAGCGGCTGCCATGATTGCTTGCGGAATGGCCACGACGGAGCTACGAGATGGTGGTGCTCTCATGGTGACGCCAGCTTCAGTCTGAAACATCCAGAAACAAGGTGGGGCTTTCATCGTTTGGGAAAAAAAATGTTTTAATCCAATGAAAAGTGTTATTTTTAGGTCACATGACCTAGTCTTACATAATTAGGAAAAGAAAAGTAAAATGAACCAATGAAAAGTTTTATTAACAAGTCACATGACCTGTTATGCTTACGTTACGCGCTGCGCGGCGCGCTCTGGATCGTTTCCGGGAAGCTGCGCCTTGCGCACCGGAGCACTTCCGGGTGCGCTAACGCGTCGCGTCATATGACGCATTACGCGACAATGCAGGTCCAGAATATAGTCAAAATGTCTCCACCAACCAGCGGTCGGAATACAACCGCTTTCAGCAGTCCAAAAAGTTCGGTTAAATCTTAAGAGCGGGAGCAACTCAACTACATGGTGAGCGAGACGTTGTAGTCGCAAGAGCGGGCGGTAAACAGCTGAATGGCGGAAGAGGCACAGAGTACCAAAAGCGGGCGGAATGGCAACTAAAACGGTAAAGGGGCGCCCCACGACAGCGTGTCTTCAGGTCAAACGGATTGTGGGACAAGGTCCAGAATGGAAGATTCTTCAAAAGGGAAAAAATTCCGCCGGACCCCGGAAGCCGGCCGCCTATGCCGGGGGCGATCTCAGGCCTCACCAGGGCAGCACGACTTGGGGAGGGGGCAGGAGCCAAGCGCCCCCTCTCAGTCCGCGCCATCTCACCGCCCCTCGGGGGCCTCCGTCAAGCGGTTTAGGGAGGCACCGTATCACATTGTTTTCCAATGCAGTCAGGTCCACAAATGGACCCCACTTACTTTGAATAGTGAAGCTGCAGCAGGTGCAAATAAGGTTTAAACAGTGTTACAAGAGCTGCTTAGAACTCTGAAGTATGGCACTCAACAACCAGGACTTATGCCATTTATGTAAGGCAGTGACATGGAAGCAACTCAGGGACAAAAAGCATGAACGAACATTCACGTATGAAAATCTTATTTGGAGAAGGGGTAGAATCCAAACGCCCCCTGCCAGTTCGCGCCACTACACCGTATGTGGAAAATCTGAAGCCATCATTCTACAAACTCTCAACGCTTGTTATCAGTGCATGAGTTTCATGCTCAATCGATTGAGCTAGCCGGATCGGGCAATAAAAAGTATAAAATAGTTATGTAAATAGTTATTTAATAAAATGTTTTACTCTGTTTCTTTGCTGGTGTGTTGTGTATATTTATAATATTTGCATAGGGTTTGTCGTTATTTTGGGCGGTGTGGGTGGCGGAGTCGAGCTGTTTTGCAGCCCTCATGGTGTGGAGCTCAGTTTATTTCACTATTTTCGTATTTCTCATGAAGGGTTATTCCTAATGTTTGTATTTTACCACCGAGGTCAAAAAGAGATCAAATTAGTGGTCTACTGATTTTGCTCGATTACTTTTATTTTTTTACACGATTTTTCACTATCTGCAAAGACTAAACAGAGTATTGCGACTTTGTGCTTGTTTGTGAATAGAGAATGATCCAAAGAGAACCAATTGTAAAACAGTAAATACTTGGATAATAATCAATCAAAAGGAGAGACAAGCATGTACGACGGATTACAACAGGGGTAAAGGTCTGCGTTAACTACCGTTCACTATCTGCAAAGAGAGAGTACTACTAAGAGAAAAGAGGGGAGTGGGGGGGGGGGGCAGCGTTCAAAGCACATCAGCGTGCATAAACACGAAAACGTTTTTACCTATCACGTACTTGACATTTGACAGCTTTTGATATTTGCTATTAAAAAAACCATTGAAATTCACAGAAAAAACCATAGGTTATAGTCCATATATAGTTAGGAATTTGCATTTACAAAACCTTGAAAATTCAATGAAAAAAACATTGGTTTTAGGCCATATATAGTTAGGGATTTGCATTTAGAAAACCTTATTTTACTCGCATAAAACCATTGAAATTCCATATATAGTTATAAGCGCTAACTATATATCGCGCACCCGCAATCCACTGCTGATGATGTCACATATTACATCATTCATGACATGGTTAGTGACATCACTGATGACATCACTGATGACATCTCAAATGACATCACTGATGACATCACTGATAACATCTCATTTGACATGACTGATCACATCACTGATGATATCATTCATGTGATAATACCATGAACCTCTTCAGACTCTAATATAACCTTAGATACAATCAGTGTAAACAGACAGTCACTCATCCATGGAGTTACTCACACACCTAGTCAGTTATGCCAAAAATCAATCACACCTCCATTTTCTCAACTATACAGTTATACACACCTTACTTATTCAAACATATACTAACACATATTTACTTTACTCTCTTATACAATCTCTGATACATGTTCACAATGATCCATACAGCCACTCACACATTCACTGGCTCTTATGCACAGTTATTTATAGATGTCAACTCTCACATGTACTGTGTTTTACATATGTACTTAATTTGACATGTAGCACTGAGATATCCATTCACTCACTAATACACTCATGCACAGTCAACCGCCCATACAGCTGTTTCCACATGCACTTTTGAATCTATACATATAGTGAATCAACTACTCACACATCTATGTACAGAGTCACACACCTCCCAGCCACCCATACACACACACTTAGTTTCCCATACAAATACTTGGACAACCAATCAATAACCCATACAGTTACTCATATAGCTACTGATCAACATATGCAGCAGTTTGTAGAACAACAGATATAATGATGCACAAATTAAAACAGTTTAGTCACTAACCCATGCACTCAGTGAGACACATTTAATCACTCACTCAATCAGTCAGTCATGCACCTAGTAAATCCTTCATCCAGACACTTATATATCCACTCAATCTTCAATATGTAAAACATATTTTAACTTTACAGAAACATACAGTCACTGGATGTTGTAATCAGTGATGTAATCAGTGATGTCATTTGAGATGTCATCAGTGATGTCATCAGTGATGTCACTAACCATGTCATGAATGATGTAATATGTGACATCATCAGCAGTGGATTGCGGGTGCGCGATATATAGTTAGCGCTTATAACTATATATGGAATTTCAATGGTTTTATGCGAGTAAAATAAGGTTTTCTAAATGCAAATCCCTAACTATATATGGCCTAAAACCAATGGTTTTTTCATTGAATATATATATGTATATATAATTACCTACTGGCGGTCGCCAGTAGGTAGTTATAGTTAGGATTATTTTCAATAAAAAATCTCAACATTCTATTGTGAATAACTTTGGCGCCGGTTGAGGAATCTGCCTGAAATTTTCCTCAAATTTGCCTCGCAGCACTCCGGTCCTTCCCTGAAAGTTTGGGGGGGATTTATATATATATATATATATATATATATAATATTAAGACAAGAGATTATCTGGGCTACTTATAAAAATAATATTCTTTAACTTTCAAAAAAGTTACATTCATTTGAAATGCAATTTTGCAAAGTCGTGCTGGGTGCGAGCTGGGTACGTTTTGGTACGCGCACGCTACGCTAACCCCATGAGACCAGAAAAGAAGAGATTTGATTGGTTCATTACACTTCTTATTGTAAGTATTGACGGGCCCAACTCATTTCATTCACTTGTGTTAGACCTTCTTGGGAGAAGACCTCAGCTACCAAGAACTGTTGTTTTTGTTGATTACAGGCCTGTTTCATCGTGACAATGCAAAAATGGCTTCAAATCAGCCTTCTTCTGATTCAGAGCAGTCCAATGAAGAGGGGTTTGTTCCTGAAAAACCACACCCCAAGAGATTTTAATCAATTGTCTAGAGATTTTTTACATTCCTAGAAGGATTGAAGAAAACAAATGCCACAAAGGTAACCTGCAAAATTTGCAACACAGTTCTATCAAGGGGAGACCCCAACAAAAAATATTTTTGTGGAACTGCCAGTATGTTTAAACATCTGCACAATATGCATCCTGTCAACCTGGCAAGAGAGGAGTGCAAGAGACTGCAACAGACTCGACCACCACCACCTCAAGTTGCAAGCACTTCTGGGTTGTCCACTTTGACATCTACTTTGGACATCCGGCCCCAACTGGCAAATGCAAAAATTAATTGCAAAAAATGAAATAGGTTGCTTTGCTATGGGGAGCAGTCGGTTTGTAAGGCTCTAGAGAACCTTCATTGTTACACTGTTTTTTGCCTTAAATTTCATTGTTCTGTTCGTCCTGTTGAATTTTATTTCATTTAAAAAAATTTAAAAAATGACAAAAAATTATTCAGAAAACAAAAAAATTCAAAACGACAAAGTAAAAAAAAGTTATTTTCAGAACTATCTACTCTGATTTAAAAAAGAGCTAAACTTGTTTTCTAGTGCGTGAAAGTTTAGATGTATGTAAGTGTAATGCATAATTGACTGAAAGAATGCAATTTTAGTATGTGGTGAATACATAAGTGCAGAACTGTAAGGAAATGCTGCAGCATGACACCATAAACTATTTAGCTACAGCATGCTGCTGTATTTCCAAAGCACAGAGATGCAACGTTTGTACATAAATGTTGCAAGTCTGTTTTTCCCTCTGCACAACTGCCTAAATTGCAGCCCTGTGATGATACATGCACCCTTGCACCATGGTGCAAGGATGTCCTTGTCATGTGGAGATTGTTTTTGTGCAGCAAGGGGCACCTTTCTCCACAAAAAAAATCAGAAAAGGCATTTTTCACCGTCAATATATGCTGTGTATTGTAGCATATATTGAAAGTGAAAACGTGAAAAATGAAAACAATTCTCCTTGATGTGCTTTGCTACGCCACTTGGAGGATGGTGCAGCATTCAAAAACATGGCCAGATTTATAATTTTTGATAACATTAGATATATGTCTTGTTCTGTGACTGTTCTGTGCAAACACGCACAGCAATACTTTGCTGATTGAAGCTTCTCTGGGAGACGATTGCCGCCAATGACATTTTCCGCAGTGGAGAGCGGGCGGACTCACAAGCTGGCAATGCTGGGGCATTATCATATGCCCGGACCGGTCATTGTACCAGAGTCCGCAGGATGAGACTGTCTGCTTGCACTAACTGCGGGAACCATACGGATGACATGCTAGCATGGGGACTACAACTACCAGCAAGCATTGCAAAGACTTCAACGGAGGTGGCAAGAGCAGTGCCTCCAATTGGAACGACCAAGCTCCAATGGGAGTACAACTAGCAGTGTATGGCCCACGCAAAATCCAATGCAGAAAAACACAATGCTGGCAGTGAATAAGGTAAGCGCTGAAACGCGTCTGCCAGGTGTTTTTAATATTTTGTGTCTTCAAGATTGTGGCAATAACATTTTACCTGGAGAAGCCTCAATGCATGTGTCGGACCCGTTCTTTGAGGAAGAGGCGGGACTGGTGGTGCATGTTACATGCAGTGGTCAGCTCTGTATTTCCCGACACGCCTCTCATTCAGGTGCTCCACTGATGGCCGGCATTTCCTTGTTGGTGCTGAATGCTGAATGCACAGAGTGGCGCCCCCCTGCCCAGGATCTTCATCGGGGTATTGGGGAGAGAGCGGCAATACTTTGCTGGTTGAAGCTTCTCTAGGAGACAATTGCCGCCATTGTTCTATGACTGTTCTGTGCAAACACGCACAGCAAAAACTATCGAACACCTTTTCAACGGAAAGTGCTGTGTATGATGAGATTGTATTTACATGGAAAACAAAATGTATATAGAATGTCTTTTCCTCTCCTTGTAAATATGAACGAGTTAATGGCAAGGCCAATTCTTAATATAGGAGTACATTTCTGTACTACTAACAGAGAACAAGATAAATTTATAAGTACTTATGTTTTACGAAACTTATAGCACATATTTATATATGACTGAATAGAAGGGATAGGGCCTAAAGCCACATGTGAAAAAACTATTAGTGTTGTGCTTTAAGTTAAATAGCTTAATTTCTTATCAATCTAAAATTACCAGCAGCTACAAGACCACCATATGTCTCTATTGTGTAATTCACCATATATCTTGCAGACACCTGTGCTGAAGCTGTCTCCTATCTGATACATGTCTGCAATGGAATTCTCTAGCACAAATCAGGTAGATCAATCTTCCACTTTTTCAACTGTTTGCAAACACAGTCCATTGTGCATTTTAAGACTTACATAATCTTACCTCAGCAGTAATACAACCAAAAAACGCTACACATTATATACAGTTATTTTTTATAATGTAAAATATAGTAAATTCCATATTTTAGAATTAAGATCTGTAAAAAAAGAAAAAAATATAGTTATAACATGTAATAATAAAGTTTTAACAGCAAAGCCTAATTTTAACATTTTACAAAATAATTTCTTTGCCTTTTTTTTGCTGTTCTCAGAATATATTGAATTTCACTAGAAACAGTGATTTCAATTGTACTAATCACATAACAGGGGGCAAAAAAATCAATTAGATTGCTTAAAAAAAATTAAATCCATCCACAATGAAACACCAGATAATACAAATCACACATATGTAAAATAGTTACTGCTAAGAAACTGTTATGACTTAAATTTATAAACAGTGCAAATGTTGTTGGTTAAAATTATACACCAAGACAATGTGCAACAAAAAGTCCATAATTCAGAGAAATACCTTTCCTTGAGGTCCAGTGGTTATTCTATTAAAACATAATTATAAATTCCTCTGAGGCTGAATTATCTTCCTAAAACTTTGGCTTTAAAAATATTAGGTAGGAATTTGGTAATTCGAAAGGCAAATGTTGTTTGAAAACCAACTCAGCATCATTACAAACAGTCCAGCCTTTCTTACTTTTTAGATAGACTATGTAATGTCCAGATGTTGTTGAAGGACCATCGTGGACAATCATTGCTATTGCTACAAAAGTACTTCCTGAGATTGATAGTTGAGTAACTACAAAATGTTTTATTAAAGTGTCCAATTTTCTTCCGTCAGCTGTACAAAGTTGCATCATTAAAATGAAATGTTGTCCATATCTTGGTATAACTACTGTTGATAACATTTCAGATTTGCATTGGCAACACTCCATGTTTTGATTTGCAGCTTTAAATAATTTATTGAAAGACACTGATTTACAGTCTGGTAATGTCAAATATAGAAATCTTGCAGTATTTACATTAGTGCTACATGTGTACATACAATTTTCTCATTGCTGATCCCATTTATAAGAAAGGCCAAAAATATTCTGTATGTCTACACTTTCATTTTCCAATACAGTAAGCATATACATTAGAAATTTCTGAGCATCTTGTTGGATATTTTGAGTAAATTGTGCAGAACCAGGGCATTCATCCAAAAGATTACGAACATTGGAAACAGTTTGTATTTCACTTGTATCAGTTCTTAATTTTTCATACACAGAATGCAACAAGCAACAACATTTTTTTCCCAATTCAAAACAACATTGACTAGTACATTAGCATAGCAGTTGACACCAGAACTATTTTCAAACTGATAACCAACAATCTTTTCAACAGTGTCCTTTTTTCTTTTTGCTTGCAATCACAACATTATCTTGTTTTTTCCCTTCTCTACACCTTCAGTACAGATATTCTCATACCTTCTTTTTCGACCAACCACACAGTTTTCAAAGACAGGATATTGACCTAAATTGGGAGCATATGTTCTTCTTAACCTATTATACTCTTTGACACAGTTTGCATCTGCAGTAAACTTTGTATCATCAAAATCAATCAAAAATAAACCAGATAATGTTCTGACTCGCGGCAAAGCAACATATGTCATACCCTCTTTAAACACAGTATTACCAATTTTCACCAAAGCACAGTTAATACTTAAACCTTGAGATTTATGAATAGTCACTACATATGCCAAAAAAACTGGAAACTGTTTTCTATGGACATATAAATCTTTAACAAGCAAAAAACAAACTGAACAATGACCAATTTGTTTAACTTCTTCGATCTGATCAAATTTAATTTTTAAGAACTCAATACCATCTTTATTCGGATAATTAACAAAATCCACAACTTTAACCATTGCTCCCTTAACTAAACCTTTTTCTACATCCAAATTACGACTTAAAATGACTCGATAGTTTCTACATGCATATAGATTCTTTTCTGAACCAGCAGTTTTAGACATTGATTTTTCTCAATAATCCAAATTTGTCTTTAAGTTTTTCTGTCAAAATAATGGTGATTGCTTCATGCTCTATTTTATCGATGACTTCCATTTTTATTATCTCTTCATTTTCCAGTTTCAAAAGTTCTTTGTTGAATATACAACACTTAAGCAGTGTTCGTGTATATTTTTTCAGAAACTACGTTATCGTTTGGAAACAAATTAGAAAGTAATCGAGTCTGCAAAGCTTGTTTGCCATGTTCGTCAGTAGTCCAATTCTTATATCTTGGAGAATAGTTGCATAATCAACATCTTTTGCTTGTCGCATATTTGTAATGAGTTCTCTGTATTAAAAATATGACCAAATGTTCACGTTTCCAACACTATCAAGAGACCTTCTGGTGTCTTAATGCAAAAGTGTTTTAAATACTGGTTGTCCTTTTACAGGAGTCAGTTGCAGTAGATCTCCAAAAACTATGACATGTTTCCCTCCAAATCACAAGTCGTACTCTGTTTTAAGAATTTGCTGCATTCTTAAATGTACAAAGGCAAGCATTATATTTGAGACCATGCTTACCTCATCAATATTGAGAAGTTTCATTTTCATCAGAACTCTTGAAACTTCACAAAAGTCTTCACCAGATAACGTGTGGTATTCCAATTTGTTTTCATGCTCCACAGGTAGCATTAGTAAACAATGTAATGTAATTCCTTTGATGTTGTGTGCCCCAACCCAGTTGGATCAGTGAAAACCCAAAACAAATGTGACACAGTTGTTTTCTGTATTTAACTTGTAATTACTTTAATTAAAAAACCTTTTCCTGTTCTAGCTTCTCCACTCACGTACATACGGATACGGATAGGTTGAAATGACGTGCTATTGCCCTCATTTGTTGTGCTTCTTTTATTTATCTTTTTCAAGGTATATGCATTTTCTATATATGCAAGTTTACCTTTTGACCTGCATCAGTTAGGTGCATTTATTTCATGGTTGGGCGTTTTTACGGTTTTGCCTGGCTGTGCACAGACACTTTTCCATTTCTTGGGGTTTCCTCCTTTCTCTTCTCCTTAGGGACTGTATTGTGGCTGATCCATCGCTCCAGACATACAATGAATGCAAATCTGATCACCAGTAGCATGGCAGCTTAACGGTTGTGCACTTGATCGATGAAAAGGGAGCGAACTTTTCAGGAAAGCTATTTGTATGCTACACAACTGCGGGATAGCGAAAGAAAGCCATCAACACAAACCCTGGCTGCCTTTCCCTAGGATCCTGTTTCATCGTGTTCTTTGGGTTCATCCCTGCTGGAGGGACTGCTCTAAGAGCCTGTTTAATCGTGCACTTCGGGTCAGTCCCTCCTCCAGGCACTTCAGAGATTTCATTTTCTTTAGCCCCAACTGTGCAAGGTTTCTATGCCCTGTGTCCGATCCAGGAGTCTGAACTCTACAGCGTCAGTGTCGAGTTCCAGGAGGTTTGAAATATACTGGATGAGTGTGACTTAAGTTGGTTGTGTTTAAGTGCATTTATTATAAAGTAAGATCAAAGTCGTAAGACTTTTAAAACAGAAATCTTACAAGCTGTTTCAACTATGGCAAAAAAGTGAAATTGCAAAAGTTATTATGTTTCTGTGGAGCAAGATCTTTCTGGATGTAGAAGGGGGCAGATCGTTGGTGACCAACTGGGAAGCAGAAGTCTGGTGGGACTGTACGGTGTCTAACTCTTGCCTCTGACTGTTGTAGATAGGGATTTAAAAAGAAAAATATAATTTAAACTTTAAAAAAAAAAAATTTAAAAAAAAAAAAAAAAGAAATGACGTGCATTAGCCCCCTTTCTTTTTATGAAGAAATCCATGGTCAATCTGTTGTCTCACTTGCTCATATATTTGTTTCTGTTCAACATTTAGTTGTACTTCCAAGTTTCCTAAGTCCATAAAATCTTCCTGAGCTTGATGCATTGCTGTTTCCATCTCATTCATGGCGATTGCTGCTTCATTTTCAACAATTGGTTGTCCTAGTGGATCTTGACTCAGCACAGCAGAACTTTGACTGTCTTGAGAACTGTCCCTAGCAATTTCAGCTGCAATTGTAGCTTCTTGGTCAATTTCATTGTTCAACATTTTCACATAATTTGCAAAAGCACTACATTGTTAAGGTATTTTTACAAGCATTGAAGGAATCTTCATAGCTCTGAAAATCTCCAAGTAATTCCAGTTCAGAACGCCATGGTATGAATAGTTGTAAAAGGGCTAAATAGTAAAATTCCCTTTTATCAACAGTGTCGCAACTCATCTTTCTGTGTTAATAATCAAATTTCCTTTTGTTTGTTTCACCAAACATCCTTCAGAACCAATGACTCCATATTTTCCATCGTTGATGTTCTCTGTAGTATTCCATTTAAAAGTGTAGTTTTGCAGCACTTCATAGAGACACATGTTCTCAAGATGATGACTTCTGTTTGGGTAATATGTGTCCAACATATTCAATTTCAAAATATCTGTACTTTCTGGATCTTTTTCTGCTAAATATTTGATTTCTTGTCCAGATTCTGTACTCGATTTCGCATTGCTGCAAAACCTAGACTCACCCAAATGATTCTTCTAGATTTGGAGTATAGACTTGTAGATGATAATCGATCTGAGCATTCATATGCTCCGATCTCTCGATGGGATAACATATTCAAACTGAAACTGTATAATTTCTTACTTAGAGTCTTCTCATGAGAAATCTCTTCCCACTTTTCTTTCAATTCCGTCTTTTCTGATTTTGTAATATAGGATTTTACACATCGAGCAACAGCAATGGAATTGTCCGCAACATACTGAATATCCATGTTAGCATTCCACATGGACAAAATAACTGAATTGTAATTATTAATGTATTTTGACTCTTTCTTTCTTCTTAAGTGGTAGGTATTTTTGGAGACTTTCTTGTGATAGTATGTCGCAAAGATGACATAAAACTGTTCACTCTTCCTTTGGATATTACAGGACGTGGAAATGCAAAACGACATTTGGTGTAGAACTTGTACTTAGATTTGTACTTTTGTCGATAGTATTTTCCACATCGGTGGGTTTGGAATCGTAAGACTTGTGCTCTTAAGTTTTTTTCTTCTGTGCTTTTGGGTACAGCACATGTGGCATATTCTTCAATAAAACACAAAACAGTATCATCCGCATCTGTTCCAAATTTGAGAGCATCCTTTATCCATAACAGCATGTGCATAAGAGCAGTACCTCTTGCTTGATACTCCTTTCTCCAAAAGAAATCCTCAACGTCTCCAAGAAGAGGATTTATTTTATTCTAGATAAAAGACATCATAGCCTTAAATCTATGATTGAAATACCTGCATAAGTTAACAGGATCCAAAGAGCACAATTCTCCAGGTGTCTTGTATTCAATAATTTTTATATTGGAATTTGCCTCTCGAAGAAATTCTAGCAAATCATCCCAAGCATATTCAGCACAGCTTAGGATAAGGAACCATGTTGGAGTTCCTAAGTTCTGTAGCATACATTTCAGTTCTCCCTGACAGCGGTACCAATATTCATTAGTGCCACGCTGACATGCCATCAGAATAATTAGCTGAGATTCTAGACGATCATCTCTCTGGAGCACTTTATCCATAAAATATTTTGGAGATACATTTTTCACATGTATTCCAGTTTTTAAAATGTGATTGACTGCATATGAAAGTCCAGACAAGTCACTTTCAAACAAAAGATGAAATATATAAGGGATACATTGTCGAAATCTTGGATCTTCTGCATATAATCTTGTTGTACGGTATTCAGATGCAGGAATCTGAACAGGACGTTCATCATATCGTCCTCCCTTTCCAGTTGGAAACAACTACGGAAAACAACGAGCTTTCAAGCTCTTTTCCATACACTCATGGAACGTCCCTTTGCTTTTTTCATTTGGAACAACTCAATGATGTTCCCCATCACTTCTTTTGAATGAAGTAGATGCACACTGTAATGTTCATAGATTTCTTTACATCTTAACATGTCCACTTTTTCAATTGGTCCACTTGACGTTTCAGTATCTTCTGTTAAAACTATTTCTTCTTCTCCCATATAAACATTCTTATAGTATGTATTGTTTTTTTTATCAAATACAATGTTGCCTTTTGCACTTTCCTAACATCCACTAACTCCTGCCAGATTTTCTTATTCTTAGTCGGCACACCATTAACAAGAATAACTAGTGGTTTACTTTCTACACTATTTACACCAATCGTTTTAATATTTTTCTTTAAATCTTACGGTAAATACACAACTCTTCCTTTTAATCCACTTTGTAAATCTGAAGGAGGCAGTTTACCTGTTTTAGGCTCCATACGAATATTAGCCTGAAATGAGTGCACACATTGAATGAGAATAGACTCATAGGTGTTTAAATCTATCAATTCTAGAGGAATAGCAACTAACTATAAATTATTATGCACAGCTCTAGCGGGCATTTTATTCTCATCAAATTTGTTATAACAATATTTACAAATGCGCTGATCAGAACCCAAATCAAAATAATTATCTACCAACAAATAAGTTGCAAATTCCTTCCACTTATCATTATTTTCTTTTTGACTTTAAAAATACAGGTCAACACTCTGTCTGATTTTTATAGTGAGTTCGCCGACAACAAATCCAAGAAAAATTTGGCCTTTCACTTGAAATCACCTTATACTTTGTAATTTCAGAGCGTGACCATGCAAACCAGTATTAATTATCATTCTGCAAGGGTCTAGTCCTTGCAACACATTAACCTTGTGTTTAACACTTTTTTTACAATATGCTTGTAAGAAATTACGTAATTTATCAATGGATACTTGTCGTACACTACAAATACTACTACTTTCCCAAGTTTACACTGGGGCTTCAGGACGTCTGCCTAGAACTTCATCAGCTATCACTTCTTCTGCATTTCCAGGAACCATTTGCTCTTTGTCAATTGGACAACCATTTCTAACCTCATAAGCTCGTCCACTGGTGTCAACTACATGCAACAAAATATTACTCTGTAAATAACTCTCTTCATTAAAAAAAGTTCAGAACTTGAAATGTGTTTCCATTGCCCTAAGAAAATATCACAAACATTACTTTTGTTAATTACTCTTTTTCCTCTTACTTTTGGCCTTCATTAAATGGATTGGTTTATCTAGTGATCGAATTCTCTTTAATACTAAAATAAATTGTTTTCTCTTTACTTCAAAAGCCTTTTCAACATTGAATTTGATATGCTTCTTCTTTCTATAAAATACTGTTCTGGTTCTATATTTCTTTGTATCTTTCATTAAATTATGGAATATTCTGTTGTAAAATATTTTTGGGCGGATTTCTTTATATTGATTTTCTCTTCTTTTACTATCAGTTGTATCCTTTGTATGTACATTGCCTTTTTCCCTTTCCAATTTTTTGCACTTTTTATGTATTTGGAACATTTTTATTGCTTTGTAAAATTCCAATTTTTTCTGAATCTAGTAATATTTTTTGTGAAGTCCTTTGTGGTCTTACCAGAAATGTTTCTCTTTTTAGACACATTATGTTGGTTTTCCAATACTTGTGGTTGAGTTTTTTTGAAGTAAGTATCCGTCTTCAGTCCTTTTCTTCTTCTTTTTTCTCCGGGCATTAATCATTTTTTTTTAATGATGATAAACAGTAGCTGTAAAAAATAATCATATATAAGTATTTATGAATAACTTTAAAATTACACTTTTTTATTACTATACAAACACATTCCATATAACTTCTAAATTAAAAAATTGTAGGCCTGAAGCAAAACTGTAAACGTGGTACAAGCAGTACACACATAGTACCTACCAGTTTGAAGCAATCCATAACACTAAAACCTGAAGCACGGTATGAGTACATGCATAGTAACTAAATGATCACAATAACATAAGGAGAGACACAAAGTGAATTCATAATTGGTTCACTTTTACTTTAGTAAATAGATTACTACATGGTACCTAAACAGTCAATATGGTTTAGCAACAGTACAGATTCACAGTTTAGAGTAGTGTAGTAGTGTTTGTGTAGTGTAGGGGGTTGTTATGGGGTACTGTGTTAGGGTAGTGCAGTGGTGTTTGGGTAGTGTAGGAGGTCATGCAGGGGTAGATTTAAGGTTTAGGGTAGTGTAATGGTGTTTAAGTAGCGTAGGGGGTCGTGCTGGGATAGTGTTTAGGGTTTAGGGTAGTGAACTAGTGAATGGGTAGTGCACATAGACGTACTGGGGGTAAATTTAGAGTTTAAGGTGGTGTACGGTTCTTTGTGTAGTGTAGGGAGTTGTGCTGGGGTAGAGTTCTAAGATAGTGCAGTGGTGTTTGGGTAGTGTAGGAGGTCGTGCTGGGGTAGATTTAAGGTTTAGGGTAGTGCAATGGTGTTTGAATAGTGTAGGGGGTTGTACTGGGTAGTGTTTTAGTGTTTAGGGTACTACAGTAGTGTTATGTAGTGTAGAGGGTCGTACTAGGGGTAGATTTAGAGTTTAGGATAGTGCACTGGTGTTTGTGTAGTGTAGAGGGTCATGATGTGCTAGGGTTTTAGGGTAGTGCACTAGTGTTTAGGTAGTGTTGGGGGTTATGCTGGGGTAGATTTAAGGTTTAGAATAGTGCAATGGTGTTTGGGTAGTGTAGTGGGTTGTGCTGGTATAGTGTTTTAGAATTTACGGTAGTGTAATGTTGAATGGATACTGCAGGTGGTTGTGCTGGGAGTAGACTTAGAGTTCAGGGTAGTGCAGTGGTGTTTGTGTAGTGTACAACATCGTGCTGGAGGAGATTTAAGGTTTAGAGTACTGTAATGTTTTTTGTGTATTGGAGGAGTTGTGCTGGGGTCGTATTTTAGGGGTTAGGGTAGTGCACTGGTGAATGGGTATTGTAGGTGGTCATACTGGAGGTAGATTTAGGGATTAGGGTAGGGCAGTGGTCTTTGTGTAGTGTAGGAGGTCGTGCTGCGGTAGTGTTCTAGGATAGTGCAGTGGTGTTTGGGTAGTGTAGAAGGTCACACTGGAGTAGATTTAAGGTTTAGGGTAGTGCAATGGTGTTTAGGTAGTGTACGGGTAAAACTACAGTAGTACTAGAAGTAGAATTAGAGTTTAGGATACTGCACTGGTGTTTGTGTAGTGTGGAGGGTCATGCTGTGCTAGTGTTTTACGGTAGTGCAGTAGTGTTTAAGTAGTGTAGATGGTCATGCTGGGGTAGATTTAAGGTTTAGGGTAGTGCAATGGCGTTTGGTTACTGTACGTGCTGTACATGGTTGTGCTGGGGTAGTGTTCTAGGGTAGTGCAGTTATGATTATGTAGTGTAGGGGGTATGCTAGGGATAGTGTTTTAGGGTTTAAGGTCGTGCAGTGAGTTTTGTGTACTGTAGGGGGTAGTGCTGGGATAGTGTTCTAGGGTAGTGCAGTGGTGTTTGGGCAGTGTAGGAGGTCATGCTGGGGTAAATTTAAGGTTTAGGGTAGTGCAATGGCATTTGGGTAGTACAGGGGTCGTGCTGGAGGTAACGGTTTACTGCTTCGGATAGGGCAGTGGTGTTTGTGTAGTATAGGGGGTTGTTCTGTGATACTCTTTTAAGGTAGTGCAGTAGTGTAGGGTCTCATGCTGGGGTAGATTTAAGGTTTTGGGGTAGTGAAATGGTGTTTGAGTAGTGTAGGAGTCGAGTTGGGGTAGTGTTTTAGGATTTAGGGTAGTGCAGTGGTGAATGGATAGTGTAGAGGGTCGTGCTGGGAGTAGATTTAAGGTTTACAATACTGCTATGGTGTTTGGGTAGTGTAGGGGTCATGCTGAGGCAGTGTGTTATGGCATAGGGTACCACAGTGGTCAATGGGTACTGCAGGGAGTCATGCTTGAAGTATATTTACAATTTAGGGTAGTGCACTGCTGTATATGTAGTGCCGGTGATCCTGCTGAATTTCTCTTTTAGGAGAGTATAGTGCTGTTTGGGTAATGCAGAGGATCGTTCTGGGGTACTGTTTTAGGGTTTAGGGTAGTGCAGTGGTGTTTTTGTAGTGCAGGGGGTCATTCTGTAATAGTGTTTTAGGGTAGTGCAGTAGTGTTTGAGTACTGTAGGGTGTCATGCTGGGGTGGGTAGATTTAAGGTTTAGGGTAGTGCAACAGTGTGTGGGCAGTGAAGGGGTCAAGCTGGGGTAGTGTTTTAGTGTTTAGGGTATTGCAGTGGTGAATGGGTAGTGTAGGGTGTCATGCTGAGAGTAGATGTAGACTTTACTATAGTGCAGTACAGTTTGTGTAGTGTAGGAGGTCGTGCTGGAGTAGATTTAAGGTTTACAGTACTGCAATGGTGTTTGGGTAGTGTAGGGAGTCATGCTGAGGTAGTGTTTTAGGGTTTAGAGTAGTGCAGTGGTGAATGGGTAGTGTAGAGAGTCGTGCTACAGTAGATTTAAGGTTTAGGGTAGTGCAGTAGTGTTTATGTAGTGTGAGGAATCTTGATAAAGTACTATTTTAGGGTGGTACAGTGGTGTTTGAGTAGTGTAATGGGTCGTGCTGTGGTAAGTTTAAGGTTTAGGGTAGCGTAATGGTATTTGAATAGTGTAGGGGTCGTGCTGCGGTATTATTTTAGAGTTTAGGGTACTGCACAGGTGCTTTTGTAATGTAGGGGGAAATGCTCTGATAGTGTTTTAGTGTAATGCAGTAGTGTTTGAGTAGTGTAGGGCTTCATGTTGGAGAAGATTTAAAGTTTCGGGTAGTGTAATGGTATTTGAGTAGTGTAGGGGGTCGTGCTCGAATCCTGTTTTAGGGTTTAGAGTAGTGCAGTGGTATTTATATAGTGTAGGGGTCGTACTGGCGGTAAATTTAGAATTCAGGCAAGTTCACCGGTGTTGGTGTAGTGTAGGGGGTCATACTGAGGTACTCCTTTAGGGTAGTACAGTGGTCTTTGAGTAGTGCAAGGGGTCGTACTAGGGTAGGTTTAAGGTTTAGGGTAGTGCAATAGTATTTGGGTAGTGTAGGGGTCGTGCTGGGGTAGTGTTTTAGGGGTTAGGGTAGTACAGTTGTATTTGGGTAGTATAAGGGGTCATGCTGGAGGAAATGCCACTGTAAGAGTACATGTACTTATATGTCTTCAAACATATCATTCAACCAAATTATTCTATCTCAATTTTCCCAAGTAGACACTGACTCACACTGTGATTCTAGACAAATAACAATATTTCTTATACATGGCATATATAGATATTAACTGGGGAAATGTAGACCTCAAACACAAGTGTGAAGGTGATTACACTAATACTGGCATAGTGCATAGGAGTTTCAAGCACTGCATGCCCTAAAGCCTGGCTCACTGCTACAGTATATGTACTTATATATCTGAAAACACATCAACCAACCAAACCATTCTCTCTCAATTTTCCCAAATAGACACTGACTCACAGTGTGATTCTAGACAAATAACAGTATTTTTTTTATAAATGGAGTGGTAGTGTAGTACGGTGGTGTTTGGTTAGAGTAGAAGGTTGTGGTAGAATAGTGTTCTAGAGTAGTACAATGGTGTTTCGGTACAGTAAAAAGTTGTGCTGAGGTCGATTTGAAGTTTAGGGTAGTGCAATGGTGTTTGGTTACTGTACGTGGTCGTGCTGGGGTAGTGTTCTAGGGTAGTGCAGTGTTGTTTATGTAGTGTATGGGGTTATGCTAGGAATAGTGTTTTAGGGTTTATGGTAGTGCAGAGGTGTTTGTGTAGTGTAGGGGTAGTGGTAGGTTAATATGTTAGAGTTTAGGGTAGTGCAGTGGTGTTTGTGTAGTGTAGGGGGTCGTGCTCTGATTGTGTTTTAGGGTAGTGCAGTAGTGTTTGAGTAGTGTACAGTGTCATGCTGGGGTAGATTTAAGGTTTAGGGTAGTGCAATGGTGTTTGAGTAGTGTAGGGGATCGTGCTTGGTTACTGTTTTAGGGTTTAGAGTAGTGCAGTAGTGTTTATGTAGTATAGGGGGGGTCATGCTGGGGTAGATTTAGAGTTTAGGGTAGTCCACTGGTGTTTTTGTAGTGTAGAGGGTCATACTGACATACTCTTTTAGGGTATTACAGTGGTCTTTGAGTAGTGCAAGGGGCCAAGTTAGGGGAGGTTTAAGGTTTAGGGTAGTGCAATAGTATTTGGGTAGTGTAAGAAGTCGTGCTCGGGTAGTGCTTTAGGGTTCAGGATAGTGCAGTGATATGTGGGTAGTATAGGGAGTTGTACTTGGGTAGTGTTTTAGGGTTTATGGTATTGCAATGATATTTGGGTACTGTAAGGGGACATGCTACAGGTAGTGTCACTGCAAGATTACATGTTCTTATATGTCTACAAACATATCAAACAACCACATTATTCTATCTCAATTTTCCCAAATGGACACTTACTCACAGTGTGATTTTAGACATATAACAGTATTTCTTATAAATGGAGTGTATAGATACTAACTGAAAACATGTAAGCCTAAAACATAAGTGTGAAGGTGGTTAGACCACTACATGCATAGTACATAGGAGTTTCAAGCACTACGTACCCTAAAGCCTATCTCACTGCAACAGTACAAGTACCTATTTGTCTGCATACACATCAAGCATCCTTTCAACATATTTTATAAAAGCATTTTACTAATAAAGATAAACTCACTTTGGAAACACATAACCAATGACTATTTTCTAATTCTACAAAAATGTGAGCACACAATACGTTTTTAATCAATTCAATGTCAGGAAACACATGAAGTACCAAAATGCTTCTCTCAAAGTGATTCCTAAATGCATACAGACTCACTCTATGATTCTACACACGTAACACTATCCCTTGCATTTTACTGAAACACATTTACTAGTCTACAACACTTACGGTGACTATACACATTTCACAAAATATTCTACTACACATTAGTATAGAGTGCTTCTATCAGAACGATTCCTAAATGCACACAAGACTCACTGTTTGAGTCGAGATAAACAACACTATCCCTTGCATTTTATCAAAACACATTTCGTAGTCTAGAATGAGTACTATATTTTTCGTAGAAACTTGACTCATTTTGCAAATACATGAAAAATGACTGGTTTCTAATTTTACCAAAACATGAAAACAGCATAGTTATCTATCTGCAAACACATGAAATACACAAACACTTATCTCAGAATGATTTCTAAATGCACACACACTCACACTAAAATTCTATCGAAAAAAAGTACTCCCTGCACTTTAGCAGGAGAAACACATTAGTCTGATTAAAATCAAAATGCACCACATACATCCCTTTACAAATTAATAACTCACTATTCAAATTGTTTTGTCAATAATAAGTATGTCAGTCACACACCAGATTTTCTTATAAAGAGTATGTCTTCTGTACACCTCTCACCAGAACCAAAGTTTCCCTCCTACTTTGAACACATATACACCTGAACATCAAATCACATTGCTTCCCACATTAATTCAAATGCAAACACACATTGCTATTGGTTACACATTTGAACCCTTTCCAACTGACATAAATTTGAACACTACCCCCAATCTGCCTTCTGACTGTTACCATGGAAACAGTTCATGGAACACTTCACTGAGCACACAGGTCAAAAGTTCATCAAACAATGTTGCTAATGAAAACAGCAAGTGTGCTTGACTTTTTCAAAATGTAAGCTTACTCTACGTAATGTTCCTTTCAATCAGATTTAGTTAACCAATAAAAATCATGCTTTTAAAATACAGAAACATGCACCCTACTTCTCAGTGTAGAAAGTTATCAAACAACCAATGATGTATTTTCTTTCTTCAAAACTGCATCTTATCCATTTTAGAAAAATCTTAGTTTTTAAACTATCATTTCATTTACAGAGACCATCTGAGTACATCCAGACCTCCCTTCAAGATGCTTAGAGCGTGGATTGTGGGCCACAGCTATATTTTCTGCAGCGAAAGGTACGCAGAAAACAAAGGAATTCACAAAGACCTAGATTTACCCAATGTAGACATTAAGTGGATTGCACAGAGAGGGTTAAAGTGGCACCAATTGATGCCATTGGTTAAATCCTTTTTGCATCTCCAACACCCTGACCTCATAATTGTGCACTGTGGTGGCAATGACCTAGGCACTTTGACTGGGGTAGGTCTGGAAATACTTTTGAAGGACACCTTTGAAGAATTGATGTCACATTTCCCCCAAACTGCCTTTGTCTATTCTAGCATACGTCAAAGGCAGAAATGGAACTGGTCCAATCAATTTTGTCCACAGTTTGAAAATGCTAGAAAACATGTCAATACATCTGTTTCTGCTTTTCTCCAAAACTATAGAATGGGTTCCATTTAACACAACAAACTTTGTTTCAATATGGATGGCATCTATAGGAGAGATGGTGTACATTTTACAGATGAGGGTAACAGAGTCTTCCTCTTGAACTTTAGACTCTGCATAGGTACTTACTTGTATGTACCAAAATCTCTAAATAAACACAAGGGCTCTTTTTAGAGCCACCTAAGAACTAAACACATAAACTTAAAGTATATCTGAAAAAACATTTTTTTGCTTAGTCATGCACCCAACACATTAAAGTTGTGCACTCGACGTGTAGAAGTCATGCACCAAACACTCCTGCCCTCTGATACCCCCCAAGACACTGCAGGAGCCGCCATGGGGGTGGCGGTCCCCAGCACCCTTGAGGACTCCAGGAGAGGGACCATGCAGCCCCCCTCCCACAATCCAGAAAGCCCCGAGGGGTGGTGGTCACCGGAGCTTGAGGAGCCATTAAACCCCCCAAAAAAATTATACTGGGAGAGGCTTTTTAGCCCCTCCCAACAATTTATTTTGTAACCCCAGGGGTGGCGATCTCCTCTGTGGCCCCTTTAAATGTATTATTTTCCCCCAGGATTTGGCCCCCCTGGGGACTAATTATAGAACAAGCTCCATTTTATTTTATTTTTTTAATTACAGCAGAGTCTGCACACCCTACATGCATCTGCCGGGTCTTTAAAAAATTGTGGGCCCTAGGGGTCCTTCTGGGACCCCCTAAGTATGTCTAGAGGGTGGAATTATTTCTACCCTAACCCCTTTCTACGTTTTTCACATATAATCCACTGACTTCCTCAGCCTCGCTTCTACCGAGGCACAACATGGCTGCCAACAGTTCCTGGTTTTCAATGTTTACGACCACTGGACAAACAATCAGCTTTCAGCGCGTGATCGTGACTGTGCGCTTATGGTACAATGACAATCCTAGCACACTCCACGGAGCCACCGTGCCCGTAGATATATACATTACTTTAACTGTAATTTTCTTAGGAACTACTGAACAGATTGACACCATATAAGCAAAAGGCACAAGTCAGAACTAAGGACTCCCTCTTTGCCAAATTTGGCGCAATTCCGTTCAGCCGTTCGGGCTGTAGCTGTGGCTAAAGGTCCAATGGGAAATTGCATGGGGAAAACACGTTTTGGGACCCCCTTTTTTCTCAGCCCCTGCTTCACGAATCACCCCCAATCTTTCAGGGAAGGAGTGGAACTGAGCTGGCCAAAAGTTTGGAAAATTTCGCAAAGGTTCATCAATCGGCGCCAAAGTTATTGGGAATAAAATGGTGCAGATTTCCTATGCATAATAAGTCCTAACTATAACTACCTACTGGCGACAGCCAGTAGGTAATATACACACAATACATGAACATCTGACAATATATATATAAATATGTTACATTTATGTATAGTTACTCATATCGTAAATAATGAATATACACATTTATTATTAACAGATAAATAAATGTATTTTTATAAATACAAAAAATATGCATTATATTTGTATTTATCTGTATATAATCATCAAATAAACTGAATTTACCTGTGGTCATGATCCTTGAAAAAACTAGTAATATTAGCAGTGTTTTTGATACAAAAACATTATATGACAAGTCCAACAGCAGGTAAAACTTGTCTTGTTCCCTTTCTTGGATGTTTGTGGAGAAGTGTGGCTCACTGGTTAGAGCAGGCAGACCCTGAAGCAGAGGTCAGACCCGGGACCAGGGTTCAATTCCCGACGCGGCAGGGTCTTGAGCTCAAATGTCCATGGACTTGATAATTCTCTCTTCGGTGCCTGACCTAATCATGGGTTCACACTCTGCAACTCTGGGCATTAAGCTTGCTTAATCTCCACAACGGCCCCCCGCGGCGGGATGCCTGGCTTTCACCTTGGGGATGCCCTGTAGGGGCTATCTCACAGGGAAAAACCAGGACGGGTTCCCAAGGCAAGCGCGGAGATACCCCTTCGGGGGACGATTCTGGCGCATTATAATAATAATATTAATAATAATAATAATTTGCTCACCAGTGTGTCAACTGCTGCTGGTGGGCCTGGTGTCGGTGCTGTGGTGCACACAATGCCACACTCGCCCCAGAGCACCAAAAGGTCATGCAGGGTGTGATCCTTCCTGGGCTTGCTGCCAACATGCAACGGGATGTGGATCTTCACCGAGAAAATGAGTGTGCCTACGTCCATCTCACTGAGATGGGGCAGGGCTTCACCCTTGCCTGCCGGCATCGACCACAGGTAGTGGAGATGGCACTCCCTGCTACTGTCATGAGAGGACAGAAGGGAGTCAGATGTGGATGGGAAGGAAGCAAGACAGGTTTGGAAAGGAAAACAAACTATAAAAAAGTCACATAAAACACACACAAAAATGTAAAAACAAATGGAAAGTAAAGAAATAATACAAATAATTAAAGAAAAAGTGGGATTGGGAAGTGAGTGATAAGATGGGGTTGACTAGATTGGATTGGAAAAAACCAAGGCAGCAGGGAGAAAATCAGGAAGGAGCAAGCAAAACCAAAGGACTGTACGCGTGTGCACACATTTACAGCACATGTAAACACTTGGAAAGCCAGCACAAAGGTTTGGGAGTCACACAGACTTCTCTAATGAACTTGACACTCAGCTGGCCTTCCAAACACATCTGCCACACACATGCCTTCACCACCCTTAAACCTGCCATCAAAGATTCACAGGCCATGCATCTGGTAATGAAACTACCACTGTTGGCCTTGGTTGTCAGTACTTTCACATGTGGCTATCAAAACACTTCATCACTTAGAATCCATCTGTGGGCCAACTGATGCAATCTATTAGCAACTTCCCTAAACCCCTTCTGCTCCTCAGATCCCTTTTTTGATCCTCAGCTCCCCCTTGGTGATTGTCACTTCCCTTTCGGCACATTAGTTATATACAGACCATTATTCTGAATTAAATCCAGTGAGATTCTAAACCTCTTTCAGCATTCTTTCACAGATCACAACCCTTTTTAATCATCCACCTCAATCCTTTTCACCCAGCCACCTTTAATCCCCTCTGACATATTTCAGTACCTTTGCCATTTGATCAACTCTTTGAGCAATGTGGCAGTATCAGACAGTACTTGATATGAATCAGACTTCAGAGGGTAACTGTCCAAGCTTTTTAGTAACATTTCCTGATCTGTTTTCTGTGTTTTGAAAATGTTGAGGTTTTGATAGAGTGATTGCAATAGAAGCATGAATAAGTACCATTTACAATGGGGATATCTTAATACATGTGGCCTAGAATCATATAGGTGTCCTCTGCTCCCAGTCTTCTTATTTCTCTTACTGCTCCTTCTATACCTTTCGGTGTCAGTCCTCCTCCTGGTCCTGCTTGGAGTCCTTATTTTCTGTGTTGTTTTGGTCCTAGTGATCCTCTTCCAGGCCCTGGAACCCTTGTTCCATTTACCATACAACTGGTTTCCTGCATCTGGTGCTGATCTAGTCCTTCCTTGCACTGCCCCTTCCTCATCCTGTCCGGAACCACCAATTCATGCCTTCCGAAAAGGGAGGAGTGTAAGGGATTATGTGGTACATTCCCTATTACCAAAGAAAAATGTTGAGAATCAGACATCACTATGGAATATCCCCCCTGTGCTAGGACATTTCAAGTGTGGGGCCTGTAAGGCGTGCACTATGACTATGGAGGTAAAATAATGCACATATAACAACTATACCCACACTCTCCATCATCATACCAACTGTAACACCATGGGGGGGGGGGTGTATGCAATTCTTTGCCCATGTGGCTTTATGTATATAGACCAGACAACGCAGAAAGTTAAAACCTGCATCCTGCAGCACTGCAGTAGAGTCCGTTGTAAGGTACAGGGGGCACCTCTGGTAGACCATTTCATCAGGTTTGACCATCAACCAGAAAGTTTAAAATGGTGGGTCATTGAGAAAATTACACAGAACCCACGGGGTGGCAATTTCGAGAATGTAGATGATGCATTATTTTGACACAGTGAATAGGGGCTTGAATGAGCATGAAGAGGTCATTAGACTAATGGCCTCTATACATAATGGCTAATCAAACTAGGGGATTATTGGACAGGATAAATGGACATTTCACATGTTATAATGTTTGACTGCGCTATTCTTGTGATACACCCTTTTTATTATTGTTCAATAATTATTTAATTGTATGATATAGTTATTTGACTTCGCTGTCTGTTTGCTGTATTTCAAATATTTTGGGAAATTCGGTGTATGTACAATTTTATCTCAAATATTTGTCTTAAAATATATTTGTCTTTATTTTTGTACAACTTTGTGGAAATCCGGTGTATGTACAAGTTGGTCTTATTTTTGTTGTGCATATAGAATTCTGTTTCTAATTGTTGTGAACATTTAATGACATCTTCCCCTTTTTTCTGTCATTTACTTTGTTCTTACCACAGTGTATCTCTAGATTTTCATGTAGTTTCTTTACCTAAGCTGATATCACTACGGCCAATGAGATACCGTGGATGTCACGGCATTGACAGCACAACTCCATCCGTAGTGCTCTTAATTGTACCCATTGTGCTCTTAATTTTAGCTACGGAAGAATTATATCATGTAGGATTTTCTTTCCCCTTTTTAATTATCTGACATTTATTGCCTGCCAATGGAAATTTCCCGGTATGTTTTATCGTATGGTCTTAAGCTGCCCGATGCAACTCAGCCCTGTAGTATTTTTTCTATCTCTAACGGGACTGACGTCTTCTTGAGGCACCACGTGATTTCACGCTACGTACTGTGTTGATGCGCCCGTCTTACTAGTAGGAATGACCTTTGGCGGTTCCATGGTCCATGGGAATTTTTTGGCTCTGAACCCTAGCTTTGACCCCGAGAAGTGTACTGGAGATCTAGGTAATTAAACTACACGCTACTTGTGAAGTACTTAACGGTTATTATTGATATTTGAGCATTTTTACGGCAATTCACTATTATATTAAAGTATACCCCTGTCCGGGTCATTTTCATTTCAGTACCGGTGGTGTCCATATATTGCAGCTTAAATCTGCTACCGCCAACCCAGTGTATTTTTTAACCGTCTTGGCCACGAGTCGGCTGGCGTCTCTTGGGTGACTTGGTCCATCTTGATATAACTGCTTGAGCAAATGTGCTCACTCTTTCCCTAGAGGTTGTTTTTTGTATTTAGTGTTCCTTTCCTGGCTTTTGTTATAAAAACAGGATTTTGTCCAAATCATTGAAATTGTTCAACAAGAATGGATTCATATTGGGCACACCATTAACAGGTGAGTGCTCATCTTGACATATTTTTGATTGTGATATATAATTATCACCGTGCCTTGGAGATGGGCACTAAGCCAGACTATTCTTTATGTCTTCAGGTTGTCCTCTAATTTGTTTGGACCTTCCTTTCACTTGGCAACTTTGGTAAAGTACCCAATTATTAACACCAGTTTCATCGAACCCTTGAAATACACAGTTTTACTGAATATACTGTCAATTTTTTTAGGTTTAGGTAGACCCCTTTTCTTTTCCACTGTCCAGTCCTGAAGAAGGCCCGCAGCAGAGGTGCCAATTAATCCTAATTGCGCCAGGGTCGAAACGTCGACGGTCCCTCCCCGTTAATTTGAGACCTACACCTTGTTTTTCATGTCCTACTGCCCTCCTTAGATTTTAATTTCGACGAATTGTTATTGAATATTGTAAGGGTAGGCCTCCTTGCAGTTCAACCAGAAGAATCATATTTCAGTTGAACTTAAGTTACCTGAATTATTCCTTGTGGATTTTTCCTCTCCGGTCTTTTCTGCTTTCTTAATCACTTGAGTACTCTTTGCACACACGTACTGCGTCTTGCAGTTCTCTTCACTTAATTCAAATTGAATTTGTGTATATACATTTTTAGTGATGCTGTAAATAAATTGATGTCAAGATTTATTCTTGAAAAATGTGTTGGGTACTATGAATTATTGACAATTGCATCTGGCTTAGTATTAATTATTTTATCTCCATCCTCTATGGGATTTGTTCCCCTAAGTGTAAACGACGATTTGTGAATTGACTTGAACCTGAAGATATGTCCAGGACCACTGTGTTTTCATATACCTTCCTGACCCTGTCCTCCATTATATATGCATTTCTAGACACCATGGTCCTGGTCCTAATGATCCTCCCTACCCAGATCCTGTGTGTCCGCTTTGCCATTCTCCGCCTGTCCGTCTTGTCCTGATCTTCCTCGACCTGGTACTCCTAGTCCTCCTGATTTGGGCCATCCTTATGTTCCTGACACTTCCTGATCCTGGCTCTCCCGTACATATGTCCTTCCTAGACCGCTTGGTCTTGGTCCTACTAATCTTTCCTACCCAGATCCTGCTTCTATACTAAGTCCTCCGCTTACCCCTCTTGTCCTGGTAGTCCTGGGTCTGGCACTCCTAGTCCTCCAGATTAGGGTCATCTTTCTACTCCTGGCCCTAGTCCCCCGTCCTCTTGGTCCATTTAATACTGTGTGAACTTGTTCTGGTTCTACTTGATAGGTTCAATCTGAGTGGCATTGGTCAGCATGGTCCTGGAATGATCCCATTGGCCCTCCTACCTCTAGCTATCCTGGTCACCCTGATTTTAGTCACCTTGGTTCTGCTACCACAGGTCACGGTCCTCATGTCCCACTAGGCACCCCAGGTCCTGGTCCCCTTTGTTATGCCCCATCTCTTCCTAACCTGTTACATGCTTCTCATGCTCTTACAAGTCCACTTAATCCTCTTATATTCTGTCTCTAGTCCTAATTTCCCTAGTTCATCTGCTCCTGATTGGTTAGTTCACCTTGTCCTCTTCCATCTGGTCATGATACTTCTGGGTCTAATTCTACAAGTCTCTACAAGAGGTCTAGTTCTCTTTTTGAATTTGTGTCTCTTATTTTTGAATTTCTTGCTTCTGGTCCTCTTTGTATAGATATCTGTATGCCTAGTAATTTTGGTTCTGGTATTCTTGGTTTTGGAATTCAATACAGAACCTAGCTCATCTTGTTCATTCCTGGACCTCTTAACTCATGTCCACGTGATCGTGTCCTTCTAGTCCTCTTAACCCTGTTCATACAATTCATGGTACAATAGCTCCTGGTCTGGTGTGTCCACTTTATCCACCTAGCCTTTTGTTTATTGTTTTTCTTAGGCCTGTCTCTCTTAGTTTTCAACCTCCTGGTTTGACTAGTCCTGGCCCTCCTGGTCCTGCTCCTTGTCCTTGTGACACTGCATCCACTGGTCTGGTCCCCCTGTTCCTGGTTCTCTTTGTCTGGGTCCTTCTGAGCATATTTATTTTAGTCCATATTCTCCTGGACAACCAGGTCCAGCCTCCATTGTCTTCCTGGCCCTGGTACTGCTATTCACAAGTGTTGATTTTTCTGCTCCACTTGGTACTTTGGACCGTGGTGTTGACATCACGGTACTCCTTGCACTTCACGGTCTGTTACCAATCCACTTTGTCCTAATCCTTCTAATCCTCCTTGCTCGGGTCCTGGTCCTTCTGGTATCCGTGGTACTACCCTCTTATCTTCCTTGCTTATTATGTTCTCCTGGTCCTATTGGAAAGAGTACTCATGTTGCTGATCTTCCTAGACCTCCTAGATATGCTCCTAATCTACTGGCTCTGTTCCTTATGCCCCTTATCCTTGTGGTTTTTCACTAACTATCCATTATCCTCCTTGTTATGTTCCTCCTTACCAGCCTGTTATCTTCCTCCTGGCCTTCTTGTTCCTAGCCCTTTCTCCTGATCCTCCTGGCTAAGGCCATCCTGGTTTTGAGCTCCTGTGTCACAAACCCCCTTCCCCCTCACCCTTGTCTTTCTGGTCTTGGCACACCACGTCTGGGTCCTCTTTGCCCTGATCTTCCTGGTCCCCCTGGGCCCCTTATCATTCTGTTTCCAGTCCTATTAGAGCTTATCTTTCTCGTTCTGATTACCTAAGATCCATGTTCCTCCTATTCTTGGTTTGCATAGTTGGTATTCTTCTCTTGATGATTGAGTGCCTGCTGGATCTTATCCTCTTCATCCTGTTCCTTACAGTTTGAGTTCTCCTGGTTCTAGTACTTGTGGACCTGGTCCTCCTAGCCATTCTAGTCTGGGTCTCCTTGACCCTGATTGTCCTAGTCCTTCTTGTTCTTGCTCTTTCATGTTGTGAATCATACACAGTGTTTTCTGGCTATCCTCGCTCTTTCTAGTTCCCTCAGTCTTGCCTCTCCTGGCCCTGGTCCATTTTGGTTCTCTTGGCCCTGGTACCTTCCCCTGTTTTTCCAGACAGAACACCTCAAAGCCCTAGTACATAAAGTCCTGATGATCCGCTTGGCCCATTTGGCCACTAATGCTGTTGCCCTCCTATGCCTAGTCCTCCTAGTTTGGATGATCCTGTTCCTTCTGGAACTAACCTGTGCTACCCGTCTTGATCTAGGTTGTACTTGTTCAGATATACCTGAGGCTGGTCATTTAGATTCTGGTCCTCTTGTCTGCCCTTCTCCAGTCTCTTTGGTCTCCTTGATTATAATAGGCCTTCTTACATTTGATTCATATTCAATCTGCTCCATGTGGCACTCTGGGCCCTTATCCCCTAGGTCCTGATCCTCATTGCCCTCTTAACCCAGTTTCTGGCCTTCCTGGTCATGGCCATTTTAGTCCATGAAGTCCTCATTGCTGTGGTTCTCCAACTGACCTTGGTGCTGGTCCCCTGGCCTTCCTAGTCCCTATTCTGCTTATTCTCATCTCCTGGTCATACTGGCCATTGATATCTGTGTACTGATCTCCATTTTCCTCCATTATCTGATCCTGATCCTGCTGGCACTAGACCTCTTGCTCCTTGTCTTTGTAATCTGCAGTAAGTGTTCTGGATCACCAGTGATCATTTTAGTCTTTTCTAGTTCTGATGGTCAGGACTTCCTAGTCCCTCTTGTCTTCATTACTATGTACTCCTAGAGCAGGAGCAGAAAGAATACACATAGGCAAACCAGAAGAACTATCTAGACACCGAGATCCAAACCCTGAGGACAGGGGGACCAGACTTAGGGTTAGGAGGTTGGAAAGGGCCAGGACAAGGAGACTGTGAAACAGGAAAACAAGGATTCAGAGGACCAGCGACTCCTTGTCCTTGTAGTCCTGGACTTAGGTCCGGTATAAGCATGGGCGAATTTTGCGGATCTCGCGTTCGCGAATTTTGCGGATTTGCGGATTCGCAATCCGCAAAATCCGCGAATTCCCGCGAATTTGCGGATTTTTTTTTTTTTTTGTGTTCGCCCGTGTTTCTGCCAGTTCGCGAGGGTTTTTACAATTTCGCAATTTGCGAACTTACCTGTCGGGTCGCAAGTTTTGCGAACTTGTTGTTTCTACATGTCCAGCCTGTTTGGGACACTCTTCTTCATCACTGCCACTCTCTGTCACCACTGCCACTCTCTGACTACTCATGCCACCCTCTGGCCCACCCATGCCACCCTCTGTTTCATCACCACACCCTCTGGTTGTCCAGTGTACATTATTTTCGGCAAAGCAAAGCACACCTTCCCTGCCTCAAGTGACCTGAATTAATTTGGGGCTGATTAATGTGTCACAGAATATTTTTTTAGCTGGCACCTGCTTCCTTAGTGCGCCCTGATTAGTGATCTTTTGCACTTGCTAAGTGCTTTCATTGTTGCAAAATTAGTTACAACACCTGCCCTGCCCCAACTGACAATAATGAATTAGGGGCTAATTAATGTGTCACTGAAAGAATTTAAAGTTCCAGCCTGGCACCTGCTTGTCTGCTCCTTTAGCTGTAAATCAGGACCTTTGTGGCATACAGTTAAGGTCAGAGCAGGGTCACACAATAGTTGCAAGCAGGCAACCGAATTCTGGAGGGCCCCCTCAGGAAGCAATACAAAGAATCGTTACAAATCATGAGGTTGACCTTTTGCACCTGCTCATTGCTTTTGCTTTTGCTGAAATCGTTTTGCGGTTTTTTTCGCGCTATTCGCGGGGCGCGGCGTCGTGCGAAACCGACCGCGGAAGCCGCCAATTCGTGCGAATGAGCATTTTATTTTTTTGCGGCTTGTTGTTTCGCGAGTTTTTTTGCAGTATTCGCGAGCCGCTTGCAGCGCAACACGCGAATTTACCCCAAGGTCGAGTACGGGCGCGGCCATTTTGTTTGCGTGACGTATTTCCGTTTCCGCCCGCTATGTATAATCTCGCGCAGTAAGCGCATTGCGAGTAGAGGTTCGCACGAGATCGCGCGGGAAATCTAGAGGTTCGCACGAGATCGCGAGGAAAATCTCGCGCGAACTGACTTTCGCGCTCGGAAACGGGCGCCGGCCATCTTGTTTTTCATTCATTTCCTGTGTCTGGGCATGGTGTTTAATCCTCTTGATATCTTTCCCATCCTTTGCTTGTTTTCAGTTTTTTTTTTACGATTTTGCTTCTTATCTATCCCTCTCTTTTCCTAGCTGTATATTTTTGTCTTTTCTGCTATTTTTCTTTACTTTTAAACTACTTTTGTAAACTCTTTTCTTTTCTTCTTCCCTATCCTATTCTTTCTTAATTTTCTACTTCTTCCTACCTTACCTGCCCAGACCATGGTCAAGCCAGGCGCCGTGAAGCTGCCCAGGCACTTGAGGGCCGCAGCGGCGGCGGGGAGTAGTGCTGGACCCAGTGGCAGGACAGCAGGCGTGAGATCGAGGGGGGAGCAGGTGACGCGCCGGGAGATATTCAGCCCGGAGGAAGTGGGCGCGCTGGTGTACTTTGTCCAGCGCCGCCTGCCCAGGACCATCGCGGGAGGCGGCAGGATCGCGGCCGGCGGCTATAACATGCGGGAGCGCCGGAAGCGGTGGGAGAAGGTGTGCTGGGCCATATCCCACCTCTACGGGGTCCAGCGCACCTACAGCCAGGTCACCCATCGCTGGACGGACCTCCTGGACCGCGAGCGCGACCTGCTGGACCAGCTCGGCTTGGAGATCCCCGGCCTTGGTGAGTAGTAGTAGCCATTGGCATTTAATCACTCACTACTATGATGTTTTCTCCTGCTCTGTGTTGTTGTATTGCAAATATTTGTTTTTTACATGGAGCAAGCCAATAATGCCGCTGATGACGATTACATTGTAGTTAAATTATATTTCAAAATCTTCTGTGCATTTCAGGTGCACTGCTCTCCTTCTCAGTGGGGTTGCTACTATGCTTATTTGTTTTCTATTTCGTGGTCTCATTGGCCTGAGTAACTATTATGTATGAGTGTACTTAACAGAACTGCGTAATGCTAGACACTAGGGGGCAGATTACATTTACAAGCCCCTTGCGCCACGTTTACGTTGCCTTGCGTGACGCAACAGCGGCGTAAACGTGCCGCATCCCTGCAAGTCATTTACAGCATGACGCATCTAGGGAGATGCGTCACGTTATAAAGCCATGGGCCTGCACCACAATGGGTGCGTTCCTAGTACGCAGGGTGGGCGGTCCAGCGGCTGTGCGCCTCGCAAAATTGCCTGCGTGAAATCTACAAGATTTAACGCAGGCACTTCTGCGCCGCTGCTACGTCAATTCAATTCCTTATGTCTGCTCGAAGCAGGCGAAAGGACTGACACAGCATGTAAAGTATTGGGTGGCCCTGAGCATTACTGGAGTTGCATTGCGTTGGCGACGTGACTCCAGCGATGCGCCGCTCTTACGTGACGAGATGCGTCACGCAAGTGCCTACCCTTGCGCCAGGGCGCGCCGCATTGTAAATGAGGCACATCTGCCGTGTCGCAAGGGTAGTTTTGCGTGACGCATTTGATCTGGCGCATCTCTGGAGATGCGCCAGAACGCGTAAGTAAGTATGCCCCTAAGGGGCAGAATTGCAATTACCGTCGCATCCCTGCAAAGTAGCAGGGATGCGCCATTAATTGTGCGGCCCGCTACCACCACCAAACATGGTGCGCCGTATTTGCAATGCGGCGGCGGCGCCCCATGGGCCCAAAACGTCACCGAAGCTTTACTGCTGGAGTTGCGTCGCAACGATGGCGCAGCTCCATCAATGCTCTGGGGTACCCTATCTCCCCAATGCTGGGTCAAGCCGTACGTCTGCTTCAAGCAGGTGCAGGGTTTGTGTGACGCATCATTGTCCTAAAGGTGACTGATTGATATTTTGTAGATTTCCCTCAGCCACTATTAGGATGTGTTCCAGCGCAGGAATGCCCTCCCTTGCGCCGGAACGCCCCCTGATGGCGCAGGGCTTTATAACGGGATGCATCTCCCAAATGCGTCACGTTGTTATAATATTATACGCCGCACCATGGCGCCCTTTTTTGTTTAGCTGCTGCGTCACAAAAGTCACGCAAGAACGGCGCAAAAGAGCCGCAAGGGCTTAAATCTGCCCCTTCCTTTGTAACCCTGACAATAAGAAAAATAGTGGCGGTGGATTGATAGTTTGACTATTTAAATGACTGGTAATGTAGCAGGCAACTGTTAGTGTTGTCACTGATCTGACTGAAATCACAATGGAGTTTGTCTGTCACTTTGCGTCTTGCCTGCGGACTGCTGCCTGCCAGTCCTAGGTGAACGTTTCAGTACTTTGTTTAGTGAGTTACGTGACTTTCGAAGTCACAGGTCCGCATATAAATGAAAAGTAACCATAATCAATATAATTTCGCAGAAATATTTTGTTATTGTTCTTTTGAAATGTTTGATTTGGTTGACATTGACAAGCAACAATCATCCATGTTTTCTGTTCTTTCTTTCATGTTGTACGTCAGCTCCCCCCAGGGGCGAGAGGAGGACACAGGAGCAGCAGGCGGCGGATGCTGTTCATCAACAGGGCCAGGATCGGGCAGGCGAGGGCTCCTCTGCTGGCCCCAGTAAGTTTTCATTTTAGACTAGTACCTATTTTTCCTAGCGTTCCTCATTTGACTTTTTTCAAAATTGTCTTTGCTCTTCTTGTAGACTGTATCTAAATTCTTATCCTGCCTCTACTATGACTCCCTGTGGTATTACTAGATTATTCTTATTAGTCTGTCTGTGTAGCTAACTAAGATTGCACGGTTGGCGAAACTCCCATGATTCTAGTCAGCAATAGCTCTATCAACTTAGTGCAGTCCTCTGGGATTGTCCATAATGTCTTTTGAAGTGTTCTATCTGGACTCATGCTTGCAAAAATTGCAAAACCTTTCGCTCAGTCACTCTAGTCTGGACCAAAAAACACAGATTGTATTTAAGTTTAAAAGCTTTATTAAAAGTAAACACATTTATTAAAATGAAGTCATAATAAAACTAAACGTTTAACTGATAATGGAAAAGTGGTTAGTGCTGACGATTAATTGAAGACATTTCTTGTGGTCGAGCCGAGCTCTCACCTGGTTTCAACTTGATCTTGTTGTTAGAAGTCCATCTTCTGTCTGTGTGGAGAAAAATGGTGCGTGTTAAAAAAACAGCCTTCATCAGTTGTGCCAAAAAGTGCAGCAAGACAACCTTCCCTGGAAAAAGGGACATTTTTTTTTTAACTTTAACGACAGTCACAAATTACATTGTTTTCACATGTCTTCATTCCTAGACCAAATACTAGTGACTGCTTTATTCTAACATTCTTAAATGTACTTTGTAGGTGGAACATCTGGTGGCGGGGCCAGTGTGGAGGTGGTGGTGCTCGACACCGAGGCGGAGGGCGAATCGGGCGATGCTTCAGGGGAGGAGGCGGCGGCGGCAGCTGTGAGAGTTGAGACGGTGGTGGTGGCGGCCAGAGGTAAGCTCTTATATATTCCTTACTTATTGAGATTGAAGACTAGCTGGGAAGGCAAGAATATGAGATGCATGGCTGGGTGAATGATGAAGCAATGATGGGTGGAAGGACAACAGCCTGGGTGGGTGACACAGAAACTGTATGTGTCCATATACCTGGATCATGCTACTATCTGACTCTTAGATAGCATATGTGTATCTAGAGCAGGGGTACTCCTAGTACGGCCCGCGGGCCGGTGGTGGCCCGGCAAGCCTTCGTTGGCGGTGCGCTGACCTTGCAGACAATCACTGCTCCCCCGGCCCCCACAGAGCAGAGGCTTTTTTGTATTTCACCTGTTAGCGCCCCTGCATCTCCACTCTGACAATCACTGCTCCCCCGGCCCCCACAGAGCAGAGTGGAGATGCAAGGCCACAAAGAGGTGAAATAGAACTAAGCCTCTGCTCTGTGGGGCCGGGCAAGCAGTGATTGTCAGGGTGGAGAAGCAGGGGCGCTAAAACAAACAAAGCCTCAATAATATGTTAATGGTCTTTTAAAGACCTGTTAAGTACTTTGGTGTTGTTGTCTGTGTGTGCGCGTTGAGGAAGCGGTCTCAACCCGGGCTGAAGGCTGACACAGATAGACACACACACAGTGAGATGACAGAGGGAGAGGGAGGGCAGGAGGGAGAGAGAGATGGAGGGAGGGCAGGAGGGACAGCAGGAGGGAGAGAGATGTATGTAAATGCTGGGTCTGGTGGCTCAGTGGATGAGGGCATCTGCTGCAGGGACCTGTGTGCAACCTCATGGTCACAAGTTATCGTTTTGCTTTAGCCCCGCCCCCTCTGACTCCGCCCCCACCAGTGCGGCCCTCGGCCCCAAACTACACTGTAAATGTAGCCCCTGAGAGAAAGTTTGTGAGTACCCATGATCTAGAGAGAGTAGACGGTCAGTGGATGAAGTAAGTGTAACTTTGAAGAGCATGTAACACTAACACTGCACCCGCACGTCCGTTCCAGTGTAGGAAAGGCAAGGAAAAGAACTTTTAATTTTGTCCAAATACTACCATAAATAGTAGCAGTAGTTTGTATTGCAAGCACTGCATAGATCCGGTTATTATGGTGGCCACTCCCTACCTCTCTTAATAAGTTTAGTAGTACTCAGTCATTCATGTGTGGATGTATCACTGCCTGTCACTCAATAAAAAGCAAAGCACCTAAAGTCATCCCATATATAAGCAAAAACATCCCATGTGAAGTGATAGATAATCAGATTATTTATCTTCTTCAATTTTCCATTTCTAGTACTCATTTCCACTGTAGGGTGAAAGTTAAATTAATTAAGCAGTAGCCCTTGAGTTGTAACAGAGTATTCTCAGTGCCACCCGTAATAGAAAAGTAAGAGATTCACCACCTGCATGTACTGGACGGGTACAGTAACGCAACGGCAACGCAAGTCTAGGTCACTCCTCATGGCGTGCGTCTCTTTTTCTCGGGTGCAAGTTTACCGCGCTGGCATTATGCCGGCTTGCAGAAAATAACGTACCAATTTTCCAAAACAAGAGACAAGAAGAAGAATAAGACTGGTGTACTTTCATAGTCGACTCCAATGGAAGTCCACAGTGCTCATAGAATTTGTTCCTTAAACTCCCACTAATGTTAGAGCAAGGATGAAGAAGTGTGAGGTTAGATAGATACTGGCCTCAATAGTTATGTAATGCGCTTGCAAGTTGCTAGTTGTACTGCAGCACACATTTCTGCTGAATGATTGAGTTAATCTTAAAGAGCATTGGTTACAGACTATGTCTTTCTTTCTTCATATAGGTTCTCCTTCCAAACGAACAAGGAGGAAGGAGCTGGCTAGAGCGGCCCGGCAACGGAGAATCGAGGCCACTGTTGCGGAATATCGGCGGCTGGTGGCCCTGGAGGACGTGGAAAGTGTGCGGTCGACAACAACGACAACGTCGTCCTCCGTGGCCTCACCGGCTGCCACCGTGACCCAGCACAGTGGTCCACCGAGACTGAGCCGGGCTGCCAAAGGCAAACGCCACCGCCGAGCAGCAAGGCCAACAGCTGCTTCTCACAGGCCTTGCACCTGCAAGGCAGTGAAGGCACGCCTGCGCCGCACCACCCTGATGGTGTCCCGCCTTCAGCAGGAGCTCGCCTTGCTCCGCGAGGAGCATGATGCCCTGGCCCAAAAAGTGAACAGCATCCACCCCTAGTGTCCCTTGCCCCTTTTTTAGAGACTTTTGGGGGGTGGGAATTGGGAGTTGGGTTTTTGGGGACTTTTGAAGGACAATCGTTGGGGTTAGGGAGGGTCTTGCGGGAGATTATTTTGTTAGGGATATAAATATACTTTTTCAAACTTTATCTGAGCATACCTGTTTTTTACTGCTTGCCTGGTGGGTGGGGGTTTAACGTTGACTGTTTTCCTGAAAGTTTAGTTCCATTTTCTTCCTTTAAGTGTAAATGCCCAAATGTTTTCAACACTAAGTGCCTCTCACAGACTAAGTGAAGTGAATCCAAGAGTCCTAGGACTTTAGTAGTACTACCTTCAGGCTCTCGTCTCTCGTACTAATACTCCATTATACCCCCAAACCACCAAACGCTTATCTTACCTGTAATTTGTGTTTGAAAGTAGGGCTAGGCCCAGGGCTGGCTCCACGGGAAACACCGAATAACGTTGGCAATCTTGGTCGGATAAAATTTCCTCATAGCGGTGGTAGTAGTGGTGTGCCACAGTGGCAGTTGCATGCCTATGAAAAAAAAGAAAATGAAATCTGGTTTGTCCTCCTGAGCAATTCAACGGTACAACTGAGAATATAGCAGGTGACAGAAGTACAGTAGAGCAGTGCCACATTGTAGCCTAACAAATGGTAAAGTATAACTACTAATTCGGTTGAAGTTCTTTCACATTAGCAATGGTTCTTTGTCAAGCAGAGTAAGAATATATCATCGACAACTGTGGAAAGAAAGAATGCGACAGTACAGGGCCTGTGTGGAATTATTGATAACTATATTCAACATAAGGTCTCTGTAGCCAGATACCCGAGAGCCTTGCTGGTCACTATAAATCCATTCACAACAACACTCAATGGGGTTGGTCTGGAAGGTGTCACGTTTACTCCCCGTGATCCAGTCGATGCAAATATGGTTCCACCTCCAAATGTCACCAACACCCAGAAGTGTAAACACAGGGTGTTCGAGGCATTAGGCGAGGGAGAAAAATAACAAACTAAAATAAAAAATGTGGGATGGGTAAAGGTAGGGTCAGCAGGGAAAGGATACCTGTAAGAGAAGACAAGACAGGCATCAGTGAAGTGATGTCCTAACATACAAGGGTACTCTCATATAGTCTCACTAAATAGTCTGCAAGTCTCCCGCCTACTCATGGGAAATGTAGTTTCATAGTACGGTAGGCGCTTAGGGGCTGCGTAACCTGACAGAAGGTATAGTAGATAGAAAAGGAGAAATTGCTTTTTTTCTAGGTGTCCCCTCACTCACCAGGGTTGCCCCTTGGTGACATGCTTCATCATTGGGGCCATCCCAGTCCTCTACGGCCTGGGGCGTGCTGCGACTTGCGAATTACGTAGGAGCACTTACAAATGACTATGTGTGGTGCAGATAGTGGAGTGGACTAAGTGATGTGTTAAGGGATCAATGTAGAAGCCGAGAGAGAGCAAAGAAATGCAGTCACAGTCAGAGAAAAAGGCAAGGGATACTGTATCTATGTGTGGTTGTAGTGGTCCTGTTGGAAGTGGTAAGTAAGTTGCCCGCAGAAAAAAAATCCTCCTATTAGCGGCACTCCTCCATTGCAGCCGACGCTTCGTCCACCGATGTTGGTCACCAGAAGACACCCTGTCCACTGCCTGCCTGATGCTGAATTGTGGCTCGCTACTGTGAAGCCTGACTCCATCCTTTTTTCCCCATTGCAGAGACTGAAACCCGGCCTGTAATTATTCAACGAAAAACAGGAAGTGATATAATATTACAACACCACTGATAAATAAATATAAGGTATGTAGGCTGTGGAGTGCAAAAAGTCACAATTTGTTTTTCCTAGTAGACAGACAGTACAATGTTTTTGAAAGTGCGTACTCTGAGTCACCTTTTGAAGGATAAGTAAGTATGGGCAAATTAATGTAGCGGATCTTGCCCCTCAAGCTAGGTGTACTGTAAACTGTGTTTTAGAACAAAAATAGATCTTCCTAGCAGTGCTCCCACCCAAAAAACGAGGCCTAGCAGAAAACTGGAGACAAAACTTACTTTGAAAGTAAAAGTAGGCCGAAGTACCCTAATTACCCATTACCCCCCGTGGATTGTATTCAAACCACTTGCAAGCAACCAAGCAAAAGTAGCCATAGCCAGCATCGCTCCAAGACTCGAAATCCCCCCCACTCAAACACATGCAATAGAAATACTGCTAACCCTAACGAACCCTAAGTTAAGAATAGTGGCAAAGGCTTTCTTTAACTATGCCAAATCCCCCCTTTCCCACCATGGATTTTCTTCAAATGACTTGCAACCAAAATTACACATTCTCACGAGTGCTCTAAGACCCCAGAACTCAGTTTGAAAAATCTAGAACACCCCGATACACATGCAATCCTGGTGCTAGGGCTAACCCTAACGAACCCTAAGTTACAAAAAGTGCCAAAACTAAAGGCTTTTCCGCGCGGATTTTGTCCCAACCACTTCTACCCGGTATTAGACCTTCCCAGGAATGCCCCAAGACCCGGCAACCCACCCGCCAAGAAGCATAACACCCCCAAACAGGCCAAAAGAAAAATCTCATACTTGCAATATTTCTGGGCCTTCGGTCCAAACGCGCTGCGTAGCTAGGCCATAAGTCGGGGTTGGCACGACGGATTTCCTGAAAAGCAAATGCAATCAAGATTAGAGTGTCCCAGCAGTGCTCCCAGACCACGAAACTCACCCGCAAACAGACGGAACCCCCCCTAAGAGCACCTCAAAGGCAAGCAAGTCATCAAAAACACAAAAAAAATTCCGCCTGGGATTTGGTCCAAAACACTTTTATCCGGTATTAGAGCTTCCCAGCAATGGCCCCAGAGCCGTCAACCCAGGAGAAAACGAGTAGAAGACCCCCAAACAGCCAAAGAGCAAAAGTACAAAAATGGGGACTTAGTCACTTTTTCACAAATTTCCCAAATCACTCCGCGCGCGCTCTGCAGCTAGGCCCTAAGTCCCCTCAGCCACCATGGATTTGCTTCAAACCTCTTGCAAAGTAAAGTATATATAGCCAGCAGTGCTCCCAGACCACGAAACTCACCCGCAAACACCAGCAAGCCCCCCAAACAGGCCCCCGAAAACGCTACATAGAGCAAAATGTCTGAAATAGCCCAAAAAAAAATCGGCCTGGATTTTGTCCCAACCACTTCTACCCGGTATTAGACCTTCCCAGGAATGCCCCAAGACCCGGCAACCCACCCGCCAAGAAGCATAACACCCCCAAACAGGCCAAAAGCAAAATCTCATACTTGCAATATTTCTGGGCCTTCGGTCCAAACGCGCTGCGTAGCTAGGCCATAAGTCGGGGTTGGCACGACGGATTTCCTGAAAAGCAAATGCAATCAAGATTAGAGTGTCCCAGCAGTGCTCCCAGACCACGAAACTCACCCGCAAACACCAGCAAGCCCCCCAAACAGGCCCCCGAAAACGCTACATAGAGCAAAATGTCTGAAATAGCCCCAAAAAAAATCGGCCTGGATTTTGTCCCAACCACTTCTACCCGGTATTAGACCTTCCCAGGAATGCCCCAAGACCCGGCAACCCACCCGCCAAGAAGCATAACACCCCCAAACAGGCCAAAAGCAAAATCTCATACTTGCAATATTTCTGGGCCTTCGGTCCAAACGCGCTGCGTAGCTAGGCCATAAGTCGGGGTTGGCACGACGGATTTCCTGAAAAGCAAATGCAATCAAGATTAGAGTGTCCCAGCAGTGCTCCCAGACCACGAAACTCACCCGCAAACACCAGCAAGCCCCCCAAACAGGCCCCCGAAAACGCTACATAGAGCAAAATGTCTGAAATAGCCCAAAAAAAAATCGGCCTGGATTTTGTCCCAACCACTTCTACCCGGTATTAGACCTTCCCAGGAATGCCCCAAGACCCGGCAACCCACCCGCCAAGAAGCATAACACCCCCAAACAGGCCAAAAGCAAAATCTCATACTTGCAATATTTCTGGGCCTTCGGTCCAAACGCGCTGCGTAGCTAGGCCATAAGTCGGGGTTGGCACGACGGATTTCCTGAAAAGCAAATGCAATCAAGATTAGAGTGTCCCAGCAGTGCTCCCAGACCACGAAACTCACCCGCAAACACCAGCAAGCCCCCCAAACAGGCCCCCGAAAACGCTACATAGAGCAAAATGTCTGAAATAGCCCAAAAAAAAATCGGCCTGGATTTTGTCCCAACCACTTCTACCCGGTATTAGACCTTCCCAGGAATGCCCCAAGACCCGGCAACCCACCCGCCAAGAAGCATAACACCCCCAAACAGGCCAAAAGCAAAATCTCATACTTGCAATATTTCTGGGCCTTCGGTCCAAACGCGCTGCGTAGCTAGGCCATAAGTCGGGGTTGGCACGACGGATTTCCTGAAAAGCAAATGCAATCAAGATTAGAGTGTCCCAGCAGTGCTCCCAGACCACGAAACTCACCCGCAAACACCAGCAAGCCCCCCAAACAGGCCCCCGAAAACGCTACATAGAGCAAAATGTCTGAAATAGCCCAAAAAAAAATCGGCCTGGATTTTGTCCCAACCACTTCTACCCGGTATTAGACCTTCCCAGGAATGCCCCAAGACCCGGCAACCCACCCGCCAAGAAGCATAACACCCCCAAACAGGCCAAAAGCAAAATCTCATACTTGCAATATTTCTGGGCCTTCGGTCCAAACGCGCTGCGTAGCTAGGCCATAAGTCGGGGTTGGCACGACGGATTTCCTGAAAAGCAAATGCAATCAAGATTAGAGTGTCCCAGCAGTGCTCCCAGACCACGAAACTCACCCGCAAACACCAGCAAGCCCCCCAAACAGGCCCCCGAAAACGCTACATAGAGCAAAATGTCTGAAATAGCCCAAAAAAAAATCGGCCTGGATTTTGTCCCAACCACTTCTACCCGGTATTAGACCTTCCCAGGAATGCCCCAAGACCCGGCAACCCACCCGCCAAGAAGCATAACACCCCCAAACAGGCCAAAAGCAAAATCTCATACTTGCAATATTCCTGGGCCTTCGGTCCAAACGCGCTGCGTAGCTAGGCCATAAGTCGGGGTTGGCACGACGGATTTCCTGAAAAGCAAATGCAATCAAGATTAGAGTGTCCCAGCAATGCTCTCAGACCATGAAACTCACCCACAAACAGACGGAACCCCCCCTAAGAGCACCTCAAAGGCAAGCAAGTCATCAAAAACACAAAAAAATTTCCGCCTCGGATTTGGCACAAACCACTTTTAGTGCTTCCCAGCAATGGCCCCAGACCCGTCAACTCACCTGCAAAGAGGTAGAACAACACCCCCACAAGTGCTGAGTCTTTCTTCATTGGGCGTAAACCAGCCCTCTGCTTTGATGGAAATAGGAGTCTGGAGGAGGAGGATAGAGGAGCATGTTCTTCTGAACTTGTGAACCTGAGGAATGCAGACTGCGGCACCTTCAAATAAATTAGCAAACAAGTGAAGACAGTTCTGCTGATGGGCTTGTCTTTGTGATAATCTGATTAAAGTTTGAATTATATTAACTGTGCACAACAAAGAAAGACAGACACACAGGAATAAAAGTGAATAAGGATGAAAAAGAAAGTTATTGATTCGTTGTCTCATTTTCAGGGCTCGAAGTCGGAATCACGGTCCAGGAATAAGAATAAGGCTTCGTCATCATACTCTGCGAATTCAGCCCGGGTGAGGTCAGTGCCACCTGACAGAGTAGAAATTCCCTCATCTATGGTGCTGGCCACCTCCTCTTCATCCGGCACGCTCTCTCGTACTCTTATATCTGGTGGTATGAGGTGCTGATTCATCTTGATCATTGTTAACCTCTCCACATTTTTGGGCGAGAGGCGGCTCCGTTTGGGAGTTACAATCCCACCAGCCGCACTGAAAACCCGTTCAGAAGACACACTTGCGAGTGGGCAAGACAAGTAGTTTAAAGCCAGGTTGGTGAGCTGTGGCCACAATTCTTTTTTCCCATGCCAATACGCCAATGGGTCAGAATTAACATAGACCTCTGTGGAGTCATTCAGATAGTCCTTCACCATCGACTCAAGGTCCTCCTCCAAGGTTCCTCCACTTTGCGTAGCTCTTGCTGTGCCTCTGGCCTTTTGAGAACCAAACCCACGCAGAGCTAGCCAATCCTCTTCAGCCTCCAATGTTTCTGCTGTCTTTCGTGCAGATGATGCGGTTGCCGGTGTCTTTAACGGCTGAGAGGTCACTTGTGCCACAGCCACAGGTGCAGAAGTGGATTGTTTTGACTGGGGATGGCCTGCTGATGTACTGCCATTTCCTTCAATTTCCAGCCGTTCTGTTTCAAACTTCTTGGCTGACAAGGCTAGCCAACGTTTGTACTTTGTAACATCTTCATCAGCAAAAGCAAAGAATGCTCTGCCTGCCAGCGCCTTTTTGTAGCGTGGATCCAGAATAGTAGCACAAATGTAATGCTGTTCTGAGTGGATCTTTTGAAGACGTTCATCACCTTGTAGGAGCTCTAATAATTGCTCAGCCAGAAGCAAAGAAGAGCCTTTCTTTTTGTCATCTTTTCGAAACACAGAACACACCTCCTTCAGTTGGTCCTCCAGCATGTACAACAATGGGATAGCTTTTCCCAAATTAGAGTCCTCCTTGCTGACTGCACGCGTGAAGACCTCAAAAGGACGAAGCATGCGTGTTAGGCTTTCAACTATGTTCCATTGCGGCCCACCCATCCTCAGCTCCTCTATACCCTCTTTCAAGAAATATTGATCGAGTTGCGTATACTGCTCATACAGACGCTCAAGCATGTAGAAGGTTGAGTTCCAACGTGTTACCACCTCCTGGATGAGTGCTTTCACTGGCATTTGACATTGATATAGCATGCTCCTCAGCTGCTTGCGGGCCTTAAAAGAATGCCTGAAATGCTTGCAAATTTTTCGGCAGTTCTCCAATACACTGCACGCTGCACTGTCTTTATTACCCAAGAATTTTTGGACAACCAGGTTTATACAGTGCGCCAAACACGGCACTCTGAAATAGTAACCGTCCCTCATGGCCTTAACTATATTGGAGCCATTGTCCGTGGAAACATAACCAACCTTGCGTTTTAGTGGGGACAGACAGTTAAGGACCTTTGTGTTAAAGACATCCAAAATGTTTTCTGCTGTGTGACGTTTCTCCAAACCAAACATGGCTAGTGTTGCATGTTTCCGAGCACCTTTAAAAACAGTGTTAGTGTCAACACCTGAGTTTAGCTTTGCTTTAGCCCCTGAAAAAGAGACCCAGTGTGCAGTGATGCACATGTAATCAGCGCCTGCGCCACTGGTCCACATGTCTGTTGTCAGATGTATAGTGTGAACAGCACTCTTCTGCAAAGCTGCCCCAATCGCCTTCAGAACATCTTCATGTAGTGCTGGAACCGCAACTCGGGCAAAATAGAACCGGCTAGGAACCTTCCATTTAGGGCAGAGCACTGCCACTAATTCTAGAAAACCAACCCCTTCGACAAAAGAAAAAGGGAGAAGGTCCAGAGCTAGCATTTTAGCCAGCTTAGTGTTATACAGACGGGTCATTGGGTGGTTGCGTTCATATTGCGCTTCTGTAAACAACATCTTTTTAATGTTGCCCTGGACCAATGATTTACGGGATGATGATCTCTTCGACCCAGTTACGCTCGCTGATGAACTTTTCCGCATTGATGTCTCACTCTCTCCCACACTCTTAGTGTGGCTCCCATGGGGTGTGCTGCTGACATGGGAACTGGGTGTAAGTGAAGTGTTTGGATCGTCTTCTTCTACCTCCTCGTCATCAGCAGATGACAAATCAACGTTTTCATTACGTGCAATTCCGGCTTTCTTGACCGCCTCTAGGTGCGGAAACCATTCGAGAGGGTGCCTTCTCTCAAGATGACCTCTCTGGCCTCCGGTACCATAGTTAGAACCAAGCTTACCACGACTATATCGAAGCTTACAAAGGCTACAAATGGCTACGTTTGCCTTTTTTGGGCAAACACTAAAGAAGTCCCAAACTGGAGACTTGAAATGTCTTCGGGGGCCGCCGCCGGAGGAGGCGTCGATACTGGTGGTGGTGGTCCTGCTGCTAATGACAGATGAAGTGGAGGATGTGGATTGCCGAACTTCAGTACGTTTTGCACTTTCACCACCACGAATTGAGGTCGAGGACGAGGTGGGTACCTTCTTGCGAGGAAGAAATATGGAAGCGGTAGGTTTTGGTGTACTACTTAACTCCAAATCTAATGATTCCATTTCCATTGCCTCCTCGCCGACATCATCATCACGCTCAGCAGCTTCTCGGGATAGGGTCAAAATGTCTCTTTGCTGCATGCCCGGTGGGGCTGCAGTGACCTTTGTGATGACTGCCTCGTCGTCATCGTGAGAGGCTTCATCACCAGCAGTATCTGTCACTTCTTGTTGAGCCTCATCACACTCCATAGGTTTGAGTTTTTGGACGACCTTCCTTTTACGCTTAGGTACCGGTGGCAGATCATGGTGTGCCTCTGCCTCACTGTCAGACCGCAGTTGTCGTGGTTCCCAAGACAGATCACTTGCACCAGAACGAGGTGGGCTTGAAGAAGATGTAGACACCCCCCTTGATCTTTTCCTTGCTAGGGATGTGGAAGACAATGAATGATCATCAGGAGGAGTGGCTTCCAATGATACCTCAGCTTCATTGTCGATTTCCAAATGTGCCCCTACTTCGGGAGGAACAACTATTGTGGGCACTTGTGAACGTCCATGCACCTTTGCTTGCGCATCTCCTTTTGCTGCCTCTCCTTCCACATGTACTTGGGCGTGTACTTGCACATGGTGTTGTTGTTGCGGCTGTGGTTGTTCAACACTTGTCAGATGAGTTACAACAACCTGTGTTGATTCAGGGACATTGCTGCTACTTTCTTGCGATGAGCCAACATCACTGGTCGATGGTGATTGGAGAAGTACACTGACTGCCTCTGAAGCACTCAAGGGCTTTGACTTAAGTTGGCGTGGTGGTGGAGGCACTGAACCCAATGGAGCAGGGGTGCTGCTCTCAGGTTGGTCCCAGCAGATCCTGCTGCTGCAGGCGTACTTTTTCTTTTGCTCCCAAAAAAAGTGGCGGGTGACACACCAGCCTCCTTGGTAACTTGCTTCTTCTGCTCCTTACTAGCAACTTTCTTGCTAGAGGAGCTACGGAGAACTTTCTTTGGGGGCGGGGCCATCTTCTTCAGAGCAGGTCAGACAGCAGGCCGCAGTTGCACGAATTGTAGAGTTGTCTGAGGCCAGACGTGACGTCGCGTGACGTTATGCTGCACACACACACCGCTGCAGGACTTCTTCCTGGCACTGGTGGTTCTCTTGAGTCTTGTGCACCTAAAAAAAATGGAAGACAGAGGAACATCAGTTCAGTTATAGAGCACAAAAAAATCGAAAAACACTGCAAAATCAGCACAATCCCAATCCATCCATGCCCTCCATAATGTTTAAATTCAAGACAACCCACAGAAAGACTAGGCCCATGCAAGACTCACTACCCCTGGGCATAAATAAAGGTTGAAAAGTAGGCAAAATGGTTGGAGGCCTAACAACAAAGCCTGCATTCAAAATGGCCACTTGCCTGCCAAGCACATGGCCAGTGCCTGTAGCTGCACTCAAAATGGCCACCAGCCACATGGCATGTCCCTCCCCATGAACACCCCCAAAAATCGAAAAACACTGCTAAATCAGCACAATCCTATTCCATCCATGGCCTCCATGATGTTTAAATTCAAGACAGCCCACAGAAAGACTAGGCCCATGCTAGACTCAAATACCCCTGGTGAAAAGGCCCCAACAACAGGTCAAAAATCGAAAAACACAAAATTGTACAAAAAAAAAAATTCGAAAAACACAGAAAAATCAGCACAATCCCAATTCATCTATGGCCTCCATGATGTTTAAATTCAAGACAACCCACAGAAATACTAGGCCCATGCAAGACTCACTACCCCTGGCATAAATAAAGGTTGAAAAGTAGGCAAAATGGTTGGAGGCCTAACAACAAAGCCTGCATTCAAAATGGCCACTTGCCTGCCAGCACATGGCCAGTGCCTGTAGCTGCACTCAAAATGGCCACCAGCCACATGGCATGTCCCTCCCCATGAACACCCCCAAAAATCGAAAAACACTGCAAAATCAGCACAATCCCATTCCATCCATGATGTTTAAATTCAAGACAGCCCACAGAAAGACTAGGCCCCATGCACCACTCACTACCCCTGGTCAAGGCCCCAACAACAGGTCAAAAATCGAAAAACACAAAATTTTACACAAAAAAAAATCGAAAAACACAGAAAAATCAGCACAATCCCAATTCATCTATGGCCTCCATGATGTTTAAATTCAAGACAACCCACAGAAATACTAGGCCCATGCAAGACTCACTACCCCTGGCATAAATAAAGGTTGAAAAGTAGGCAAAATGGTTGGAGGCCTAACAACAAAGCCTGCATTCAAAATGGCCACTTGCCTGCCAGCACATGGCCAGTGCCTGTAGCTGCACTCAAAATGGCCACCAGCCACATGGCATGTCCCTCCCCATGAACACCCCCAAAAATCGAAAACACTGCAAAATCAGCACAATCCCATTCCATCCATGATGTTTAAATTCAAGACAGCCCACAGAAAGACTAGGCCCCATGCACCACTCACTACCCCTGGTCAAGGCCCCAACAACAGGTCAAAAATCGAAAAACA